>NC_132800.1:47679715-48377895 GCF_048594095.1 Paramormyrops kingsleyae | reverse complement strand
TAGTGAGCACTTCTCCTTTGCTAAGACAATCCATCTCACCTCACAGGTGTGGCATATCAAGGTGCTGATTAGACAGCATCAATATTGCACAGGTGTGCCTTAGACTGCCCACAATAAAAGGCCACCCTGAAATGTGCACAGTTTCGCTTTATGGGGGGGGGCATAAAACCAGTCAGTATCTGGTGTGGCCACCATTTGCCTCACGCAGGGCAACACATCTCCGTCGCATAGAGTTGATCAGGTTGTTGATTGTGGCCTGTGGAATGTTGGTCCACTCCTCTTCAATAGCTGTGCGAAGTTGCTGAATATTGGCAGGAACTGGAACACGCTGTCGTATACGCCGATCCAGAGCATCCCAAACATGCTCAATGGGTGACATGTCTGGTGAGTATGCTGGCCATGCAAGAACTGGGATGTTTTCAGCTTCCAGGAATTGTGTACAGATCCTTGCAATATGGGGCCGTGCGTTATCATGCTGCAACATGAGGTGATGGTCGTGGATGAATGGCAAAACAATGGGCCTCAGGATCTCATCACGGTACCTCTGTGCATTCCAAATGCCATCAATAAAATGCATCTGTGTTCGTTGTCCATAACATACGCCTGCCCATACCAGAACCCCACCGCCACCATGGGCCACTCGATCCACAACGTTGACATCAGCAAACCGCTCACCCACACGACGCCACACGCGCTGTCTGCCATCTGCCCTAAACAGTGAAAACCGGGACTCATCTGTGAACAGAACGCCTCTCCAACGTGCCAAATGCCATCGAATGTGAGTGTTTGGCCACTCAAGTCGGTTACGACGACGAACTGCAGTCAGGTCCAGACCCCAATGAGGATGACAGTTTGTGCAGAAATTCTTTGATTATGCAAACCGATTGTTGCTGCAGCTGTCCGGGTGGCTGGTCTCAGGCGATCCTGGAGGTGAACATGCTGGATGTGAAGGTCCTGGGCTGGTGTGGTTACATGTGGTCTGCGGTTGTGAGGCCGGTTGGATGTACTGCCAAATTCTCTGAAATGCCTTTGGAGACGGCTTATGGTAGAGAAATGAACATTCATTTCACGGGCAACAGCTCTGGTAGACATTCCTGCAGTCAGCATGTCAATTGCACACTCCCTCAAAGGTTGCGACATCTGTGGCATTGTGCTGTTTGATCAAACTGCACATTTCAGGGTGGTCTTTTATTGTGGGCAGTCTAAGGCACACCTGTGCAATATTGATGCTGTCTAACCAGCACCTTGATATGCCACACCTGTGAGGTGGGATGGATTATCTTGGCAAAGGAGAAGTGCTCACTAACACAGATTTAGACAGATTTGTGAACAATATTTGAGAGAAATGGGTCTTTTGTGTATGTAGAAACATTTTCCGATGTTTGAGTTCAGCTCATGAAAAATGGGAGCAAAAACAATAGTGCTGCGTTTATATTTTTGTTCAGTGTACTTAAGTTACTTTTACTCAGTACAAAAAATATTTTTACTTTAATTGTTTGATTTCATAAACTTAAATGATTTAAGGCAATCGGTTTTCTCAAACAGCTTGAGTTGAACTAACTAGTGAGGTTTTACAGTGCTGTTTTGATGTTAACAACATAAATACACAAATAACATAATAATTTAGATTTTAGACTATTTAAAGATACATGTGATGTGATGTAAAGCATGCCGGTAAACTGCATAATTAGTCCTACTAATCAACCCCAAGGTATCACATTTATACTAGCCAATTGTGAACAGTGGGTGGGATCAGATTAAAAAGTTCAGCCTGGAGCCCTGCAGAGGCGGTGCACTGAAACAGTGATCACTATGGTAATTACACATCATATGTCGTCTTATTGCGAAAATGATGTTGATTCCGTCAAATTCATTTGAAGTATATGGCCAGCTTTAAATTGAATGAAATTTGACTGTTCCTACTGATGCACTGAGCAGATTAAACCATATGGCATTTCCATAAAGATCCATTTGCAACAGAACCAATGACCCCCAGGGGAAAGAAAATGTGATATAATCACCAAAAACTATACTGAGATGCATGTTAAAACTAGTCCTTCTAGTGACTCACCCAGTGCTGCTATCCTGGTAGTTGTACTGGCAGAATCAGTATCTGAGTAGACTTCACACCTGAACTCTCCTTTGTCTTCAGTCCTGACTTTCCTCAGGTTCATTGAGAAGTTTCCTTTGGAAATTTCCTCAGTGAAGAATTCAGCTCTTCCAGAGTATCTCCCATCCTGTGACTCTGGTCTGTTCTCTCCATCAGCATACAGAAGCACCAAGATGTCACCGTCATCGTCTGTCTTTCTCCATTCCACCTGAAGCTCTGTCACATTAACATGGGTGTCCACAGAGCAGCTGAGAGTCACATCCTCTCCAGCATGTGCATAGATAGGCTCATCTGCACCTATCACCACCAGCCGCTCTGGAACAAGAACAGGAAGATTCACACAACCTGGCAACCTGACATCTGTGTGTTTAAGCAGGCAACTTAGATATATGGGGCTGTTTCCATCTTAACATAAATCACTTTTAAAATTTTGACACTTAGGAATTGGGAAGAATATGTGCTAAAGGAGAATTTGGGTGTTTGACATGATAAATTAACTCTATGTCAGTTTACTGAATCTTTAATTTTTTTATATTAATATAAATTACAGTTTAGATGACAATCTAAATCCGAGTTGAAATTTGAAGATAGAAATTTTAGATGATAGAAACTCATGAAGGACACCATCACACATAATAGCAGTGGTACAATCTAACAGAAACATAAGAGCTTTTTGAATTCTCAGCGATGTTTAGGAGAGCAGAAATCAATGGTCAATACTCTTAGGTAGCTAGATTAGTAAAGTAATGTTAGCCTTAGAGATGCATGACATATTAGTGAACAGGCATTAGCCAATATTCATTAAAATTAGCAGTTCAATGTGTCAATCTTGGCTGATATTGCTGGCTGATACTTAAAGTTTATCAATATGTATCCAAGTGGTAAAATGCTGCCCTCTTTTAATAATTTGGTGCTGCCCCTTTAAGAACTGTTGGTTATGCCAAGGCTTCTGTGCATAAACCAAATTGTAGTGGATTATCATGATTACTGCAGTTGTCTGTGCATTGTGGTTGCAGAAAAAACAGTGGAAACAAGTATAAGGTAATGCAAGATCCTTGGAAAAATTGTCTTGTTGTGCCATTGGATGCCAGAACAGAAATTCTAAAAAAAGTGGTGTTCATTTTTATAGAATACCATCGTCAAAGATGCTATTTGAAGCTAAACAGAAAAGACTGAACTGATAAATTAATCCAGAATTCTTGTCTTTGCAGTGCTCCTTTCATATCAGTTACAGCATGAAATAACAGAAGTAACATTTGTACACATACCGAGATAGTAGTGACAGCAGTAGTTCTAGTGATTTATAATGATATTATATTCATAATAGCTCATGTCATATCGCTCTATTTTATCTCCATACCACTGGCTAAACAGTACCTCGGCCCGTAGCACAAACAAATCTTTCAATAAATTTCGGTATTCAATGTCCTGGACATGTCCTCGAAGTTCAAAATTGTATGCATCAAGACATGGATATTACTAAGTGTCACAAGACGGGGCAGGCAAAACTACTTGCAAGATGGTGGAGCAGGTTTTATTAGGGTAATCCAAGCCAAAGTCAAAAGGGAAGACAGGTAAAAATTCAGGTGGTCAGATAAGTTAACAAACAGGAGCAACTAATTCAAATCAGCAGGTGAAATCTCAGAATCACATTATGAAACAGACCAAAAACACCAGAATAAAACAATCAGCAAGAGACCACTCAAAAGTGCAAACCAGGGCAACAATCTCACATGGAGTCAGAACAAACAAAGGTTTAAATAGCACTGTTTAAATAGGTACTGTAACTATGGTGCGTTTGATTATCACTCCGAAGTCTCTCTTTACTGCTGACGGGACCCAACGTTTCCTCTGCTGGGTGAGGCAATTGGAAGTGGCGTTGAAGGCATCGTCACGCTGTAGCCGTGATTATTATGATGAATTGGTGTGGATTCTCCCCACTTGCTTGAGAGGGGCAGCTTTTCTGTTATGGGACAGCCTGGGTTAAAATCCCAAAATCCTGGGTTGGAGTCCCTGGGTTAGAATCCCAAAAGTACCGGGTTGGAATCCCGAGACCGGGAGTCTCAAAGCACCAGCTTGTGTGCAGTTGTGCTGATTTGTGTGTGAGCAAGGTTGTGAGCTCTTCCTGTCTTGGGTGCTTACCACTCGCTCTCTGTTGGTTGAACTTGCCCGTGGCTCCGCTGTCACTGCTTGCGGTCTTACAGTTTGTCAGAACCGAAGGGGAGTTCTCAGCAATTGGATGCCCAAAAGCGCACCAGCCCGGCCGCACACGCTGACTCATTAAAGGCAGGGCCGACAGGTACCTCAGGCGGTCATTACAACTTTTGAGCAGGACCTCGCCTAGGGTCAGTTCTGAGAACGGCCCTGGCTTGGACTCTCATTAGGGTGGGTGGCACCTGAAGGCTATTTTGCCGGCCTTGGTCGAGTCAGGTCTCAGGCCGATAAGCTGAGCCCCACCTGGGTTGTCTCAGTTGTGTGTACAGAACTCCCCCTTCCAAGTTAACACTACTGGGGATCGGGGGGTGGCCTGAGGGCGGGCCTGTTTGGCTGGGATTGAGCTCGTGGGGCGTGCCCTGTTCAGGGGGGACACAGCAACAAGCTACGTTTGAATGCAGTCTCAAAGCTCTTATGCTTGTGAAGTTGTTGTTTTATGTATTGGTGGTGTTTGATAGTAGGACATTCTACTAAAATAAGGAGGTGTACCAAGTGTGGGTGGGTGAACCCACATTCGGAGGCAAATGGGCTGTTAGATAAAAGACCAAAACAGCCGATTCAACCTAGAAATGGATCACGAGACTGATCAGGAAATAGATGACGGGGGATGGGTGCCTCCTAAAAATGCGGTATGGAAGCCGTTAGCCAAACAGATGCAGGTGGTAAAGGCAGCCGTAGAAAGCAGTCAAGGAGAAAAATAGGGACAAGAAGGTAGCTGACGCCTGGGAGCGCATGTGCGGAGAGGTTTACACCAAGTAGATGACAGGCGCTCATTGGGGGAGCTACGTACTGTGGAAGAAGGAGAGAGAACATACTAGTCAGAGGGATGAAGCAGCACGCCAGAGGGCGAGAGCCAACATAATGCAGAAAGGGGAGTGGAGGAAAGAGGAAGATATGCATGAGAAGGAAAGGAGAGTGTCGGCGCAATTAGCCATATTTTGTGCCATATTAACCATATTCATATATTCATATTAACCATATTAATAGCCATATTAACCATATTTGGTCCGAGAAGGCAGAGGAGGAGTCAGAAAGGGACTCGGACCTAGGATCTGAGTGCCCTAGTCAAGTGAGAGGAGACATGTCAGATTTATGCGAAAGTGCACGGGCACAAGAGCAGCCAGTGTTTCGCAACAGAGAATTCACGGAACAAGCAAAGGATATAAGGGGAGGTGGATGTGATAAAACCATCTCACCGGGGAGAGAGCTAGGCCTTAGCGGTCGGACGCAAAAGAAAGTAGAGGTGTTGGGCCAGTTATTAGGGTTGCTTGATGAGGATGAGACAGAGGTGGCCTTACAGATAGAAGAACTCGGGGAGCAGGCAGAGGAAGGGAAAGGTATAAACCTTTTTCTATAGGAGATATGCAGGCTTTGGCAGACAAAATGCCTCCCCCGGCCGAGGGAGGAGGACAGTGGATGGATAAGTTAGACCAACTTGCTCAGGGCACGAAGCTTGCACTGGAAGATTTCCGGGCAGTGGCAGTCCGTTGCATGACTAAACATTCCCTACAGGACATAGAAGACAGAGCAGGGACTACTACATGTGCAGAGTCTGATGGCGGTGGTGATGGGCTTAGGTGACGCCATGCGGGAGATGTTCCCCGCCCCTAGTGGAGCAGCCATCCCAAAGTTTACATGGGATCCTAAGGTTCACCCTAGAGAATATTTGGATAAATGTAAAGAGGATTGGACCTGTCGAACCGGGTGCCATCCAGGGCAGGAAGGGGTGCAGCGAGAGTGGTTTAGGCGGGCCGTAATGGAGGGAGTCCCAGAGGGAGTTATGGCAGCTATACTGGGCAACCCAGACCTCCCAGAAGCGGACTTACATGTGTGGGACCGGCACGTAGTGCATTATTTGCAGAGGACAAAAGAGGAAGCAAATAAGGAAGAGAGCGACCTCAAGGAACTGCAGACACAGTTGTTGAAGCTGCAGGTGGGTGAAGCGAGGCAAAAGGCTAATGAAACCAAAAAGAAAGGGCAGAGAAAGCAGATGGTGGCGGGGGTTTCCCCAGAGAGACCACCCATATACCCACCCAGCCCTTGGAACGGGCCACCCACCTACCAACAGGGAGGGTGGGGCCAGAAATGGGGAAGGGGCCGAGGCGGTTTAGGCCGGGGTTACAGGGGCCGGGGCTGGGGAAGGGGCGCGCCACAAAGGGGACCACCGTCAGGTGCCTGTTTTAGGTGCGGGGCAGAAGGACACTGGAGTAGAGATTGCCTGGCAGTGCTCCCAGGCAATGTGCGCGGCAGGTTGAGGCCCTCCTAGGAACCAGGTGATGGCCCCCAACCCCCAGGCGGCTCCCACGGCAGGACAGTATCCGGCGATGGGCGAAGGGGAGTGGGACTGGGACCCCTCCTCCGCTCAGTGACGGTTCCCGCGAGCGGCCCGGGACACAGGGGAGGCAGACCCCATGCTGTCCCTCATGGTCATGGACAAAGAACTGCTGTTTCTGGTAGACACAGGAGCCACGTATTCCACCCTTAACGTGGTCCCTGAACGACATTACCTGTCTACCTCAACAGTGACCGTTGTGGGCTTCTCAGGGAAGGAACAGAGACTTCCAGTGACTAAGCCGGTGAAGGTCGCGGTGGGGAGACAGACCTTTCTCCACCCTTTCGTGGTGTCTTCCTCGATTCCGTTGAACCTCCTGGGACAGGATATGTTGGTGAAGCTGGGGGCTTCAATCCTGTGCATTGCAGATGGACTGGTGGTTACCCTGCCGGAAGGTACTTGCCTGCGGTGCGGCGCCTGGAATATGGGCTCGGGACAATGGCTGATGCAGCCAGTCCAGAGTCCAGATGGACCACCCACAGGCCTAGGCTCTGGTGGCTTCCCTGCCAGAGTCGCTGTGGTACGCCAGTCCTACAGATGTAGGCCAAATTTCCTGCCCCCCGGTGCAGTTCCAGTTCCGCCCTAGGGAAGATCCCCTCTGGCTCAGACAGCACCCACACAAGCCGGTGGCAGAGGAAGGGATAGTCGAGACAATAGAGGGCCTCCTACGGGCCCTATCCTCCTGGTGGAAAAAGCCGGCATGGGGAAATATCGAATGGCCCATGACTTGCGTGCCATAAACAACCTCCTGCAGACCCCCACCGTTCCAGTCCCGAACCCATATGTCGCCCTAACTAATCTGACCCCACAACGAAAATGGTTCACATGCGTCGACCTGGCAAATGCCTTTTTCTGTCTGCCTCTGGCAGAGCAATGTAGGGACATACACTCACCTAAAGGATTATTAGGAACACCTGTTCAATTTCTCATTAATGCAATTATCTAATCAACCAATCACATGGCAGTTGCTTCAATGCATTTAGGGGTGTGGTCCTGGTCAAGACAATCTCCTGAACTCCAAACTGAATGTCAGAATGGGAAAGAAAGGTGATTTAAGCTATTTTGAGCGTGGCATGGTTGTTGGTGCCAGACGGGCCGGTCTGAGTATTTCACAGTATCTGCTCAGTTACTGGGATTTTCACGCACAACCATTTCTAGGGTTTACAAAGAATGGTGTGCAAAGGGAAAAACATCCAGTATGCGGCAGTCCTGTGGGCGAAAATGCCTTGTTGATGCTAGAGGTCAGAGGAGAATGGGCCGACTGATTCAAGCTGATAGAAGAGCAACTTTGACTGAAATAACCACTCGTTACAACCGAGGTATGCAGCAAAGCATTTGTGAAGCCACAACACGCACAACCTTGAG
Source organism: Paramormyrops kingsleyae (assembly GCF_048594095.1). Classification (NCBI taxonomy): domain Eukaryota; kingdom Metazoa; phylum Chordata; class Actinopteri; order Osteoglossiformes; family Mormyridae; genus Paramormyrops; species Paramormyrops kingsleyae. The sequence continues at coordinate 48,369,874 of NC_132800.1, read as the reverse complement.
GCGGATGGGCTACAACAGCAGAAGACCCCACCAGGTACCACTCATCTCCACTACAAATAGGAAAAAGAGGCTACAATTTGCACGAGCTCACCAAAATTGGACAGTTGAAGACTGGAAAAATGTTGCCTGGTCTGATGAGTCTCGATATCTGTTGAGACATTCAAATGGTAGAGTCAGAATTTGGCGTAAACAGAATGAGAACATGGATCCACCATGCCTTGTTACCACTGTGCAGGCTGGTGGTGGTGGTGTAATGGTGTGGGGGATGTTTTCTTGGCACACTTTAGGCCCCTTAGTGCCAATTGGGCATCGTTTAAATGCCACGGCCTACCTGAGCATTGTTTCTGACCATGTCCATCCCTTTATGACCACCATGTACCCATCCTCTGATGGCTACTTCCAGCAGGATAATGCACCAGGTCACAAAGCTCAAATCATTTCAAATTGGTTTCTTGAACATGACAATGAGTTCACTGTACTACAATGGCCCCCACAGTCACCAGATCTCAACCCAATAGAGCATCTTTGGGATGTGGTGGAACGGGAGCTTCGTGCCCTGGATGTGCATCCCACAAATCTCCATCAAGTGCAAGATGCTATCCTATCAATATGGGCCAATATTTCTAAAGAATGCTTTCAGCACCTTGTTGAATCAATGCCACGTAGAATTAAGGCAGTTCTGAAGGCGAAACGGGGTCAAACACCGTATTAGTATGGTGTTCCTAATAATCCTTTAGGTGAGTGTATTCTCTTTCACCTACAGAGGTCGTCAGTGGCGGTACACCCGCCTGCCTCAAGGGTCAGGGGTAGGAACAGGTCTCTCCCCGGCTCATCGTTCGGCTATTCTGCATCATCCGAGGCCCACCAAGATAAAAGACATGTTGTCTTTCTTAGGACTCACAGGTTACAGTTGTACAGGTCTACATTCCAGATTACACGGGGCTCACACAGCCCCTGAGGGCTCTGGTCCGAGAGCACGGTCTACGTAGCCTCAGTGCGCCCCTTAACTGGGAGCAGGCATCAGAAGAAGCCTTCATCACCTTAAAGCAGAGACTAGCCCAGGCCGCTAACCTTGCCCTCCCAGATTACTCTCTCCCGTTTTACTTGGATGTTTCTGAAACAGGAGACGTCGTCAACAGCATCCTGTTTCAGAAAAAAGGGGGAGAGAGGAGAGTGCTGATGTACGTCAGCGTAAATCTCGACACTACAGAAAAAAAGATACCCCGCATGCACAAGGCACGCGGCGGGAGTGGCCAAAATTATTCAGAAAACAGCACACATAGTGATGGGACACGCGCTGCACATCCTGACCTCACACAGCGTGGTGGCCTATGTGAATTCACAGATGTTCACCATGACGTCTCTCAGGCAGCAGATACTTAGCAAAATACTAGAGGCACCCAACTTGAATTTTTCTCACGAAGGGTCAGGAACAATGGTAGCAAAGGGAAATCAGGCAGCAGATGAGGAAGTGAAAAGGACCGCAGGGTACGTGGTGACCAAACAGATGGTCACAGTTGAGGAAGAGCTTCACCCGAATTCCCATTAAGCCGCTCCGCTCAACACCGATCCTCACTCCACTAAAATTTCCTCCCGCTCCAGTCATATCGCTTCACGCTCGCTCCAATTTAAAAGAGGGACAAATATTCTGCATGCCTAACAAATGTCACCTTAAACCGAAGCCTTATATCATAAAGAAATATGAGCAATGGTAACATTGCCACTCAGAAAATATTTATTTTTAAGCAACATATAGGCAACAACGGACAGGTTTGGCAATGGCATTCCACACAAAAATAGGCTTAACAATAAAGGAATCAGTGGGCTTAATAGCCTAAAGAATATACAGGCTAAGCATCCACGTTTTAAATTCCTCAATTTTTTTCTGTTGATGCTGCTGCTGCGTCTCTATAAAATAAAATTTCACTGACAGCGTTACGTGAAATTTAAAAAATCCTATTAGACCTACTTTGAATGACAAAACGAATTTATTTGATTACCAATATTTACTTTATAGGCTTTTATACTTTAATTTACTTTATAGACTTGATATGCTACAACCATATAAAACTTGCTCAGGTTTTGCTTGCTTCTTCCTGTTCGCGTACACTGTAAAAAAATCTATTCTAAAATGTCAGTCAAAAGTCTGGCAGGTCCTGAAGACCAATAGTGCTGATGTTTATTTGCAAAGCATGACAGGGTACTGCCTTTATTTAAACTTTTAACCATGATGGTGTTGAAGAGGGCAACAGTATAAATTCCCCAGCCACGGCATAAAACAATTTCTGCCACAGCAGTGTATTCTCGTAGAATACTAAAAAACACTAAAAATAGATTCAGGTAAGTTTTTCTGCTGTAATATTGCGGCCCTCCTCACATAGCGAACTGTTTCAGGCACGTGAGCTATACCCCGAAATACCAGTGAGTTTATGTCTAGTGTTAGACTAACCCCTGCGCCCACTTATGTTTAAATTTCCAAAACAGGCTGGACGAAAATTGACGTCACACGCAAAACAGAGTAGGATTACTCCCGGTATTCACCGGCAATAGTCAGATTGCTGACACTGAACCCTAAATTAAGAGCTGTCACCCTGGGCTGTCATATACCTAATAATACATGGGAGAGAGTAATATCTGTGGCATTCCATTTTCAGTTGCGGTGGGTTTATAAATCTTTTTGATACAAGGCTTCGGTTTAAGGTGACATTTGTTAGGCATGCAGATTATTTGTCCCTCTTTTAAATTGGAGCGAGCGTGGAGCGATTTGACTGGAGCGGGAGTAAATTTTAGTGGAGTGAGGAGCGGTGTTGAGCGGAACGGCTTAGTGCGCATTAGAGCGGAGAAGCGGGCGGAGCCAACAGCCTCGTGAGCTCCACTCCGCTCACATGCTCTGATACAAAGCCTCATTAATAATTTAGCCATACTAAGCTGCTTATATTGTGGGCGTAAATAAATGTCCGTATAGCACAGAAAAGCTGGCACACCACCAAATGTTGCGCCTCTCATCTGAAGCCCTAGTGATTATTGCGCATTCGCGATTTAATCGCGATTTCATATCGCCCCGCCCTAGTTCAGGTATGTGTTGATGTGTGTGGACGTATTCTCAGGGTGGCCAGAAGCATGGCCCACAAAGAAGGAGGATGGAGCATCCGTGGTGAAGTTTTTGATCAATCAGTATATACCGCGACACGGGTTCCCCGACAGGGTTCGGTCAGATAATGGGTCCCACTTCAAGAACGAGGACCTCCAGACGGTGGAAAAGGCGCTGGGATTGAGGCATGCATTTGGGACCGTGTATCACCCACAGTCCCAAGGAAAAGTGGAGCGGATGAACCAAATGGTGAAACAAAAATTGGCAAAAATGTGTGCACAGACAAAAATGAATTGGGTTGACGCTTTACCGCTGCCACTGATGTCGGTGAGGTATTCCATAAACCGGGGGACCGGGTTCACCCCCTTCGAGCTCCAGACAGGCAGGCAGTTCCCAGGACCCCAGAGAGGGTTAACCTGGACCCCCAATAAAAAGGGGGAGCGAAATCCTAGGGCATAGTTTGCAAGTTTTCGTTGCAGATTTCTACAAACAGGTCCAGAAGGCGAGACCAGAGAGTCAGCCAGCCAAACCACACACGGCAGAGTGGGTTCTCCTGAAGGTCATCAAACGGAAGTGGTCAGAGCCCAGGTGGACCAGCGCCTTCCAGGTCACTGAGAGGACTTCACACGTGGTGCGGCTGAAAGGCAAAGGTGACATGTGGTTCTACTGGAGCCAGTGCGCGGCTGCAGAAGAGCCAGGCAGATCAACGGCTGAGATCCAGCGTGCCCTGGGCAAAGACAAAGGAAGCGTCAGTTCAGCTGAACCAGACGCACCTCAGGTCTCAACCGAAGGGGCAGAATAATCCCCTGACCTGAGCAACAACAGCAGGGTAGTCCACCCCTGCTCCAATGACCAGAAGGAAGAGAAGCACCTCATCCACCGCCAGACAACACCAGGACCAGGATGAAGACCAAGATAAAAAGGGGAACAAGTGTGTTATATGTGATACTTAAAAATCTTATGATTATGTGTGCATTGTTTTCCACTGTCCAAGCAGGGGCGGTCCGAAGCATCAGATGTGAGGAAAGGTGGGGAGGCATACAGCTGCAGTACACCAAGGGGGAGTGTGCGCTATGTTTGGGGATGTGTGCTGCACCTTTATACCCAACAACACCGCCCCAGACGGGACAGTAACCAAGGCACTGGAGGGTCTCCGGACCCTCTCCAAAACGATGCATGAGCACTCCAGGATTAACAATTTATGGGATGATTGGATGACCTCTGTGTTTGGACAGTGGAAAGGTTTGATGAGCTCGCTTTTATTATCCATAGCTACCTTGCTGCAATCTTAGTTACTTGCGGGTGTTGCTGTATTCCCTGCCTGCGCGCATTGTCAGTTCGTCTCATCACCACCGTAATAGAGAAACAGGACACTACCTACGCGCAGATGATGAATCTCCAGCCCGTCAGGAGGGAGGGGGAGAACAGTCCTCCTGAAGACATCGTATTCCCACGCCGCTAAGGTGATCTCCTTGCGAAGATTAAAAGGGGGAAATTGAGGGGTTGATTCTAAAAATGCAGCTGATTGAAACAGGAACTGACCAGCGTGCCGGCAGGGCCAGGGCGCCCTGACGCAGACAGTTGTAAAAACGGAAACATATGGCACGTTATTGCTGAGCTGCGGAGAAACTAGGCTATTCTTGCTTAACAAGGGGAAAGGTGCAAAGCGCTTGCATGACATAATGCTGGGTGGGGGGACATGTACTAACTGAGGCAAATGTCAAAATACGTTGTTGTCACGCAGATGGAAAAATACCAAGAGAGGGGGAAATGTCCCGAAGGGGCTATAAAAGGACAGAGCCAACAAGTATTGTCGAGCTTCCTCTTGTACATGCTGAATGTGTGTCAGATTGTGGCTCCCAGATCGCGATCTGTGTAGGGAATAAACTTGTGACATGCAACTACTCTTCGTCTCTGGTGTGAATCTCTTCTCATCAATGGACCTGGAGGAGTTTGACTCCAACACTCCACGTCGAGTTAATGACAATAGTCAGCAGGGAAACAGTCCTGGGAGAGCATCTGACTGACATGGCAGCAGGGAAGTGCATTCTGGGATTAGTAGTGTTGTTCAGCTGGTCCATGACACTATGGACCCCACCTGGTATTTCTTAGTTGTAATTAAACATTGTACAGTGGTACCTCGGTTCTCGAACTTAATCCGTTCCGGACTCCGGATCGAATCCTAAAAAGTTCGAGTTCTGATCTAATTTTTCCCATAAGAAATAATGGAAAACCAATTAATTGGTTCCCGGCCCCCCAAAATTACACCTAAATGTGTTTTTTAAGCATTTAAACACAAAATGAACAGGATAAAACAAGAAGTACATTTTTTTTCTTAATGGCTTCCAAAACAATAACGATCTTATCCCAGCATTACCCCTGTCCTGCCCCGATCGACCGCTCCATCCGTGTGCCACGCCCCCTCGTTAACCTCGTTAAACTGGAACGCCTCTGGAACCGTTATCTGCTATTTCTCCCGAATATCACGTAAAGCAATGAGAACTGGTTTTCAGTTAATTTACCTGGTAAAATTAAGTTTAAATAAATGACATAAATACTCTAATAGTACATGTAAGTTAGTGGTTTATTTATTGTTACAGGGCTTGTCCTTTAAGGTGCGCAATTGCGCCATCACGCGCCTAAAACGGTGAAGAGCTGCGCAAAGAAATGTGCGCCTATCAATAAAAAAGAATTAAATTGTACACGCCTCATAATTTGTCACGTGACCACTCGACGCTCCACGGAATTACTCATGACAACAATGGCGTCGAAAAAAAGCATAGATAACAAGGGTCATCCGTGTCAGAATGCAACGTTTTTGGGGAGGGGAGGATGGTTGTTGTTAAATAATTAATTCATAACGAATGAATTAATTGTAGCCTACCATTTCCACTACCTGACCCGCATGGTCTTTGTTTTACCCATAACCAAACCATAAATAAATAAAGATAAGTTACACACAAATTACCACCTGTCAATCACTTTTTCCGCGGGACTCTGGCATGAATAGGTGTCGACAAACTTGGTTGGTAAAAAAGGTGCAAATTCACCTTTCTGGCAATACTTTGGCTTTAGACCCAATGAAACAGGACAGCCACGAGATACGTCTGAAGTGGTGTGTAGGATTTGCGGTCAAGTTATCCGCGCAAAATATGCGCAGACGTTCTGTTCGTTATGGTAAAACCATGAAAAAGGCATATTTGGTGTAGTTTATTTAATCTAATTTAATTAAAATTATTTTGATTTTTTTTCTGCTGTTTCTGTATGCCTCATTTATTAATGTAAACGAACTAGTTCGTGTAATTCGTTTGGAGTTCACTGTAATTTGTATTGTGATCGCTAACAACTTCCTTGTTATTATTTCCTCATAATAATAATAATAAAATAAGTAAAGATGCGGAAATTGAAAGCATGCATTTAATTTGGCTATATAGTGTGATTAAGTGTGTGTTTTTCGTGAGCTGGTTGCTGCTGCGGCGGGGGTGGGGCGGAGGATCGCGATGTCGGCTCAGCATCGTGATGTCTATCGGCCATCGGCGATGGACGATGGCATCGTCTATCGACCCAACCCTATTGTCCAACTCTTAATATTGAGCTATCCCCACTCCTAGTCCTAGTCCAACAGCAATATCCTTGGCTACTGTCATTACTCACCCTGTGGTCTAGTTGCAGATTCTATCCTGGAAGGCAACCTACTCAAAACTACTCAAGCACTTAAGAGATGGCATCTTCATAACTAGTTAGTAATAGCTGTATACATGTTAAGGATTGGCTGCTGCTGGGATCGACTGCTGATGTGTTCTTCATCCAAGAATGAAGTTTTCAGAGAAGACACTGGCTAACAAATGCAATTTCAGTGGAGAAACAGAATTTGGCTCATACAAATTATTGGATGCCATCTGTAAGTTTTGGCCCATATAATCTTAATATTATGGTGCTCTTCCCCTCAGCCTTCTGCAGCAAGTGTTATGCAAATTGAGGACAATCTCCAAAGTATTGATGCAAAAAAGACTGAATTCTGAATTGCAAATTTTATTCACCAATAAAAAGTGATTCACTTTAAATGGGTTTCTACAAAATATGTTAAAGCATTAAAACTAGGACAAAATTCTCAACTAACACTAGGACTACAAAAAACAGAAATATGTACAAATACAAGTACATTTTGATCCATTGCACCAAAGTCCAACCACATTTTAGGTGCACAAAAAAGGTAAAATTGTGCACCTAGCACTTTTAGGGTGCACAAAAAAAATTGTGCACCTACTGTAGCACTTTTTAGGTGCACAAATTTGTGTGCGCCTGCATTTTTCAAAGGACAAGCCCTGTTGTTAGTTACTGTAATGTTGCGCTGCTTTATTTGGTTAATCGTCCAGTCTGTGAAGAAGGCATTCAAGTAAGAATTACATTGTAGTATGACTCATTTCCTGGCGTGTACAATTTATATTAGGTCAGCGTTCACGGTTCGACTTCTGATATTCAGATCGAGCTCTAGGTCAAACTGGTTTGTTTGACTTTCAAGAAATTCGAGTTCTAGTGAGTTCGAGAACCGAGGTACCACTGTACTTACTTAGTACTTCTAACTATGCTTCTTTTTTATTCATTATCCTGTCCAGAGAATGTAGTCAGAATATAGAATGGAAAGGATATTGTTGGTCTGGTTTTGGCTTTCAAATATCACAACACAAGTATTCAAAGTAAGTAGCACCATAGCTAAAGACACAAATACTGAAGTTACACATGAGCATCATCAGAAAAACTTCTTAATATTTTCTGAAAAAGCTGCACAATGCAAAACAATGCAACACAGAAGAAATGCCTGAACAGTAACATGTCATAAACATGTGCCCCATTTTAAAAGAGATGGCTTTGCACTAGCAGGGTTCAGTTTGTGGACTAAGCCGTAGTTATTTTTTATCCCCCTCACATGCCCCCCCAGAATCCACAAACATGGAAAAGGAGGTAGCTACTCTGGGTGACCAGAACAGGTTGAGTCAGTGTGTGGGGAAGGAGAGGGCCCAAACAGAACCCCGAGGATGGACACAGCCTGGCCACCACTCTGAGGCGAGATGGACAAACAGTCCAAATCCAGGTGGGTGGGTTTCACCTGATGCAGTGAAAAGCAGCTAAGCCTGCCACCAATGTCGATCATGAAAAACGTAGACCTCCCTCTCCAGCACCCAGAAAAAGCCATCATAAAGGGGCCTGATGAGCATCATGGTGAACAAAGACAAAGTCTGCACTGGCAGGATTGGGTGCTGCACTGGCTGGCTATGCTGTGGGCAAGGGGCTGAAAGTCCCCACCAAGTCCTGCAAAACCAAACACTGGAGGCCAGGAGACCTGGCAGCGGTGGTGTTATGACCCTCTAATCTAGGTCAGGGGTGAACAGGGAGGTATGAGTGAGGTAAGCTCTCCTATACATTGTGCTGTGACCCGGACAACATACACAGAAACTCAGAGATCGCGTACAGAGAGTTTTATTACAGTATAAATCATACCTGTTGTCCCAGTGTGGACCATGATACCAACCACTAAGGATGGGAGGCCAAGCAGTGCCAAAGAAATGAACAAAACAAAACCAGCACTACTTCCCTATAAGCACTGTTCCGCTAGATGTTAAGATAACCCTCCACTACATACATTGGTGGACACTCCTTTTCTAACCTGGTGTTCTTAACAGAGGCTTCATACAGGTGGGTATATCTTTTTGATTTTTTATTAGTAGTAGTGATTATTGCCTAATTGTTACGCTGAATGGTTGGCTCCTCCAAACTCGATTGCGGTATCCCTGTGAGTCTGTTAATGTGAGACTTAAATGGGATTCACGAATTACCAGTATCGCTTAGTAACCTGGGTTAGAAGGCTCGTCCAGCGAGCTGCATCACCAGGTAATGTAAACGATTGGTAGCGAAGCTCCCCTCACGGCCGATGAGAGAGAGTCTCGCGATATTTCAGGCGAGTTTGAGGTTTCAGAGCTTGTAGCAAGATCGCACAGAGGGAGGGACTATTGTGAGCACTCAATGAACGGAGGCTGAAATTGTGTAAAACACATGCATCTATTCCTAACTTACACTACAACTAACATAAGACAGACATTACACTTAACAACAAACGCGAAATAATGGAATGGAAATGCAATGACCAGATTTAGATGGGTAACCTTAAAAGGGAAATACTGTTCTGCAAAGCAAGCATAGTTTGTGGAAACACGACCCTAAAGTCATATAGCAAGTTAACAGAACAGCTTAGGTTGTTAGAATGAAAGTAAGTTGGTTTACTTGGTTGCAGAGTGTGTGTGTGTGGGTGGGGGGGGTCTTGGCAGTTGGTTGCAGAGGCTGATGAGCTGACGGGATGATGGCACTCAGGGAGGCGCGGCGTTTGGAGCAGTTGTTGGAGGGGAGCCCCTTGGATTCTCTCTCCTTGTGAAGCTTTAAGGTGAAAGGCTTTGTCTTGGTTGCAGTTCTCTGTTGGTTAGCAGGCCTTCACCGGCAGGCTTCAGGAGGGCTTCTTGTGGGCTTCTCTTCTCCTGGGCTGATGTGCTTTCGCCTCTCTCTTTGGGCTGATGTTCTTTCTGCTCCTCCCCTGACTTTGTTCTGAGGTGCCAGGTTTTATGGTCTAAAGTTCATGAATAGGGATGACCAGGAATTCGAAACCTGAACCAATGGCTGGCCATCCATTTGGTGACCTTTCGGAGGGGGTCTGTATCAGTCCTTTTGGGATTTATGACCAGACTGATTCCCCTTTACTGACGATTTTAATTAAGCTGGTATAACTTTTGATACATCCACTTTCATGGTAACCACTGACCAGATTTGGAATCAGGAGTGATTGTCCATCAGTTTGACACCAAACTTTCCATACCAGCCTGGCGGTTCACACCTCATACCATCTGTATTAATTAATGAACAATTACTTATATTACATATTGTCACGCCCCGCTCCGTACGATCCCGATGTGTGCCACGCCCCCCTCATTACCTCGTGTGCATGCCCGATTGTGATCACCTGTGTCCTATTATGTCTGGCTAGTCTTTTGTATTTAGTCCGTGTCTCAGTTAGTTTCCCCAGATCCGTCATAGTATTGTCCGTGGATGTCTCTGTCCGTCTGTCCTGTGAGCAATAAAACCCCGTTTACCCGACGTTCCGGCTCCATTCGCCTGCTTCCCTGCTCGCCTCCGTTGCCGAACGTGACAGAATGACGGATCTCCGCGAAAGCACAAAGCAGCAGTCCGAGTACCACCGGCTCGGGCTGCTGCAGGACTTTGTGTATTGGCAATCCCAGCCCGAGGTCCAGGAGGACCCTGTAGCCCTGGAGCTGGCTAACCAGGGCAGGAACCTGCTCAGGAAGGAGCGCCCACCTGGACAGGAATATCCGCTCCAGAGAGCCCGGAAATGCCTTCACCGCCTGAACCAGCGCCTGAAGAGCAACTGGGAGAAGCGGAGCTGCTGCTGATGCCGCTCTGCCCGCGGCAACACCTGCGGCTGCCGCCGCACTGCCTGCGGCACTGCTGGTCCAGCCTGACCCGCCTGTCCTGCCTGACCCGCCTGTCCTGCCTGCGGTCCCTGCAGCTGCCACCGCTCTGCCGGCGGCACTGCCCGAGGGGGCCACGGAGGCACCCCCTGCTGGCCAAGTGATGGCGGCACCCGCCGAGGTGCCCCCTGCTGGCCACACACCCAAGGTGCCTGCCAAGGTGCCCCCTGCTGGCCAAGTAATGGCGGTGCCCGCCGAGGCGCCCCCTGCTGGCCACACGCCCGCGGCCCTGCCTGAGGCCGCCTCTCCCGTCCTGCCCGCGGCCCTGCCTGAGGCCGCCTCTCCCGTCCTGCCCGCAGCCCTGCCTAAGGCCGCCTCTCCCGTCCAGCCCGCGGCCACGCCCGCGGCTCTGGCTGCCCCGCCCGCGGCCACGCCCGTGGCTCCGGCAGCTCCACCTGCGGCCGCGCCCTGCCTCTAGTTCCCCCAGCCCTACTGACTCCTTTGCCCTTGCCCCGACAAGGCCAACGCCCCACAGGACCCCGCCTTTCAGTGTCCCGCAAGGGACGGGGACATAGGCGCCAGGCTCGGGTCCCGCCCGCCCTGCCCCCTGGCTCGTCCGTTCAGCCCCTGGCTGTGGCTCGGTGGCTGCCTGCGGGTCCTGTGCCTCGGGGTCGGCGGTCCTCGGTCCTGTGCCTCGGACATAGGCGCCAGGCTGGGTCCCCCCCTGGATCCTCGGTGCCGGTCCTCGGTCCCGCCTCCGGTGTTCCCTCCTGCTCCCTCCGTGTCCCCTCCGTCACTCCCTCGTCCCGTTCCCTTGGCCCCTGGGTGGTCCCCTCCTGCTCCCTCCTCCCTCTCGCCTGCGGCCCCTCCTGCCGCTGCCCGTCGCCTGCCTGGGCTCCCTCGGGCTCCCCTTTGTCCCCCTTCCGTTCCTGTCTGGTCTCCCCTCTCTGCTCCTCCTCCTTTCGTCCCGCCTGTGTCTGTTCCTCGTCCCTCTGTTCCTCCTCTGTTCACTCCTGGCCCCTTTGTGTCGCCTGTGGGTGTTCCCTCCGTGTCGCCCTTTTCTGTCTGCCTGTTCCCCGTCCTCTGTCAGGTCTTGTCGTTTTTCTGGTCCCTGTTCCTGTTTCCTGTTCCCCGTTGATGTTTTTTGCTTTTGTTTTCCAGGTTTTGGGCCCCTCGTCTCGTCCGTCGCCTCCTCTCGGGCACGCCCAGTGTGCGCGCCTTTGGGGGGGGGTTCTGTCACGCCCCGCTCCGTACGATCCCGATGTGTGCCACGCCCCCTCATTACCTCGTGTGCATCCCCGATTGTGATCACCTGTGTCCTGTTATGTCTGGCTAGTCTTTTGTATTTAGTCCGTGTCTCAGTTAGTTTCCTCAGATCTGTCATTGTATTGTCCGTGGATGTCTCTGTCCGTCTGTCCTGTGAGCAATAAAACCCCGTTTACCCGATGTTCCGGCTCCATTCGCCTGCTTCCCTGCTCGCCTACATTGCCGAACGTGACACATATGTTACTGACACACATCAGTATACGATATAGGTGTTTTGGGTTGCACCTCAGCAGATGCTACACTTTCTACAGACATTACATTACCTATTCACATTCAAACACCACATCTTACCCTTAGATAGGCGTGGCTGTTAGTTTGCGGTAATATCAATTTAAATTGCACATCTGGGAACAACCTATTTTAGTTGTTGTGGCTTATCCCAATTGATCTGCTCCTCAGAATGGATAATGTACACCTTTATTCAGTTCTTGTAATGCAGAATAGTAGAGCACAAAGAGCTTGCTAACGGGCCACAGAGGAATGTGAAAAAAAGGGAGGGGGTTGTTAAACAAAGAAAGAAGGCTCTCTGAAAGTTAGGACACATCACGATACCTGGTTAGACTATTCAATTGTAAGGCTGGAGGCCTTGCAGGCCCCGTTGGTCTGAGCTCTGGCAAGCCTGTAATGCTCCACCCAGTGTCCTGAAGCAAAGGTCCACCGGCTCCGACAAGACTGGACCCAAATCACCTGATCACCACATCAAAAGGGACACCTCACCCCCACTGGGCGGCCAGAACCCCGCAGTCAAATTCCAGTGATAAGGCCTGGCTGCGTCAAGACACAGATGCATCCTACATTCACTAACTCACACTAACACAGGAGGTATACATTAGGGACACATACACCCATGTTTGGTCTCGTTTGAATAGTCACAGTACGACTGGCACAATACTCTCAACCTTAAAGCGGCATGTTTTCACATAAGAGAAATATAGAAAGTAAGACTAAACCCACCAAAGTGGAGGGTCTTATCACCTGGTAGAACAAAGGAGTTGTCACATTCCCCCTAAAGCAATTTGATTGGCTGAGGGTCTGAGAATTGATAAGATCAACAGTTCTCCAAGACACACACACAAGATCAGAGCAGGCCCTAAAATAATCAATCACAACCTTTGATACAGCCTGTCACCTGGTTTGGAATACTTAAGGAAGAGCGCCAGAGTAGCACGGGGAGTCACTCTGTAATCAGAGCTCCCACATAGTGCTGTATGAATCTTCATCTGTAATCAGATATTTTCTGCAGTTACTATGTGTCCACTCAGCTGAGATATGGAATTGTTATATACTTTTAATTGGATTATATACTATATATTATATTATATATATTGAGGTGCGCACACGCTGGGTTACGGTAAAAGACCGGCTCAGCCTCTGAGGCGCGCACAAGCTGAGTTACGGCACAAAGTCCGGCTCAGCCTCTGAGGTGCGCACACGCTGGGTTACGGTAATAGACCGGCCCAGCCTCTGAGGCGTGCACACGCTGAGTTACGGCACCAAATCCGGCCCAGCCTCTGAGGCGTGCACACGCTGAGTTACGGCAGACATCGGCTTAACCTCTGTGGCCCTCACTAGCTCGGATTCGGCAATGGTCAGCTGAGCCTCTGGGGCGTTAACCCCCTGGGGCCTGAGGCCTTTTTTCCACTTTCGAGGTAGTCTGACATGCCTTGACATTTTAAAATATTTCACCTATCTAAAAAACACTTATCCCAAAGTGATACATTTGCTTTTATTCAGCACAAACTCAGCACCAATAATCTGAGACCTCTTAGAATGTTATTATTCAATTTTTTGTTAAAATCAACTTTAAACATATACTTTTCAAAAACCTATTTTCAGACATGCTGAGAAATTGTAAAAAATCACATTATAGACATTTCTAGGTAAGACTTTTGAGCTCTGAAGTCTGAAGCTTATAGACACAGGGGTTAGCTACACATAGGTGAAAGTGACATTCAGAAATTTTATATGGTTTGATTACTAAAGAGTTAGAACTTTGGAGTGACACTCTTTTTCTCAAAGTCAGTGGTCTTCACAATGAATATTGATGAGATAGGTGTCCTCACACCTGTAGTAGTTTGCATACTGTCAATGGCCCATCAGTCTGGAATGTCACTGCACCCCACACCCATCACTTTGGAAAGGCAGTTTGAAACGCAAGAAAAGTAGCAACAATAAAATCCCTTTCACAGTTTATTGATAGATGGAATGAAAAATGAAAAACTGTGACTATATAAATATAGAAAGCGATAAATATGATGCAGTGACTATTATTGACGCTCTGGGGACGAGGGCATCATCGACCGCGTATCTTTCTCGTGTATTTCAGTTTATATCTCGCTGAAATCATTATGTAGAATCATGAAAAAAACACTGACTAAATCCGTTATCTGTCTTCTTTTCAAAACTTCCATTGTCAGAAGTATTAAAGTTTTTAAAATTAGGTTAAATAGGCAAAAAAGCCAATCGTGTCACCTTTCTTTGTTTTACTTGCGTCGGGAGCGTGTAGGACCGCTCTCAGCGGAAGATCGCTATTCACGTTCTAAATACGCTGCGTTTGAATCGGCGACCACGTGATTACAGGCACACAGGCTTAGCCCACTGAGCTATGAACACAGGTATGAGCTTCGCTGCTGAAAGTGGCAACACTGGCGCAAAGCTTCAGCGGCAGAGACGTATCCGTGTGCTATATTGTAGCCGATCAGTGTAAACACTACCCAGACATGTGCTCTTGTTTATTTCGGTCACAATGGGCGTATTCACATATTTCTTCACCCAATACTAACTGTCGGATTATCATGTTATTATCATGCGAATAGCGCGATTTGCAAGTGGGTGGGTGATCAGAGCCGCTTCGAGACGCAGACGCTTAAGTCAGTCACTCTTGTTCTTTCTATTCGTATCACGAAGCTGTAAAAATATATTTAGTTTCTACCTATATATATTTGAAAAGTAGACCGTCCAAAGTTTCAGAGGGTATTTTTAAAATGTGTATATGACAAAAACTCGCGGAGTTATTTAAACGGTCTCGCGAGAATTCTGTCAGATCCCGCCGGCGGGACCGCCGGTCCCAAGGGGTTAAGGGCCGCCGGGTCATGACGGGTATCCAGGCTAGCATTGTATTACCTTGTAGTGGTTGTCCAACATCTAAACCTACATAGCAGAGTCACACAATAAAGATCTTTACTTAAATTGGAGTCTTTACCTACAACGGGTAAGTAACTTTACAGAAGCGCTCGGAAGGATCCACACGCATTTCAAGCCTTCGGCTGTCCAATTGGATTCCGCCACGGTTGGATTCCGCCACGGTCCCCCTACACAATTTTCAAGATTCTTCTGGTATAACCATGAGAACATATATGCAGTGGTAGCTATACCTATTTATTTATTTAAATTTATATAAGTGTTTAAGTGTAAAGGAGTAAAATAGGTTATACTTCATGATCATGGTTATAAGAGTGGCACAGAAAACACTAATATTGTCTAAGGACACACACAAACATAACCTGTATATTGAGACTAGCAATCATAAGCAAAGAAATATACAGGGTATACAAAAGCCTTAGAAGAAAGTTTCTTTAGGGTGTTGGCCTGTTGGGTGAGTGGTATGTAAGGCAGGATGTCTGGGGAGGGAGTTGCGTGCCAAGTCGAGGGACCCCTATCCTTCAGGTCCACTCTGCTGTCTGTAGGTCCCTAAATCTTTGGGCAATGAAAATTGGAGTGTTGACCTCCCTTGTTATCTGTGTGTGTGTGTGTTTGTGTGTATAATAATAATATTAATAATAATAATAATTGATAGTAATAATAATTGATAATAATGGGGAAATTATCTTTACGCCCCCCTCAGGTTACTCCTTGTAGAGTAAGCTATCCGCGATCACGTTAAAGTGATGTGATTGGGTAATGAATGAGTACAACCTATACCATGTTTGTCATGCTGAAGTAAATGTATGTTAAAGTAAATCAAGATTTACTTTTATTTTTACTCATCATTCTACAGCACATGCTGTACGTAACCCAGGTGCCATGAAATGTCTGGACAACTTCAGAAAGACAGCAGAAGTTGTGGAAGCCTCCTGCCACCAGGTGATTTTGTCAACAACTGTGAGCAGGTGAGAGAACCCCCTGGTGGGAGGTAAGGGACCAACTAGGCCAAAGTGCACATGGTTAAAACACCACTCTAAGACCTCGGATGATGCCAGGGATGCTTTAGTGTGCCATTGGAGCTTTATATGTTGGCATTGCAGGCAGGAAGCAGTCCAAGCCTACACACCCTTTTTAAGCCCATGCCAGACAAATTTATCATTGAGCAGCCTCTGTGACACTCGCTAGTTGGGATGAGAGAGACCATGCCCCATATCAAAAATATGCCTACACCACCTTGCGGGGACAATGGGTCTGGCCCAGCCAGTGGAGACAACAAACAGGAGCAAGTCGCTACAGTCCTGAAATGGGACTTCTGCCAATTGTAAAATTCTGATGGCAGTCGCAATGTGACAGATATTAGTCATGAACTCGAAGATGAACGAGAGCTGGCACTGCTGACGGGCATTGGTCAGTGTTTGTGCTAGCATGGTCTCATAAGCCAGCACAGACTTGGTGGCTGCAAAGGCTGCAGCCCTCTCAGCAGACCACTCAAGTGCCTGATTAGCTGTCGTCCCCTGTATGAGGAAGGCTGCCTGCAGAATGAAGTGGTGATACAAGTTCATTGTGCATGGCTTTGCCTGTAGCAGGCTGGGGGAAAAGTCATGACAGCATCAGTTTTAGCAGGCAGTGAAAACACTCCTTCCTTCATGATGTGGTGGCCAAGGAAGTCAATAGAAGTCAGCCCAAACTGGCACTTGTGAGTGTTGAGAACGAGGCCATGACTGCTGAGCTGCTTGAACAATATATGGAAGTGATGCAAATGTTCACTACTGGAGGCACTGGCCTTCCGAATGCCATCCAGGTAGATGAGTAAGAATGGCAAATGCCATAGATCACTGTCCATCGGGCACTGAAAAGTCTGGGCCTCATTTTTTAAGACCAAATGGCATACACTGGGACTCAATAAGCCCAAGTAGAGTGATGACAGCCGTCTTCAGGATGTCCTGTGGGTGGACTGGGATTTGATAATAGCTGCATACGGACCATCCAGTTAGACGGGCCGAGGAATCCTGAATGTGAGGGATACGGTAACAGACTGGGATTGTTGCATCATTGAGGCAGCAGTAATCACCACACGGGCATCATCTACCTGCAGGTTTCTGCACCATATGAAGCAGAGAGGCCCAAAGGCTGTTGGATCATTGCACTATCCCAAGACGCAGTGCATCAAGCTTGTCCTTGGTAATGGCCGGTTTACCAGGGACACAGCCCAAATGTGGACAGGTGGGCCAACAGTTGTGCTAAACACTGTGCCTGATGAGAAACCAGGCCCTGTGAAATTCTTTCGAAGGTGATACAAATCGTCAGCTACAGCAAAGGTAAAGAGCTGGCTGCACTGTGCCTGCATGGGAGGCAGTGGAAAGTCCAGATATTAACTAGGAGACTGCTGGCACACAGAAAATCAGCGCCAAGCAAGGGGGTGGACACTTTTGCAGCCACAAAAGTCTATCAAACTGCTGTCTGGCATAACATAGTGTTGTGTTACTTGTGCCATAAGTCTTAATAAGGCTACCTTTCTCTGTTTCTGGAGCTGGACTCCACTCCCCTGACTATACATCCAGTGCAGAAGCCGGTAGGACATTAATTTTAGTGCCCACGTCGCATAGGAAATGCTGACCAGAAGTGGAGTCCATGACGCATAGCAAGCTGACAGATTAGCCAACACTTGTAGCAGCTAACAAGTGCTAGCCGACCCGTTTCCCAAATTGTAGAAACAGCAATGTGGTCGATACTTCTTTGCAGCTGCACCAAACCAAGTATGGTGAAAGTTCTCCTGGGTGGGTGTATTACACCACAGTGCTGGAAATGTTGGCCATGGGTGATGTGTTGGGTGAGTCGCTGCATGTGCGCAATTCTGTGCCAACCGTTTGCCTGGTCAAGAAACTGTTGTCAGTCTCCTCGCAAGCTCGCAGCAGTCCATTATGGGTAGAATAGCAAGTGCTACCTGCAAGTCTACTGGCAGATGCTGCAAAAACAGTAGGAAACCTGCCAGGTGGTCACCCAGGAAAGCCAACATATAGTCCATATGTTCTAAAGGCTTGGAATCCCCCAAACCAGAAAAGAGACAAGCCAGTAAGCCTGCTTGCAATGTTTTCCAAAGTACGGTCTTTAAAGCATCTTACTTATCCTGACCTAGGGGAATTGACAGGGGATTGAAAGTAGGCACCCTGGTGGCAACAGAACTGTCCAGCGCTGCAAAAATGTAGTGATATTTGGTACTGTCATCTGTGATGCCATGCAAAGGAAACTGAGCCTTCGCCTGCAAAAACCAAACTTTAGCTTGGTCACACCAGAACTCTAAGACCTTTAGAGCTGCAGCATTCTCTGCCATTACAGTTGTGCCTGTAAAGTACTCTGCAATGCATCGAGAGTTGTCAGGGTCACCAATGAAGCATGGCTTGACACATCATAAACATGTGACCCGTCTAAAAAGAAGTAGCTTAGTACTAGTCACGTTAAGTTTGTGGATTCATTCCCCAGGCAGTCCACCTCATGCAGGGGAAGGCAGTTTGTGGATTGTGCCATAGTCATTTTCCCCCATACTACTATAATAACGGAGATGAATAAATTGGAAGATCAGCCATTTTCTATTTTGGAAGAATAGGAATTTTGTCAGTTCATTATTAAATCTAATTAAATATTTCCACAAAATAAAAACTATATAAAGTCATTCCACTAATCTGTGCCGGCAAGCTCCCCCCTCCAATCATGTACTACTTCCTTTCATTTTTCTGATTTTTTTCTGTACAGTCCAGTAGTTGTCCTCTTGACAAGAATTAAAAAATGATCTTCTGAGATTTCTAAGTATTTATTATTAGTGCATAATTAATTTCCCATCGTATTTTTTTTTCAGTGAAATAAAACTAAAGTTTAGGTTATCAGAATAATTGTGATAGAACTACAACAATTCATTCCCCCAGTAAACATATCTAATACTCATATCAAATCTAATCTCCTTTGGGCCAATAAATTACACCCATACTCCACATACATCAACAAAACTATACTAACTAAAATAGAGGAAGTCCATGTGTCATAAGCCATAAATCAGAAAGGCGCACTTGCCTGCTTCCTGTATTTCCACCCGTGTTTCATGGTGCTCCTGCTCTGTATAAACCACACACTTGTAAACTCCTGCATCTGCAGTCCTCACTTCCTCAAGCAGCAGAGAGAAGTTGCCTTTGGGGATTTCCTGAGAGAAGAAGTGGGCTCTGTCCCTGTAGGCGTCCCCCTGTGATTCAGGTCTGCTCTGACCCTCCTGGAATAGGTGCACGATGGTGTCTGAATCAGTCCTTTTCCAGTCCACCTCCAGCTCCTCCAAAGGCAGGGGTCTGTCCACAAAGCAGGGGAGCAGTACAGCTCCTCCCAGCCGGGCTGTTAGAGGACCAGCAGAGCCGTGTAGCAGGAAGCCTACAACAGGGATAAGATATAAAATCTCTTTATGACAACAAAGCATTAAATAAGTGCAGAACATACATTGCAACAAGTTACTTGAATATTTGGTAAAAACATATTGTGTACCAACACAAGAACATCTCAATTGTATTTATTCTACATCATTATACAAGTTACCAGACACATGAAACTGTCTTCAAAATATACATACCATGAGAGTTAATGACGAACTTGAACAAGATCACAATAACGCTGAAACTTTTAATCTGCATCTCCACCTTTATTCTTACATAAATAACTATTTCTTGCTATATATTTTGTTGTTATAAACAGTCTATATGCACTTATGATTAACGCAGTAACATCCCTAAATGAAATTCTGTCTTTCTGACCATACTTTTACTTTCACATGGAGCTAAAACACACCCAAATTACGACATTTTTTTCCTGATCAAATGCAAATCGCTTAAGTCATTGTTAAGCATCTGATTGTTAACTTAAATGAAAACATTGTTATAACATGTATAAAATATACAAAAAACTGTGATATTCTGTTTAAAATTGAAAACAAATTTATCTATAAATATATTAAACAGAATGAGCATTCCTTGAGGTGCTTCCTCTATGATGACCCTTGACCCAAGGAAGCAATTTAAAAGAACCACTATGTCAGAATATGATTTACAATGCCACCAGTTTTAACTTTTAAAAATATTGTTTTATATTAATATTAGTTTCTCAAACTTTTAAATTTAGTTTTACAAGTGTAGAGCAACTTCAAAACATGAAAATATGCTGAAAGTGTGTTATTTATTCATACTTCACCTGTATGAATGTACATGTTGATGCTTTGAACTGTGTATAATATTTTAAGTGTGTTTTAAGTCCTGCAACTGTAACCGGGGTGAGTGGAGTGTTATCTCTGCATTGTGTTTGATGTTGGCTGCCCCGCCAGATAAATAAAGGAGTTACCCGATCGTCAACTCAAACCATCCAGTTTTATTCCAGGCAACTTGCAATTACAGAAACACACATTCACTGGCTGATATACACCAGGGTAAACGGATACCTATCCTGAACAGGGACAAGCATAGGGGGTAGAGTAATCTGAGTTGCTAACCACGTGCTCCTCAATATATAGACACATATCGATGACAATAAACTTATAACTCGATACATTTATATATTTACATCCAACGCTTTCCATTGCACTTGGTGATGTAAGGCTTGGATGCAGCTGCTCGGCCATGGAAACCTATTTGATGAAGTTCTCCATGCACTGTTCTTGGCCTAATCTGAAGGTCACATGAGGTTTGGGGTAGGGCTGTGCGATATGGCATAAAATTCATATTGCGGTATAATTTGAACCATAGACGGCATATATTGCGGTATATAATTTGATCTGTAAATTTCAATGTAACTGTTTTTGAAAGGGTAACATATGTCCATAGCAAAGGCATTGCAGCAGGAAGTTGTGTAATTGTGTAATCCCTCCCTGGTCCTTCCTCCCCTCTCCATCCCGACCAGACTGTCTAAACCCAGGAACAGACCCACACCGGAGAGGTCATGGAGGCTCACCGCTGCTCCGTCAACTCACCGCCCTGCAGATCAACCAGCATCGGGCTCTTCTAACCAGGCATTCCCAGCAACAAGACACTCTACACATGCCTGCATGATTTATTAATTAAATGCAACCAGTAAATTAAAAATATGTTTTAAAAAAACCTCACAAAATCACATGATCCAAACCCAGGGTCTGACACAAACTGTTTTATGATTTGGAGAATCGTTACACCCCTAGGAAATGACAGGCTGCAATTCCTATAGTTGCACAAGGCAAAGTCAGGTGATAAACTTTACTGCTACCTTAGTGTCAAGTTTTATTTTTCAGAAAAATGTACTTGGCGCTGATTACAAAGGTCAGTGGGGTAATTACAGTGACAGGCAGTCAAGCATAAACAAAATGTGTCAGAATTAACATGATGGAGCTGAAGACAGTGAGCAGTGAGGATTTATTCAAGAATGTGGTAATAACACTGTACATTTCAACACTGCAAACAACACCGCAGAGGAAAGTCAGATAATCATATGATGTACAAATATTTACACAGGATACTTTCTGTAATGTCCTGAAACCAGTATGCGTATAACTTGTAACTTTCCAAATACATTGTTTCACTAAGCAATGTCTCTTCAAATGAAGTATCTGTTAAGCAGATATTCTGAGACACATAAAATGTTGGAAAGTTCAGTGTAACAACAGCATAATATACAGAGTTCAGTTCAGAAGAAACAGGGTGACATGAAGGACCCTATATTGATCTTCACAGCTGACTTTATCCTCAGGGCCCAGTTTTTCAAAAGTAATCCAGTGGGATTTTGGATCACGGATTGGATCAAATCTTGGAAATGGGTTTTTCAAAAGTAAAAGAGGGATCCTGAATTAAGATCAGACCACGTAATCCAATCTTACATTTGATTTGGATCAAACCTGCCCTTTGGGTTATTCAAAACTTTGAACTCAGATTGGGATCTATTTGATCCAAAAAAACAGGATTATCCTGATCCCATCAGAAGGGTGGATTCAGTTGTGATTTTTTGACCCAAATAAACCAAATAAAATATATATATACATTTTTTTTTTAAATGGATGTATAAATTCCTTCATATTTGAAGCCTATACAAAGCATGTCACATATAATGATATTGAGATATGGTAAACAACAACAACAAATTAATATCAAAGCTATCAGATGTCAAATAAATGTCACTGTTGCTCATAGCTCTATAATTCCACAGTATATTAATGACAATGACCACAACAGATATACTCATTTAGTCATTTACAGTTTTTTCTGATTGCTTAAGCACATTTTTTGTAACTATTGGCTATTTTTGCAAAACTCTACACACAAATAAGAAAACCTTTCACCCAATTATCAAAACATTGTACTTCTCTTGCAAAAGCGAACACAGCTAGATGAACTCTTCACACCTTCGTAAAAATGGTGTTTTCGTATCAAACAGTACACACAAGCCATCATCTACTAAGCACACAATGCGCCAACTGCACACTGATGGTATGAATACAAAACACATCTGGCTTTTGCTTTCTCTGTGTACAGATGTCAATTTGAGGTCATACTTCTGTCATAGTGTCATGTAAACATACAAGGATCCAAACTTCAAGTATTGGTGTTTATTCACACTCATCAAAACCAAGACAAAGTCAGAACACAAAATAGTAATTTCACAAAAAAAAAGGAAAAAAAAAGACAATCAGCCTACATCATGTCGTCTTTCTGGGTCCGGCCACAAAATTTCGTCCACATCGCATGCGATATCCTCCAGTCCAAGGCACCGGGGGAAATATCTCCTTGAATGCCGTATCCAGGCCTGACATGATGCCTGGTCAATATCTCCACATGCCTCCTCCATTGCCTGTAAAAGGGCTACCTGTTGATGAGGATGACGGTCGTACACTTTCCAGCGCCAGGCAGAGATGAACTCCTCTCCCTCGGCCTCCTCGGCCTCCTCTGATTCTCACTCTTCTCACTCTTACTGCTCCTTCCATTGTACTCCACATAGACAGCTTACCTGTGGCTTATTTATAGTGCTTAGGCTGATTGCAAAGTGAACTAATTCTCTAAAACAGTTTTCACATGTGACAGTGTGCCAGACAGTTGGCAAAATAGTGTTAATGATAGCCATACATGTGTATAATTTTGCTAGGAGTGTGTTGGAAATTTGGTAATTGAGTGTAAGCAGTGAGTTGTGCCTACAGTTTTGCAAAGTGTGTGTTACAAAATTGCAAACTGAGTGCAAAGCAGTGTTTGTGCTTTTAGTTTTGCAAACTCAGTGAGTGGTTTTGCTATAAGTATTAATAGTTTTAGAAATTGTGCTATAAGAATCACAGTTAGGGTTTAAGCAATTAGAAAAAACTGTAATACACTAGTAAACCAGATTTGGTAATCCTGAAAATTCTGTATTTGGATACAGAATCCAATCCAGTGTTGCTTTGAAAAACCGGCATGAAAGTAAAATGAATTACCAAATCCTGGATAGCAAAACAAGGGATTTCAAAATCTGGATTACTTTGATCTGGATTAATTTGTTTGAACAACTGGGCCCAGGTGACTGTAGATGAACATCTGCTTATATGCATGTGCAGCTGGTCCTAGAAATTTTTGTTTGCTACCCAGCAAAGTCCCTCAACTCTTGAGATAGTCAACTGTAAAAGATTATCAATAATCTGATGACTGCTAACACAAGTAACTTGGTGATACAACATGACCTGGCAAACTTGGGCTTGGGACTGCAGGCAAAAATATACAATTAAGCACTATACTGTAGATCATTCAGACTTCTGTGTTCTTCTCTCCCAGTAAAACCTCCTCTGTGTTTGGTTCATTGTGATCAGCAGGTGATGATGCCTCCGTCTCCTGATTGTCATGTGATCCCTGCAAAATGTGTCAGTTGATACATTTTATATTCTTTTTTCATCAAACAAGTAATGTAGCCACCATGTAATGGTATTTATTATACCTACCTGGTTAAAGGACTTATTTTAATGTGACCAAATATTTAAAAAGATTAACATCCCAAAAATTACAGTATGAATGAAATACTCAAACTCTCCAACATACAGACTTTCATTAAGAAGCTAACTTCCTTATTACTTTGAAATACACTGTAAAAACTGACAGGTAACAGTGTCCTTGGATCCAAAGTGGAGTAAATCACAGGAACCCTGAGAATCAGTTCTGGTTCCTCTGTTTACCTCCTCTGTGTTTGGTCCATTGGGATCAGTGGGGGACAATGCTTCAGTTTCCTCATTGTCATGGGATCCCTACAAAAGTGACAATATTAATTTATAATAGTGAATATTAATGGATTCAGTTTACAGTTTATTAGTTTTCCTTTAACCAAACATTAATGAAATATTGAAAATACAACATTCTACAACCAAAGAACTACAGCACTTACTGTAATTAGAAAACCAAACTTTTAAAATATTCATGATGCTTTTTAATGGAGACTTTTGGTTAGAAGCCAGCTTCCTACTTCTGAATCACACCGTTAATAAATGACAGGTATCATCATCTAAAGACCCAGGGAGCCTCCATTACATTAAGCCGGAGGATCCTTTGTTTTATATCCTCTGTGTTCATTCCTTTGCAATCAGCGGGTAATGATTCCTCAGTCTTGTGACTGTCATGTGATCTCTACAAAAATAAAAGTATCAGCTGATAAAATTCATGTTTTCTGGTTCCACTAAACAACAAGTATTAACCATGTGGTGTTTATGACTTTACAGTTAAATCTGGAGGTCACCATGAGAAGGTTTGGATACTTTATCTTTCAAAAATCCCCGGATGCAATATACAGTCCTATGGCATAGAAATCAAACAGTCCAAACAGTTGATGTACATACCTCATATATAAATTACCTTACCCTGTTAAAACCAATACCATATCCGTGTCTAAACCCAGCTCAAAACTGATTAAATTGCAGTATATTTGTATTAAATCAATATACACCAATAAGTCAAAACATTATAAACAACCCCACATGAAGCAAATAACATTTGTTTTTAAAATCTCATAGAAATGGCGCATGATAATGTCATGGATATATGAAATGGTAAGCTAACATTCGGTACTCATGCTTGACACTTTGAATGCATAAGACCAGTTTCTGTGTGGCTGGAAAAGCTTGATATCTGAAGTGCCACTCAAAGCCCTTTCCCTCGAGTCCCCATCTGAACGTGGTCTGGGGCCCCTACTCACCAGCTGACGCCAAGTTTGCCACCTTGGCAGCACCCAGGAGGTCAGCTGGGAAGGGGGACAGGCTGTTAGGGAGGGGGGACTTGGACTGGAGCTGAATGGCCCCCTCTCGTTTGTAAATTTCTTATGTTCTTATTAACAAAGAGCATGAGATTAGCTGGAGAATTTAAACCACCAGTTTCAGTATGATTATTAGCAGGGAAGCACATAACTGGTACACAAGTCTGCATTCACTGTATAAAGCAATACACACAGCAACTTCTTGTCATAGTGAAGCAAAAGCACATTTATGTTAAGCCAAGAAATCACCATGCATGTGATCCTTTATACAACTAATGAGTGCTTGTGCACCAGTCATGCGCATTCCAATTTATTAGATTACATGTTATACTGTTTTGTAAAATCCATCCATCCATACATCCATCCATCCATCTTACTAACAGGCCTGCAGTCTATCCCCAGCAGCACAGTCTATCCACAAGGCAGGGGCTCACCCTGGATGGGATGCAATCTCAGGTATACCTGTATCATAATTAAGAAAAAAAATTAAAAACAAATATTCTTATTCTCATAATTATAATGACAGTTTCCATTACTGTGTGACCAAGTAAATGCCTCACTACTGTAAATGCTGCTGAAAGCTTACCTCAGTTTATCATTATTCCCACCTTCTTCATCATGTGATAAAACCATAGAGGTTTTTGAGAAAAGTACAGCAGTGGAAACAAGACAAAGGATTGTGGTTACTAAGTATGATTTAAAAAAATCCCTGTCATTTAAAAGTAATCAAAAATAGGACATTTCTCAAACCAAAAGGTAAATAATGCAAATACAGTAGGTTTATGATTATGGTTGTAGTCCTGTGTGGGCAGAGAGCGGGATGAGCTTGTGTCCTTGAGCAAAATGCTCTGCTTTAAAGTGTCCAGCAGTGTAACTGGCTACAGTGGTAGGTTACCTCATAGAAAAGCACCAGTAACAGATGGTGAGGGTTTCCAGAGCAGTGCTGGTCGATGGTGCCTGGATGTGTAGGAGCTTTTACAGCAAAGAACTGCATGCAACCACATTGAAATGCTCAAATGGACTGATCCACAGGCACAGAAGGACAAGACCCTGGTAACACTCTGTGCATCAACTACTATGCCCCCAAGTGGCTTTTTCATTCTGGAGGGCTCCCCCCACACCATTCCTATGTTCAGGCTCTAGCCCCCCTCAATCTGACCTCCTCGATCAGTCTGTCTTTGATTTGCTTCATGTTTACTTGCAGCAACTGGAAAATGATCGTAAATACATCATAGGAAATACGTATTTACTAAGTTGACCAATCAGAATCACAGGGGTCCATGTCGGCACAATGACTGCTTATATTTTTTGGAGTGGGCATCAGCCTACGCTGTAGTTACGCTGTAAGCTTGATTCCGAAGTATAATCCACCCTGTCCCATTTAACCTATAAACACTCACATGGTGCCCTGCACATACGCCACACTATTTGGCCACAGGAGAGCAACACAGCATGTCAATCACAAGGCGGGGCCTGGAGCCTATCCCAGGCAGGACAGGGCACAGGAATGGAGTACAGTGGTACCTCAGTTCTCGAACTCATTAGAACTCGAATTTCTTAAAAGTCGAACCAACCAGTTCGAAAAAAATGACCTAGAACTCGATCTGAATCTCTGAAGTCAAACCGTGAACGCCAACCTAAGATAACTTGTACCCGCAGGGAAATGAGTCACGTGGCATGTCTCTCAGCAGAAACAAAGGGTAACGCTTCAGTCTCAGCCTCATATTCGCTGTGATAGCATTGTGCATGTTTACACTAGCTGAATACATATATTTAGACAGAAAATACATTTAGACAATGATAGACAGTAACAGTGTCACGATTGGGTAAGAAGGCAAGCAGGGAAGAAGGAGAATGAGCCAAACTGACGGGTAATCCGGGGTTTAATGCTCACAGGACAGACGGGTAGAGACATCCACGGACAATACATTGACGGATCTGACGAGACGTACTCAGACGCGGACTAAATACACAAGACTAGCCGGACATAACAGGACACAGGTGATCACAACCAGGGATGAACACGAGGTAACGAGGTGGGCGTGGCACACATCAGGAGCGGACGGAGCGGGGCGTGACAAACAGTAATTATTATATAATAAAATACATTTAAAAGTAAAGATTTCTTATTAATTATTTTAATATCATTGATAATAAACCATTAATACATTTCATTATAATAATATTGTCGTGCCCAGCGGGGACGGAATGGAGTCAAAGGCGCAGACGTCAGGGTGTCTTGGAATACAGGGTTTAATTACAGGCAGGTAAAACGCAGACGGACAATACAATGACCGGACTGGGGAAACAAACTGAAACGCGGACTAAATACAGAGGACAGATGACAACAACCAGAAACAGCTGATCGCAGGGGGATTCCACACGGGGTTAACGAGGGGGCGTTAACTTTATATATTGTTTGGATACATCTATTTTCTTACTTTACAAATTACTGTTTTGATAAATGTGCTTCTATGTATTTAGTACAGTATATGCTCTTGTTGTTTTATCCTGTTCATTTTGTGTTTAAATGCTAAAAAAAGACATATTTAGGTGTAATTTTTGGGGGCTGATAAATAGGAGAGTTTAAAGAATTTCTTTATGATTAATCGAGATATAAATTCATTCCTTTTCGGTTTGCTGTTACTTCAGCTGAGGGGACATCATTCTGGAGGTGAGATACACAACCATTCACGAGGCTTACAAGGCAAAGCCCAGCCCCCACCTCGGCCAATCAGACCACAGAGCCTCCATGCTCCTACCAGCCTGCACACCATTACAGAAACGGTCCAAAGTCACTATCAAGCAGGTCAGAGTTTGGTCAGAAGGAACCACTTCTGCACTACAGGACTGTTTTAGTCATGTTGACTGGAATGCCTTCAGTGATGCCAATCAGAAGCCCTGGGTCACAGCGGACGTCCACAGCAGGCTAAATGCACGGGACGTGACCTTCAGGTCTGGTGACCCTGTGGCCCTAAGGACAGCTAGAGCCGCTTTGTCATGGGCCATCAGAGCCGCAAGAAGGGCTTATGCACAAAAATATCCATGTGCTTTTACACACCACCATGGAAACACGACGTATGTGGCAATTTCCCCCTGGGATTCAAAGTCAAAGTCAAATTTATGTATAAATCACATTAAAAATAGGCAGCACTGACCAAACTGCTGTACAATCATAAAATGAAGAAAATCAATCGCAATTAAACATTAATATTGATTACGAAATATAAATAAAAATGCATGCACTGTAGGCTCAAGCACACGTAAAGGAGCCGATGGAAAATAAGACAACAATAAAATAGAAGAAGAGAAATGTCTCATCCCAGCCTCTGTTGATAAACCAGCGTGAAGAAGTTAGTTTGCAATAACGACTTAAAAGTGATTAACGAGGGGCGGTTCCGATATGACACAGTTAGCTGTTCTATAGAGAGGGAGCAGCTGCTGAAAAAGCCTGAACAGCCCTCTGTTTGCCTCTCGATCTTGGTACCTCTAGGACCATCTGGTTAGTTGACCTAAGTGCTCTGGATGGGTTGTAACTTTGTAAAAGTTTGGTAAGAAGGTGCCAATCTGTTTAAGCATTTTAAAACCAATAATAAAAATGAAAGTCAATTCGATTCTGAACTGGAAGCCAGTGAAGGGAGGTGGGTACTGGTGAGGTGTCTTCATGATTTTGGCTACCAGTCAATAAACAGGACGCAGCATTCTGCACAATCTATAAACACTGTGAAGAGGCCTGGTCAACCCCTACATACTGACTTTTACAGTTATCTAACCGGGAAGTTATAAAGGCATGGACGGCTTTTCAAAGTTCTCATGAGAAAGAAAGACCCTGACCTTAGATAAAAGTCTCAATTTAAAAAAGCATGAACTCACAAACGCTTCGATCAGTTTCTCAAATTTAAGAAGAATTATCAAAGATCACACCTAGATTTTTATATGGAACAAGAGGGCCAAGAGCATCACCAAGAGGAGCTGAGATATATAAGTGCCGAATAACAATGTTTCAGTTTTCTTTTCATTGAGATGAAGAATTTTTATGCCATAAAGGATTTAATATCATTTAATCTCTCATGGGTCAGGTGCACTGAGTTGCCCTCTACTGGTTTAAGATCAATGGTAACACTTTTCTTGATGGCCCACATATGCTTAGCAATAACTCAGTTACTGCCGAAGTACAAATTACCAACAAATCATAAACAAATATAGTTGCTTCTTGAGATAAAAGATGCATCACGATTCATTAATGATGAACAAACATGAGATCTGTGTTTCTCTTGATATTCAGTACTTGTTCACAAAGGTTAACAGAATTAACATGAGATCAGTATGTAACTAAGACTTAGTTTGTGGTTAATTAATACTTAAGTAAAAGTATACTATATTATTTCTGCCTTGTCAACTAAAGCATTACCAGATTCATCAAAGAGAGAGATAGAATACCGCTTCTTTCAAAAAGATTTATGACCCAAAGGTCATAAAGGTCACGGGTCAAAAGTTCACTGGATGGGCGGTTCTGGGGCGTGACGTCACCTGGCTGTGACGTTGGGATAGGGGTTTATTTGTATATAGTTTATTTATTTATTATAATTATTATAATTTAATTATTTATTATAATTTAATTATGTATTATTATTTAATTATTATTATTTTAATTTGAGTAGAGTGCTTATGAGTGTGTTGTTTTGTCTGCATCCACCGGGTGCCGAGCAGGGGACTGAGCAGGGGGGGGGTTGTTGCGTTAAGGTCTCAAACACTGGGTCTGAGTGGGGGTGGGTTACCTGATGGAGTGTGAGCGTACGCTGTACCACCGTGGTAAGGTCCGTGGCTTTGGAGAATCTGTAGAAAAGGGCTCTGAGAGAGCGATGCTGTGTCTGGTGCGGTACCGTGGTAAGGTCCCGTGGCTTTGGATAATCCGCAAAGGACTCGGAGAGAGCGATGCCGGAGAGCTGAGAGTTGTGCTGCGCGAGACTGAAAGAAATCCTGTGAGAATGACCAAGTTGGAGCTAAGAATGAGAGGAGGAGCTGGGTCTGACGTCCAGTAAAAAACGCTTAGCAGTAGTTTGACCATCTGTGTGTGTGTGTGTGTGTGTGTGTGAAAGCCGACACCCCCCTGCAGCAGTAGCAGTTTGGCCTTGTGTTTTTCCTCATGCAACCTATGTACATCCCGATAGGTCAAATCCCGGTCAAACTGTAATTTGGGGCACAGATCAAGTTTGACACTTTGTATTTCAGTAAATTTTGTTAAAGTTTTGTCTTTTCCCCCCGACTCCCCGCCACACATCAAGTTTGACATTTTGTATTTCAGTAAATTTTGTCTTTTCCCCCCGACTCCCCCCATACCGTCTGCGCAGTTAAAACGTACATCGAAATAGACAACAGATAAAACTTGACAGGACGTATATTTCTCCTTAAATAAATCCTAAAAAGTAAGCAACCGCTGAAATTTTTATTACCTTGATCAGGGTTTCACTCCTTTGGTAAAGAGACACAAGTACCCCCACCCAGTATCATCATCATGGCCTTACCATGCGTGCCACGCCCCCCACCATCAGGCCGTGGAGAATATAGGGAGCTTTTGCGCTTTAGGGCCAACACTGATTTTTTAAGAAACACAGACATGTCTGGCACTATGGAAATGAACGATTCAGCCTCAACACCACCTAAGACTCAGCAGGAGCAGGAGGAGGCTGTTATGCGGCCTCCGGGGGCTCCCAAGAAGAAGACTCCTACGAGGCGTAGACGGGTACTTTTGATGCAGCCGTCTGGAGACCTGAGAGGTACCTGGGAGCTGCCCAACGGGGATAAATTGGTCTGCCTCTTTGACAATGTTGCGGAGGAACTACGCATCTTTCAGGTCACCGGAGATGCCGCAGACCCAGGGAAAGATGACCCGCATCTGGCATGTTTTTCTGAAATGGAATGGGGAAACTTGAAGACTGTTGTTATCCCGTTGATGAAGGAGAGCACCGACCCCGACTTTGAGACAGAGACTGCTAGAATGGAGATGCACTATAGAGATGCTGACACTGGTAAACAACGGAGCACCTTTATGAAGTGGGATGCGACCGGGGAGCTGGACAAGAGAATGCTGAATATATGGCAGCTGCCTAAATGCGACTGTTGTGGAATGAGAATTCCGTTCATGATTTGGATGCGGCTGATTGAAGAAAAGAGCGATTACTTCCAAGCGCTGTTCAAGGAGAGTCGGATACAGTAAGGAGATGCAAAAACCTACGCCCTAAGGATCACCCCCCTCCCCTCACCCTCCGCCTGTATATAACTGGACGCCTTTACAACCCCCTTTCACAAACATCATCATCATCATCATGGCAGCAGCAGCAAATTACAGCGACAAAGTGTTCTCCGACGACGAAAGCGGGGAGAATGAGGCCTTTTCACCCCCTTCACCAGCAGCATCACAGGCCTCTGATGCCGGAGAGCTCCCTCCGACCCCTCCACCGACACCGGCCTCTGTTCCTGGAGAGGTCCCTCCGACCCCCTGCACGCTTCGCTCCAGACCGGCTTTGTGCATAGGGATGCTCAGCTGCATAAAAGCCATGATAGTGGGGCTTTTAGCCTCAGTCATCAGGAAGCATCAGCAGAAAAACTGCTACGGCTGCGAGGTGGATCATCCCAGTCAAAGACAGCACCCTTGCCTGTTTCCCGCTGGCAGGAATTACTTTTACATTCACTTTGACTCTGTGCTGAGTGACCTGTGGACCAGCCGGCTGACACCCGCCTTGATCCACGTTCTGACGACCCTGGGCATCCGAGCTTCCATCGGCAGGTTGGAGGGGGCCGTGGAAGCTATCCTGTATGATCTACGCGAGGCCCGCGACGGAATGCTGGAAATCACTCGCCTGGAACAGGATCTGTTTGAACAGACCCCCGCGCTTAAGCAGATCCTGGAAGAAGAGTTTCTGAGTCGTTGGGAGGCCCAAGACTAAAACAAAACGCAATTTGTAATGGGGAACGGTATCGGCAGCGTTTTACGACGGTTTATGTTAAATGTTTTTTTAGAAAAAGTTAGCCCACTGTTGTTGCATGCTATCGATAAAAAGAAAAGCGATTGTCGGGATGATTATACTTGTTGCTGCTTTCATAGACTGATATTTGAGATTGCTCAAGTCGGAGAACATTATCAGCGGGGAATAGTTTTACTTACTCAGCCGATGGCAGAGAGAGAAGGACAATCGTCAGAAAGTCTCATACACGCGTGTCTATCTTGTATTCCCGACGATGAATTTGACTGTAATCACATTTTTATATTTTATGCTTTAATCGTAGATGTAGTTGCCTTTAAATTTCATAATAAGCAGCCTTTCGATGTTAATCAGATGCTTTCTACTCTGCATACATGCATCGCTGAAAAGGCCTCTATACGGACCTTACTGCATGTGACATCGCTAATCTACCTCAACAACTGTCACGGCTGTAACTACCTGTAATTGTGTACCCTTGTAATAATGTTTTTAAACTATATCTACCTCAACAACTGTCACGGCTGTAACTAATTGTATGCCCTTGTAATAACGTTTTTAAAACTATATCTTTCACTAAATGTGTACCCTTGTAATAGCGTTTTTAAAACTATATCTTTCACAAAGAAAATGTATACCAGCATTTTGAAAATGTATCTTTCACTAAAATGTATGCCCTTGCAATAAAATTGAGTTGAACAACATTGCAATAGTCTTTGTATATACATGTTTGGCAGGGTGGCCGAGTGGTTTAAGGCGTTGGACTTAAGATCCAATGGATCTTAAACATTCGCCCCAGCTAAAACTCTTTTCTAAACTCTACACACAATTTCATTAATGTGTTCACTCACCCCCCCTCCCCAGACAGCTATAAAACGCCGCATCCCTGCTCTCACCCCCCACACTCTCGCTGTGTGAAAAAGCATGTCTGTTGCCAAGACTACAGCTCGTGTCTTGAGCCGTTCGTACTATGACCCCAGCCAGCCGGGGTCATACGGGGGTGTCTCCAGACTGCAGAGAGCCGTGGAGGATGATACTGGGAAAAAAGTGGCTTCTGATGACATCAGAGAGTGGCTGTCTATGCAGGACAGTTATACTTTACATAAGCCGGCTAAAAAGAATTTCCCCAGGAACAGAGTGTTTGTACCGAGAGCCATGTATCAGTGGCAGGCCGATTTATGCGACATGCAAGGGCTGGCCACGTACAACGACGGGTTAAAATACCTCCTTACGGTGATTGATGTTTTTTCTAAAAAGGCCTACGCGCGTGCCATAAGAAACAAGACGGGGGTGGCCGTAACGGAGGCCTTTGATTCTATTTTAACTGAGGGGGGTGTGCCCCTCAAGTTACAGACGGATGCCGGTAAGGAGTTTTTAAATGGGACTTTTCAGAAACTTTTAAAAAGTCATAAAATCACCCATTTCACCACGGGTAGTGAACTTAAAGCTTCAGTCGTAGAGAGATTTAACCGAACGTTAAAAGAGAGGATGTACAGGTACTTTACGGCTAAAAACACTCGACGATACGTGGATGTGTTGGACGATCTAATAAAGGGGTACAACCAGTCATTTCACAGCGCTATTAAAATGAAACCTTCTGAGGTCACGACCGATAATGCTCATCTAGTATTTGATAATCTATACGGTCCTCTGAAGAAGAAGAAGAAAAGCAGACGGCCACGTTTTAAGTTTAACATAGGGGACACTGTGAGAGTCTCCAAGCACAGTCAGATATTTGACAAAAAGTACGAGCAGACATTTACTGACGAGTACTTTGTCATATGCGAACGTGTACCCAGATCCCCGCCGGTGTATAAATTGAGGGACGTGCGCGGTGAAATACTCAAGGGGACATTCTATGAAGCTGAGCTGCAGAAAGTCAAAATATCTCCGAAACGCGCGTTCAAGGTCGAGAAGGTTATAGGCTCAAAGACCGACGAAAAGGGGAAAAAGTGGATTTTAGTACGCTGGCAGGGTTGGCCCTCGAGGTTTGATTCGTGGATACCACGGTCGGACTTGATACGGATTTAATTTTTAAAAGAAAAAGGGAAAAAAATGGAGGATCGCCCCTCTTTTTACCTCACGCTACCGTCAAACTCTTGTCTCTCCATCTTCCCCGATAACCAGAGTTCGGATTACACCGTGATGCTCTCGCGACCTATAGAGCTACGGGGGCCTTACGAAGTAGGACTGGCTGAAATCATGTATTGTTACACGTGGCGTAATATTACACACCCCGAAAATACTTTTGAATTGCGGGATACGGAGGTGCAGGCAAGAAGAGACGCCGATCCTCTAGTGGATTTGCCTTACCTGTACCCTCGGAAAATTAAAGTCGGATATTATGAATCCGTTTCACAGATTGTGTCAGAAATCAACGCTTCGTTAAAAAAGTTAGGTACGGAAGTTTTCTTTGCATACAACGAGATTACGCGAAGGGTTAATATAACCGGAAATCAGAAATACAAGATCAAATTTAAACCTACTTTGGCCTACATGCTGGGCTTTGAGCCCGGTGCCTGGTATAACGTAGGAGGTACCATGCCAACCTCACCCTACCCGTCCGACATTCACGCGGGATTCTATAATTTGTACGTCTACTGTAACATTGTGGATCCGCAGCACGTGGGGGAATTTGTAGTGCCGCTCCTGAGAACCGTTAAAATAGACGGTGGGTTCGGCGACGTAGTCACTTTGCCGTTCCACAAGCTGCACTACGTACCGGTGAACAAGCAGAGCCTCCAGAATTTGCATATTGAGATAAAGAACGATCAGAATACTCTGATTAATTTCTCCTACGGAAAAACGATCATCAAGCTGCACTTTCGCCCAGTGCCAAAGATCCCCATTTAAAAAAAAAAAAGAGAGAAAGCTGAGGGGGGTGGGAGAGCATGGCGTACCACAATTCGCAGAGATTTATTCAGTATTACACCAGTCAGGCGGGACATGGGCTCCCCGGTTTTGCGGGGAGCCCCGTGATGTACGGGCGTGGGTTGGGCTCCATGCTCAGTAGGGCTTTTAGATTCGTTTTACCCTTTCTTAAGCGTGGAGTTGATTTAGCGAAACCTCATTTGAAATCGGCGGCCAAAGGAATAGCTTCGGATCTCGCCAGCTCTGTAATCAGCGGCCGTTTTACAAACACCGGTGACCCCAAGCAGGAAGGCTCTGGTCTGCTGTTGCTATCTCAGAGGGGTAGGAAGAGAGCCCCAGCGCCTTTACCCAGGCAGCACGGTCATAAAAAACCTCGCAGCGGCAGAGCTGTCAGGATTCCCAAGTCTCGACCTTCAAAGAGAAACAGGAAACCCCCCGGGGACATATTTTAAGAGCGTAAGGAAGAATGGCTCTAGCTCACCGCCTCTCGGCCGAATGCACCAAATCTGAGCTGGACCTGTTTGCGGCCCCTATGACGCAATTATCCATAGATCAGACCAATTATGTAGAAATCAACCCATTAAATTCCATTACCGATCAGGATGTTTTGGATTTCCTAATACCGGGGTCGGGCAATTTCTATCTGGACCTCAACTCTACACTGCTATATCTAAGGCTCAAGATCGTTAGGGCGGACGGCGCCCCCCTGGTTGACGCTGACCCCTGCGGTATTATACAGTACCCACTAAACTGTATATTCTCTCAGCTGGACGTGAGTCTGAACGACGTCCTGATCAGTTCCTCATCGGCCACGCACCCCTATAGGTCATTCATAGAGACCCTGCTCAATTTTTCTACGGATACGCTAGAGAGTCAGTTTTCGGCAGGGCTCTGGTACAAAGACGGCGGAGCCGACTTGGATAGCGTGGACATCACCCCCCAGGGCCCTAACGTGGGGTTGCAGAAGCGAGCTGCCTTCTGTAGAAACTCTCGGGAATTCTCTCTGATAGGCCCTGTACACGCTGATATTTTTTTCAGCGAACGAATGCTGTTAAACAATGTGGATATACGCTTAAAGTTTGTAAAGGCTAAAAGCGATTTTAGTCTCATGTGTAGAAATGACGCCGATTATGAGCTGAAAATACTGAGGGCCAGCCTGTTTGTGAAAAAAGTGGACGTCTCCCCGGCGGTGTCACTGGGTCACTCGGCCGCTCTCATGAAAGCAAACGCCCTGTACCCTATAAGCAGGGTAGTCGTTAAAAATTACACGCTGCCCGCGCAGTCGCGGGTCTGCCCGCAGGACAATCTTTTCCTGGGCAACTTACCGCGCTACATCGTTTTGGGGATCGTGGACCACGCCGCGTTCGTGGGCACGCGAAACAGAAACCCATTCAGGTTTCAGCATTGTGACCTGGAATTTCTGAGTCTCTCTGTAAACGGTCGACACATACCCAGCAAACCGTTCCAGCCCGATTTTAACGCGAGGCAGTCGGTCAGAGAGTTTTACAACCTTTTCCTGGCTACAAACAGGCATTTAAGGGATTCGGCGCTATGCATTAACCGTGAGGATTTTGAAAACGGATACTCGCTATTTGCTCTCAATCTCTCCCGAGACGACGAGCTGGACGGAGGTGCCCTGTCACCCGTCATCAGCGGCACGTGCCGTCTGGATTTAAGGTTCAGAGCCCCGCTACCTCGAACAATGAGTCTCATCGTCTACGCCTGCTTCGACACCGTGATTGAAATAAACTCCAAGAGACAGGTTTTGGTGGACTTTTAATCATGAACACTCACCAGCTGGAATGCCTTTTACAACCCCTGCTGGGGGATGCTTTTGGAGGTGTGTGGGCTAGCGATTTATTACCCACCAGCGTACAGACGAGGCCCACTTTTCTGGTCGCAAACACGCACGACAGCAATAGAGAGGGTGAACACTGGATCGGGATAATTTTGGAGCCCCAAGAGGGGAAAGCCTCCTTCTTTGATTCTTACGGTTATCCCCCCGATTCCCCTTACTATCCTAAAAGTTTTATGCGCTTCTTGGGGAGGCACGCTAGCGAAATAAGGTATAATACGCGTCAAGTTCAACACGACTTTTCCTCCACGTGCGGGGCCCACGTCTCCTTTTTCCTCTACCAGCGCTTCAAGGGACTTTCATTTCAAGAGACTATGATGCTGTACTCTGATGACTTGAGGAAAAACGACGCTCTAGTATCCAAGTTTATCAAGAAATATTCAAACTGTATTAGCCGTGTTAATGCCGATAAACTTTCAAAGCCGCAAAATGTATGTTCCTTAAAACTATTTAAAGATTGTTATAGTTGTTAGATTATTGTAGAGAAAAATAAAAAAAAACACCGTGACACCATTTATTCAATAAAATCAACATTTTATTAACCATCTTTTTTCGTTGTTACAGGCGTCTTTTTTTTCCCACACGCATAAAACACTTAATCGCTGTAATCTATCCACGGAGAATAAGGGGTACCCTTTAAAGGCCATAAACGATATTCAGGGGAGGAATCACGCGGTGTGTGAGGGGTACCCACAAGCGGAGAGTCGTCCGTACTAAATTTTGCACGTCTCTTGCGCTTCTTTTTCGCAGGAGGGGGCGAGGAGGGTGGCGGGGGACCCCTCGCCGTGGCGTTTCCAGCGCCGTAATCTTTAAGATGGCTTAGGGCTTTCCTAGCTTGAATGTTACCGACGGTCGTGAGGGGGATGTTTAATTCGGATATTACGTTTAAAAAGGGTTCCCAGCCTTTAGGATATCCGACGGCCTGGGATTTCGGCTGGGATAAAGTTTTCATCAAATCCAAAATATGGGAACCTTTAATGGGACTATCTCTGATGATGAGTTCACCCGACTGGGTCCAACGTACTGCCCCGTCGGAATCGAGCAGTTTCTGCATGATGTACCCCACGTTCTTTCTAGCCCTGGGCGCCACTTGCTGGACAACTTCCTGTACAGATTTGTCCCTAGTCGCGCCGCCGGGCTGTCTCTCCTCCTCCTCCTCCTCCTCCCCCGGCACATCTCTCTTTTCCTCATCCGTTTTTTCTTTCCGCTCGGTAAGGATAATTTCTCGCCCCTGATTTTCCTCTTTTCGGACTAAATTCAGATACCTCTGTAGCAATTGGTTGTATCTCTTTACTTTTTCGTGCGAGTTCATACCCGGCTGATTTAATAAACCGTGCATCTGGGTTTCAAGTTCACCCAGGGCCGATTCCCCGATGGTGGTGGTATGCGGGGTCGCCCTCTGGGTCAGCATACGGAGTTGTTGGGGGCTCAACAGGAACATTTTTTTTACCTCGCTCATGCCGGTGGTGGAAAAAAACAAACACACAAAAGCTAGTTAGCCGTCTTACTGGTGAACAGGCTTGTGATGAATGGCAGAGCCACTGACAGCAGCGGTAA
This sequence comes from Paramormyrops kingsleyae, assembly GCF_048594095.1. Classification (NCBI taxonomy): domain Eukaryota; kingdom Metazoa; phylum Chordata; class Actinopteri; order Osteoglossiformes; family Mormyridae; genus Paramormyrops; species Paramormyrops kingsleyae. The sequence goes on along the minus strand of NC_132800.1, from coordinate 48,331,336 downwards.
CAAAAATCCTCCTTTCTGAAGCACGGCCTTGCGTTTCCTCGCGACGCTGTTTTTCTTACAGGCGAAAAGCTTAATCAGCCTTTTCTGCTTCTTAAGCTTGTTAAATTGAGCTACGGATAAAGGTATACGGCCTCTTATAAGATTGAGACAGATTTCGGAGAGAGCCAAAATTATGTTATTAGATGGGTCCGAAAGAATCTTTTTACGTTTCACCCCCCTCATCCTCTGTAAAACTTTAAGGGTCGGCAGTTGTTTCCTGAGATGCTCGGACATGGCTCCGTAATGTTAAATCAATCAATCAATGGCTCGCTGGTAGAAAGAGGACGGGAAGCGTCCCCGGTAATAAACCGGTCCTGAGTCGGAACTCTTCTGGGCACGTGGCTCTTAAATCGACCAATAAATACCCGTGTGCGGGTCGAGTGGCCTCTTCATAGGCATCTAGAAAAAACTTTTTCTGCCAAGGAAACATTTGCTGGGCTAAAACTTTGATTTGCATTCTGTCCCGCACATTCTTAAACAGACAATAATAAGTAGTATTTAGACCTATAGTCCTACTGTACTTGCCCTGGTGAAATACGTTCTGCACTAGGTATATGACCGAGATTTGACGGTGATGTCTGAATCTCGTGAACGCTTCTGCCACGAGTTTATTTTCGGACGCGCTGTCCATCAAATCATCGATGATTATCAAGGAGCCGGAGGGGAAACGCTCCTCATCTTCCCAGCTTTTAGGCAGCCCTTGTATAAATTCAATTTCGCTGATCCGATCACGCAATTCATCATAAAGCGGCTGATGGGAAGCGTAACACCACACAATTTTTTTTACGGGTCCCCCTATGAAACAGTGACTCTGATTTAACAGCAATTCTTTAGTAAAATAGGTTTTCCCCGAAGAACTCGCCCCGGCGATTATCGCCGTAAACGGCAATTCTAAACGGTGATCAAAGTCGACCTCTCTCACGTCGCTACCCATCATCTTCCAAAAAAACACTGATGAAACGGTAAACACTACCCTATTGTTTTAAATCCTTTCCACACACACACACATACACACACACACACACACACACAAACCCAAAATGCGTGTATAAAAGTTTTTATAAAATCTTGTGATAAATGTACAAAACATTTTCGTACACAACTTACATTTTAAAACAAATGAACATCTTTGAAAAAAACAACTTTAAAAAACATCTTACTTTCATGATACATTTTAAAAAACTTTCACTTTAAAACATCTTACTTTCATGATACATTTTAAAAAAACATCTTTAGAAAAACTTTCATTTTAAAAAACAAATGTACATCTTACTTTGAAAAACTTTTCATTTTTAAAAAACATCTTACTATGAACATTTTAAAAAAACATCTTTGGAAAAACTTTTAAAACATCATACTATGAACATTTTTCATTTTAAAACAAATGAACATCTTTGGAAAAGCTTTTCATTTTAAAACATCTTTGAACATTTTACATTTCAGTAACCAAAAGGCAGAGTTTCCCCGCTAGTCAACAATCTGCGTTTGTCGTAGACGACCCTGACCTTTTTGTCTAGAGGCCTATTAAACAGTCGAAAACTTTTCATGTCGCGTTCGATTTTGTTGTAGTGCGTCATTATAGGGGGATCATTCCTACATCCACCGATGTAGTTTTCAATCAATCCAATCATACTGTCAAGGTTTACCTTTTGACAGGCTTCATAATTTAGAGTTATACCCTTACATTTCAACTGTGTTTTCCCGTTGTTGAGTCGGTAACAGTAACTTTTTGGTCCCAGCGCACCCCACGAAGCAATGTATTCGTCGGGGGCTAATTCGGACGTGAGCTCCCCCAGGTAATTGCCTAAGGTCGGCTCATATTCACCCGGCCTGCTTATGTACACGATGCTGTCTGTGTCGTGATACAGCACCCTACGCCCCAATTTTTCCAGTTCTTTGTAAAGCGTCAGCCGCCCCCACGCGGTAGTTTGACACGCTATGAATATGTTGGTCTTTCCCGGCGGCACTTTGTAGGAAGACCTGTATCGCCAGCGGATGAGGGCGACCTCGTCGTTGACAAACGCGAAGCTGGAAATCTCGTACAGCTCCGAGCATAAAAAATTAAAAAACTCCCCCGGGTCAGACACTATACATGTCTGGAGCATGTTGTTCCTCTGCGCCAGTTTACCCCACAGAGAGTTAAGCAGAAGCTTGGCCACCTGCCTCTTGCCACCGTTAGACACGATCTTATCGGGCTCCAATTGGATCCCCTCGCGCTCGAGATAGTTTTCAATGTAGTCCCTGCGACCCGCGTCATCGGTCGCGTCGTCGGGGTAGCCCGAAGCCTGCTGCTTCACTTTGAGAAAGGTTTTAATGTATTCTCTAAACAGGTCGCCGCTGGTCTGGGGAAAATGCCACACTTCGTGCACCTTCACGACAGTATAGCCCCTGTCTAAAGCCTGATTGAGCTCCGCAGAGACCCACACGCCGGTCAGCGCACGCTCTGCGTCAGAATGACCACAGCTCCCCTCTTGCCTGTTGTCGATCGCGCACGTCCTGCACAGTGTAAACACGAGTTTCCCATTTGGCAGTCTGCTGGGTAGGACGGGGAAAAACAGCTCGCGCGGGGTGTTCACAGTGGCTTTGATCAGGCCAAAGTATTCATTCAGAGGTTTAAAATTTGAATGAATGATTTCCGGGTGCCCCACGGGGAATTCACATTTAGCCAGAGTGTACGGGTACAGCGACGTGAAATCCACGTAGTGGACGCGCTCTTCCCCCGTGACGTCGTAACGCAGGCGAATCGCCGACGTCCGACCCCCAAACAGCGCTTCTCGCGGCCTAAGGGGGTCAGGGGGCTGAAAGTCTGACAGGAAACTCTGCACTTGTGGGTCGTGAGTTTTAGCGTGAGCCCATTCGTGTTCCCAGATGGATTCTACGTTCATATTAAACTCTTGGCGCAACACCTCGAGTTTTTCCCTTGTTTTAACGTACAGGGCACCGAAGCTCTCGCGGGTCAGGGGGCAGACATCGTGTTCATTGTTGCACTTTGGACAGCCGTGAAACTGGCAGCCTAGAAACTCGAAAGCCCATTTCTCTCCCTCTATCTCAGCGTATCCGTCTAGGTGAAAGCGCCCCACGCGCACTTCACCCCCGCGCAGCGCGTGTCGAATTTCTATGCCGCGCGTGCGGCCCACGAATTCCAGCCACTGGATCGAGACGTTGGAATAACTTTTGTATTGCCTCCTGTAATCCCAGACGTCCGGGATCGCGATCGTATCTCTGGGCAGGAAATTTGTCCTGTAAACCAGCAACGCGGCCGAAGCGATGGTCGCCGTGGAGAAGGGGTCGCAACCCGTGAGCGTTTCAAACTCCTGCAGGAAGCGCAAGCAGCCCTCTCTCAGAATCTCCACGTCGTTCTTACAGTAAGCGATCATCTCTTTGTGAAAATTAAAGGTCTGGTGCTTTACACCGTCGTACCATTGATAAAACTTGTCGCGTTCTTTGCAGGGCATTTGCTCGGGCCCATACTGATCGGGAGGAGGGTAGGGCCCCACGTAACTAAACTTTTCCATGTCTGTGAAATGATGCGGAAAATAGCCTTTTCGCATCTGAGTCGAGCACCCCATTGCATCGGGGATTTTTCTCAACGGCATGCTTAGAAAGCAGTGACTGTCGATGTACCTTTGCTCAAACACGCTGTCCAGGATGAGAATGATTTTATTCCCCTGTGACACCACACGCGGTTCCACTCCTTCCTTCACCATAGCGTTCAGTATTATGTAATTATCAAACGCCTTTCCATAGTGACTAATGAAACACGTCCCTGTATAGTAGGGCGTCCTGAAATGTCTGAGAAAGTGCAGCGCGCAGTCTGGCCCCTCGGCGGTCATTGTCTCATTCTGATCGGAGATGGCGCACACGTAAACCGGGATATGGGTACCCGAGCTCTGGGATGTTTCAAAGTCAAAAAACACATATTTGGGGGGCTTTTTACTGCCCTCGCCGCTTTGGGCGACCGCTTTCCCTTTGTTAGATTTCTCGATTGGATTTAAATAGCAGAGATGTGGGGTGGATATGTCTGATTCTGCTGACTGCAACTTAGCGTCGCATATATTACATTTTACTGTTTTACACGAGTGCGGTTTTGGGTTCTCGGGACTTTGGTAGTAGTTGAGCCCGCAAGCTTTGCATTTTTTGAACTTGTCACAGGGGCTAGCAATCTCACCCCTAATGGGGCAGACCCTCGGCGTACGGTGACGCTCGAAGCACATGTTATTTAAGCATCTGAGATTACACCGCTCACACACTATCCCCGGTGTGATTTCACCTTCTTTACAATTAGTCTGACAGACGCTGCAAAATTTTCTACAGCGATGAGAATGAGGCGAGTCGTACCCTTTGAAACAGCTAGTGCAAACGTAGCCGGCCCCTAAGAAGCCCTTGGCGCTTTTAATGCCGTAAAAATGCTCCTTGTGTAAAAAGAAATACACCACCCGTCTATCGTCGGTAGGTGTGGGTGTCTGGTAAATTTGGAGATTGTTTGAATAATGTTGTTGATAATACACCACTGCTTTGCAATCAATGATTTTCTCAAAATTGATAATGTCATTCAAAGCGACTGCGTAGTCGGGGGTGAAACCCGCTTTCTCCTGTAACTCCAGGCCGAGCTTTTCACCCTCGGCGTCAGTGAGGTTTCCGTGGAGCATATGCGCCAAGTTTATAGCGAAACACGCTCTGCTGTCGTTTTGTTTAATAATAAACATGTGTTTGGCTTTTTTAGAAATTATTTCTGAAGCTAACATGGTCTGTAGTTTACGTTTGTTTCCACCGCCGCGTGGGATATTTATTACGTCTACTATTACTTCTAGGTTGGAATCGTTTAAAATCTCTTGATTAGACTGAACCAGGCGATCCAACAATTGCTGGAAATCTGTCAGCTCCCCTTCCCCATACCGTACAATTTGCGACAACTCGTCGTTTAAAAAGTCACCGCGCAGGGTGACCTGAATATAAGCTCCCCATGCGGCGTAAGGTATCGCCTCATTCACAATATTTTGAAACCCCTCGATTACATTTTCATAGTACTCGCGGAAATTGGCTTCGTTTCTAGGTCGCGGAATATTTAGAATCCGCCTAATCTGTACATTATTGAATCTGCGGCGATGCACGACCCCGTCAGGCTGGTGATCCAAGTCACCACCGCCACCGTCCTGTTCAACATTTTCAAATTGCCCCAGTCCCAAGTCATTTTCAATCTCCTCGGCATCGAGAAGAAATTCTACGTCTGACAAGACTTCCCACAATTCAGAATCCGCGGGGGACCACGCGACCTCGTCGTCGGGCAGCACCGCTTCTGCTTCAGAGCCCCTTTCATTTAACATGCTTATTAATGTCTCTAAGGACGGTAGGAAACAGGGCTCTTGGACCCTGGATTCACCAGATGCCGCGGGTGGCGAGTCGTGTTGATAAACCGCATCATTTTCATCATTATTAGCGTTGTTGATGATGTCTATTTCATTTAATAACGCTTCGGGTATAGGCGCTGGTGGTGGTGGTGCTGACGAGTCGTGTTGATAAACCGCATCATTTTCATCATTATTACCGTTGTTGATGTTGTCCATTTCATTTAATAGCGCTTCGGGTAGAGGAGGGGGTGTTGCTCCGTCCATATCTGCTGATTCAGGTCTTGCGTAGATTTTCTCTTGACCGGTCCGCGCCGTCTCTCTTGTACATAGAAAACAGGGAATACCTATTATTAGAATAAGTTATTTTTAATGTATAGCGTTTATCATATGTATAAAAGAAATAATATACTCACTATATGGAGTTTTCTAACCGCAGCGTCTCCCGTAGAGAAAAAAACAAACCCAAAATAGCTGAATCTCTAAAAATAAAATAATTATTTTAAGTTATTTTATTGTATGGTGTTTATCATAAAACACGCATAAAAGAAATAATATACTCACTCTATGCAGGTCCCGAGTAGTTTTCTCTTTCCAGTAGGGCAAGGCCTTGATGATGATACTGGGTGTGGGGTACTTCTGTCTCTTTACCAAAGGAGTGAAACCCTTCTCGGCATACTAAAAATTTCTGTGGTTGGTTACTTTTTAGGATTCTTTAAGGAGAAATATACGTCCTGTCAAGTTTTATCTGTTGTCTATTTCGATGTACGTTTTAACTGCGTAGACGGTATGGGGGGAGTCGGGGGGAAAAGACAAAATTTACTGAAATACAAAATGTCAAACTTGATGTGTGGCGGGGAGTCGGGGGGAAAAGACAAAACTTTAACAAAATTTACTGAAATACAAAGTGTCAAACTTGATCTGTGCCCCAAATTACAGTTTGACCGGGATTTGACCTATCGGGATGTACATAGGTTGCATGAGGAAAAACACAAGGCCAAACTGCTACTGCTGCAGGGGGGTGTCGGCTTTCACACACACACACACACACACACACAGATGGTCAAACTACTGCTAAGCGTTTTTTACTGGACGTCAGACCCAGCTCCTCCTCTCATTCTTAGCTCCAACTTGGTCATTCTCACAGGATTTCTTTCAGTCTCGCGCAGCACAACTCTCAGCTCTCCGGCATCGCTCTCTCCGAGTCCTTTGCGGATTATCCAAAGCCACGGGACCTTACCACGGTACCGCACCAGACACAGCATCGCTCTCTCAGAGCCCTTTTCTACAGATTCTCCAAAGCCACGGACCTTACCACGGTGGTACAGCGTACGCTCACACTCCATCAGGTAACCCACCCCCACTCAGACCCAGTGTTTGAGACCTTAACGCAACAACCCCCCCCTGCTCAGTCCCCTGCTCGGCACCCGGTGGATGCAGACAAAACAACACACTCATAAGCACTCTACTCAAATTAAAATAATAATAATTACATTATAATAAATAATTAAATTATAATAAATAATTAAATTATAATAATTATAATAAATAAATAAACTATATACAAATAAACCCCTATCCCAACGTCACAGCCAGGTGACGTCACGCCCCAGAACCGCCCATCCAGTGAACTTTTGACCCGTGACCTTTATGACCTTTGGGTCATAAATCTTTTTGAAAGAAGCGGTATTCTATCTCTCTCTCATCAATCAAATAATTAATTAATTAATTAAATCTTAATGTTATACAGACCTTCGAGGAATACAACACCCCCTGACATACCATGGATTGTGACACCTCCCTCCCTGACAGGCTTAACTAGCTCTTTGCCTGGTTTGATGTGTCACACGACAACGCAGAGAAGAGCACCCCTCCCACCAATGAACAGACACCAGAACCGTCCACAGCAGAAGTGAGTAACACTCTGTGTAACATGAACCCACGTAAGACTGCTGGTCCTGACAATATTCCAGGTTGGGTTCTTAGGGACTGTGCCCATGAGCTCACAGATGGCATGACTGACATCTTTAACACCTCACTCAGACAAGCATGTATCCCCAACTGCCTATAAACTGCCACAGTCATACGGTGCCTAAGAAGACAGCTGCTCCAGTGTTTAATGATTATCCACCCTTAGCTCTCACTCCATCATAATGAAGTGCTTTGAGCGGCTTGTCATGTGACACATCAAAGCAAACGTCCCTGTCTTCCTTCATCCATACCAGTCTGCATACCGCCCAACCGGCCTGCAGAGGGCGCCATAACCCTGGCCCTTCACACCACACTGACACGCCTGGAGAATAAAGACTGTTATGTAAGGCTACCTTCAGCATGGTAATAATGAACAACAACCAACACAAAATCTGTCCCATCTTAGGCTGAAAATGTAACTTTGCAACTGAACCCTGGACTTTCTGACAGAGACCACAGTCTGTCAGGGCAGGAAACATCACTTCTGCTCCCGTCAGTCTGAGTGCAGGAACTCCCCCAGGCCGCTGCCTCCGCCCCTTACTATTCACACTGCTGACATCCACCTGCTCCGCCAAGACCACCTCTAACCACATTATAAAGTATGCAGACGACAGCAGCATGACGGCCTCATGAGGGGGGAGACGAGTCTGCGTACAGACAGGGGGGAGAGAGCTGGTGGAGTGATGCAAGGCCCACAGTCTGCTGCTAAACATCGACAGGAGCGAGGAAGTGACTGTGGGCTTCAGGAGGACCTGGGGGGGGGGGCGTAACCCCCTATAGGAAATTTACTTCGGGCTTCAGGCCTCTTTATGTTTCAATAGTCAGATTGTCAGTCTTTAAATGTCTTTCATGTTAATATTCTATTCATCACATTACTGCACCATGACCAACAAGATGGTAATTTCATCATAGTGTGTGACCCATGGAACATACTGCAGAAGATGATAAAGATACTTTAATGTTACTTTGCTTGTTGGTAATACCCTGATTCACAACCAAATTTAAATGAGTTACTTACGTTCAGTGCTGGTTGTGGTTGTAGTTGTCTGACTTTACTCTAAAAGTGATTAACTCTGTCATCCCTGATCAGGACAGGCCTCCCATCCAAACTCCCAGATCTCTCTGACACACAGGAGCCCCCGATCTTACACCACAGCTTCAGACTGTCACTGTCTCCATAGCGACACTGAACACTGACATTGTCTCCTTCCACACCCGTCACCTCCTGTTTGTCCACTGACAGTCATGTGGAATCTGAACACACAGATTATGAACAAACACTGTGATTTTTACACATAAATAAAATATACTATGCATAAAATAAGAGCGAGTTACATGCTTATGTGATGACTGGGTGTTGGCGAGTGGGGAATCAGGCGAGAGAGCTGTGAATACTATCAAACGGGGTTTATTTAGAGCGGACAGGACAAAGGGGAGCACACGACAAACTCACGTTACAGTTTTTTCTGATTGCTTAAACCCTAACTGTGATTCTTATAGCACAATTTCTAAAACTATTAATACTTATAGCAAAACCACTCACTGAGTTTGCAAAACTAAAAGCACAAACACTGCTTTGCACTCAGTTTGCAATTTTGTAACACACACTTTGCAAAACTGTAGGCACAACTCACTGCTTACACTCAATTACCAAATTTCCAACACACTCCTAGCAAAATTATACACATGTATGGCTATCATTAACACTATTTTGCCAACTGTCTGGCACACTTTCACATGTGAAAACTGTTTTAGAGAATTAGTTCACTTTGCAATCAGCCTAAGCACTATAAATAAGCCACAGGTAAGCTGTCTATGTGGAGTACAATGGAAGGAGCAGTAAGAGTGAGAAGAGTGAGAATCAGAGGAGGCCGAGGGAGAGGAGTTCTTCTCTGCCTGGCGCTGGAAAGTGTACGACCGTCATCCTCATCAACAGGTAGCCCTTTTACAGGCAATGGAGGAGGCATGTGGAGATATTGACCAGGCATCATGTCAGGCCTGGATACGGCATTCAAGGAGATATTTCCCCCGGTGCCTTGGACTGGAGGATATCGCATGCGATGTGGACGAAATTTTGTGGCCGGACCCAGAAAGACGACATGATGCAGGCTGATTGTCTTTTTTTTTTCCTTTTTTTTTGTGAAATTACTATTTTGTGTTCTGACTTTGTCTTGGTTTTGATGAGTGTGAATAAACACCAATACTTGAAGTTTGGATCCTTGTATATTTACATGACACTATGACAAAAGTATGACCTCAAATTGACATCTGTACACAGAGAAAGCAAAAGCCAGATGTGTTTTGTATTCATACCATCAGTGTGCAGTTGGCACATTGTGTGCTTAGTAGATGATGGCTTGTGTGTACTGTTTGATACGAAAACACCATTTTTACGAAGGTGTGAAGAGTTCATCTAGCTGTGTTCGCTTTTGCAAGAGAAGTACAATGTTTTGATAATTGGGTGAAAGGTTTTCTTATTTGTGTGTAGAGTTTTGCAAAAATAGCCAATAGTTACAAAAAATGTGCTTAAGCAATCAGAAAAAACTGTAATAACAGACCTGGGGAAACGGACTCGAATGTGTACTAAATAACAGGCAACAGGTGATCGGTGAATCGGGGTAACACGAGTAGGTAATGAGGGGGCGTGACACAGAGGAGGATCGTACGAGCAGGTCATGACAGCTTATATGAGCCAGTTACATGTTTAAATTAATGTAACCATACATTTTATAAAAACTAAACAAAAGGACAGAGAGCTGAGTACCGGATTTCGAAACCACAAGTCTGGAGGTGTGAGGCCCCCACGCTGCCCCCAGTCTCTACCAGCTAGAGGGTAACTAGCTCGCCAAACCTGCTGCAGAGTGAAAGACAACCAGGTCTATTCTCAACCCCTGAGGCTGATCTTGCCCCCTGATCCTGACCCCCTTACCTTCTCACTGTGGATCTTCAATTCCATTAATTAATGCATCAAGTAAGCATGTACTACTACATTATTCATGTCCCCTCAAGCATGACCATAAGTATGTTTCATGAAATGTTGCAAAATTGTGAGAAAATGTGAAATTGAGAAAAACTGTAACATTTATTACTTGACTTGGGGGGGGGGGGGGGCAGAAATGCATATTAACTCATTTACTACTCAAGAACAAATCATGTTTATATAGTGCTGTGTGACTTATTTGCTTGCTATTATACTGTGTCTTAAGATTTGAGGAAGCCACAAGTGCATGTGATTATTTTCTCTTGCCTGTGAACTGTACTATACTGTACTGTACTGTAGTGTAGAACTTCACAATTTTGAAACTGGTGTTTTTGACATGAATAAGTATTAGTTTGCTAATGAAAAATGATCAGTCAGTGACAATGAGAAAGTGAGGACTGACTATCATTCAGAGGTTTGGAGCTCAGGAGATGAAGGAGCATCTCTTCAGTTGCTCGAGCACAGAGGATGCGCTCCCCTGTCAGCTAAGGTCAGCTTTACAAATTGTGCAACTGACAGTTTTTGGAGTTTAGTGTGAAATGCTCCCAGACTTCGTAGGTTTGTGTTTTTGAAGCTGCCATTCCGCTTTGGTTAACTTCTCTCTAGTGAGCGGTAATATCAAATCATTTTGAGTTAGCGTTAGAAGCACACGTGTTGACGTCATCAACTAATGAACTATTAAAATAATTGGCAATTAAGTCAATTAATTGTTGCACCTCTAGTTGCTTGTTTACGTCTAAGCACCGCTCCAAAATGGCAGTGCTGCTGATGCAAAGTGGCAAAAAGCAGAACAGCAAGATGATCTATCTATGATGAAGACAAGCTGCTGTACAGATGACTGTTCCTAGCCTGAAATCTCATAAAAGCGCACGCAGAAAGTATAAAGTATGAACAAGCTTTAGGCTTAAAAAGGAGGACTTGAAAAGTTGCTGAGGGGCTGCTGGCCGGCCTGATCTCCACCAGGAGCTGCTCTCTGGTCCCAGCCTGCCTGCCAATGAGACCCTTGTTAGGGGTCATAGGCCGTGTCCATGTCCTCCATTTTCTGGGCATCACCCAGGGCAGACAGGTGCAGCTAGAGAGATTCAGGGATTCAGTTTCCATCATGTCCTTCCAGCTCAAAAGTACTGTAGCTCACCAATGAAAGATGATAGATGTTAGCTGTGGCTTGGGAAGTAGCTATAGACTAGAGAGTCCAAGCCTTGTTTGTTAGTAAATGCATGTTTGTGGGTCTGTTAATGACATCTTAGGGTCTTTAGTGCCCATAAAACCTACACTTAGAGGATGGTGGTCCCTGAGCAGGGTAGTGACTCTGCATGAAGCCAGACACCGGCGGTGAGATACAGCCTCACCGTCTTTTGGCTCCTGACCTTTGGCAGAGGGTAATGACCATCAGCATAGCGGCTCGAGAGGAAGGTGAACAATAATGAGGAACCATTTAACCACAGAGACTCATCACAACACAATATTTGGTTGATTAGTCACTTTAGCAGATGGGGTTTGGTCCGTCTGTTAGGGGAGTCGGATCGTTGTAACACATGAGCTACAACTTAGCTACGAGCTACACCAACTCGATAAGCGAATCCGGATGGATAACTGACCACAACACAGCCCCTAATCCTAAGATGCTGACTAAACAGCAAAAGTAACTTCCTTACCATGGGACCAATGATTTGTATTTACTAGACCTGCTATCACATGACTGTGATTGGCCACCGTATTAGAGAAGTCGAAGCAATCCTTCACACTGTATAGATTTTGGCTGCAGAAACGGGTGTGGATCCTACTCCAGTAATATAACCTTCTACTGCTTAGTGTGTTTACTGATTATTGTACATGTTTGTACTGAAAGTTACGTGATATTCCCTTGCAAACATACATTTTACAGCCTTTGGAATACTGCTGGGCGGTACACCAGTTCATCCTGTATACCGGTTTTAATTCCCCGTATGGCATACTGCAGCATAGCTGAAATGACAGCTGTATCGCTTCAGTAGGCAGCAAATTATATAATACTGTTCGCTGCTAGAAGCACTGTGTGCAGAGTGCATTGGGAGGGGACCCCAGTTACCTGTGTGAAACTGTAATACTAACAGTTATAACTTTATAACACAACAAAACTAGAGTTGAGCCGGATACTCGGCTGAAACGAGTATCCGGTACGGATAAAGCACTTTTGACGAGTACGAGTATCATACGAGTAATACAAGTCAATATCTGTGCTCGGATTGAATAAAAATTCTCATTGGGTAGCTGACTGTGTCTGCGTTCTGTGATAGACTAGTCACAGCGCCCCTCCCCTACACACATACAGATGTATTGTGTTGCTGTGTCCCGCTCTGCTCACTCACACACAGAACACTGAGAAGAGAAGAGAACAGCGCTCTCTCTCTCTCTGTCGCTCCCTCAGTCACTCAGGATCGCGGGTTTTTTTCCGTTAACGTTTAGGGTTTCTTCAGCTTCAGGTTTGTTTGTAGAATGCGACTCGCGTCTCTGCCTGTCGGAGTTTTTTTTTCCTTTTTTAAACCGTCAGCTGGCTCTAGCCAGTTTTTTTTTACTTCACGCACTGAGTGTCTGACACTTTCTTGCTGTATTTTATAAAAAAAAATAAAGGTAGTTGTGGTATAATTAATATTACAAATTAAGCTACACACACAAACACACACACACACACACACACACACTCCCCCCCCTCTCTCTTTCTCTCTCTCTCTGTCTCTCTCTTACTCACTCACTCACTCACTCACACTCACACATACCTGGTGTGGAAATAAAAAAAAATAAAAAAGAACCAAAAAAAAAGAAATCACACTGATCATAAAAAAAATAAAAGTTAAAAAAAGAAAGTTATGTTGAGATGAAAACTCTTGTTCATTACATTTTACTTCATAATTGCAACCGCATGTGTTGTATTCATTGTTGCAAAACTTGTTCTGTATATAGTTCGTTTGTTATCGTGATCAAAACCACTGATCTGAAGCTCAATGCTGATGCTGTCATGTAAATAGTTTTCTAATCAGCAATAAATATAACAATTTCTGATCAACCCATATCAATTGCATGCTTAAAATAACATACCGGTTAAAGCCCCACCCATTTAAAGACAACCCGACCCACTTCCAGGTCAAACCCCGCCCACTTCCGGGTTAGGCCCCGCCCATTCCGAGTACAGATACAGATACAGATAATTCATATGGTTAACAGATACGGATACAGATACAGATAATGCTGTACTCGCTCATCCCTAAACAAAACATCACTGTTCAGCATATTAGGATTTATAGCTACTGCCTCAGTCTGTGCCTAAACATTTGGATTATATGTAATATAATTTGGTCTGCAATTACAAGCATATCGATAAAACAACATCCTTAATATTATAGGTAAGGGCTGCTTGCTGATTGCAATGCGTTGCTGCACCCACCACACGATGAACCTCCTGAATGAGATCCTGAGTGCAGTGGGTGATACCTCAGCATGACACTTGTTCTGGAAATGGATCAGTGTGAGTTTTTTTCCAGTGGCTGGAGTGCCAATCCTGCCACCAACCACCAGATTTCCTTGTAAGTTGGAGGACCTCCTTACAGGGCTGGATGTAGATTAACATCATACCCAAGATGAAACAATTGCAGGTTAAGAGCTTTGTTCAAGGGCCCAACGGAGTAGGATCACTGCTGGCATCCACAGGATTCAGACCAGCGACCTTCCGATTAATAACCCAGCATGGGGCAGCAACCCATTGCAGGGCAAACACACCATTCACACACATGCACACCTACAGGCAGTATGGTAACTCCAATAAACCTCATTATGTTATTGGACTGCACAGCAAATGTGCCAGTGTTAAATTAACACTGCATGGTGTCTATATGTGACCACACCATTCAGTGTTACCTTTAACACTTTTCAGTGTGCAGTGAGTGTTGTTTTTACAGTGTTAATATTTATTAACTCTTATAGTGTTCAATTTACAACCTAGAGTGTTAGGACAACGTGTCTCCACCTCTTCCCAAATTGCAAGCCCATATGGGTGGCACACAAGTACAAAATGGGTGGCCCATATCTGCCCTATTTTAATGTGCACTCATTTGAACTCATTTGGGCATTCAACTGCTGTGTTTTACTAACCCACCATAATAAGAAAGACTTAGACCAATATAGCCTTTTTTCTTTTTATGCAAGTTTTGTTTCAGTTCAGCTCATAATAATCAAAAAACTGTGCTGAGAATCTTCTGTGGTATGAAAGTGATTGAAATGTAAGGCACCAAACATAGATTATGAAGCTAGATTCTGTTAGACTGCATCACATAATTATTTAGAAGGGCTGAAGGAGTGTATTCCCGCTAAAGCAGATATAATGGATGGTGGCCTCATTGGTTTTAGACCGCAACTTGTGATAGAACAAATCAAATCACTTTGCTCATTTAATATTAAGATTTTCATTAAGCTTAATTTTTAGAAACCCACCACGATCGAGGCTGGTATGGCACTGATATTAGTCTTTACCACATTTCATTATCTGTATTTTTGAGTTGCCTGTTGTATGTTAATTGATGTGGGCAGTGTAGTTCTTATATGTGCATCCCTGTAGTAATCTCAATTGTAAAGATACAGAAGATCCAAATAATCTTCCTGGGAAGAGCAGATTTATAAAAGAAACAAAATGAGTGGTTGTTCCATAGCATTTTCCTCCCAGCCAATGCCTTCTCTCGTCAAGCCATAGAGGCTAAACCACCCCACCGGGTGTGGATATCCACAAGTTGTGGATAGCTTTAAATGTAGCCATTTCGGTGGTTTTTGTTCTCTTGCCTTATTCATCACAATCGCGGTGGATAAAAAAAAAAAATCTATTAAGTCAAAAACAGTACTGTGTTATGCTATGCAAATATACATCCAGCACCATTGGTCTACAGGGGAGTGGGTGGTACCAAGAGCTGCACGGAAAAGGGTAGCACAACTGTCCTGACACTTTTCCACATATGTTAATCATCCAAAGGCAGGACTGGCAGACAAACATACTCCCACACCATTAATATAAATACACCAATCTGGAAACACATCCTGTATATCTCCAAGAGTTCTTGCTGTGATGCAGTAACAACAACATTTTCCCAGCTCTCTAATATTCAAGATTTGTCAGAACCGAACCAGCAAAACTTTAATACAAAACAAGAAAAAGCTGTAAGGTCCTGTTTGGTCAGAGTCTTTCTCATGATGGTGGGTAAATCTGGGATGGCTCTTCAGATCCTCATGATGTCTTGTTCGCATATTAAAATGGGGCAGATATGGGGAGGTGGAGACTCTTTGACAACACTCTATGTTGTAAATTGAACACTATAAGAGTTAATAAATATTAACACTTTAAAAACAACACTCACTGCACACTGAAAAGTGTTAAAGGTAACACTGAATGGTGTGGTCACATATAGACACCATGCAGTGTTAATTTAACACTGGCACATTTGCTGTGTGTGGGGGGAAACAGGAGAACCCAGAGGAAACCCCACACCGACATGGGGAGAACATGCAAGTGCAGGGGGGAGAATAAAAAAAAATGAAAGTCTTCAGCTTGCTTGGTTTCTTGTGTCATTAATGTGACTCACAGCTATTTTCTACAGATAGACATACTGTATAAAGTGTGAAATGAAGAGCTGAGAGGGAGAGACACTGCAGAAAGCAGTGAAGCCCAGTACATACTGTCAGAGGTTATAATCTTTACGGTGTGTGTTTCTGTACTTATGCATTTTCTGTGTATTTCTTATCAATTGCAGGAAAACATTTTTCATGTTGCCTTTGTCCTGCAGTTTGCAGGAATAAATATTGTAATAATATTAGGAATTTTACAAATTTGGCAATATCAAATAGTGATACCTCGGTATACGTCCTTAATCTGTTCCAGATCCTTGAACTTATACCAAACAGGATGCATACCAAACAAATTTTTCCCATAAGAAATAAAAGGAAAATGATTAATCCATTCCCATGAAAAAAAAATCCTATTGTTATTAGCATATTATATATTGATGGGGTTGTATAAAATAACATGGCTTAATACTAAAATACATAAATACAAAAGCAATTATATTAAATAAATGAAAAGAGAGTTATAGCGCGGGTTGTTCACTGAATGGTAGCAACTGGTGTACTGACGCTGGTGGGCAGTTGTGGCTTTGTCTTGAGAGGTAAACAAGGGAAGCGCGCGGTGTCCTGACTCATTATGACCCATACAAGTTCTAGCACATGAGTCGTATTCCAAACAAAGGTCATATACCAAACAAAATTTTCCGTGTCCAAGCAGGACATATACCAAGTTGGACTTATTTCAAAGTGGACGTATACTGAGGTACTACTGTAATGGATAGTTGGTCTTTACAAAGAATCATTGTTTAGAAATACATGTAAATGAAGCATGTAAGTTGATGTTATTAATGAACTGTGTAACTTCCTTCTTTCTCACACATGAACATAAGCAGCTAAGATATTTTCAGACAGACACTTATTCTGAAAAGCAGAAATGTCGTCATACAGGATGTGAGGGTGAGACCCTGCAGAAACACTGTGTGCTGCATACAGAGGGTCTGACCTCAGGCCTTTGTTTCAGTCTTTGTTATGTTTTATACAGTTTGTTAAGTTCCACTGCAGTATGTCCATTTAATCTCAGTGGATCAGTATAGGAAACAAGAGGCCCATTAGGATCGTGTTTCTGTGTGTGTACTCACACTTGGCCCAGTAGCCTCGCACCGTGCCTGAGCAGGATTATCCCCCCCTCCCACTCCCCACTGGTATGCGGTCACATTGCACTTAACATTTTGGGCCCCACCGCACTTTCGTCATCATTGTATAACTTTTTGTGTTGAAGGGAAAATAGGAAATGCTCAATCGTACAGCACAGTGAAGTTTATGATTAATGTCCTTTTGTGGCTTATTTGGGGTAGTTTTGGGCATGATGACACACAGCCCTCATATAGATTTATTGAGTATGTAATGAGGCTATTTTCACTTATACGTGCTGCATATATAAGAAGACAGTCCCATGTTTTACTAAATATCTAAGATTTTTTGTGTTTTGCATCCAGCTGTTCCTAGATACTCTCATCACCAGAAATTTCCAGCAAACTAAAGTGCCAGTTGCATCCTTGATGTGTACACTGTGATGTGTATGAGTATGCCTATTGGTGCCTGTAACGCTGTGATGTGTATAGGTACAGTATATGTATGAGTATGCCTACTGGTGCCTGTAACGCTGTGATGTGTATAGGTACAGTATATGCATGAGTATGCCTACTGGTGCCTGTAACGCTGTGATGTGTATAGGTACAGTATGTGTATGAGTATGCCTATTGGTGCCTGTAACGCTGTGATGTGTATAGGTACAGTATGTATATGAGTATGCCTATTGGTGCCTGTAACGCTGTGATGTGTATAGGTACAGTATGTGTATGAGTATGCCTATTGGTGCCTGTAACGCTGTGATGTGTATAGGTACAGTATGTATGAGTATGCCTATTGGTGCCTGTAACGCTGTGATGTGTATAGGTACAGTATGTATATGAGTATGCCTATTGGTGCCTGTAACGCTGTGATGTGTATAGGTACAGTATGTGTATGATTATGCCTATTGGTGCCTGTAATGCTGTGATGTGTATAGGTACAGTATGTGTATGAGTATGCCTATTGGTGCCTGTAACACTGTGATGTGTATAGGTACAGTATGTATATGAGTATGCCTATTGGTGTCTCTAATGCAGACCCTAATGGTGTCTAGGGGGGCAGCGTGTGGCTCAGTGGGCTGAGTGTGCAGCTCAGAGGCAGACATCCCTCCTTCATCAGCTTGAGGCCTGAGTTCAGTCTCACCTTCTGTGCCATATTTTGGTTTTATTTTATCTGTATCTATTCCTCACTGGAATACCAGGGTCTCTCTCTGCTGTGCTTTCCTTACAACTTTGCAATTTGTTTTTATAGCACTAAATATATTAGCCCCACAATACAGTTCAGATCTGCTATTTCCAAATTAATTTAATTTTAATTAACATAACTTTTAAAATCTGTTGCTTATTGTACAGTTCCATTAATTTTTTATTATCGTATTTCTTGTATGCATGTTTTCATGTAATTTTATTTATATACTTTACTGTGAATGTAGTATTTGCTAATCAGTTCTCTCTAGCCTGGAAATCACTTTGGGTCGACTCCTGTTTTTAAATGTGCTCTACAAAAAAATAACTTGACTTCCTGAAGCATCAGATCCCTTTATTGGGGAATCTCCTGCGCGTGGCTGCCCTCTAGTGGATAAACGAAATTCAGCTACTTAAGTCAATATTAATACATTTAACCTCAATATGTTTTTTGGCTTCACTGTGAGGCTTCACTGTATTTCCCTCCTCAATGATCAGTTTAATCTAGCTGGTGAAGCTGAAGGCAGAACTGGAAATTAGTTTAGTCATGACTTCAGAAGTTACTCTGACAAGGGATTCTGTACAATCAGAGATGGAGCTGCTGGTTGGGCTGGTCATCGCCTGCTTTTTCTGACTGATGTAGGTCTGAATGTAAAGTTTCAAACTGCTTAATTTGTATTAATCTGTTTCATAATGTTCACACAAAAAGAGCTTTTAATGTGTGTTGCACCTTACATCTCCTACTGTACAATGTGCTTTTGCATTTGATTCCTCCTTGACTGGGGGGTAAAGAAAAATAACTAGCAAGAGAGACAGAGAGAAACTTTTCGGAGGTGCTATTGTCCAAAGATGAACTGATTGTCCAAAGCCTTTTTGTTATCAAATAAAAAAAAAGTTAATCTACGTACACTCACCTAAAGGATTATTAGGAACACCTGTTCAATTTCTCATTAATGCAATTATCTAATCAACCAATCACATGGCAGTTGCTTCAATGCATTTAGGGGTGTGGTCCTGGTCAAGACAATCTCCTGAACTCCAAACTGAATGTCAGAATGGGAAAGAAAGGTGATTTAAGCAATTTTGAGCGTGGCATGCACTCAAAAAAATATTTAGGCCTAATATTTAGGATTTATGTAATTTAATTGCATATAAAATTTCCATGCATTTGGATTACATAGTTTTAAAGAAAGCAAATTAATAAACGTAATATAATGTGTTTTCATCAGTTTAATATAAATAAAACAATTACGAATGAGATTTATGTAATTGTGTTAATATGTCCAATGTTTTTTAAATAGATAATAACTAAGCTTATGCATTTACAATATATACAATTTATTTTAAATTCATATGAAATAAGATTTATGTATAAATTTTTAATAAAGATTACATAAAACTCATTAATAAATTCAAAATGTTTAAAATGCATTTATAGAATTTATTTTTAGTTCTTATTCTTATATCTGATATTCTTTTCTTTTATGTTCTTGTCCTGTGTCTATGTGTGACCGTCTGTAGTAACATGAGCAATTTCCTCCGGGATAAATAAAGTTTTTCTGATTCTGATTCTGATTCTGAAATTATATTTATGCAATTCTCCCAATGGATCAAATGTGAAAAAAGACAACTGTTTCACATTTTAACCATTTATTGATATTGAAATGCATGTAATACTACACAGCAAATGTGCCAGTGTTAAATTAGCACTGCATGGTGTCTATATGGGTCCACACCATTCAGTGTTACCTTTAACACTTTACAGTGTGCAGTGAGTGTTCTTTTTACAGTATTAATCTTTATTAACTGTAATAGTGTTCAATTTACACCATAGGGTAAATCAATGAGTCTCCACCTCCACATATCTGACCCATTTTAATATGCGCACAAGTCAGGAGGATCAGAAGAGACAGCCCAGATTTACCCACCATCATGAGAAAGACTTTGACCAACATAGCCTTTTCTCTTTTGATGCTAGTTTTATTTCAGCTCAGTTTTTATACCCAAAGAACTGTGTTCATGTAAGTTAGAAGACATTAAAAAGTTGTTGTTATAAATGTATTTATTCAAGCATCAATGAGGTGTTTACAGTTATGGTAAGAAAGATAAATGGGCTGAGAAAAGGTGAGAGCATCTTAATGTGTGAAGGAGTGTATTTCTGCTAAAGCATATATAATGTGTGGTGGCCGAAATGCGTTTAGACCACAACTTGGGATAGAAGAACAAATCAAATCACTTTGCTCATTTAATATTCAGATTTTCATTAAGCTTAATTTTTAGAAACCCACCACGATTGAGGATGGTATGGCACTGATATTAGTCTTTAGCACATTTCTGTTATTAGTTCTTCTGGGTTGCCTGTGTATCTTTGTTTGTCTGAATAGTGTATTTCTTGTTTATGTGCATCCCCACAGAAACCTCAACTGTAGAGGTACATATGTCCTTTCTAGAAAGCCTAGACTTAGAAGAGAAATAAAATAACTGGTTTTTCATAGTAACATGCCTTCTCTAGATAAGCCATAGAAGCTAAACTATATAGCCTAGTCGCACAAAAGCCATTTTTTGTTCTCTTGCCCTATTCATCACAATCACGGTGAATAATAAAAAAAAAAAACTCAAGTCAAAGACAGTACCGTATCATGTTATGCAAATACATCATCCAAGGGCAGGACCAGCCATCAAATACAACCATATTCTTACAAAACAAATGCCACTCAGGAGATGTGCCCAATACATCTACAAGAGTTCTTCTTCAGCCTTGATGTTAACATGTTACAAAAACACACATCTGGGGCAGAAAAAGCCATCAAGAGCATAGCTTGTGACTCTCCAACAACAGTCAGAAATGAGCCAGCAAAGTTTCAATACAAAATAAGAAAAAGTTGTAAGGTCCTTTTTGGTCAGAGTCTTTCTCATGATTGTGGGTAAATCTGGGATGGTGGTTTCTGTGCTGAGAGTTACTCCCTTTGCTATGTACTTTGCATCTTAAGACTTTGCAGACTGTTTACATGCAGCTGAAGCCATATAACACACTAATAGAAAGGGAAGAGCATAATAGGTCCCATTTACTGAGTGTTATAGCAATATGCAATATATTATTTTATATATATATTTTTTTTTTATGTTGACCAGAAGGTATGTGATGACTCCCCCCCCCCCCTATCAGATAAGTAAGAGCTGCTGTCAGCTGAGACAAGCTGGTGTGATTCATTTCAATTCAATATTATTTGTGTCGCACATTTTCACAAAATTAAATTGTCTCAAAGCACTTTACCTTATCCCTGCCCAAAGCCCACAGAGAGCAAGCCAGTGGCAAGGAAAAACCTTGGGAGGAACCAGACTCAAAGGGGAAGCCCATCCTGCAAGTGCTGGCTGAGGAAGTGATATGAGCAAAATGGTCCGAATTCACACTGTCCATATTTTAAGATTAAAATGAGTAAAAAGTGGGCGGTCCTGATTTTGCGTCTTACATCACACTCTAAGCACTGGCTGTACAGGTTCCCAGGAGACAATCAAACACTACAGATAAACCTCCCTGTTTAACTGACTCCCATGGTATGACTAGACGGATTGAGCAGGACCGCATGAGAGAGGTCTCACTGCAGTTAGTGTAACCATATATTTTACAACTCTTCTGTCTCGTTCTGCTTCATAAAGGTCACACCCCCCTTCCAGCTTCCTCTGACGCAAGGAGATTCATGCACAAATGGCTACAGCATAAACTGAAACAATAATGATATATAAAAAGGCATTTCATACAAACACAGCATAACCTTGCTGATAAAGCCTTGAGGTTTGTGCATTTATTTACATTAATAGTGGGTGTATGCTAATTATATTAACAGGATTAATAAGCCTGTATATTTAATCAGAATTCCCTAAGACCCGTGCTTTGTATCGGCTCCTCCCATTTTGACCACAACAAACTACATGTCACTGCAGGGCTTTAGAGACTAACTACTCCAATAATTGCATAGTGATATTGAAGAAGAACATGTCATCAACTACGCCCACTAATCATGGCAGCCTTAATACATATATCAATATAAGTTTTTAAATTTTTAATACGTATTGTCTCTGTTTACGTGATAACGAAGACCTAAATATATATTTGCTTTAAATATGTGACTCATGTTAGAGAAAATATAAGTAAACCATGAGGACAGAAAAGTCACTGAATAACAGGAATGACCGACATATAGTGCCAAACAGATAAGGTGCTTAGACAGTACTCATAGTACAAACACAGTAAACATAGTGCACTATGTAGGGTATGTTGTAAATTTGTTTGCACTTTGCAGCTTACCTTGCGTTGACTCTTTGTAGTACAGTCCCCATGACGGTGGTGGAAATATAAGGGACTGGTTATCAGGGGGCATGGATTTTGTGGCAGTTTCTATATTGGCGTTGCTGGTGGAGGGAGCTGCATTTGTTGGTTTGTATTCTGCAATGGCTTGTATGTCCTGTGTATTAAGGCGACTCGCGGACGATTACATCGCCCACACAGCATAGAATTAATAAGACTTGTTCACTGTTCTCCTGTTACTGTAATATTCTGGGAAGTTGTGATTGTTCAACTCCACTGCGCACAGTTAGGAGCAACTCCAACTCCACCTAGCAGACATACGTACGAGGTGACTGAGGTATGGAATGATTCTGTCCCTGTATGGACTGACCATCCCCAAATTCTATTGCATCCATGATTCACCCATATCATTGTGCCAAGGTTGAGCAGCACAACATGCTTATCCAAGCCTCAGATCACAAGACCAGCGGATAGTGAGGATAGTTGAGAAGATCATTAGAGTCTCTCTCCCCTCCATCATGGACATTCACATCACACGCTCCATCCGCAAAGCCACCAATATTGTGGATGACCCCATCCACCCCTCACATTATCTTTTCACCCTCCTAGCATCTGGAAAAGCATTCAGGCCTTTACACCCAGACTGAGAAACATGGTGTCAGACTACTGAACTCTCAGGGACTGATCTGATACCACACACAACACACACACAAACACACACACACAGGTTTGTAATTATATCTTCGTGGGGACTCTCCATTCATTTCTATGGGGAAAACTGTAATCCCAACATGACAACCTTAACCCCTACCCAGCCCTAACCTTAACCATAAGTAACCAAACCAAATACAGGACTTCTGGCATCTTTAGTTTTTTTATTGTATTGACAGATCTTTGTGGGGACCTGAAAAATACCGCCAAAGCATCAAAATAACAGGTTTTTATCACATTGAGGGGGACATTTGGTCCCCACAATGTAATATAAACCTAATCCACACACACACACACGCACACACATAGATTAGGTATCTGAATCTTTGTGGGGATTCTCCATTCATTTGTATGGGCAAAACCCCAATCCTAACTATGGCAACCTTAATCCTTAATCCCTACAGTAGTAACCAAACAAAATACAAGAATTTTGGAATTATTATTCCTTTGATTGCAGTCACAGAATTTTATAAAACTGAGTTTTTTCTTTTGAGGACCAAAAACATGTCCCTACAAAGTCAAAATAACATGTTTTTAGAACACTGTGGGGACATAATATATACATGACCAGTTTGACGACCCATCCAAACAGACACAGACACACAGGCACACACACACACACACACACACACACAGATTGGCTTACCTATATCCTCTATAGATTCCTGAATGAAATTTCTGCAAAGCAGTTATTATGGTCTAAACGAAACACTGCACTAATTCTAAAATGGTTTTATATGAACTTTATTTAACATACAATAAAATAGAAATCAAACCAAAATTTAGTCTCTCAAAAAACTTGTACATGACATATTTTCAAAATTAAAAACACCAGGATACAGAATTTGAATAACAAGAAATGAAAGTGAATACGAAAGTTCAAACAAGGAGACCTTATGAATGTCGTCATGTCCAATCACAGCGGTCCAAGTTCTATATAAAGAATAAGTCTAACCCACTTCTTTGCCGTTACAGCTATTCGGTTCGCCCACCTCCTCCCCTCCACCACCTTCGGCTCCCCATCCTAGTCCAAGGGGGTAGGCTCCTTCGCCTCCTGCCTGGTCGCCCAGCCAGATCTGTCGACTTCAGAGTTGGTAGAACCAACGACCAGGAGACGGGCTTCGCCAAATCACTCTTCTCAGACTCATTTAAAATATTTAACCAAATAAACAGTCATGTCAACTACCTAAGGTCTCCTTGGTTGAACTGTAGTGTTCTTTCTCAAAAGCGTAAACAACTATCTGAAGACCTACTAGTTCCTGAATTGTAGATGTTGCCTATGAAATTCCTATGAAATTGCCTATGAAAGGAGTTAACGTCGCCCTACCGATGTTGTTAAAATGCTAATTGCGTCAACCAGCTATGGAAATACAGCGGTGGTACACCCCCAATACAGCGGTATTACACATTACCGTAATGCTGCCTAGCAAAAACATAATGTCATAAAAAATTACAGACAGACTTTATAGACAGAGCTGCGTGGTTACCTATTGACAAGTAGATACATGGTTTAGGGGCTTGAAAGGCGGTTAGACATCCAATCATGCCCAGGCTTTACTCGTGATTGGACCAGCTTCAAATTTGTCCCTCCCTGACAATTAATTCTTGATTTCATTCGTTGAACATAGTGTCCGTACATATCTTCATACTTTTCGACCAATTAAATATTTCTGTGGTTTCCATAGAAACAAAATCATTGCAGGTTAAACACAAACTTTCTGACAGAGAGATGGTGCAGAGGTGAGCAGCATCTCTTTGTATGTTTCTTGCTATTTCTTCAGATTATGTTTTGTTAGCATATTTAATCTTATATTTAATTTTATGTCCTGAAATAGTACATGCAAACATTGCGGCACAATATCGTTGAAATATATTTATAATTAGTAGTTTAAACTGTAGTTGTTGTGGCCATTATTCTTAATATTATTGTTTATATTTAAATGGTAAGAGAAAATATTTGTGTTAAACTTAAAAACAATAAGACTTATGGTTGATATGATTAGTTATAGTCATCCGGCCTGTGATAATGCATTTCATCTGAAGATGTTATTCTGAACAGATCGCCTATACGTTTACTTTTTAAATGTCCCATGTTCTTGAAGTAAGATAAAACTTTTGCTAGGTTTGGTACCATGGCGATGTTATAGCGTATCAAAGCAGCGTCATGACTTCGCAAGCTTTATTGTATTGTGAAGCAGTTTTAGCAATTCGGTCGTTACTGCCGGAGTAGCCTCGACGCCACGAGCAGCTAATGAAGGCTCCATCCCTTTCCATAGGCATTCTTAATGAATAGCATTTAGGAAAGAAGCTGAAAAAATACGGTGCCTAGTTTGGCTTTGCGAGTATCACATATGGCTAGTTAATTATATGTCTTGTTTATTCACCAGAATGAGAATTGCGAGAGCTGTTTCCTGGACCAACGACCAGCACTGGGGAGCCTGGGACCTGTGGGACGAGGTGATCGACTGGGGAGATAAGGAAGGTTTGGAGGAGAACTCACCAGCGACACCCCCCACTGTCCAGGCTGGGGAGTTATGGGGGGACTGGGAGGTGTGACTGACTGGTGTAAGGGAGGGGAGGGTCATGCATGAAAGAGCATGAAAGGCAATACTGGCATTGTCTCTGAGACTCTTCAGAACAATTACGGCCTGACATCTGAAGAGTGGGAAATTTATAAGACGTACTACCTTCAGAAAAAGAAGAAGGTCAGGAAGAATAGGAACACTCAGGGGATAGGTGAGGTAAACGGTGCGATTAGTGGGGAAAAGGTGGAGGTGGCAGAGAGGGAAAAACATGTGGGGGTGACCTCCAGTGTACAGGTGGAGGCCGCAGACCTGAATGTAGGCATTAATAAAATGCAAAATGGAAGCAAGGGGAAGCAAGGTGAGGTGGGGGTGAATGTGAAGGTGGTTAAGGTGGAGGGGGGGGAAATTTCGATGAAGGCAGAGGATACGAAAGGAAATGTGAAGGTGGAGGCTGTGCAAGTCCAAGTGTGAGAGTTCGGGCTTGCAGAAGTAAATTCTGGGGATATAAATGTTGAGATTGTGGGGGAAGAAGTAGGGGAGGTAATTATTGAGGGTGCGGGCATGCTGAGTGATGTAACCATATTGGAAATAATAGTAAGTGATGTACTAGTTGAGATTATAAATAGAGAAGGAGGTGCCCAGCATTACGGTCCTGGCGATGCCCACAGTGCCTCTCGGCCCCAACCCTGCCTTCCCCTTGGCTCGATCTGGCCCTATTGGCCTCCCGAGACCCAGCAGGGGCTCGTGTCCCAGGGTCAATGCCCTGCCTTCTGGGGACCAACAGACCCCCTAGCTCAGTCCTGTCCCCTCCTGCCTCAGATAAGTTTTTGCCCCAAGGTCCTGTCCCACCTTTGTTCTCCCAAAGCCTATTTCCAGTTCACCCTGTAGCGCCGCCATGTTTGTTCGCTTGCCCTGTCCTGCCTCAGTTCCTGCCCCTGTGCCCTATCCCACCTTGACTGTTCC
Organism: Paramormyrops kingsleyae; assembly: GCF_048594095.1. NCBI lineage: Eukaryota > Metazoa > Chordata > Actinopteri > Osteoglossiformes > Mormyridae > Paramormyrops > Paramormyrops kingsleyae. The sequence continues at coordinate 48,304,604 of NC_132800.1, read as the reverse complement.
TGGGCCCATGGTTCTCCGTCTGTTTGTCCTTCAGCTGTCCACCCTGTGTTGGTCTGTGTGTCAGTTGTGCCCTGCGTTCCCTGTCTTTTCTGGTTTCTTGCCCGTGTTTGGTTCCTGTTAGTGCGGTGCCCCTGTCTGAGCATCATGTTTGCCCTGCTGTGTACCCAGTGTGTCTCTATGGTGATCTGTTGTGCTGGTCCTAGTTCTCTCTTACCCGATCGTGATCCGTTTCCTTACTCCTGCATGGTCTTGTCCTGTCAGGTGTAGGATCACACATGCACATATCACAGGGCCTAAATTCCAGGTGGCCTGAGACAAGGCCGAGCCTGGTACGAGAGGCACCAAAGGGGGCTTACACACATAAACACACACACACAGATAACAAGGGAGGCCAGCACTCCAACTTTTATTGCCCAAAGATTTAGGGACCTACAGACAAGCAGAGTGGACCTAATGGACGGGGGTCCCTCGACTTGGCACACAACCCCCTCCCCATACATTCTGCCTTACATATCACTCACCCAACAGACAAACACCCTAAAGGAAGTTTCATTTAAGTTTGGCTTTTGTATACCCTGTATATTGATTTACTTACGACTACTAGTCTCAATATACAGATAGGTTATGTTTGTATGTGTCCTTAGACAATCTTAGTGTTTTGTGTGCCACCCTTATAACCATGTTCACGGAGTATCACCTATTTTACCCCTTTGTACTTGAACACATATAAATTTAAATAAATAGATAGGTATAGCTACCATTGTATGTATGTTCTCATGGTATACCAGAAGAATCTGGAAAGTGAGTGTAATCAATGTGTCCTAACTTTTAGAGAGTCTGCTTTGTTAAAAACCCCCCCTTCTCTTCCAACATTCCTTTGTGGTCCTTATCTGATCTTGGTGGACCGTTACCAAGTTTCTTTGTTCTACGATGCTATAATAAAAAGAACTGAATTAAGGTGTACATTATCCATTTTGGAGAAGATCAATTAGAATAAGCCACACCAACCAAGATATGTTGTGTCCAGATGTGCAACTTATATTGATATTACCACAAACTAATGGCCACGCCTATCTATGGATAAGATGTGCTGTTTGTAATATGAATATTTGATGTAATGTCTTCACAAAGTGTAACATCTATTGAGGTGCAACCCAAAACACCTGTATCCTATACTGATGTGAATCAGTCACATAGATAAAATAATTAATTGTTTAATCAATTAATACAGATGGTATGAGGTATATACCTGTGAAGCTGGTGTCAGGGTGCGGGGCGGGCGAGCTGGAAAGCACACAGCAAATGTGCCAGTGTTAAATTAACACTGCATGGTGTCTATATGTGACCACACCATTCAGTGTTGCCTTTAACACTTTTCAGTGTGCAGTGAGTGTTGTTTTTAAAGTGTTAATATTTATTAACTCTTATAGTGTTCAATTTACAACATAGAGTGTTGTCAAAGAGTCTCCACCTCCCCATATCTGCCCCATTTTAATATGCGAACAAGACATCATGAGGATCTGAAGAGCCATCCCAGATTTACCCACCATCATGAGATTTGGTCAAGACTCTGACCAAACAGGACCTTACAGCTTTTTCTTGTTTTGTATTAAAGTTTTGCTGGTTCGGTTCTGACAAATCTTGAATATTAGAGAGCTGGGAGAATGTTGTTGTTACTGCATCACAGCTAGAACTCTTGGAGATATACAGGACGTGTTTCCAGATTGGTGTATTTATATTAATGGTGTGGGAGTATGTTTGTCTGCCAGTCCTGCCTTTGGATGATTAACATATGTGGAAAAGTGTCAGGACAGTTGTGCTACCCTTTTCCGTGCAGCTCCTGGTACCATCCACTCCCCTGTAGACCAATGGTGCTGGATGTATATTTGCATAGCATAACACAGTACTGTTTTTGACTTAATAGATTTTTTTTTTTTATCCACCGCGATTGTGATGAATAAGGCAAGAGAACAAAAACCACCGAAATGGCTACATTTAAAGCTATCCACAACTTGTGGATATCCACACCCGGTGGGGTGGTTTAGCCTCTATGGCTTGACGAGAGAAGGCATTGGCTGGGAGGAAAATGCTATGGAAAAACCACTCATTTTGTTTCTTTTATAAGTCTGCTCTTCCCAGGAAGATTATTTGGATCTTCTGTATCTTTACAATTGAGATTACTACAGGGATGCACATATAAGAACTACACTGCCCACATCAATTAACATACAACAGGCAACTCAAAAATACAGATAATGAAATGTGGTAAAGACTAATATCAGTGCCATACCAGCCTCGATCGTGGTGGGTTTCTAATAATTAAGCTTAATGAAAATCTTAATATTAAATGAGCAAAGTGATTTGATTTGTTCTATCACAAGTTGCGGTCTAAAACCAATGAGGCCACCATCCATTATATCTGCTTTAGTGGGAATACACTCCTTCAGCCCTTCTAAATAATTATGTGATGCAGTCTAACAGAATCTAGCTTCATAATCTATGTTTGGTGCCTTACATTTCAATCACTTTCATACCACAGAAGATTCTCAGCACAGTTTTTTGATTATTATGAGCTGAACTGAAATAAAACTTGCATAAAAAGAAAAAAGGCTATATTGGTCTAAGTCTTTCTTATTATGGTGGGTTAGTAAAACACAGCAGCTGAATGCCCAAATGAGTTCAAATGAGTGCACATTAAAATAGGGCAGATATGGGCCACCCATTTTGTACTTGTGTGTCACCCATATGGGCTTGCAATTTGGGAAGAGGTGGAGACACGTTGTCCTAACACTCTAGGTTGTAAATTGAACACTATAAGAGTTAATAAATATTAACACTGTAAAAACAACACTCACTGCACACTGAAAAGTGTTAAAGGTAACACTGAATGGTGTGGTCACATATAGACACCATGCAGTGTTAATTTAACACTGGCACATTTGCTGTGCAGGCGAGCGGAGCCGTGAAGTCGGGCAAACAGGGTTTTAATCGAGACGGAGGGTAAACAGGCAGGAACATCCACAGACACTACAATGACGGATCTGGGTAGACAGACTGAGACAAGGACTAAATACAAAAGACTAGGCAGAAATAACAGGACACAGGTGATCACAATCGGTAATCACACGAGGTAACGAGGTGGGCGTGGCACACATCGGGATCGAACGGAGCAGATCGTGACAGCTGGTATGGCATGTTTGGTGTCAAACTGATTGTTAATCACCCCTGATTCCAAATCTGGTCAGTGATTACCATAAAAGTGGATGAGTAAACCTGGCATCTCAGAACAAAGGTGCGCAGAGAATAACCATCAGCCCGAAGGAGAACATCAGCCTGGGCAAACAGATCATCAAGCGCAGAAAAAACCATCAGCCTGGGAAAAGAGAAGCCCACAAGAAGCCCTCCGGTGAAGGCCCAGCTGAACAGAGAACAGCACCCAAGACAAAGCTTCACCAGGAGAGAGAATCCAAAGGGGCTCCACTCCGCTGCTCCAAACGCCGTGCCTTCCTGAGTGCCATCGGCTCAGCAGCTCTGCCATCAACTGCCAAGACCCCCCCCCCCCCCACTCTTCAACCAAGTAAACCAACTTCCTTTCATTCTAACAACTTAAGCTGTTCTGTTAACCTGCTATAAGACTTTAGGGTCGTGTTTCCACAAACTGTGCTTGCTTTGCAGAACAGTATTTACCATTTAAGGTTACTCATTTAAATCCGGTCAATGCATTTTCATAATTACATCGTTTGTTTTATTCCGTTATTTCGTGTTTGTTGTTTGTGTTAGGTGTAATGTCTGTCTTATGTTAGTTGTAGTGTTAGTTAGGAATAAATGCATGTCTTTTACACAACTCCAGCCTCCGTCATTGAGTACTCACACTAAGTCCCTGCCTCTGTGCGATCTTGCTACACGCTCTGAACCTCAAACTCGCCTGAAACATCGCGAGACTCTCTCTCATCGGCCGTGAGGGGAGCTTCGCTACCAATCATTTACATTACCTGGTGATTCAGCTCGCTGGACGAGCCTTCTAACCCAGGTTACTAAGCGATACTGGTAATTAGTGAATCCCATTTAGGTCTCACATTAACAGACTCACAGGGATACCGCAATTGAGTTTGGAGGAGCCGACCATTCGGCATAACGATTGGTTAATAATCAGCATTAAATAATAATTAAACTTCAATTAATTTCAAACATATTGGTGGAGATATAAAAAATTACCTGAGCTAATAATTCCTACACCACCATATCCAGAAAATGACCCGTGACCGAAGAAGCAAGGACACATGGCTTAGCTATGGGCTGCGAGGCTAGGGGCGGTATGGCCTTCAAGCAGTCTTGCGTAATAAGAGATAAACCAGAGCCGGTGTCCACCAGTGCATGGAACGCCATGCCTGCGACTGTAACTGGAACAAAGGGTGTAGGCGGTGGACCCTGGGCAACGGTTGAGAAATCAGCATGGACCCGATCAACCTCAGACACTAGCATTCGGTCTGCAATGCTAGCCTCTATGAGTTTCCCTGGGTGTGTGGGTGCATGGCGTGGTCAGGGTGGCGTGACGGGGAGAAATGCACCCGACATGCCGGGCGGGAGCGGTCATCAAGGGCAGATTTGCGCCATAAATGTGGAGGGGGAAAGGGAGATGAATGGGACCTGTGTCGTTTGTACCATGTGTCAGGAGAGTGTGAAGTTGACTGGCAGCCACCAGCTATGCCTCCAGTACACCGTGCAGTTTGAGGGCGATGGCCCCAGGAGGGCGGATGAGGTGAAGTGCGGGTTGAATGGTGTCGGACAGGAGGGCAGGAAACCTGCTCAAAACTGCGTCGGCGCTCATTCTCGCGGTGTCCAGAGTCGTCCTGTCTACGCGGCAACGAGGCGTGACGAAGAGGAGGTGAGCGGCCGGACTCAAGCCGACGGTAGGTGGGCGATGCAGGGGATGGGCCGTAGCCCAGCTGACAGCAGGTGTCCCTGGATGGAAGCCGTCCCCGAGCAGAGGAGTGATGTGGTAGGCTAACCCCGTCATCAAAGTCACGTTGATGGCCCTCCCGTGACGGCCAGCGTCTGTCAGGGGAAGCACGCTCAAAAACAGCACAGGAATGGTTAGAAACACACGAAAGGTTGGCAATGCCTCGCTGGAGATCAGCAACCTGCTGTGAGAGCCTGTCCACAGCACTATCCTTCTGGGTTATGGAAAGATGCCTCAGCTCACGAAGCTCTGCTCTGAGATCAGCGAGAGCACCAGGCAAGTCCGCAGCTGGGACAGTCACAGAGCCAACGTGCAGCTGTAGGTCATCCGGGAGTACAGGGGCCGGTGAGGTCATATTAAGAGCCATACGCGCACGTTCACACTGCGTAGCCACTTTAAGTGCAGCATCCAACGTTAATGCACCATGCTCGTGAATTTTTAGCTGCAGCGTAGGCTCCAAACCGGCGGTAAATCGGTGAAAAACTTCACAGCTCTGGGCCTCGCGGCCATATTGAGGAAAAGCCTCTGCTACCAAGTTAGTTAAATCAGTAGCGTAGACCTCCAACGGTTCCTGCGGCTTACGGGGCTTTGCGTTAAGATGTGTCTGAAACGTTGTCAGAAAAGACAGCTGTCCAAAAACAGCAGATAAACTAGCTTTCGCTAGCTCATAGTTGTCTTTGACATCAGGCGGCAAGCTATGCCAATATGAAAAGGCAGAGCCGCTGAGCTTAGCACCAAGCAACTTAGCCCTATCAAAATGGGTGAAAGAAACCTCCAGCGCTACCTCGAATCGCCGAATCCATGCACTGAAGGGCTCCGTCCCATCTCCCGTAAAAGGAGAAGGAAGGTCGATTTGAAACGGTACCTGCGAGCGGTAGTCTGCGCCGACCTGTTGCTGAAGCGGCTGGGGCGGCGCTACGGGCGCCCCCGCCTCATCATCCGACAGGTCCCGTTGCATCTCGTTTAGGCGACCGGGGATAAAACACGTAACCGAGTAGCGTGTAGGTTTTCTAGCCGAGCTCGTGGAAATAGATATGCCCGCAAGAAATACAGGCGGACAAAACGGTAAAAATTAAATAAAACAACGAAACCGACGGCCGCTGCTACCAGTGTGACGCTTACTCCTCGTCAACTCACAGGTATATTACCTTTATACCTATCGCTGGGGTCCGTTCTGGCTTCGTGATTAATAAGGAGGCAGGCGATATTTATTAAGATATAACCATATATTTACTCCCCTTATTACAGTACAAACTTTCCCGGCTCGAACTACACTTTTCCTCCTGCTTCCCCCGCTCCCGCGCCAACTGCCTCTCACTCTCCTCCGCCCCTCATCTCACCCTTCCGCTCCATCCGCCAGCTCAGAAAAGTAGACCCACTTCCCCATCAACATAACTAAATTACACTCTTACAATATCATGATAGCCCATGGCCCTTTAATTGTGTAAGCACGCCACCATCCTGACAGAGTGCGCATTAACTCTATTTGTTAATTTGACTTATTTGTAAATAGTGTACGATCACACATGCACATATCACAGGGCCAAAATTCCAGGTGGCCTGAGACAAGGCCGAGCCTGGTACGAGAGGCACCAAAGGGGGGTTACACACATGAACACACACACACAGATAACAAGGGAGGCCAGCACTCCAACTTTTATTGCCCTTGACTTGGCACACAACCCCCCTCCACATACACTCTGCCTTACATCTCACTCACAGACGAACACCATAAAGGAAATTTCATGTAAGTTTGGCTTTTGTATACCCTGTATATTGATTTACTCATGACTACTAGTCTCAATATACAGATATGTTATGTTTGTATGTGTCCTTAGACAATCTTAGTGTTTTGTGTGCCACCCTTATAACCATGTTCACGGAGTATCACCTACTGTATTTTACGCCTTTGCACTTGAACACATATAAATTTAAATAAATAGATAGGTATAGCTACCATTGTATATATGTTCTCATGGTATACCAGAAGAATCTGGAAAGTGAGTGTAACTAATGTGTCCTAACTTTTAGAGAGTCTTCTTTGTTAAAACCCCCCCTTCTCTTCCAACATTCCTTTGTGGTCCTTATCTGATCTTGGTGGACAGTCACCAAGTTTCTTTGTTTCTACCATGCTATGTTAAAAGAATTGAATTAAGGTGTGTCTTATCCATTCTGGAGAAGATGAATTGGCATAAGCCACACCAAACAAAATATGTTGTTTCCAGATGTGCAAGATGTGATATTACCACAAACTAACGGCCACGCCTATCTATGGATAAGATGTGCTGTTTGTAATAGGAATATTTGATGTAATATCCGCACAAAGTGTAACATCTGTTGAGGTGCAACCCAAAACACCTGTATCCTATACTGATGTGAATCAGTCACATAGATAAAATAATTAATTGTTTAATCAATTAATACAGATGGTATGAGGTATGTACCTGTGAAGCTGGTATGGCATGTTTGGTGTCAAACTGATTGTTAATCACCCCTGATTCCAAATCTGGTCAGCGATTACCATAGAAGTGGATGTATCAAAAGTTATAACAGCTTAATGAAAATTATCAGTAAAGGGAGAATCCGTCGGGCCATAAATCCCAAAATGACTGATATAGACCCCCTTCCGAAAGCCCACCAAATGGATGGCCAGCCATTGGGCAAGGATTCGAATTCCTGGTCATCCCTATTCATGAACTTTAGACCATAAAAATCTAGCACCTCAGAACAAAGGAGCGCAGAGAATAACCGCCAGCCCGAAGGAGAACATCAGCCGGGGCAAACAGATCATCAAGCGCAGAAAAGACCATCAGCCTGGGAAAAGAGAAGCCCACAAGAAGCCCTCCGGTGAAGGCTCAGCTGAACAGAGAACAGCACCCAAGACAAAGCTTCACCAGGAGAGAGAATCCAAAGGTGCTCCACTCCGCTGCTCCAAACGCCGTGCCTTCCTGAGTGCCATCGGCTCAGCAGCTCTGCCATCAACTGCCAAGACCCCCCCCCCCACTCTTCAACCAAGTAAACCAACTTCCTTTCATTCTAACAACTTAAGCTGTTCTGTTAACCTGCTATAAGACTTTAGGGTCGTGTTTCCACAAACTGTGCTTGCTTTGCAGAACAGTATTTCCCATTTAAGGTTACTCATTTAAATCCGGTCAATGCATTTTCATAATTACATTGTTTGTTTTATTCCGTTATTTCGTGTTTGTTGTTTGTGTTAGGTGTAATGTCTGTCTTATGTTAGTTGTAGTGTTAGCTAGGAATAAATGCATGTCTTTTACACAACTTCAGCCTCCGTCATTGAGTACTCACACTAAGTCCCTGCCTCTGTGCGATCTTGCTACACGCTCTGAACCTCAAACTCGCCTGAAACATCGCGAGACTCTCTCTCATCGGCCGTGAGGGGGGCTCCGCTACCAATCGTTTACATTACCTGGTGACGCAGCTCGGTGGACAAGCCTTCTAACCCAGGTTACTAAGCGATACTGGTAATTAGTGAATCCCATTTAAGTCTCACATTAACAGACTCACAGGGATACCGCAATTGAGTTTGGAGGAGCCGACCATTCGGCATAACAATTGATTAATAATCAGCATTAAATAATAATTAATTAAACTTTAATTAATTCAAACATATTGGTGGAGATATTAAAATTTACCTGAGCTGATAATTCCTACATTAATTGGTGGAAGAACGCGGGCACAAGGATCAAACTTTTTGTGAGCACACAATTTAAACTTTTTATGACCGAACGTGCAGTTGAATAAGCGCTACTGTGAACAGGTTGCAAAGTTGAGGATTAATTGCACTCACGGCAGTCTGAAGGCATTTAAACGGGATTATACGTGTGACGTTCGGGCTCGGTGGGCGAGCAGGGAAGCAGGCGAGAGCAGCCAGGAAGTCAGGTAACGGGGTTTATTAATGGAGGGACGGACAGGCACGGACATCTAACGTGACACCACAATGACAAGTCTGGGGAAGACTGACTCAGACGAGGACTAAATACAAAAGACAAGCTAGACTTAATAGGACACAGGCGATCACAATCAGGGCTGAACACGAGGTAACGAGGTGGGTGTGGCACACATCGGGATCGTACGGAGCAGGGTGTGACAGAACCCCCCCCCAAAGGCGCGCACACCGGGGAGAGGCGACGGACGAGACGAACCGGGAAAACAGGACCTGGAAAACAAAGCAGAACGTCAACCAAAAACAGGGAACAGAACGGAGACGCAGAACAATAACAGGAACGAGAAGAAGAGACAGGCGGGACAAACGGAAAGGGAGGAGGAACAAGGGGAGCACGAGGGAGCCCAGGCGGGCGACGGGCAGCGGCCGGAGGGGCCGCAGGGGAGAGGGAGGAGGGAGCAGGATGGGACCACCCAGGGGCTAAGGGAACAGGGACGAGGGAGTGACGGAGGGGACACGGAGGGAGCAGGAGGGAACACCAGTGAAGGCAGGCTGGAGGGGGAAGCCGCGACAGGCGGAGGCGCAGCCGGAGCTGGGGAAGGCGCCGTCCGACGCCAAGCCGGAGCAGGGGGGCCCGGAGGCGGCCGACACGGACCCGGAGGCGGGACCGAGGACCGGCACCGAGGATCCAGGGGGGGACCCGGCGGAGACCGCTAACCCCGAGCCGAAGGACCCGCAGGCAGCCACCGGGCCACAGCCAGGGGCCGAACGGGCGAGCCAGGGGGCAGGGCGGGCGGGACCCGGGCCCGACGCCTATGTCCCCGTCCCCTACGGGACACCGAAAGGTGGGGTCCTGGGGGCCGTCGGCCTTGCCGGGGTAAGGGCGAGGGAGTCAGGAGGGAGGACAGAGCCGGGCGGACAAGTGTCAGGGCCTCTAAGGAGGCAACAGGTGGGGCAGCCGGAGCCGCGGGCGTGGCCGCAAACAGGGCAGCTAGAGCCGCGGGCGTGGCTGCAGACGGGGCAGCCAGAGCTGCGGGCGTGGCCGCAGACGGGGCAGCCAGAGCCGCGGGCGTGGCTGCAGGCGGGGCAGCCAGAGCCGCGGGCAGGACGGGAGGTTCAGGTGCCGGCAGGACAGGCGAGACAGGCAGTTCAGGTGGGAGCACCTCGGCGGGTGCCTCTGGCGTGCGACCAGCAGGGGCCGCCTCGGCAGGCACCGCCCTCACGTGGCCAGCAGGGGGCGCCTCGGCGGGCACCTTAGGTGTGCGGCCAGCAGGGGGAGCCACGGGCGGAGCGGCTTCCTCCGCTGCAGGCGGAGGCGAAGCCAGGCCCTCGAGCAGAGCTTCAGCGGACACCCTCAGTTCCTGGCCAGCAGGGGGCGCCGCGGCGGGTGCCGCCATCACGCAGCCAGCAGGGGGCACCGCGGCGGGTGCCGCCATCACGCGGCCAGCAGGGGGCACATCCGCGGCCACCTCTGGCAGTGCCGCAGACAGAGTGGTGGCCGTTGCAGGGACTGCAGGCAGAGCAGGCGGGTCAAGCAGGACAGGCGGGTCAAGCAGGACAGGCGGTGCCGCTGGCAAAGCGGCGGAAGCTGCAGCAGGCGGTGCCGCGGGCAGAGCGGCGTCAGCTGCAGCAGGGAGGACAGGCAGGACGGGCGGGTCAGGCGGTGCTGCTGGCATCGCGGCAGCTGCAGCAGGCAGTGCTGCAGGCAGATCGGCGGCAGCAGCAGGCAGCGCAGCCGCGGGCAGATCGGCGGCAACAGCCGGCAGGTCCGGATCGGACAGGTCCGGAGCAGGCAGGAGGGGTGCTGAGCGCGTATGCGCCGTCCCTTTAAGGGCTCTAGGGACCCGAGGGATAGCGTCCCTAACGGCGCTTATGCCGCCGTGCCCCAGACGCTCCGGCCGGTAGAAGTACGCCTCTAGTGGAGGCGGCTTCTCCGGCGGGAAGCCGGCCAGGCGGGCAGCTGCGGTGTCGTCCCAGGCAGGGAAAAGAGAGCAGGCGCCTTGGAAGAGCGTCGGGGCGGCTTCTTTTCCTTTTCCCCTTCGCCTCTTCTTACGCCGTGCGGGACCGGTAGGAGGGGGCGGAGTTACCGCTGTGCAGGTGAGAGGCTGGAGCCGCTTCTCTCTTACCCGGCGGACGAGCTGCCGCAGGAGGGAGCGTACTTCCGCCATGTTACGCTCCTCTGTTCGAGGGTTTACTCCCTGGAGGAGCTCCTCGCTCCGTTCGACCAGAGCGTAGCAGCCAGGATCCTCTTGGATCTCCGGCAGCTCTCGCCAAAACGCGACCTCATGCAGCAGGACGAGCCAGAGGTCCTCGCCCTGCTGCGTTGCGTTGTTCGGGAGACTTGTCTTTCTGTCACGGTCGGGCTCGGTGGGCGAGCAGGGAAGCAGGCGAGAGCAGCCAGGAAGTCAGGTAACGGGGTTTATTAATGGAGGGATGGACAGGCACGGACATCTAACGTGACACCACAATGACAAGTCTGGGGAAGACTGACTCAGACGAGGACTAAATACAAAAGACAAGCTAGACTTAATAGGACACAGGCGATCACAATCAGGGCTGAACACGAGGTAACGAGGTGGGCGTGGCACACATCGGGATCGTACGGAGCAGGGTGTGACAATACGGGCTTATTATTTTTATTTCTATTATTAGTAGTTATTTTCTTTTGTTTTATTTTAGGTTATTTTATTTTAGGTTTCATTCGTTTTAGACTGCAGTAAACTTAAACCGTATATCTGACGAGATTCTCAGGTATAGCGCGTTGTTTCCAGGATCGATTCAGACGAGTTTCTCCGTTTCTATAAATCCTGGCAGAGATCTCTCTCTCTATTAGCGAACAGGAATTCTTGTTAAGAGGTTCTAACCTGAATTTTGTTGCGCTTGTACTCCCTGAGATAAGACTGATAGCTTAGTTACCTATCAAGATCTTTCTCGTATGTGTGTGCCTGCTTTAGACAAAGCAAGTTTAACACCGCTTTGCGCTGTGAGCCAAGTGTGTGTGTTATTTGGAATTTGGGAGTCTCCAGTGCTTGAGACCCGCCGTGGTTAAGCACCATTTGCGACGAGATATAGTGCACTCGCTATTTAGATCCGTCGCCGTAACGCGAGCGCTGTCTCGCTTCAGCAATTGTTTTAAGGGGTTTTAAACTGCGCAAGACGCAGAAGTAGCCGCAAGCGGCGTGTGCATACATTAAAAGTGTACGTCACTCATCTAGCGTCGCCAACCGCCTAGCAACCGTCTTGGTTACGAGTGCAGTCAGCGAACGCTACTCTGACCACTTAAAGGTCAGAGCCCTGAAGGCCTGCCTGACGCCATTTGTTTTTTTTTTTCTCCTGGGTCACCAGTGACCCCACCCCTTATAGGCTCACTTGTCGGGGACCCCCCCCACAAAGGGAGCAACACCCAATTGCGCCTCTAGTGGTCAGGCATAGAACTACCACTCTATTTCAAAATTGCGCCTCTAGTGGTCAGGCATAGTACTACCACTCCATTTCAAAATTGCGCCTCTTGTGGTCAGGCATTGGACTAGCACTCCATTTCGAAATTGCGCCTCTAGTGGTCAGGCATAGAACTACCACTCCATTTCAAAATTCAAAATTGCGCCTCTAGTGGTCAGCCATACTAGTATAACAACATCTGAGTTGGGTCTCTAGTGGTCAACACCGGTAATACCAACACACATAATTGGACACACAGGTTCTTGCCTGAAAGCAGGAATCAACTTCACAGACCAAATCGATTAGATCACAACACATTAACATCTAATTAGGTTATTGCTGCATAACTAATTGATGTTTACAATTAAACAATAAGAAACAATTAATTTGGTTTGATTTCTGTTTTACCTTTTTGATTTATTTTAGGTTTTACTTCATTTTATGCTTTCATTCACTCCCTCTCCCCCAACAAGGAGACTTGCATAGAAGTTCAACCATAATTAATAGCAGTAAACCAGTTACATATACAATCACATCAGGGAGTCGTTGAGGTTTTGGACGTGATCGGTTGAGCTCTTCCTATACTAGGTGCTTACCATTCGCTCTCTGTTGGTTGAGCTTGCCTGTATCTCTGCTGTCACTGCTTACGATCGTACAGTTTGTCAGAACCGAAGGGGAGTTCTCAGCAATTGGATGCCCAAAAGCGCGCCAGCCCGGCTGCACCCGCTGACTCATTAAGGGCAAGGCTGACAGGGACCTCAGGCAGTCACTACAACTTTTGAGCAGGACCTCGTCTAGGGTGAGTTCTGAGAACGGCCCTAGCTTGGACTCTCACTAGGGTGGGTGACACCTGAAGGCTATTTTGCCAGCCTTGGTCGAGTCAGGTCTCAGGCAGTGCAGCCGAGAAGCTGAGCCCCACCTAGGTTGTCTCAGTTGTGCATACAGAACACCGCCTTCCAAATTGACATTGCTGGTGATCGGGGGAGTGGGAGCTGGACTTGGGCCTGCTTGGCTATGATTGAGCTTGTGGGACGTGCCCTACTCAGGAGGGACACCTGACAGCGTTCAAACCTCTCTAACTGCATGACTAGCTTAACACCGCAACACCTCATATAGGGACAAATAAAGCAGAACCTGCTAGTGGTCCCCCTTCTGGTCAAAGCGGAGTTGTACAACAGAGCCCAACCCAGGGGTAATCTGATCTGCAACAGCAAGCTACGTTTGAATGCAGTCCCATTGGTTTGAAGCTGTTCTTTCTCATTTCCTGTTCCCAACTTCTCCTGTGGTCTTCTGACAATGTCAGTTGCCACAGATCTGCAATTTCCAGGATAAGGCTTTATTCTTTCCCCCTCACTAGGGCATCTCTCAGGCCCTAGAGTAACTCACACTGTTCTAACCTGCAACAACTTCTCCCAGGGAACAATTTTTGTTTGTTTATTTTGTCGTGGGTAACTTTTCCCGTGGTTCACTACACCCTTCCAGTTACCCATTGACAGGCCCCAGTTCTACTTTATTTTATTTTGTTGGTTTAATTTGTTCGCCCAGATTTAGGTGTTAGGCCTCCCACCTAGGCAACACCCAGCCTGAGTAACAGATTTCTGCGGCCACCCTCCTGTTGACCGAGTCACAATGACCGACATGGAAAGCCCACTGGACCAGTGGAAAGATTTTGGTATCTGGTCTGAAGATGTGACTCCCAACTTGCCGCCCGGTCATGTCGATCTCACATGGTCCAAAGAAGCTGACCAAATTGAGGACGACATTGCCGAACTTATGGATATGCCACCCACTCAGAAATGCGGGAGTAAAGAGCTAACCAAAATACTCGGCTCCCTCGCACACAAACTACTAGCCAGGCTGAAGATGAATGAAGAGGGAATGTCCCGTCTCCAGCAAAGGGTGCAAGCACTCCAACAGCAGGAGAAAAACACCCAACGACTACTGGCAGAGGCACAGAGAGATGCCGCCCAGGCCCAACATCACATTGGGAACCTGGAGCAAGAACTCCAAAAGAGAAGCTCTCCACCCCATGAGGAGGAGGAGACAGAAGAAGGCGAAATGCCTCACACCAGCAAAAAGCTTCAACACGCCCTGGAAGAGCTCAGAGCTGAAGCTGACCAGCAAGAACAGCAAGCCAGAGCCACCAGAGAAAACCTCGAAGCCAGACTGGACTAGGCCGACACCCTGCTGGACAGAGCCCACACGGAGCTCAAGAACAAGGATGGTCGGATCCAGACCCTGGAAAACCATCTGGTTGAGGCACAGAGATGTCTGCACAAGATGAATCACCAACTAATCAGCTCCCAGGAACAGCTCACTGATGCCAGAATGAAACATCGGGCGGACGCAGAAGAGATTGACCGGGTGAGACAGGAATTGAAGCAAGCATATGAGATGAAGTTGGAATTCGAGGCACCCTACGTATCAGCGATGGGACCGATGTCATCTCCAACAGTGCGGTCGCTCCCAAGGCACACGGGGATCTCTCATCGGGACGAGGTAACTCCCTGCCCCTCACCAGACCTTGAGGAACCAAGAACCCAGAAGGTCTCTCTCAGAGAAGACACCACAGATGGAACAGGCCTACCAAAGCGAACGTTAAACCAGCATCGGGTTACCACAAAGGAGCTTGATAAAGTAGCTCGGAATATCAACACGTTCACCCCGAATCCCAGAGGAGGCCACGACATTCATGCCTACCTCCAAGACATTGACTTCCACCTCCAAAGACTGGACAATGTGACCAATGAGGACAGAGTCTACCTCATCAGGATCACATCTAGCCTGGAGGTCCGCAGCTTCTTGGATCGACAACCTAGTCGAATCAAAGCCAACGCCATGCTGCTACACGAAGCACTGACTCGGGAGTTTGCTGATCCTGAGTCAGAACAAGGTATCGCCGTCGCCTTCGAATTTCTGTCAGATCCCGCCGGCGGGTCTGACAGAAATTTTGCAAAACCGTTTAAATAACTCCGCGAGTTTTTGTTATATACACATTTTTAAAATACCGGTCTACTTTTCAAATATATATAGGTAGAAACTAAATATATTTTTACAGCTTCGTGATACGAATTGAAAGAACAAGAGTGACTGACTTAAGCGTCTGCGTCTCGAAACAGCACTGATCGCCCACCCACTTGCAAATCGCGCTATTCGCATGATAATAACATGATAATCCGACAGTTAGTATTGGGTAAAGAAATATGTGAATACGCCCATTGTGACCGAAATAAACAAGAGCACATGTCTGGGTAGTGTTTACACTGATCGGCTACAATATAGCACACGGATACGTCTCTGCCGCTGAAGCTTTGCGCCAGTGTTGCCACTTTCAGCAGCGAAGCTCATACCTGCGTTCATGGCTCAGTGGGCTAAGCCTGTGTGCCTGCAATCACGTGGTCGCCGATTCAAACGCAGCATATTTAGAACGTGAATAGCGATCTTCCGCTGAGAGCGGTCCTAAACGCTCGCGATAAAAGTAAAACAAAGAAAGGTGACACGATTTGCTTTTTTGACTATTTAACCTAATTTTAAAAACTTTAATACTTCTGACAATGGAAGTTTTGAAAAGAAGACAGATAACGGATTTAGTCAGTGTTTTTTTCATGATTTTACATAATGATTTCAGTGAGATATAAACTGAAATACACGAGAAATATACGTGGTCGACGATGCCCTCGTCCCCAGAGCGTTAATAATAGTCACTGCATCATATTTATCGCTTTCTATATTTATATAGTAACAGTTTTTCATTTTTCATTCCATCTACCAATAAACTGTGAAAGGGATTTTATTGTTGCTACTTTTCTTGCGTTTCAAACTGCCTTTCCAAAGTGATGGGTGTGGGGTGCAGTGACATTCCAGACTGATGGGCCATTGACAGCATGCAAACTACTACAGGTGTGAGGACACCTATCTCATCAATATTCATTTTGAAGGCCACTGACTTTGAGAAAAAGAGTGTCACTCTAAAGTACTAACACTTTAGTAATCAAACTACATAAAATTTCAGAATGTCACTTTCACCTATGTGTAGCCAACCCCTGTGTCTATAAGTTTCAGAGCTCAAAAGTCTTACCTAGAAATGTCTATAATGTGATTTTTTTACAATTTCTCAGCATGTCTGAAAATAGGTTTTTTGAAAAGTATATGTTTAAAGTTGATTTTAACAAAAAATAGAATAATAACATTCTAAGAGGTCTCAGATTATTGGTGCTGAGTTTGTGCTGAATAAAAGCAAATGTATCACTTTGGGATAAATGTTTTTTAGATAGGTGAAATATTTTAAAATGTCAAGGCATGTCAGACCACCCCGAAAGTGGAAAAGAGGCCTCAGGCCCCAGGGGGTTAAACAGAGCAGACAAGAAGCTCCCCAAGCCTACTACAATCGCCTTCGTCGGGCATATTTTGGGTCCAGAAATGAGCCAGACATGGAAGAAGATGCGAACTTCAAGGCTCTCTTCCTTCGGAACCTCCACCCAACCATTAACCACTACCTGGGGCTCATGGCTTGTCCCCGCACCATGACAAGTCAACAACTGCGAGACCTGGCGATCAAAGCATACCACAAACAAAGAGCAGCAGCTGAGAAGGCAACCAAGGCTCCGGCAGTGCTGAACCTTAGCACTACAGATCCCAACCTAGCGTTGGAAGGTGGGTACCTTCATCCGCAACCACCAATCCATGACCGAGGTTGGAGAGCAGCAAGCCACAGTGAGCATTACCCTGGTGCACCCCCACAGCAGTCAAAGACCCAGCCAGACTGGTGGGAGACAAGCGGAGAGACCGACAGGGAAATCAGTTTCCTAAGCCAAGCTCTCCCCCAAGTTCCCGACGGAATCCACCACAGAACTGGCAAGACAGAAGGAGAGGTTACGATCCAGACTCGAGGCCTGGACGAACCAAGGAAAAAGAGGAGTCTAATCTACTACAGTTGCTGCGTGATTTCTTTACTCAGCATCCCCTCAAGGGTCAAGAGGACTTTCAGAAGAAAGATCCAAAATGACTAGGATGGAAGCACAAATCACGCAGGACCCCACAGCCCTCACCTGAACCCACACCAGACAATGTCTACAAACTCCCTCAGAGGTCAGCCCCAAATGACGCTCAACAGCCATCGGCCTTCCTTACCAGAGATATTGGAATAACTGAAGAAGTCCCACCTCAACCAGAAAGAGCGGCTGACTCAGGCCTGGTAAGAGCACCTGATGTCGCCGTCACCAACACAGAGCTTGATCAAGGGGATGAGCCCCCACCAGTGCCTGACAGCGCTGTCCTGGTTGTAAGCTGTGACTCAGAAGAGCACCAACCCTACTGGGGTGATGCCTCACCAATTCCTGACCAGGCCCTTGTGCCACAGTTACTGGGTGACCAGGTGGAAAGGGGGGTAGCCAAGAAATTCTACCTCTCCATCACCCTGGAAGATGTTCTCACATTCGAGGCCCTCATCGACACTGCAGCAGACATCACCCTCATGTCAGCCAGTCTTTTCTACCAGGTGCAGCACCTAGCCGCCCAGAAGAACAAAACCCTCCAGCCGAGGAAATGCTCTTTGGACGTGCAGGCATATTCACCAGTGGGCACCAGGATGGATCACATGATCCCCCTCGATTTGTCCATCGGCCCTATGAATGTAATGCACCCTGTATACATTTCCCAACTTGAGTCCATTCCATTCCTCATTGGGAAAGATTTGCTGAACCGGTTCGAGCCATTGTTAGACTTCCAACGTCTGAAAATTTGGGCTCAAGTTAGAGAACCGCTGCCACTGTGGACACCTGACACAGCCACATGGGAATGTCAAACCCTGGCTGTCTCCTCAGCCCTCACTCCACACCATGGAGAGAACGCAGCTGGAGATCAGTGTCTTGATGCAAGAGACCCATGCCAGCATCATGACTCCTTTCTGTGCAGGCTGGACCCTACCCCGGGATCCTTCTGCCCCAAGATCGGGAAATGCATGTGGCTCCAAGGCATGGAAGTCACAGATGTGGTCATGACCATGGAGGTAGAAGAGTCACCAGTGACAAAAGAGACTGTATGTCACGTGGAGCTTGCTGACGACCAACACCTGACAATCCATGCCATAACTGCCCAGCCTGACGCAGTACAGTCACCCAGCTGCCACAGCTATTCTCAGGAGGGACCAGCAGCACCCAACATTGTGGACACGCCCACACCAATGGAACTGTCGCGACACCACTACTTTGAGGAAAATGTCTGTCAAGACATGATCACCATTTATGTAGATGGGTGTGTATTCAAACATCAGGGGACCCTGAAAGCTAGAACTAGCATTCCGTGGCTCAATGACGACCTCGTCCCACCACAACAGCTCAAGCTTGGTCCTCACACATCGCAGTACGCAGAGCTGGTAGCAAACTTAATCACCCTGGAGATGGCCTCCGAACATGAAATAAAGGACCTGCTGATCTGCAAAGACTTCAGCTATGCACGTCTCAGCTTCATGTGCCATCTCCCTCACTGGACACGGAATGGCTTCAAGACATCAGGGAACAAGCCAGCCACACACTAAGACCTCCTGCACACGTGCAATGCTCTGATTACCGCACGAAACACACAGATCTATTGGAAGAAGGTCAGCGGTCATTCCAGACTCCTAGGACTGGACAAGACATACGATGACCACACGGATGCACTCGCCAAAGCAGGACCACTGCACGGTGACTCGTGGGAGTTTTGCTCCCTCCCACCCACCCATGCTGTCCAGGTCGTCACCCGCAGCCACAGCCGAGCACTTGCCTCGCCGCAAGCGGCCTCACTGCTGGAACTTTCCCTTCAGGTCTCCAACTCTGACATCATCTCTCTCCAGCCCACTGATGCTGTGCTCAACAAGGTCTGCGATCACCTCCGCGACCTCTCTGCTAACTCGATCTCCACAACTGATCAGGCATCCCTTCCTGACCTCCATCACCTGATGATGGCTTTACTCTTTCTTCATCTTGCCGAGGGCGTACCTCTTGATGTCCCTGATGCCCACACTTCACCACGGCTCGTGGTCCCTCAGGCACAAAGGGGGGTCATGCTACTGTACGCCCACGACGCACCCTGTGCAGGACACCGCAATGCCAAAACAACCAAAGAGGCACTCAAGATGAAGCCAGCAGCTTGGAATGAACCACATTCCAACCAAAAGAAGGACAACTTTTCCAGCTGAAATCTCCTCCAAAATCCCAACAAGAAAGACCAAAGAGAAAGAGGAGGAAAGATGGTCACAGATAGGGTAGACCAAGGTGGTGGACTTGACTACTGATATCTGGGTGACCTTGACGTTTTTGTTTAATTGTTTGTTTGTTTTGACAACTTTTCATTTTATTTGGTTGTTGTTTTTGGTAAGGACCTGGAGTGGCTCACGCGTGCCCGGGAAATTACTGAAGAGGATCCGGTTTTGCAATTTTCTTTGTCCTGTTTGTTTCTTTGCAATTGTTCTCTGGCCGAGAATTGTTGACCACTATGTCTTTCTCCTGTTCTCTTTTGCATCGGTGTGCACAACATTCAGAGTCTCGACTCACCCCCTCAATCCTAATCTGGTCTTTATTTTCTACTCCCTATTACTAGGATGATGCTGCCCCCGCTATTAGCATTACTCTGCCTAGGAGGCTGAGGATCCAGTCTGACACGGCGTTCCCTGGACCTCCGCCTGGCACCGTCTTCCGGGGACAGCCCGGTCTCGTGATTACCAACTGTTGTACCCACACAGAGAGAGTATTCGTTGGACGATGTCAACTGAGCCATTACCTGCACAAGATTCAATTCAATTCAATTTTATTTATATAGCGCATTATCAGAACATTACATTGTCTCAATGCGCTTTACATTTCTGCCTCGTAAGGACCCCCCATTGAGTAAGCCAAAGGCAACGGTGGCAAGGAAAAACTCCCTAAGAGGAAGAAACCTTGGGAGGAACCAGACCCAAGGGGGGAGCCCATCCTCCAGGGGCCAGCAGATGAGTCAAACAAACAAGATGAAATGACTAAGCTAATACAGACAAGATGAAATGACTAAGCTAATACAGGGGTTGAAATATATGTCTCAATGCAGCGGCCGACCGGTGCAGGCACGTGGTGCTTGATGCACGATGGCAGGATTAATAGACACACAGCCGCAGGGTGGATGGCGAGGCATCGTGTTGAGCCAAGGGCAGGCAGGTTGGAGGGTAGGTGCCGGAGGTGGAGGTAGTTGTCTTGCAGGCCGCAGAGGCATAAACTCTTCAACGACATTGTGCTCCATGGAGCACACCCCAGAAGGGGTGAGGGAGGAAGTAAGAATTATTGTGTATTAGCCATAGTTGAGGAAATCAGAGGCAGTGCAAGCAAAATGATCGAGTGCAATATTCGTCTAGGCTCTGGCAGATCTGAGTATAGCAGCATGAGAAAGAGGGAGAGACAGGCGGGAACACAGGCATGGGGACTCCCTGAACATCAGCACTCTAGTGTAGAGCTAGAGTGACAGCACTGACGCCTCAGTTTATCCAAAGCCAATGACACCGATCCCCACCCAGCTCATCACCTCATACTGTTAGTCTGACTGGGAGTGAGGGACTAGCTGGAACCAGAACTAGGTTTCCTATACGCTAAGCTATACAAGTGCGTTTTTAATCTAGACTTGAAAAGCGAGAGTGTGCCTGAATCCCGCACATCCGCCGGGAGACCATTCCACAGCTGCGGAGCTCTGTAAGAGAATGCTCTGCAGCCTGCCGTAGCCCTGTCTACTTTAGGAAATAATAGATATCCTGCTCCTTGTGAACGAAGCAGGCGAGAAGGGTTGTAAGGGACCAGAAGATCATTGAGATATTGTGGTGCAAGGCCATTCAGAGTTTTGTAAGTCAATAGTAATAATTTGTAGTCAATCCTAAACTTGACCGGTAGCCAGTGCAGGGAAGACAGAATAGGGCTAATGTGATCAAATTTTTTAGTTTTTGTTAGAACTCTGGCAGCTGCATTTTGTACTAACTGAAGTTTATGTAGGGATCCAGATGGACAACCCGAAAGGAGGGCATTGCAGTAGTCCAATCTAGAAGTTATAAAGGCATGTATTAGTTTTTCTGCATCTTGAAAGGACAGCAACTTCCGAAGCTTAGCTATGTTCCGTAGATGATAAAATGCCGTACTGGTAATGCTATTTATGTGAGCACTGAAGCAGAGGTCGGAGTCTACCAGGACACCAAGATTTCTGACCACTGTTTTAAATTGAGTAGGGAGGCCGCTAGGGTTGGGGTTTACAAACTTATTGCGGGCCTCCTTAGGACCGATTAAAAGAACCTCAGTTTTTTCAGTATTTAACATGAGGAAATTCCTTGCCATCCAACAACGGATGTCTAGCAGACAGTCGGCTAAAGAAGAGAGCTGGGATGCATCACTAGGTTTAACAGATATATACAATTGTGTATCATCAGCATAACAATGAAAATTAACACTGTAATTTCTAATTATGTTACCAAGCGGTAGCATATATAGATTGAACAGTAGGGGGCCCAGCACTGATCCCTGCGGGACACCATATCTTACTTTAGTGGCTATGGATGACTCATTGTTTACATGGACAAACTGGTAACGATCAGTTAAATACGAACGAAACCACAGTAGTGCTGTCCCTTTAATGCCAATCAATGTTTCCAACCGGTCCAAAAGAATATTATGGTCTACAGTATCGAATGCTGCAGTTAGATCCAGTAAGAATAATAGCGATATACAGCCATGGTCGGAAGCCATAAGCAAGTCGTTTATCACTTTGACTAAGGCCGTTTCTGTGCTATGATTGGGTCTGAAACCAGACTGATATAGCTCGTTAGCATTATTATCTTGAAGAAAGGAGGACAGCTGGTGAGCAACAACTTTCTCAAGAATTGTAGAAATGAAGGGAAGATTTGAGATGGGTCTATAGTTTCCTAAGTCACTAGGTTCAAGATTTGGTTTCTTTAGGATAGGTCTAATAACAGCCATTTTAAAAGATTTAGGAACATATCCAAGACTAAGAGATGAGTTTAACAAGTTTAACAATGTAGTGCTAATCAGTGGTGCAATTTCCTTAAGTAGATTGGTGGGTATTGGGTCAACAAGGGTAGTAGTGGGTTTGCAAGAGGAAATTAACTGAAGGAGTTCTGTCTGCACTACAGGAGTGAAACATTCAAAGATGTTATCATTAGTACTAATAACACTAGCACTAGCAGAGGATTGGTGGTTGTGTGCAACCGTGGGCGTGCTCGTGATGGTATGTCTAATCGTGGTTATTTTATTATTAAAAAACGCAATAAAGGCATCACTACCAAGAGCTTCTGGGACATGTGAGTTTAACATTGATCGATTCTTTGTTAACCTAGATACAGTTTAAAATAGGAATTTAGGATTGGTTTTGTTATTTTCTATTAGTTTAGAGAGATACATAGACCTAGCAGTCATTAGTGCATGTCTATACTTAGACAGGCTCTCTTTCCAGGCAAATCTAAAAACTTCTAATTTTGTTGACCGCCATTTGCGTTCTAGCTTTCGTGAAGCTTGTTTAAGTTCACGTGTACAGTTAGAGTACCAGGGGGCAGGTTTCTTATCTCTATGTTTTATTTTCTTGAGTGGTGCTACATGATCAAGAGTGGTACGAAATGATTCTACCATGTTCACGGTTACCTGTTCAAGTTCATTTACACATGACACTTCAGAGGTTAGGTTAAAGGACTGTGGGAGCTGTTCCAGAAAAGTTGCAGCGGATAATGAGGCTATGGAACGTCTAGTATCGTACCTCTGGTCTGGGGCCTTAGGGGAGTTATGTTGTATTTGAAATGTTAAAAGGTAATGATCTGAAAGTAGAGGATTCTGAGGGATAATTGATATGTGTTCTACCAGGACACCATGACTAAGAATCAGGTCTAGGGTGTGGTTACAGGCATGAGTTGGCCCAGTTACATTCTGATGCACACCGACAGAGTCAAGAATGGCAGTAAATGCTTTTGTTACTGGATCACTTTCATTTTCCATATGAATATTAAAATCACCAACAATCAAGGCCTTGTCGGTAGTAACCACCAAGCTTGTTAAGAAATCTGCAAATTCCTTAAGGAAATTGCTATAGGGGCCTGGCGGTCTATACACAATGGCAATGGTGATTGGAGGTGTAGAACGACACTTAGATGTGCTTGCAAGATTTAGAATAATAAATTCAAACGTACTAAAGCTATAACCAGTATTTTCACGCACTCCTAGGTCGGTCTTAAATATTGCAGCAACTCCGCCACCTTTGCGATCGGGTCGAGGAGTATGCTTATAGCTATACTCAGCTGGAGTGGATTCATTTAGTGCCAAGAACTCATTCGGTTTTAGCCAAGTCTCAGTAAGACATAGGGCACTAAGATTAGAATCAGTAATTATTTTATTTACGAGAAATGTCTTAGGAGCCAGCGATCTAATGTTCAGGAGTCCAAGTTTTAGGTTTGCATTACACCTACTATCCAGAGTTGAAATAGGTCTAATTTCTCTAAGGTTTGCAAGACACGAACTACGATGGAATGACCCCCCACGATTAAAACCGCGGGGAACAGACACAGTCTCAATAATATGAAGCTTGGGTGACGACTCTATATACAAGAGACAATATACAAGAGACCCCAAACTAGTGGGACAGGTGTCCGATGGACCCAGGATGCCCTGCATCATGCTGCCGCTGACACTACCCACAGGTTGGAGCAGTAACCCAACGACCGTGACCCAAGCTGAGTCAAATCGACGGCCCAAGAGGCTCCTGAGCACCCTGCTGGGAGCTGCAGCAGCCGTTGGCACCCTGTTCGACCTAGGATTCACCACTCCTCACGGTCCCAGAAGCCAGGCGCCAACCCCTGCGCCTCCTCCCTGTCCATCCTGTCACTGTGCCACCCAGAGTGCCAAACAATGGGATGTCAACAATGCCTCCTTGCATGGGTGTGATCCTGTTTCAACTTCCGTCGCCTGAATGATGGCAATGCCATCATTAGCCGAAAGGGGGGATATGTAGGATCACACATGCACATATCACAGGGCCAAAATTCCAGGTGGCCTGAGACAAGGCCGTGCCTGGTACGAGAGGCACCAAAGGGGGGTTACACACATGAACACACACACACAGATAACAAGGGAGGCCAGCACTCCAACTTTTATTGCCCTTGACTTGGCACACAACCCCCCTCCACATACACTCTGCCTTACATCTCACTCACCCAACAGACGAACACCATAAAGGAAATTTCATTTAAGTTTGGCTTTTGTATACCCTGTATATTGATTTACTCATGACTACTAGTCTCAATATACAGATACGTTATGTTTGTATGTGTCCTTAGACAATCTTAGTGTTTTGTGTGCCACCCTTATAACCATGTTCACGGAGTATCACCTATTTTACCCCTTTGCACTTGAACACATATAAATTTAAATAAATAGATAGGTATAGCTACCATTGTATATATGTTCTCATGGTATACCAGAAGAATCTGGAAAGTGAGTGTAACCAATGTGTCCTAACTTTTAGAGAGTCTTCTTTGTTAAAACCCCCCCTTCTCTTCCAACATTCCTTTGTGGTCCTTATCTGATCTTGGTGGACAGTCACCAAGTTTCTTTGTTTCTACCATGCTATGTTAAAAGAATTGAATTAAGGTGTGTCTTATCCATTCTGGAGAATATGAATTGGCATAAGCCACACCAAACAAAATATGTTGTTTCCATATGTGCAAGATGTGATATTACCACAAACTAACGGCCACGCCTATCTATGGATAAGATGTGCTGTTTGTAATAGGAATATTTGATGTAATATCCGCACAAAGTGTAACATCTGTTGAGGTGCAACCCAAAACACCTGTATCCTATACTGATGTGAATCAGTCACATAGATAAAATAATTAATTGTTTAATCAATTAATACAGATGGTATGAGGTATGTACCTGTGAAGCTGGTATGGCATGTTTGGTGTCAAACTGATTGTTAATCACCCCTGATTCCAAATCTGGTCAGTGATTACCATAGAAGTGGATGTATCAAAAGTTATAACAGCTTAATGAAAATTATCAGTAAAGGGAGTGTAAGGAAGAGGACTCCCTTACTAGTTATATTGTAATCTGCATAGCATGCTAGTAGTATACTTCTCATTTTATTAAAGGCACTGTATATGCACTTTATTTGGCATCGCACTTTCACGGCGGCTCCTCATCAAGGAAGGTGGTGGTGCCTGTGAAACAGAAAAGGAATGGTGATTGAGAGAGAATAAGGTTTACTAGTATGGAGAATTAAGGCAGATGTGTGGGTGGAAAATCTAGAATTAACGGGGATGCAAAGAAGTGATTGTAAGATATGCTGACTCACCTTTCTTTCCTGTGTTCTCTCCAGGGTGTTTGGGCAAATGTTTCCCCGGGGGTCCAGACACCAGTTAAAGGTTCCGGGAGAGACCACGGGTTAAGGGAGTGTGGGGAATCTTTTGTGTTTGGTTTTTTTTTGGGGGTTTATAATATGGGGTTTGATGTAAGATTAAAGTGGAAAATATTTGTTAATATGAAAATGTGAAATGTATTTGTATATTTATGTATTCAGGTTAATGTGTTGTGTATTATGGTGGAAGGTTGGGATTTAAGAAAATACCTGTGAGTGGAATGATGGTTTAACCTGTGACAGCTGAAAGTATTTAAGGCTGCCAGTTGTCATTAGACGAGAGTTGTTGTGGTGCTGTGAAGAAGCTCGACGGGTGAATTGTTGTAAGAAGCGCCGCATGACAATAAATATGCGTTGTTCCACTGCATTTGTTTAGTCTTTCTCACTGTCAACTCCAGCTGCTAAGGGCCGCCTCGTTACAAGTGGTGTCAGAAGTGGGTCACTTATGCCACAGTGAGAAGATGATGACAAGAGGTGGAAGAAAACCAGGCCAAGGGGAGCAGCCTGATGAAGGAATTGGAGCTGCATCTGAGCTAGAGGCCATGGTAATAACAAGCCCTGAGGACAAATTGGAGGAGCTGACAGGGTTGGTGAAATCCCTTATTCAGTCTCATGCAGTCAGAGACCAGAAGTGGGAGAAAGATTTGTCACGTCAGGAGCAAAGGTGGAAAAGCATGCAGCATCAATTTCAGCAAATTCAGTTACAAGTTAATACTGTAATTGATAAGCCTGAGCCATCAGAGGTGCCAGTACCCCCTGCAACGTTGGAAGAACAGGAACACGCGTTCAATGTTGACATTCAAGTGGCCCAGGGGTCCAGGTCTTCAATTAAACCTAAACTTTTTCCTCTGTCACCGGAAGATGACATTGAACATTTTCTCACCACGTTTGAAAGAATGGCAAACGTGTATTGATGGCCCAGAGATGAGTGGGCTATTCGTCTGGTTCCCCTGTTGACAGGTAAAGCCCGCACAGCCTACATTCTTATGGACTTAACAGACGCTGAGGACTATGATAAAGTGAAGGAGGCAATTCTGGCAAAATATGAGATCACCGCTGACATCTACAGACGCCGCTTCAGATCCCTGAAAGTTGAATCAGGTGAGACGCCACGTGAACTTTATGTAAGACTGAAAGACTTGTTTTCAAGATGGATTAAACCTGAACAATCAGCTGTAGAAGAAATATCTGAGCAGATAATTCTGGAGCAGTTTTTGAGAATGGTTAATCCAGAGCTGGAGATCTGGATACGTGAGCGTGACCTGAAGACTGCAAAGGAAGCAGCTAGCCTCGCAGAGGTTTTCACTTCAGCCAGAAAGGGAAGCAAGAGCACCTACTTTAGCCGGGAGACCCACTACGCCCAACCAAGTAAGTCCATTGGGGGTGAACAGGGTTCTGGTCAAGTCCAGGCTAGAAATTTTTCTAGTTCTAGGCAGTTCCCTTCTAGTAGACCTTACAATGTGAAGAATTCCTTTAAGTCTTCAGTTCAGGATGTTGAATGTTATCACTGTCATAACTTTGGCCATATACAACAATTTTGCCCTGCTCTTAAGTCAAAACCATCTCTTTTGTGTGCAGTTCCAAGGCCAGCCGTAGAGCCGGTAGGAAAGAAAGCTTGTACTGTCCCTGTTTTAATTAATGGGCGTAAAGAAGAAGCTTTGCTCGACTCTGGTTGCTTTCAAACTCTGGTACACTCTAGCATAATTGCAGGGGAAAAGTTAAGTGGGGTGGGGGCTACAATAAGTTGTGTGCATGGGGATGAATACATGTACCCCACTGCTGAGGTTTATCTGACGGTGGGAGGTCAGACTTACTTGTTAGTGGTAGTTGTGGTTCCCAGTTTGCCATATTCAGTGATACTGGGTAATGACATTCCCACTCTTTTTGATCTGATACATCAGTCAGATTATGACCCCCAAGTGAGGGCTGAGAAAGATATTCAAGGCTCAGGGGAGGAATCTGGAGGTTCGCTTCCTCTAGATAGGACAGTTGAACCACTGAAAGCCTGTCATGTAGTTACAAGGGCACAAAGTGTAAAGGAAATGATGCAAGAGTTACCCTTTTTTGAGGAGTCTCTGGAAATAGTCAGGGAAGACTAGGAAATCTAGGGCTTAGAAAAGAAGGGAAAAGTTTAAAAGCTCAAGGGAGACGGGTACAGCAGTGTTTCCTAAGCCAAATAACCAACTTGAGTTTGACATTCCCTCAGATTTAGGTGCACTCCAAAGAGACGACCCTACTCTAAAACCCTGGTTTGAGAAGGTAACAGAGGTAGAGGGGGTTAGCCAAGGTGAGGTAAGCTGTCTTACAGACACTATTTACTTGATTAAAGGAGGCATCTTGTATCAGAGAAAGGGGAAGTGTGAAGCAGTAGTACTCCCACAACAGTTCAGAAACAAAGTTATGGATTTGGGTCATTCAATTCCATGGGCAGGTCATATGGCTTTTTATAAAACACTGAATAGGATCAGTAGCCGTTTTGTGTGGCCGGGGATGTATGTACAGGTTTCTGAGTTTTGCCGTTCCTGTGAAAAATGTCAGTTGACCTCAGGTAAAGGAGTAGTGCCAGCCCGGTTGCAACCACTGCCAATTATTGAAACACCCTTTGAGAGGCTAGGCATGGATATTGTGGGTCCTTTAGAGAGGAGTTCCATAGGCTATCGCTATATATTGGTCACTTAGATCAATTAAAGCCCGTCATATTGCTAATTGTCTGCTGCAGCTTTTCTCTAGGGTAGGTATACCAAGAGAAATTCTGACGGATTGTGGAACGAACTTTCTATCTAAGTTGTTGCAGCAGGTTTATAAGCTGTTAGGGATAAAGGGACTTAAGACCACCCCTTATCACCCCCAAACGGACGGGCTAGTGGAGAGATACAACCAGACTCTCAAAAGTATGCTGCGTAAGTTTGTCTCAGACACAGGTGCAGATTGGGATCAATGGCTGCCTTACCTTCTGTTTGCCTACCGAGAGGTCCCGCAGGTTTCCACCGGCTTCTCGCCTTTTGAACTTTTGTACGGCCATCAGGTGAGAGGCCCACTGGATCTGCTTAACCCTATGGAGTGAACCAGGGGCCCCTTGCATGGGGGGGCATTTCTTCCCTCTTTGGAATAATTACCTTATAACTTCAGATATAAAAGTCACAGACTGATACCTAAAATCAAAGTTGGCCCCTTTACAATTGATTGTAGGAAGTTCAATAACGAAATGAATAACCTGTGTATAATTTATGGACATGCGAATATAACAAAAACAGCTGGAAAAATACAAAAACCTGTCTTTGTGTCTTGGATTTTTGTAAATATTTCAAAAACTACATGATGGAATAGGTCCAATTTTAAAAATCTGGTTCCCAAACTTGTTTTCTACATGTGTGCCCAGTTTCATATCATTTGATGCAGCCCAACAGGTTTTACGGAGGAAAGAGCCAATGGTGCAACTGGGAGCCTTTCCTATCCAAAACCTAACCTAAACTAATCTGAAACCTATCCAAAATGGCAATAGTGTAACTAGCAGTGTTTTTTGGGGTAGCAACTTTCTTTCTAAATGCATTACCACTTATAGGTCATAAGTAACAATTTGTCACACATCATCACCACACATTTGTAGGAAAATCTATATTTTATTCACACGACTTGTGCCAAACCTATCCAAAACCTATCCAAAATGGCCGCAGTGTAACTAGCAGTGTTTTGGGATAGCGTCTTTCTTTCGAAATGCATTACCACTTATGGGTCATAAGTAACATTTTGTCACACAACATCACCACACATTTGTAGGAAAATCTATATTTTATTCACACGACTTGTGCCAAACCTATCCAAAACCTATCCAAAATGGCCGCAGTGTAACTAGCAGTGTTTTGGGATAGCGTCTTTCTTTCTAAATGCATTACCACTTATGGGTCATAAGAAACATTTTGTTTCTAACCCTAACCCTGCATAACTTTGCCCAAACAAAGCCGACAAGTGCCCCGCATAACTTTGCCCAAACAAAGCCGACAAGTACCGTACATAATGTTGCCCAAACAAAGCCGACAAGTACTGTACATAACTTTGCTCAAACAAGGCCGACATGTGCCCCGCATAACTTTGCCCAAACAAAGCCCCGCGTAAGCGCTGCATTACTTTGCACACTTCAAAGCTTGACAAAGGCGATGCGGAACTTTTCCCAATGTACCACAATACAAGTGTTACCAAAGCAAATGTTAATTGTGATTTGCTGAATCACGGAATTATAAAAATCTATAGAATAAAAGAGTAAAATGTAAACTGTAAATAAATGTACTTATGTCGAGCGTTGCATCCTCTCCGCGCAAAAAAGCGTCCTCCATCGAATCAATGGATAAAAGCGACACTTTCTTCCCCTGAACCACTCTTCAAAATCATCTTCTGTGCTTTCTCAACAGTGAAAGTCATCCGAGCCATTTTTCTTCAGTCAAAAAAGTTGTTGTCCGAAAATAACTGGGTAAACTCACGGAGACTACGTGCGCAATGCGTACTCGAGACACTCCCACAAATACTGCACCTGCAGAGAATAATTTGCGCATTCATGTCCCCAGCGCGAAAAACAATGCCCAATCAGCACATCCCATACCATTTTGCAAACCTTAGACACACCTCTATTGGATGAAGCAAATGACACTGTAATTTGATGTTCATGTAAAAAGTTTATTATGGTGAAACATAACCATGGGCAAAGGTTCAGTGTGTAAAAAATAATGTGCTAGCAGGGAAGCAGAGCATATATCTGAAAAAATACTTGACAATGAAGGATTACAGTGATTGATTTATGTACATAAGAGATCAAGCTTTCAAACGAGGGTAACTTTGTCATTTTATTCATTGGTTTTCTTCTAAAACTCCAAAGATAAAAAACATTGCACGAATATACAGAATGCCATCCATCCATCCATCATCTGCCGCTTGTCCGGGGTTCGGGTCGCGGGGGTAGCAGCTTCAGTAGAGGCACCCAGACCTCCCTCTCCCCAGCTAACCCCACCAGCTCCTCGGGGGGGACACCGAGGCGTTCCCAGGCCAGCCGAGAGATATAATCCCTCCAGCGAGTCCTGGGCCTGCCCCGGGGCCTCCTCCCTGTAGGACATGCACGGAAAACCTCTCCGGGTAGCCGCCCAGGAGGCATCCGCACCAGATGTCCAAACCACCTCAACTGGCTCCTTTCGACGTGAAGAAGCAGCGGTTCTACTCTGAGGCCCTCCCGGATATCCGAACTTCTCACCCTATCTCTAAGGGAGAGCCCAGACACCCTGCGGAGAAACCTCATTTCGGCCGCTTGTATTCGCGATCTCGTTCTTTCGGTCATTACCCATAGCTCATGACCATAGGTGAGGGTAGGGACAAAGATGGACCAATAGATCGAGAGCTTGGCTTTTTGGCTCAGTTCTTTTTTAGCCACGACGGACCGGTTAAGCGCCTGCAGAACTGCAGACGCCGCTCCGATCCGTCTATCCAGCTCCCGATCTCGCCTACCCTCACTCGTGAACAAGACCCCGAGATACTTAAACTCCTCCACTTGAGGCAGTACGTCTTCCCCAACCCGAAGAGGGCAAACCACCCGTTTCCGGCTGAGAACCATGGTCTCGGACTTGGAGGTGCTAATCCTCATCCCTGCCGCTTCGCACTCGGCTGCGAACCGCCCCAGTGCATGCTGGAGATCCCCAGCAGATGAAGCCAACAGGACGACATCGTCTGCAAAAAGCAGGGAGGCAATCCTGAGGTCACCAAACTGGACACCCTCGACGCCTTGGCTGCGCCTAGAAATCCTGTCCATAAATATGATAAACAGGACCGATGACAAAGGGCAGCCCTGGCGGAGCCCAACACGCACCTGGAACACGTCCGACTTATTGCCGGCAATGCGGACCAAGCTTCTGCTCCGTTCATACAGGGACCGAACAGCGGACCCCGGACCCCATACTCTCGAAGCACCCCCCACAGAGCACCTCGGGGAACCCGGTCGTAAGCCTTTTCCAAATCCACAAAACACATGTAGACTGGATAGGCAAACTCCCAGGCCCCCTCCAGTACCCCTGCAAGGGTATAAATGCCTGTTCCACGACCAGGACGAAAACCGCATTGTTCCTCCTGAATCCGAGATTCGACTATCGATCTCACCCTCCTCTCCAGTACCCCGGAATAGACCTTCCCAGGGAGGCTGAGAAGTGTGATCCCCCTGTAGTTGGAACACACCCTCCGGTCCCCTTTCTTAAATAAGGGGACCACCACCCCGGTCTGCCAATCCAGCGGCACTGTCCCTGACCTCCACGCACTGTTGAGAAGGCGTGTCAGCCACGACAGCCCCACAACATCTAGAGCCTTCAGGTACTCCGGGCGGATCTCGTCCACCCCCGGGGCCCGGCCACCACGGAGTTGTTTAACCACCGCGGCCACCTCAGCCTCAGTGATGGACAAGCCCCCCCCAGCACCCTCGGGCTCTGCGCCCTCAGATGTCTCAAAGGCAGTATGCGTAGATGTATCTGAGGCAGGGTTGAGGAGGCCCTCAAAGTATTCCTTCCACCTCCGGATGATGTCCCCAGGTGAGGTCAACAGCCCCCCACCCCACTATAAATAGTAGGAACCAGGAGCTGCTTCCCCCTCCTGATGCTCCGTATGCTTTGCCAGAACCTTTTTGAGGCCGACCGAAAGTCACTTTCCATGGCCTCACCGAACTCCTCCCACTCCCGGGTTTTTGCTTCTGCGACCGCCCGAGCTGCTTCCGGAGACCCCCGGGCTAATAATTCCCGGTAAGCCTCCTTCTTCAGCTTCACGGCCCCCCTCACCTCTGGTGTCCACCATCGGGTACGGGGGTTACCGCCACGACAGGCACCGACCACCCTGCAGCCACAGCTCCGTACGGCCGCTTCCACAATGGAGGTCCGGAACAGTGTCCATTCGGACTCAATGTCCCCTACCTCCCCCGGCATGCAGTCGGAATTCTGCCGGAGGCACGAGTTAAAGCTCCAGCAAACAGGACCCTCACTATACGCTTGGGCCTACCAGGTCTGACCGGCTTCCTCCCCCGCCACCTGAGCCAACTCATCACCAGGTGGTGATCAGTTGACAGCTCTGCCCCTCTCTTTACCCGAGTGTCCAAGACGGAGGGCCGCAGATCAGTTGATACGATTATAAAATCGATCATCGACCTGTAGCCCCGGGCATGTTCGTACCATGTCCACTTATGGACACCCTTATGCTCGAACATGGTGTTCGTTATGGACAAACCATGCATTGCACAGAAGTCCAATAACTGAACACCACTCGGATTCAGATCAGGGAGGCCGTTCCTCCCAATCACCCCCTTCCAGGTCACACTGTCATTGCCCACGTGAGCGTTGAAGTCCCCCAGCAAAACGATGGAATCCCCCCGCGGCACACCAAATAGCATACCGCTAAGGGAATCCAAGAAGGCCGGGTACTCCGAACTGACATTCGGCGCATAAGCACAGATGACAGTCAGAGACCTATCCCCGACCCGAAGGCACAGGGAAACAGCCCTCTCGTTCACCGGGGTAAACTCCGATGTTAATGCACCGAGCTGTGGGGCCACCAATAGCCCTACCACAGCCCGGCGTCGCTCACCCGCCGCAACTCCAGAGTAAAAGAGCGTCCAGCCCCTCTCCAGGAGATTGGTTCCAGAACCCAAGCTATGCGTTGAGGTGAGCCCGACTATATCTAGTCGATACCTCTCAACCTCACGCACAAGCTCAGGCTCCTTCCCCACCAGAGAGGTGACATTCCATGTCCTGAAAGCCAGTTTTGTCAGCCGGGGATCGGACCGCCAGGGCCTCCCTTGGCCGCCACCCGATCCACAATGCACCGAACCCCTGACATTCCCCTTGCGGGTGGTGGGCCCACCTGGGGACAGTCCCGCGTGCCTCTTTCGGGCTGTGCCCGGCCGGGCCCCACGGGCCAAGGCCCGGCCACCAGGCGCTCGCCAACGGGCCCCTCCCCCAGGCCTGGCTCCAGGGTGGGGCCCCGGTGACCCTAGTCTGGGCGAGGGAAACGGGACTTTGAGTTGTAACTTTTTCATGGCGTTCTTTGCCGACAGTGAGAAATGCCGACTGACATTTTTCCGCGATGAGTGAGCAAGCTCTTTGAGAGCATTACAGTCATATTTATGGAAAAATGCGTGTTTTGTCTTAATACTGTGACGGTTTATGAATTATTGGCCGTGAAAGAAATAGTTTGAAGTGCTTAGTTTTCATTTTATTAACACTTATATTTTACTTCCTGACACTCGACCCGTTTAAAGATGGCTACCATGGTCATTTTATTTTTACTTGTTACAAAAAAACCATGGCACAAAAATTGCGCAACTTTCTACAGATATAATCTGAAAGGTTTTTTGTAGTGTAACAAGCCATTTTTGGTTGATTTGATACTTTTGTTTCTTTTATTGAACGTCATTTTTTTTTGTTATTGAAAATTTGGACGTATGCATCCGAACCACTAGGCGGCGACAGGGAAAGAGTTAAGGACTGCTGGGAGGATCCCAAAGCAGAGGGTGAAAATATTGCAGCCTACGTCATCAATATGAGAGAGAGATTGAAGAGAATGGCATCATTGGTGCAGGACAACATGAAAGCAGCACAGAAGCATCAAAAGACATGGTATGATCAGAAGGCCAGGGATAGAGGCTTTGTTCCAGGTCAGAAAGTATTGTTATTGCTTCCCACCAGCGATAACAAGCTGCTGACAAAATGGCATGGGCCATATGAGATTGTCAGACAAGTGAGTAAAGTTACTTATGAGTTGAATATGCCAGAAAGAGCCAAAAAATATCAGACATTTCATGTGAACCTGTTGAAAGAATTCTACAGCCGACAAGGGCCAGTCCATCAGTTGCTGGTGCGGTCGGTTAGGGATGAGGAGGTGACGGAGAAGTATTTGTTAATAGGAAAATGTGAAATGTATTTGTATATTTATGTATTCAGGTTAATGTGTTGTGTATTATGGTGGAAGGTTGGGATTTAAGAAAATACCTGTGAGTGGAATGATGGTTTAACCTGTGACAGCTGAAAGTATTTAAGGCTGCCAGTTGTCATTAGACGAGAGTTGTTGTAGTGCTGTGAAGAAGCTCGACGGGTGAATTGTTGTAAGAAGAGCCGCATGACAATAAATATGCGTTGTTCCACTGCATTTGTTTAGTCTTTCTCACTGTCAAATCCAGCCGCTAAGGGCCGCCTCGTTACAGGGAGAATCAGTCGGGCCATAAATCCCAAAAGGACTGATACAGACCCCCTTCCGAAAGCCCGCCAAATGGATGGCCAGCCATTGGGCCAGGAGTCGAATTCCTGGTCATCCCTATTCATGAACTTTAGACCATAAAAATCTAGCACCTCAGAACAAAGGGGCGCAGAGAATAACCGCCAGCCCGAAGGAGAACATCAGCCGGGGCAAGCAGATCATCAAGCGCAGAAAAGACCATCAGCCTGGGAAAAGAGAAGCCCACAAGAAGCCCTCCGGTGAAGGCCCAGCTGAACAGAGAACAGCACCCAAGACAAAGCTTCACCAGGAGAGAGAATCCAAAGGGGCTCCACTCCGCTGCTCCAAACGCCGTGCCTTCCTGAGTGCCATCGGCTCAGCAGCTCTGCCATCAACTGCCAAGACCCCCCCCCCCACTCTTCAACCAAGTAAACCAACTTCCTTTCATTCTAACAACTTAAGCTGTTCTGTTAACCTGCTATAAGACTTTAGGGTCGTGTTTCCACAAACTGTGCTTGCTTTGCAGAACAGTATTTCCCATTTAAGGTCAATGCATTTTCATAATTACATTGTTTGTTTTATTCCGTTATTTCGTGTTTGTTGTTTGTGTTAGGTGTAATGTCTGTCTTATGTTAGTTGTAGTGTTAGCTAGGAATAAATGCATGTCTTTTACACAACTTCAGCCTCC
This sequence comes from Paramormyrops kingsleyae, assembly GCF_048594095.1. NCBI lineage: Eukaryota > Metazoa > Chordata > Actinopteri > Osteoglossiformes > Mormyridae > Paramormyrops > Paramormyrops kingsleyae. Next base: position 48,268,985 of record NC_132800.1, on the reverse strand, counting down.
GTCATTGAGTACTCACACTAAGTTCCTGCCTCTGTGCGATCTTGCTACACGCTCTGAACCTCAAACTCGCCTGAAACATCGCGAGACTCTCTCTCATCGGCCGTGAGGGGTGCTCCGCTACCAATTGTTTACATTACCTTGTGACGCAGCTCGGTGGACGAGCCTTCTAACCCAGGTTACTAAGTGATATTGGTAATTAGTGAATCCCATTTAAGTCTCACATTAACAGACTCACGGGGATACCGCAATCGAGTTTGGAGGAGCCGACCATTCGGCATAACAATTGATTAATAATCAGCATTAAATAACAATTAATTAAACTTTAATTAATTCAAACATATTGGTGGAGATATTAAAATTTACCTGAGCTAATAATTCCTACAATAGTATAAAATAATATATTTCTAAATTAAATAAAAGTCGATCTCTTACACGACAACCGGGGGGTTTAGCGACATTTAGCTAAATTCATCTACGTTTGGTTAATCAAATGAATAAAACATTATAACTTACAAAAGATGTATTTACTTGTATTTTGTAAATTTTATTTTAAATAAGATGCCCCGATTTTATTTAAATACATTTATTAGCTGTAGGAACTAGTGAGTGGTATTTAGCAACATTTTCAAAACTATGGTAGATTATCCCTCCACACACCCCGGACTTTAGGCGTTGCATGATTTGCAGAACTGGACTTTTCTTATCATGCAAACAGCGGGGTGGGTGGGGGAGCCACAATCCCCACACACCACAATCAGCTGAGGCAACTAGTTTTCTGAATTTTAAAGTGTGTATAAAACATCATTCGTGTCGCTTAAACATATTGTCCACACGCCCCTGACTATCGGTGCATGACAGTACAGATATAGGCAGGGTGAATTCGTATCGTTCGAGTAGCGGGATGGGCATTTTAGAAACGGCCAACAGCTCTTTTTGCAATAGCGTTATTTTGAAATTAATATGAATTGGTCTATACATTTTTAAATTATTCTTTAGACAACAAGAAATGCGGAAGATTCTAAGCACACGTGTATCAGCCTCTTTAATGGCAAAACACTAACGTCGTAAAACAAAAAGAATAAAACCCTAGTTATAGTAATTGCATATAAAACCATACATAAAAGTTTAAGGAAATAAAGCACATGGCTGGTCCACTAACGCTGTAATAAATAAATTAAGGAATAAAATATAAAAAGTTTAAAGAATAAAAGAGTTTAACTGTCATACAAATTAATATAAGAAATAGTGTCAAAGCAAATTTTTAAAAACGGGGGATAGCTCGTATGATGGTAAAGACGGACCGCTAGCACCTCCCTGAGGATGAATGTATCCACAGCGCGTAAACCCCCCACAGCCGGGGGAGGGCGTCGTATAACCCCCCCCCGAAAAAAAAAGTTTGCCTTTATTAAGCAGGGCAAATGAATGTCTAGAAGGGTCTAGAAGGATGCATATTAACCCTGATCTGCAGCGGCTGATTGATGAACTGAATGACGGACCGCCGGCTGAAATTAACCCCTTCATGCTCGACTTAATAAATGATTTAAATGAGAATGGTACTGATGAAGCTATGGACTGTGTTAATATGGATAATGATGTAGACGGGGGGCCACAAAATGCATATGTGTCAATGGAGGTGGAAATGGCTGACGACCACGTGACCGGATCTGGTGTTAGGAGTGACAGCGGTGTAGGATCACACATGCACATATCACAGGGCCTAAATTCCAGGTGGCCTGAGACAAGGCCGAGCCTGGTACAAGAGGCACCAAAGGGGGGTTACACACATAAACACACACACACACACATAACAAGGGCGGCCACCACTCCAACTTTTATTGCCCAAAGATTTAGGGACCTACAGACAAGCAGAGTGGACCTAATGGACAGGGGTCCCTCGACTTGGCACACAACCCCCTCCCCATACATTCTGCCTTACATATCACTCACCCAACAGACAAACACCCTAAAGGAAGTTTCATTTAAGTTTGGCTTTTGTATACCCTGTATATTGATTTACTCATGACTACTAGTCTCAATATACAGAAAGGTTATGTTTGCATGTGTCCTTAGAAAATCTTAGTGTTTTGTGTGCCACCCTTATAACCATGTTCACGGAGTATCACCTATTTTACCCCTTTGCACTTGAACACATATAAATTTAAATAAATAGATAGGTATAGCTACCATTGTATATATGTTCTCATGGTATACCAGAAGAATCTGGAAAGTGAGTGTAACCAATGTGTCCTAACTTTTAGAGAGTCTTCTTTGTTAACAAACCCCCCTTCTCTTCCAACATTCCTTTGTGGCCCTTATCTGATCTTGGTGGACCTCACCAAGTTTCTTTGTTCTAACATGCTATGTTAAAAGAACTGAATTAAGGTGTATCTTATCCATTCTGGAGAAGATGAATTGGCATAAGCCACACCAAACAAAATATGTTGTTTCCAGATGTGCAACGTCTTATTACTGCATATTGATATTACCACAAACTAACGGCCACGCCTATCTATGGATAAGATGTGCTGTTTGTAATATGAATATTTGATGTAATATCTGCACAAAGTGTAACATCTTTTGAGGTGCAACCCAAAACACCTGTATCCTATACTGATGTGAATCAGTCACATAGATAAAATAATTAATTGTTTAATCAATTAATACAGATGATATGAGGTATGTACCTGTGAAGCTGGTATGGCATGTTTGGTGTCAAACTGATTGTTAATCACCCCTGATTCCAAATCTGGTCAGTGATTACCATAAAAGTGGATGTATCAAAAGTTATAACAGCTTAATGAAAATCATCAGTAAAGGTAGAATCAGTCGGGCCATAAATCCCAAAAGGACTGATACAGACCCCCTTCCGAAAGCCCGCCAAATGGATGGCCAGCCATTGGGCCAGGAGTCGAATTCCTGGTCATCCCTATTCATGAACTTTAGACCATAAAAATCTAGCACCTCAGAACAAAGGTGCGCAGAGAATAACCACCAGCCCGAAGGAGAACATCAGCCGGGGCAAACAGATCATCAAGCGCAGAGAATAACCGCCAGCCCGAAGAAGAACATCAGCCGGGGCAAACAGATCATCAAGCGTAGAGAACACCCAGCAGCCGTACAGAAAAGACCTTCATCCCGGGAGACGAGAAGCCCACCAGAAACCCTCCGGTGAAGGCCCAGCTGAACAGAGAGCAGCACCCAAGACAAGGCTTCACCAGGAGAGAGAATCCAAAGGGGCTCCACTCCACTGCTTCAAACGCCGCACCTTCCTGAGTGCCATCGGCTCAGCAGCTCTGCCATCAACTGCCAAGACCCCCCCCCCCCACTCTTCAACCAAGTAAACCAACTTCCTTTCATTCTAACAACTTAAGCTGTTCTGTTAACCTGCTATAAGACTTTAGGGTCGTGTTTCCACAAACTGTGCTTGCTTTGCAGAACAGTATTTCCCATTTCAGGTTACTCATTTAAATCCGGTCATTGCATTTTCATAATTACATTGTTTGTTTTATTCCGTTATTTCGTGTTTGTTGTTTGTGTTAGGTGTAATGTCTGTCTTATGTCAGTTGTAGTGTTAGCTAGGAATAAATGCATGTCTTTTACACAACTTTAGCCTCCGTCATTGAGTGTTCCACAATAAGTTCCTGCCTTTGTGTGATCTTGCTACACGCTCTGAACCTCAAACTCGCCTGAAACATCGCGAGACTCTCTCTCATCGGCCGTGAGGGGAGCTTCGCTACCAATCGTTTACATTACCTGATGATGCAGCTCGGTGGACGAGCCTTCTAACCCAGGTTACTAAGTGATACTGGTAATTAGTGAATCCCATTTAAGTCTCACATTAAGAGACTCACGGGGATACCACAATCGAGTTTGGAGGAGCCGACCATTCGGCATAACAATTGATTAATAATCAGCATTAAATAACAATTAATGAAACTTTAATTAATTAAAACATATTGGTGGAGATTTTAAAATTTACCTGAGCTAATAATTCCTACAGCGGATTGGACGCAGATGCGAAAATGCACTGTGAACTGCACCAGATACTAACAGAGCTGAATGGTGAGAATCCGGGCGAATTTAACTCCATCTTGCAAAACTTATTAAATGATTTAAATGATGATGGGGCAGAGGAGGTGGATCCAGAAATTATGAACATTGATAATGGGGTACAACAAGGCGGGGAGGGGGACGCGGCGGTGGATATTGATCCAGAAATTATGGACATTTATAATGGGGTACAACAAGGTGGGGGTGCTGATGGTGATGTTGTAGATGTTAATGTGATACGCAGACCGCAGTTTAACAACACTGAAATAAGGCAGCATTTTCATTTTGATGGAATACAGCATGATGACATCGTAGATGTTTACAGGTCTGTTATACAGACATTCCAAAATTTGGTGGACAGAATGAACGCTTTAGCAGGGCCTGGGGATATCATACAGGTGGAACTGCAGGGGGCTTCAGTAACCAATAACACAGCTATACATGTTCGAGGCGAGATCGATCTAAATGATCTGCTTTCGATGGTAGACAACCTTTCACAGAGCAATGCCGGGGTTTTCAGCGATGAAGCGCTGGAATTGGTCATTCAGATTGTCCATAATCGAAATGGTGGTGCAGCCAAACGACAGAAATTAACAAAGCTTTTAAAGTCTGACATTCTGCAAAAGAAGCTCAGATGGCTTATTGTTTCTGAAAACTCTGACAATAATCTGTGCTTTGCTTACTGTGTAGTCCGCCTCTTAAACCCCGACATGGCACACGATGCCGCAGTGCTAGAAGCTAAGCGTTTGCAGGAAGCAGTAGGTCTAACTGAGTCAGACATGGTGTCATTCTCAAACATAGCAGATTTTGAGCAAATGCTTGGGGTCAAAATTGTGGTGTGGTACCGCTGTGATAAGTCTGACATTTTTAAGAAATTTCAGACAAACCCCGAGCCTTGTGATAAAACAATCTTTCTGTACCTTCAAGATCAACATTATAAAAAGCATAAAAAGCTTGACGGCGTTTTTTGGGGAGTCGTACATCTGTGATTATTGTTATACGGCGTACAGCTATAAAACACAACACAAATGCAAGCATCACTGCAATGTATGTCTCAGTCCCGAGTGCCATAAGCACACCACAACGCACATCCATTGTGAGGACTGCGGGTCTTTCTGCCGCTCGCGGTATTGCTTTGAGCAGCACAAAATCTCAAAGCAGCAGCCAGACGGCGGTTTTTATACTTTGTGTGATTCAGTCAAGTATTGTGACAAGTGTTGCAGACGGTACACCGTCACTAAAAAAAAAAACCCAAAGGCTCATAAATGTACACCTAATACAAGGTGTGTTTTTTGTAAAGAGGACTTGATGCATGGGTGTGAACATCAGTGTTTTATCAAGCCAGTAGCGCCTGAGAACCTCTCAGAACGCTATGTGTTTTATGATTTTGAATGCAGACAAGATGTGGGGGTGCACATCGCTAATTACATCTGTTGCATTGACTTTGAGGGAAATTGCTGGTCCGCTAAGGGAGATGGGTGTTTTGCGGCATTTTTTAAAAAGTACCGCAACTGTAAATGCAAGGGGTATACATTCATAGCACACAACTCTAAAGGCTATGACAGTTACGTGTGTAGGAATTATTAGCTCAGGTAATTTTTAATATTCTCCACCAATATGTTTGAATTAATTAAAGTTTAATTAATTATTATTTAATGCTGATTATTAATCAATTGTTATGCCGAATGGTCGGCTCCTCCAAACTCAATTGCAGTATCCCTGTGAGTCTGTTAATGTGAGACTTAAATGGGATTCACTAATTACCAGTATCGCTTAGTAACCTGGGTTAGAAGACTCATCCAGCGAGCTGCGTCACCAGGTAATGTAAACGATTGGTAGCGAAGCTCCCCTCACGGCCAATGAGAGAGAGTCTCGCGATGTTTCAGGCGAGTTTGAGGTTCAGAGCGTGTAGCAAGATCGCACAGAGGCAGGAACTTAGTGTGAGTACTCAATGACGGAGGCTGAAGTTGTGTAAAAGACATGCATTTATTCCTAGCTAACACTACCACTAACATAAGACAGACATTACACCTAACACAAACAACAAACACGAAATAACGGAATAAAACAAACGATGTAATTATGAAAATGCAATGACCGGATTTTAAATGAGTAACCTTAAATGGGAAATACTGTTCTGCAAAGCAAGCACAGTTTGTGGAAACACGACCCTAAAGTCTTATAGCAGGTTAAACAGAACAGCTTAAGTTGTTAGAATGAAAGGAAGTTGGTTTACTTGGTTGAAGAGTGGGGGGGGGTCTTGGCTGTTGATGGCAGAGCTGCTGAGTTGATGGCACTCAGGAAGGCGCGGCGTTTGGAGCAGTGGAGTGGAGTCCCTTTGGATTCTCTCTCCTGGTGAAGCTTTGTCTTGGGTGCTGTTCTCTGTTCAGCTGGGCCTTCACCGGAGGGCTTCTTGTGGGCTTCTCTTTTCCCGGGATGATGTTCTCCTTCGGGCTGGCGGTTATTCTCTGCGCACCTTTGTTCTGAGGTGCTAGATTTTTATGGTCTAAAGTTCATGAATAGGGATGACCAGGAATTCGACTCCTGGCCCAATGGCTGGCCATCCATTTGGCGGGCTTTCGGAAGGGGGTCTGTATCAGTCCTTTTGGGATTTATGGCCTGACTGATTCTCCCTTTACTGATGATTTTCATTAAGCTGTTATAACTTTTGATACATCCACTTTTATGGTAATCACTGACCAGATTTGGAATCAGGGGTGATTAACAATCAGTTTGACACCAAACATGCCATACCAGCTTCACAGGTACATACCTCATATCATCTGTATTAATTGATTAAACAATTAATTATTTTATCTATGTGACTGATTCACATCAGTATAGGATACAGGTGTTTTGGGTTGCACCTCAACAGATGTTACACTTTGTGCAGATATTACATCAAATATTCATATTACAAACAGCACATCTTATCCATAGATAGGCGTGGCCGTTAGTTTGTGGTAATATCAATATAAGTTGCACATCTGGAAACAACATATTTTGTTTGGTGTGGCTTATGCCAATTCATCTTCTCCAGAATGGATAAAATACACCTTAATTCAGTTCTTTTAACATAGCATGGTAGAAACAAAGAAACTTGGTGAGGTCCACCAAGATCAGATAAGGACCACAAAGGAACACACTGAGGACCACTCTTCACACACTGATAGCAACACCGCAGGAGAAATGCTAGCACAGGCTTCCACTATCCGTAGTTTCAGGTACTGCACATCTCGTATCTTCACAGCATAGACAATTGCCTTCAGATGACCCCAAAAATAAAAGTCTAAGGGGGTCAGATCGGGAGACCTTGGGGGCCATTCAACTGGCCCACGACGACAAATCCACTTTCCAGGAAACTGTTCATCTAGGAATGCTCGGACCTGACACCCATAATGTGGTGGTGCACCATCTTGCTGGAAAAACTCAGGGAACGTGCCAGCCTCAGTGCATAAAGAGGGAAACACATCATCATGTAGCAATTTCACATATCCAGTGGCCTTGAGGTTTGAATGGCCCCACTATCTTTGTACCCCATATACCACACCATACCATCAATTTAGTGGGAAGATAGTGGGGCCATTCTTCATCAATGGGAACCTCAAGGCCACTGGATATGCGAAATTGCTACATGATGATGTGTTTCCCTCTTTATGCATAAAGACTTTTATTTTTGGGGTCATCTGAAGGCAATTGTCTATGCTGTGAAGATACGAGATGTGCAGCACCTGAAACTACGGATACTGGAAGCCTGTGCTAGCATTTCTCCTGCGGTGTTGCTATCAGTGTGTGAAGAGTGGGAGAAGAGGGTTGCATTGACAATCCAACACAATGGGCAGCACATTTAACACATTTTATAAGTGGTCAGAAACTTGTAAATAACTCATGAAAGAATAAAGTCACGTTAAAACCAAGCACACCATTGTTTTTCTTGTGACATTCCCAATAAGTTTGATGTGTCACATGACCCTCTTCCTATTGAAAAAACAAAAGTTGGATCCAAAATGGCCGACTTCAAAATGGCCACCATGGTCACCACCCATCTTGAAAAGTTTTCCCCCTCACATATACTAATGTGCCACAAACAGGAAGTTAATATCACCAACCATTCCCATTTTATTAAGGTGTATCCATATAAATGGCCCACCCTGTACATTGACTCACTTTGCTTTCTGCCCATGAAGCTGAGCGCATTCCCTGCAGCTCTGGGTTTTGAGAGCGAAAAGAAAGGCTATTTCCCCCATTTTTGGAGCACTGTAGAAAATCAAAATTACATCGGACCCTACCCACCACCTGAGGCATACGGCGTGCAAACCATGATGGAAAAGGAAAAGAGAGAGTTTATGGCTTGGTACGGCACTGTTGTTGGGGGTGTGTTTGATTTTAGGAAAGAAATGGCAGAGTTTTGTAAAAATTATGTTGTCATCTTAAGAGAGGGATGTCTCAGATTCAGGGGTGAGATCATCAACAGCTGTAATCTAGATCCTTTTCAATGTGTCACCATAGCCTCAGTGTGCATGAAACAGTTTTGCATGAGTTTTTTGCCTGAAAATACAGTGGCGCTAACCACTCCAGATAATTACATCAAGCGACAAAAGGCATACTCCACGCCATCTATTCAATGGCTGGAATACATAGCCCATCGCGAAAAAATAGAGATTCAGCACACGCTGTGTAGAGGGGAGGTGAAAATGGGTCCTTACTACCTCGATGGCTATGCCGAAATCGGTGGGGTTCGTACAGCGTACGAATTTGTGGGGTGTTTTTTTCACGGGTGCCCAGAATGCTTTGATTCACACGAAGTGAATCCTGTAACAAAACTGCGTTTTGGGGACATGCATCAGCTGTTTCAGGACAAGATCTTTGCCCTTAAAAACACATACAACCTCAATGTATATGTTATTTGGGAACACCAGTGGAATAAATTGAAAGCTGATGTACAGGCATTCTTGAGGGAATTTGACTTTCCAGAGCGCATCGATGCTCGGGACGCTCTGTTTGGTGGCAGAACTAACGCTCTGCAACTGCACTATAAAGCACAGAGTGATGAGCGCATAGATTACTACGACTTTAGTAGCCTTTACCCCTCAGTCAACAAGTTTAAGGAGTACCCGGTAGGCCACCCTGTAATCATTTACAGTGATTTTGATAGCATTGAAAACTATTTTGGGCTGATCAAAGCCAAAGTTTACCCACCGAGAGGCCTTTACCTACCGGTTCTGCCTTACAGGTGCAGCCAGAAGGCAGGGAGCGTTTCATACAAGGAAGATGACACAGGCAGAACGGCGAGCTGGATGCACGGACATCATTGGTAGTGGCGACGTCACATGTTGCAGGGTGTGCTGGACATATTGATAGATTGAGGTCTCCAGGCAGCTCCCCCCAGGAGAAGTAGGGGAAATAAATGCAATTAGTCAAAGTAGGGGAGACTATAGGCAGTGCTATAAGGTAGTTGAGTGCAATATGAAGTGCAATGCTCCGGCAGATATGGCTATGGCAGCATAAGTAGGAGGGAGAGGCAGGTGGGAATGCAGACATGGGGAGTCCCTGAAATGTCAGCACTCCAATCCCACAAGCAATTGTGAAGCTAGAGTGACAGCACTGTCAATTCAGTTTATCCAAAGCCAATGGCACCGATCCCCACCCAGCTCTACACCTCACACTATAGGTTTAACTGGGAGTGAGAAGCTAGCTAGAGCTAGAACTAGTGTCCCTATAACCTAAACTAAATAGGTGTGTTTTTAGTCTAGACTTGAATATTGAGAGTTAGCCTGAAACCCGCACATCCGGTGGAAGACCGTTCCACAGCTGAGGAGCTCTATAGGAGAAAGCTCTGCAGCCTGCCGTAGCTCTTTCTACCCTAGGTACTAACAGATATCCCGCACCTTGAGATCGAAGCAAGCGTGGGGGATTGTATGTGGTCAGCAGATCACTAAGGTATTCTGGTGCAAGGCCATTCAGTGCTTTATACTGTAGGTTAACAGTAGTATTTTATAGACTTAACTGGTAACCAATGAAGGGAGGATAAGACTGGTGTGATGTGATCAAATTTTTTAGTGTTTGTGAGAACTCTGGCTGCTGCATTTTGTACCAGCTGAAGTTTATTTAAGGAACCAGACGGGCAACCAGAAAGGAGGGCATTACAGTAGTCTAGTCTGGTAGTTACGAAGGCATGTATTAATTTTTCTGCATCACGAAGTGAGAGCATCTTACGAAGCTTGGCTATGTTTCGTAGATGATAAAATGCAGTTCTAGTAATACTTCTTATGTGAGTATCAAAACATAGATCTGAATCTACTAGAAGACCAAGATTTCTAACCACTGTGTTAGGTTGTGTAGGAAGGCCACTAATGCTGAGGTGGTGAAACTTATTTCTTGCAGCCTTGGGACCAATCACCAGTACTTCTGTTTTTTCTGTGTTTAACATTAGAATTTTTTTTGCCATCTAACAGACAATCTTCTAACCGAGATAGGAGTGATGTATCATCAGGGTTAACAGATATATATATAACTGTGTATCATCTGCATAACAATGAAACCCAACACCATGATTTCTAATAATGTTACCAAGCGGTAGCATTTATAGGGTAAACAGTAGTGGGCCAAGTACTGATCCCTGTGGGACACCGTATGTGACTTTGGTGGCCTTGGATGATTCGTTGTTCACATGTGCATACTGATAGCGATCAGTTAAATATGAGCAGAACCAAGAGAGTGCTGTCCCTGTAATGCCAACCACACCTTCTAACCGGTCCAAGAGGATATTACGGTCCACAGTATCAAATGCTGCAGTTAAATCTAGTAATACCAACAGCGATATCAAGCCACGGTCAGAAGCCATAAGTAAATCATTCATTACTTTGACTAGAGCAGTTTCTGTGCTATGGTTTGGTCTAAAGCCAGACTGATATAATTCATTAGTATTATTTTTTTGTAGGAAAGAAGACAACTGACGAACTACAACCTTTTCCATGATCTTTGAAATGAAAGGAAAATTTGAGATCGGTCTATAGTTTCCTAAAACACTAGGTTCAAGATTTGGTTTCTTTAGAACGGGTCTAATAACAGCCATTTTAAAAGGTTTTGGAACATATCCAAGCTTAAGAGAAGAGTTTAACACATTTAACAGGGTATTGCTAATCTGTGGTGCGATTTCCTTGAAAAATTTTGTAGGAATTGGGTCTATGAGGCTTGTAGAGGATTTACAGGAGGAAATTAAGCTCAGGAGTTCTGGGTGTTTTATAGGAATGAAAGATTCAAAAGTCTCATTATTGATAGGCATAAGACTAGCAGGAGTCTGGCAGTCATAGGTAGCTAAGGACGTGCACTGGATGGTCTGTCTAATCTTAGTTATTTTACCATTAAAGAATGTAATAAAGTTATTACTCTTAAGAGATTGTGGGACTTGCAAGTTTAATGGAGAATTCTGTGTTAACCTACACTGTAAAAAATGTCCGTGAAATTAACTGAGAAATTCTGTAAAATAGCGACATAAAAAAACTGTAAAAGGAAAAACAATAGAGCAGCGTATATTTGACATTAAGATTTTGTAAAATACTTAACAAAAAACAACTGTTAATTTTTCAGTAAAAATATGTTTTTTAAAAAAAATTTTTTGGTAGAGTTAACAAATTACTGTAGTTTAAACGCAAACAAACTGTAATATAAAAACCAGTACAATACAGTTAAAATTACACCATAACGGTGTGAAAATAATATTTTTTTTTAATCAGGTCAACTTTGTTTATACTGAAAGAAACCGTGTTACATTTTACAAATTAATATTCTGTGCTTTACAGATGAGAAACAGTAAAACTTTAAATGATATATCAACAGACAGCTTTTGACGGTACATTTGGGGCTACCGTCAGAACTTCGCCTCATGGCAACACCTCTGGTCCGTTGATAAGAAGGTATTTTTCCTCTGAGGTGATAAAAAATACTGCAGCACCGGCGGGGCTCATGTCCCAGCATGCCCCGCGCGCATTTGTAAATAGCCCTTGTATTGTTGTTGTTATTGCTAATGGTTATATTTCCTTATTGTCGCGTGTGTTTACCTGTGTCTTATGTGTACCCTGTCCGATCCTCATGTGTAATTAGCGTCCGTAAATCTCCCACCGTGTATGCGTCTTACAGTTGAGCGTCTGACAACCTCGTGTTTTCTGTATATAAGTGGTTCGGTGCTCATTGGGTGCCTGGTGTAGTTCTTTTCTGGACTACTAATAAAGAGCGTGTTACCTCGGCAAGAGAGTGTTGGTAGCTGGGGTAACCAGAACAATTCCGTAAAATATACAGCAAAACAATAATTGCTTTTACCGAATAATATGTATTTTCTATGGAAAAAAACTGGCAGCTGTGGTTACCAGAATAATTCTGTAAAATATACAACAAAACAGTAATTGCTTTTAATAATAATAATAATAATAATAATAATAATACATTTTATTTAAAAGGCGCCTTTCTGACACTCAAGGTCACCGTACAGGCATACATAAAATTTATACACACTACAAAGGATAAAATGCAAAAAAAATAAATATAAATGACAAATAAATGGATTTTACAATGAATAGGCTCGCTTGAACAGATAGGTTTTGAGTCCAGATTTGAAATGAGAAAATGAGTCCATGTTTCTACACAGCAAATGTGCCAGTGTTAAATTAACACTGCATGGTGTCTATATGTGACCACACCATTCACTGTTACCTTTAACACTTTTCAGTGTGCAGTGAGTGTTGTTTTTACAGTGTTATTATTTATTAACTCTTATAGTGTTCAATTTACAACCTAGAGTGTTAGGACAACGTGTCTCCACCTCTTCCCAAATTGCAAGCCCATATGGGTGGCACACAAGTACAAAATGGGTGGCCCATATCTGCCCTATTTTAATGTGCACTCATTTGAACTCATTTGGGCATTCAGCTGCTGTGTTTTACTAACCCACCATAATAAGAAAGACTTAGACCAATATAGCCTTTTTTCTTTTTATGCAAGTTTTATTTCAGTTCAGCTCATAATAATCAAAAGACTGTGCTGAGAATCTTCTGTGGTATGAAAGTGATTGAAATGTAAGGCACCAAACATAGATTATGAAGCTAGATTCTGTTAGACTGCATCACATAATTATTTAGAAGGGCTGAAGGAGTGTATTCCCGCTAAAGCAGATATAATGGATGGTGGCCTCATTGGTTTTAGACCGCAACTTGTGATAGAACAAATCAAATCACTTTGCTCATTTAATATTAAGATTTTCATTAAGCTTAATTTTTAGAAACCCACCACGATCGAGGCTGGTATGGCACTGATATTAGTCTTGACCACATTTCATTATCTGTATTTTTGAGTTGCCTGTTGTATGTTAATTGATGTGGGCAGTGTAGTTCTTATATGTGCATCCCTGTAGTAATCTCAATTGTAAAGATACAGAAGATCCAAATAATCTTCCTGGGAAGAGCAGACTTATAAAAGAAACAAAATGAGTGGTTTTTCCATAGCATTTTCCTCCCAGCCAATGCCTTCTCTCGTCAAGCCATAGAGGCTAAACCACCCCACCGGGTGTGGATATCCACAAGTTGTGGATAGCTTTAAATGTAGCCATTTCGGTGTTTTTTGTTCTCTTGCCTTATTCATCACAATCGCGGTGGATAAAAAAAAATCTATTAAGTCAAAAACAGTACTGTGTTATGCTATGCAAATATACATCCAGCACCATTGGTCTACAGGGGAGTGGGTGGTACCAGGAGCTGCACGGAAAAGGGTAGCACAACTGTCCTGACACTTTTCCACATATGTTAATCATCCAAAGGCAGGACTGGCAGACAAACATACTCCCACACCATTAATATAAATACACCAATCTGGAAACACGTCCTGTATATCTCCAAGAGTTCTTGCTGTGATGCAGTAACAACAACATTCTCCCAGCTCTCTAATATTCAAGATTTGTCAGAACCAAACCAGCAAAACTTTAATACAAAACAAGAAAAAGCTGTAAGGTCCTGTTTGGTCAGAGTCTTTCTCATGATGGTGGGTAAATCTGGGATGGCTCTTCAGATCCTCATGATGTCTTGTTCGCATATTAAAATGGGGCAGATATGGGGAGGTGGAGACTCTTTGACAACACTCTATGTTGTAAATTGAACACTATAAGAGTTAATAAATATTAACACTTTAAAAACAACACTCACTGCACACTGAAAAGTGTTAAAGGTAACACTGAATGATGTGGTCACATATAGACACCATGCAGTGTTAATTTAACACTGGCACATTTGCTGTGTATGGCTAAATTATTAATGAGGCTTTGTATCAGAGCATGTGAGCGCAGTGGAGCAGTGAGAATTTCCGCTCCTCGCCACGAGGCTGTTGGCTCCGCCCGCTTCTCCGCTGTAATTCGCACTAAGCCGCTCCGCTCAACACCGCTCCTCACTCCACTAAAATTTCCTCCCGCTCCAGTCATATCGCTTCACGCTCGCTCCAATTTAAAAGAGGGACAAATATTCTGCATGCCTAACAAATGTCACCTTAAACCGAAGCCTTATATCATAAAGAAATATGAGCAATGGTAACATTGCCACTCAGAAAATATTTATTTTTAAGCAACATATAGGCAACAACGGACAGGTTTGGCAATGGCATTCCACACAAAAATAGGCTTAAAAATAAAGGAATCAGTCGGCTTAATAGCCTAAAGAATACACAGGCTAAGCATCCACGTTTTGAATTCCTCAATTTTTTTCTGTTGATGCTGCTGCTGCGTCTCTATAAAATAAAATTTCACTGATAGCGTTACGTGAAATTTAAAAAATCCTATTAGACCTACTTTGAATGACAAAACGAATTTATTTGATTACCAATATTTACTTTATAGGCTTTTATACTTTAATTTACTTTATAGACTTGATATGCTACAACCATATAAAACTTGCTCACGTTTTGCTTGCTTCCGCCTGTTCGCGTACACTGTAAAAAAATCTATTGTAAAATGTCAGATAAAAGTCTGGCAGGTCCTGAAGGCCAATAGTGCTGATGTATATTTGCATAGCATGACAGGGTACTGCCTTTGTTTAAACTTTTAACCATGACGGTGTTGAATAGGGCAACAGTATAAATTCCCCAGCCACGCTACAAAACAATTTTTGCCGCAGCAGTGTATTCTTGTAGAACCTTGTTTGGTGGCAGACATAAAAATAGATTCAGATAAATTTTTCTACTGCAATATTGCGGCACTCCTCACGTAGCGAACTGTTTCAAGCACGTGAGCTATACCCCAAAAGACCAGTTACTTTATGTCTAGTGTTAGACTTACCCCTGCGCTCACTTATGTTTAAATTTCCAAAACAGGCTGGACGAAGATTGACGTCCCACGCAAAACAGAGTAGGATTACCCCTGATTTACACTGGATGCGTATCCGCTGCGGTGCGACTGCGCTGCATTCGCATTCCGTCCGAGGCCGTCCGCCAATTCACACTGGACGCGTTTGTGGTCCGTATCTGATCCGGCGCGCCACTGGTTTGCGAGATCACATGACCACGGGAAAATAACATTTAACATAACATTTATCTATGTTTCTATGGATTTTTTTAATTTCACGTAACGTTGTCAGTGAAATTTTATTTTATAGAGACGCAGCAGCAGCATCAACAGAAAAAAATTGAGGAATTTAAAACGTGGATGCTTAGCCTGTATATTCTTTAGGCTATTAAGCCGACTGATTCCTTTATTTTTAAGCCTATTTTTGTGTGGAATGCCATTGCCAAACCTGTCCGTTGTTGCCTATATGTTGCTTAAAAATAAATACTTTCTGAGTGGCAATGTTACCATTGCTCATATTTCTTTATGATATAAGGCTTCGGTTTAACTCTATGGAGTGCACCAGGGGCCCCTTGCATGGGGGGGGCATTTCTTCCCTCTTTGGAATAATTACCTTATAACTTCAGATATAAAAGTCACAGACACATGCCTGATACCTAAAATCAAAGTTGACCCCTTTACAATTGATTGTAGGAAGTTCAATAACGAAATGAATAACCTGTGTATAATTTATGGACATGCGAATATAACAAAAACAGCTGGAAAAATACAAAATCTGTCTTTGTGTCTTGGATTTTTGCAAATATTTCAAAAACTACATGATGGAATAGGTCCAATTTTAAAAATCTGGTTCCCAAACTTGTTTTCTACATGTGTGCCCAATTTCATATCATTTGATGCAGCCCAACAGGTTTTACGGAGGAAAGAGCAAATGGTGCAACTGGGAGCTTTTCATATCCAAAACCTAACCTAAACTAATCTGAAACTTATCCAAAATGGCAATAGTGTAACTAGCAGTGTTTTTTGGGGTAGCAACTTTCTTTCTAAATGCATTACCACTTATAGGTCATAAGTAACAATTTGTCACACATCATCACCACACATTTGTAGGAAAATCTATATTTTATTCACACGACTTGTGCCAAACTTATCCAAAACCTATCCAAACTGGCCACAGTGTAACTAGCAGTGTTTTTTGGGGTAGCGTCTTTCTTTCTAAATGCATTACCACTTATGGGTCATAAGTAACATTTTGTCACACAAAATCACCACACATTTGTAGGAAAATCTATATTTTATTCACACGACTTGTGCCAAACCTATCCAAAACCTATCCAAAATGGCCGCAGTGTAACTAGCAGTGTTTTGGGATAGCGTCTTTCTTTCTAAATGCATTACCACTTATGGGTCATAAGAAACATTTTGTTTCTAACCCTAACCCTGCATAACTGTGCCCAAACAAAGCCCGACAAGTGCCCCACATAACTGTGCCCAAACAAAGCCGACAAGTGCCCCGCATAACTTTGCCCAAACAAAGCCGACAAGTACCGTACATAATGTTGCCCAAACAAAGCCGACAAGTACTGTACATAACTTTGCTCAAACAAGGCCGACAAGTGCCCCGCATAACTTTGCCCAAACAGAGCCCCGCGTAACTTTGCCCAAGTGAAAGCCAAAAGCGCTGCATTACTTTGAACACTTCAAAGCTTGACAAAGGCAATGCGGAACTTTTCCCAATGTAACACAATACAATGTTACCAAAGCAAATGTTAATTGTAATTTGCTGAATCACGGAATTATAAAAATCTATAGAATAAAAGAGTAAAATGTAAACTGTAAATAAATGTACTTATGTCGAGCGTTGCATCCTCTCCGCGCAAAAAAGCGTCCTCCTCCATCGAATCAATGGATAAAAGCGACACTTTCTTCCCCCGAACCACTCTTCAAAATCATCTTCTGTGCTTTCTCAACAGTGAAAGTCATCCGAGCCATTTTTCTTCAGTCAAAAAAGTTGTTGTCCGAAAATAACTGGGTAAACTCACGGAGACTACGTGCGTAATGCGTACTCGAGACACTCCCACAAATACTGCACCTGCAGATAATAAGTTGCGCATTCATGTCCCCAGCGCGAAAAACAATGCCCAATCAGCACATCCCATACCATTTTGCAAACCTTAGACACACCTCTATTGGATGAAGCAAATGACACTGTAATTTGATGTTCATGTAAAAAGTTTATTATGGTGAAACATAACCATGGGCAAAGGTTCAGTGCGTAAAAAATAATGTGCTAGCAGGGAAGCAGAGCATATATCTGAAAAAATACTTGACAATGAAGGATTACAGTGATTGATTTATGTACATAAGAGATCAAGCTTTCAAACGAGGGTAACTTTGTCATTTTATTCATTGGTTTTCTTCTAAAACTCCGAAGATAATAAACATTGCACGAATGTACAGAATGCCGACTGACATTTTTCCGCGATGAGTGAGCAAGCTATTTGAGAGCATTACAGTCATATTTATGGAAAAATGCGTGTTTTGTCTTAATACTGTGACGGTTTATGAATTATTGGCCGTGAAAGAAATAGTTTGAAGTGCTTAGTTTTCATTTTATTAACACTTATATTTTACTTCCTGACACTCGACCCGTTTAAAGATGGCTACCATGGTCATTTTATTTTTACTTGTTACAAAAAAACCATGGCACAAAAATTGCGCAACTTTCTACAGATATTATCTGAAAGGTTTTTTGTAGTGTAACAAGCCGTTTTTGGTTGATTTGATACATTTGTTTCTTTTATTGAACGTCATTTTTTTCTGTTATTGAAAATTCGGACGTATGCGTCCGAACCACTAGGCGGCGACAATGAAAGAGTTAAGGTGACATTTGTTAGGCATGCAGAATATTTGTCCCTCTTTTAAATTGGAGCGAGCGTGAAGCGATATGACTGGAGCGGGAGGAAATTTTAGTGGAGTGAGGAGCGGTGTTGAGCGGAGCGGCTTAGTGCGAATTACAGCGGAGAAGCGGGCGGAGCCAACAGCCTCGTGGCGAGGAGTGGAAATTCTCACTGCTCCACTGCGCTCACATGCTCTGATACAAAGCCTCATTAATAATTTAGCCATACTAAGCTGCTTATATTGTGGGCGTAAATAAATGTCCGTATAGCACAGAAAAGCTGGCGCACCACCAAATGTTGCGCCTGTCATCTGAAGCCCTAGTGATTATTGCGCATGCGCGATTTAATCGCGATTTGATATCGCCCAGCCCTATTTGCCAGCAAGAATAGCACCATACAACATTTTCAGGAACTCTGGATAATGTACAATCCACATTTTCCAACAGTTTTTTAATGAAATATGACTTGCCAGAGTTACTCGGTCCCAATATAATACAAGAGAACGGATGCTGAAGTCTATTGTCAAACCCTTCACTAGTAGCCATAAGGTAAGGTCGTGTAGTCAGACTGAAGCTGCCGCTTAGTGTACACGACTTTGAAACACTTGCTGACTGTCTTATTTTTCAAAAGGAAACCCCTTTTATCCCGCACAATCTGCTGCGTGGATGTCCTGATCTCTCTAGGGGGGTCACGTGGGTTACCTACATAGTGCTGAACCAATCCTGTTAGAGATGCAATATTAACCAATTTTGAATTGGTGTTATGCAACGTGATCCCCTTCACTTTCATGCTCGTTTTTCCCCTTGCCATTCTGTACCCATAAGTTTTGGGTCCCCCTGAGACAAATTCCACAATGTGATCATCTGGGTCCAGCTCGCTTGTTAGTTCACCGAGAAAATCGGCCAGAGGGGGCGCCCAGTCACCCAGCTTGCTGACAAAAATGACAGAGTCTGTATCATGATACAGCGTGCGCCGCCCCAAGCGGTCCATGAGATTGTATAGCTCAAGCCTAGCATACGCGGTAGTGAATGCGGCAATAAAAACATTGACGTGCCGCGGCATGCTAGGGTAACCCTTTATGTGCCGCCAGACAAATCGCTGACTAACTAGAGCCAAGCCCAGGCGGCAGGCAAACCGGCATAACCAACCGCCTGCTAGTCGCCTAGAGTCGTCACCTAGGGTTCATTTTATTGAGACTGTGTCTGTTCCCCGCGTTTTTAATCATGGAAGCCGATTCCACCGTAGTGTGTGCCATAATAACTTAATAAAAATTACAATGAATCCGTTACTAGAAAACAGCTGTGATGCAGGGCTTAAACTTAAATTTGGACTTATGAATGTAAGATCACTGGCTCCTAAGGCACTATTAATAAATGAAATAATTACTGATTTTAGTCTTGGTGCCATATGCCTCACGGAGACCTGGCTTAAACCAAATGAATTCATGGCACTAAATGAATCTACTCCAGCTGAATACAGTTACAAGCATAACCCTCGACCAAATCACAAAGATGGTGGTGTTGCTGCAATTTTTCAATCCAGCCAAGGAGTGACTGAGAAATGTGGTCTGAGTTTCAGCACATTTGAAACTCTTGTTCTTAGTCTTGCTGGTTCATCTCTTTCTTGCTCTTCACCCCAAATCACCATTGTTATTGTTTATAGACCACCTGGGCCGTACAGTAATTTTCTTAAGGAGTTTGCTGATTTTTTAACTAACCTGGTGGTCAGTACTGATAAACCTGTTATTGTGGGTAGAGAGATGGAGAATGCCGCTTTTGTCAAAATGACAGGTTGGGTCAAAGGTCACAAAGGTCAAATAAATCAAAAAGTGACAGGCGGTGGGTGCAAGCCGGGTGACGTCATGAGGTAGTGGGAGGGGGGGTTTTTTTTTTTGGCTGTGAGCCAGTTGAGCGTTGGGATAGGGGTTTATTTGTATATAGTTTATTTATTTATTATAATTATTATAATTTAATTATTTATTATTATTTAATTATTTATTATAGTGTATTTATTATTATTTTAATTTGAGGAGAGTGCTTATGAGTGTGTTGTTTTGTCTGCATCCACCGGGTGCCGAGCAGGGGACTGAGCAGGGGGGTTGTTGCGTTAAGGTCCCAAACACTGGGTCTGAGTGGGGTGGGTTACCTGATGGAGTGTGAGCGTACGCTGTACCACCGTGGTAAGGTCCGTGGCTTTGGAGAATCTGTAGAAAAGGGCTCGGAGAGAGCGATGCTGTGTGTGGTGCGGTACCGTGGTAAGGTCCCGTGGCTTTGGATAATCCGCAAAGGACTCGGAGAGAGCGATGCCGGAGAGCTGAGAGTTGTGCTGAGCGAGACTGAAAGAAATCCTGTGAGAATGAACAAGTTGGAGCTAAGAATGAGAGGAGGAGGAGGAGGGTCTGGGTCTGACGCTATCCTCCTCCAATGAACGCTTAGCGGCAGTTTGGGTGTGCGTGAAAGCCGACACCCCCCTGCAGCAGTAGCAGTTTGGCCTTGTGTGGTAGTTTTTTTCAAACTTGTGTTTTTCCTCATGCAACCTATGTACATCCCGATAGGTCAAATCCCGGTCAAACTGTAATTTGGGCCACACATCAAGTTGGACATTTTGTATTTCAGTAAATTTTGGTTGAAGTTTTGTCTTTTCCCCCGACTCCCCCCATACCGTCTGCGCAGTTAAAATGTACATCGAAATAGACATCAGATAAAACTTGACAGGACGTATATTTCTCCTTAAAGAATCCTAAGAAGTAACCAACCGCAGATATTTTTAGTATTACCTTGAGCAGGGTTTCCCTCCTTTGGTAGACACAAGTACCCCCACCCAGTATCATCAAGGCCTTGCCCTACTGGAAAGAGAAAACTACACGGGACCTGCATAGAGTAAGTATATTATTTCTTTTACGCGTGTTTTATGATAAACACCATACAATAAAATAACTTAAAATAATTATTTTATTTTTAGAGATTCAGCTATTTTGGGTTTGTTTTTTTTCTCTACGGGAGACGCTGCGGATAGAAAACTCCATATAGTGAGTATATTATTTCTTTTATACGTATAATAAAAACGCTATTCATTAAAAATAACTTATTCTAATAATAGGTATTCTCTGTTTTTTCTATGTACGAGAGAGACGGGGGCGGACCGGTCAAGAGAAAATCTACGCAAGACCTGAATCAGCAGGTATGGACGGAGCAACACCCCCTCCTCTACCCGAAGCGCTATTAAATGAAATAGACAACATCAACAACGGTAAACCGCATCATTTTCATTATTATTATCAACACGACTCGCAAACCCCTCCTATACCCGAAGCGTTATTAAATGAAATAGACAACATCAACAACGCTAATAATGATGAAAATGATGCGGTTTACTTTGCTCAACACGACTCGCCACCCGCAGCGTCTGGTGAAGCGACGGCCCAAGAGCCCTGTTTGCTACCATCCTTAGAGACATTAACCTTCCTGTGCTGTTAGGGTCGGCACCGACCCGTTTTTAAGTTTAACATGCATAAAAGCACCACATACATTTGTGCATACTCTTAAAACAAAAGGCTCCATATTGAACCTTTTAGCTTGGTACATATATGACACTCCTTGGACATTCTCAATTAAAAGAAATGGCACCTTTTTTAAGGCAATGGTTATATTTCCTCTGGTTAGAACCCCTATAGTTCTATATAGCACACCCAAGAACCTTTTTTTCGAAATATATACTGCATCAAAGCTTTTTGACTTTGTCAGGAATCTCTATTTAAACTAAATAAATTAAAACAAAATCAAGGTAAGGCATCCCCACACATGTAAGGTAAGATAAGACCAGTTCAGTTTATTTATATAATTCTCTAGAGGTTTATTTTATCATTATTTTTTATTGAAAACGAGAGGGATGCTGTCAAAAGAAAGGTCCAGAAAGCCACACCAAAAATATTAAAACCAATCTTTTCATGGATAAGGAAGCCTAACAAGGTAACCAAGAAGTAAGAAACAAATTGTTTTGAGGGTATCTTATGGCTGATGTAAGACACGTGCTGCTTGACACCGACCCGTCTAACATAAGAGACAGGAACAGAAAGCTAACATAGGCCGAAGGTTAAGCGTGTTAAATGAAAGGCAGCGGGATAATTCCCCATAATGCCGCACTATAACAAAATCAAACGCGACGTGAAAACGTTTAATAGACCTCAATAAAAATGTCAGGGACGTCTACGACAAACGCAGATTGTTGCCTAGTGGGGAAACTGCCTTTTGGATAGCGAAATGTAAAACTAGCAGCATCGCAAAAGGGTGTTGTAAGTCTTTAAAAATATTTCATCGAATGAATTTGTTAATGTAACATGAAAGTTTTTTCAAAGTAAGATGTACAGATGTTTTAAAATGTAACATATAAAAGTTTTTTCAAAGTAAGATGTACAGATATTTTAAAATGTAATATGAAAGCTTTTCAAAGTAAGATGTACAGATGTTTTAAAATGTTCGGGTGTTTTATTTTCTAGACGCGCTGTACAAAAACGTTTTGTTACGTGTGTGCAGCGCAAGCGTGTTTGTACAAAGTTATATGCATTCATTTTGCGAATCGGTTTTGAAATCTAATATGAACGTGGCTTTTATTTTACAAAAACAAAGTTGCAAAAAATTTGTAGGCTCTTTATCAAAGCAGATTTTGTTAATATAACATGACGTTTTTTTTATTTTCAAAGTTGCATAGTGGTTTTAAAATGTAACATGTATACGTGTGTTTTATTTTTCAAACTTGTACAAAAATGTTTGTGTACATTTATCAAATGAGTTTTAAAATATGTAACATGTACAGGTGTTTTATTATTCAAAACAAAAGTTGTACATACATTTTGTTATATGTATGCAGCACGGTCATGTTTTTAAAATGTGCTAATATTTGCGGGATGGTGGGAATAAAGCGTATTTAAAGGGGTACCTCTCGTGGAATCTACCAATCTTTAGCAGCTTTTGAACACTGAGCCACACGGGGACTGGGGTTTTTAACCGTGAGACTCGACACCTAGCTACGCATTAGATCCTTACTTCAGCAATGGTCCCCATGTACCCAGTGTAGGGTCAGGTCCATCGCAAGAGAATGTCTCCGCCGTGAAAGAACGATCCACCAGCATTTTGTGTATCAACGAATCTGTAACCATTCTTTCCATTCATTATATGCTCAGTTTTCCAAAATTGTTTTTTAGCTGAAGCATCAAAAGCTGTAACTTCGAGTGCACCTGGTTTATTAATAGCATTTTATTTATAACAGTAGGAGCTTGTAAACTGCATTTAGCAGTCGCATTAAAACACATTAAAAACTTTAAAGAATAAAGCCTTAGTTATTTTTAATAAAGACGGCTTTCTAGTAAATGGTTTTCCTACAAGGTGACCCCGCGGCCTATACTTAAGACATCCGGGCGCCTGATTTGAGATGTTTACTGAGGACGGTATGTTAAGTTAACAGTGCATGGTGACTGAGCTGCACCGTGTTTGACTCTTAATGACACTTAGACCTAATTCAACAGAACCAGTCGTCATCCACTTTGCAGTGAGATTTCTGAGCGAAATGTGAACAGAGATTCATTTTCTTACTTTACCACTTATCGGATAACAAGGGAAATGACAGCGGCAATAACCTACACAGTTATTTGTTCCTTCCATATGTATATATATAGCACCGCAGAACGTTTTGCACTTTTTTGCACTATTTGTTTATTGTTTGTTGTGTGTTCTACGTGCATGTTTGCACTGGAGGATCTGCTTTTTATTCTCATTGTACATGTGTATAGTGACAATAAAAAGGCATTTAATTCATTCATAATATGTCGGACACAATGGCTCTGAGCACGAGGGAGTCCGCAGTGAGGCGCACGAGCTGCTAGCTGATGTAATGCTGCGAACGGTCGGGGCTCTGACATTCTTAAGGTGCGGCTATCTATCCCCGAGACACTTTAGCCAGGATCGTGTATATTTGCGCTTATTAATGCTGCAATGTCAGGGTTTTGCTGACTCTTATAGGAAGCTGGCTAGCAATAACATTTTTTAGCTGGTCTTTTTCATTTAGTACATACACGGTTTAGAAGAAAACCTAATCACCATTAAAAAAAATAAAACAAATAAACGTACAAAACTATTGAAATCCCCCAGAAGTGTGTGTGTGTGTGTGTGTGTGTGGTTACCTAAGCACAGTCGGCCTAGTGTTTGATAGGTGATGGAGAAGCGTACGGTCGTGCGGACAATAAACTACATGCGCCTATGCCAACGTGTTTAAGTATAGCGACAAACATGGACGCTTTCTTTAACGTAAAACAGTTAAAGGCTCATTCGGTTTTGTTTACATTTTTATTTTTTTTAATTTCAAGTAGCCTCTAATCACCTTACATTAGTTCTGATTTACTGTAGTCACCAATCAGAGTATTTTAAAACAATGGCACTGAAATGTCACCACATGTTAAAGCTAACAAGGTAACATGATTATATCAGCGGAACAAACCAGTCGCCGGTACGTATAGACAGATCATGTGTTGCTCAACAATCGACAGCATTTTGAAATCTATTTGTATTTAGACAAATATATTGGGAATAAAGCGTTGTGTTTTAAAAGGCAGACATTGAGGTCGAATTTAAATTGGTCACAATTGTATTTTTTTCCGCAGCTAGAAGTGTCGGCTGAGGCTGATTTTAATTGGCATGTCAGTTTAGGATTCTTGCAGTAGAAGTTATGTAGTGAATTGCGGTACTCTGAAATTAAGTGATACCTGTATGTGTATTAGAATCGTGAAGCGTCATCTTCCTTTGTTTTAGGTTCACCCCGGGCATTTTATGAATTGTAATGTAATATCAGACAGTGTGTGATGAATTTCTGAAGGCCTGTTATATATGACAATTTCGTGGAAACGTCTCATGGAAAAATGTAGTTGCAGTTTGTCAGGACTAAAGACTGGCTAATATGACATGGTGAACAAGTCCTGTGGTTAAAGAATGCCTGCCTGTTGCTTAAAACATTGTGTTGTATGCCGAATGTTTCTTGCCCATAGACTACATGTTGCTATACGGTTCCTTTATAATATTCAAGTATTATTTTTTAAATCATTTAATGAAATAGGTAAATACCTCATCATTGATGACTATGGTCCACCTGAGTGAGTGACAAGTAACCCGTCCTGGACAGAGGTTTCTTCAAGGCCTGTTGTGGGAACCCCATGGTGTAGGATTAAGAGAAAGAAAGCAGGGAGTGGTACAAATGAGCAGTTGTCCTGCCCCCTTTTACTCATTTTGGATGCTTAAATTACTAAATTGTGATTTTAATGCTAATCTGTATGATTCTATGGTCTGAGCGAGTCTCCAGTACTACATGAATGGTAAACTTAAAAACTCTACTTCTCTTAGCTTAATGATATTTTCTTTTACTGTGTGCGATTGGTAGAAATGAAAATCGTGATTTGCCTCTCAGCTTGTGTGTGTGTGTGTGTGTGTGTGTGCGTGCGGTGTGTCAACAATGGCAATTAATCACTAAATTCTAAACAAACCCACATATAAAACCCCCTCCCCACCCTCGCCAGACACCTATAAAACACAGCATTCTTGCTCTCACCCCCCCCCCCCCCCCCCACTCATTTTGTGAAAAAGCATGTCTGTTGCCAAGACTACAGCTCGTGTCTTGAGTCGTACATACTATGACCCCAGCCACCCGGGGTCATACGGAGGGGCCTCCAGACTGCAGAGAGCCGTGCAGGAAGATACGGGGAAAAAAGTGGCTACTGATGACATCAGAGAGTGGCTGTCTATGCAAGACAGTTATACTTTACATAAAAGTCATAAAATCACCCATTTTACCATTTAACCGAACGTTAAAAGAGAGGATGTCCAAGTCAAATTGTATTTTTTTACAGCTTGAAAACTACATCTTTTCATTGTGCCACACATACAATGTGTAGTGTACATTTGAATGTGTAGTGTACACATTCAAATGTAATGCTTTTTAATAAAGTAAAAACATTTTGCCCGCAAATAATTCTATTAAACAGTAATATCAGCGACCGCTCTCCCTTAACTACAAGAGTAGCAGGACTGCACACATTAATTTAACATGGGAGTGTGTGGTGTGTCGAGGGACTCTCTGACTCGCGCGCGCGTTAGACTCCTTGGTCCATGTTTTAAGACGGGTCCGGTGGGTAGCCGACATCGCCGCGGACCCCTGGTGCCATTCGTGGGCCGTGATCCGCGCGTGCCGGCGCAACATGGTCGGGCCGCACTGGGGACGGTACGGCCCGGTCGGCAGTCGCGCCGGGGCGCGGTGGCCCCGTCCCTCGCCCAGCAGCTGGGCGCACCCCGTCAGGGGGAACCCGGAGAGGGTGGAGGGAAGGCACGGTGACAGGTCATCTCCCTCGGCCCCGGGAAGCTGCGAGGTGGTGGCAGGCGGGGGCTGTAACACCCGCCTGCTGACCCCTCCCCCGAGAGGGAACACACACCACAAGCTCCCATGTTAAATTAATGTGTGCAGTCCTGCTACTCTTGTAGTTAAGGGAGAGCGGTCGCTGATATTACTGTTTAATAGAATTATTTGCGGGCAAAATGTTTTTACTTTATTAAAAAGCATTACATTTGAATGTGTACACTACACATTCAAATGTACACTACACATTGTATGTGTGGCACAATGAAAAGATGTAGTTTTCAAGCTGTAAAAAAATACAATTTGACTTGGACATCCTCTCTTTTAACGTTCGGTTAAATGGTAAAATGGGTGATTTTATGACTTTTATGTAAAGTATAACTGTCTTGCATAGACAGCCACTCTCTGATGTCATCAGTAGCCACTTTTTTCCCCGTATCTTCCTGCACGGCTCTCTGCAGTCTGGAGGCCCCTCCGTATGACCCCGGGTGGCTGGGGTCATAGTATGTACGACTCAAGACACGAGCTGTAGTCTTGGCAACAGACATGCTTTTTCACAAAATGAGTGGGGGGGGGGGGGGGGGTGAGAGCAAGAATGCTGTGTTTTATAGGTGTCTGGCGAGGGTGGGGAGGGGGTTTTATATGTGGGTTTGTTTAGAATTTAGTGATTAATTGCCATTGTTGACACACCGCACGCACACACACACACACACACACACACAAGCTGAGAGGCAAATCACGATTTTCATTTCTACCAATCGCACACAGTAAAAGAAAATATCATTAAGCTAAGAGAAGTAGAGTTTTTAAGTTTACCATTCATGTAGTACTGGAGACTCGCTCAGACCATAGAATCATACAGATTAGCATTAAAATCACAATTTAGTAATTTAAGCATCCAAAATGAGTAAAAGGGGGCAGGACAACTGCTCATTTGTACCACTCCCTGCTTTCTTTCTCTTAATCCTACACCATGGGGTTCCCACAACAGGCCTTGAAGAAACCTCTGTCCAGGACGGGTTACTTGTCACTCACTCAGGTGGACCATAGTCATCAATGATGAGGTATTTACCTATTTCATTAAATGATTTAAAAAATAATACTTGAATATTATAAAGGAACCGTATAGCAACATGTAGTCTATGGGCAAGAAACATTCGGCATACAACACAATGTTTTAAGCAACAGGCAGGCATTCTTTAACCACAGGACTTGTTCACCATGTCATATTAGCCAGTCTTTAGTCCTGACAAACTGCAACTACATTTTTCCATGAGACGTTTCCACGAAATTGTCATATATAACAGGCCTTCAGAAATTCATCACACACTGTCTGATATTACATTACAATTCATAAAATGCCCGGGGTGAACCTAAAACAAAGGAAGATGACGCTTCACGATTCTAATACACATACAGGTATCACTTAATTTCAGAGTACCGCAATTCACTACATAACTTCTACTGCAAGAATCCTAAACTGACATGCCAATTAAAATCAGCCTCAGCCGACACTTCTAGCTGCGGAAAAAAATACAATTGTGACCAATTTAAATTCGACCTCAATGTCTGCCTTTTAAAACACAACGCTTTATTCCCAATATATTTGTCTAAATACAAATAGATTTCAAAATGCTGTCGATTGTTGAGCAACACATGATCTGTCTATACGTACCGGCGACTGGTTTGTTCCGCTGATATAATCATGTTACCTTGTTAGCTTTAACATGTGGTGACATTTCAGTGCCATTGTTTTAAAATACTCTGATTGGTGACTACAGTAAATCAGAACTAATGTAAGGTGATTAGAGGCTACTTGAAATTAAAAAAAATAAAAATGTAAACAAAACCGAATGAGCCTTTAACTGTTTTACGTTAAAGAAAGCGTCCATGTTTGTCGCTATACTTAAACACGTTGGCATAGGCGCATGTAGTTTATTGTCCGCACGACCGTACGCTTCTCCATCACCTATCAAACACTAGGCCGACTGTGCTTAGGTAACCACACACACACACACACACACACACTTCTGGGGGATTTCAATAGTTTTGTACGTTTATTTGTTTTATTTTTTTTAATGGTGATTAGGTTTTCTTCTAAACCGTGTATGTACTAAATGAAAAAGACCAGCTAAAAAATGTTATTGCTAGCCAGCTTCCTATAAGAGTCAGCAAAACCCTGACATTGCAGCATTAATAAGCGCAAATATACACGATCCTGGCTAAAGTGTCTCGGGGATAGATAGCCGCACCTTAAGAATGTCAGAGCCCCGACCGTTCGCAGCATTACATCAGCTAGCAGCTCGTGCGCCTCACTGCGGACTCCCTCGTGCTCAGAGCCATTGTGTCCGACATATTATGAATGAATTAAATGCCTTTTTATTGTCACTATACACATGTACAATGAGAATAAAAAGCAGATCCTCCAGTGCAAACATGCACGTAGAACACACAACAAACAATAAACAAATAGTGCAAAAAAGTGCAAAACGTTCTGCGGTGCTATATATATACATATGGAAGGAACAAATAACTGTGTAGGTTATTGCCGCTGTCATTTCCCTTGTTATCCGATAAGTGGTAAAGTAAGAAAATGAATCTCTGTTCACATTTCGCTCAGAAATCTCACTGCAAAGTGGATGACGACTGGTTCTGTTGAATTAGGTCTAAGTGTCATTAAGAGTCAAACACGGTGCAGCTCAGTCACCATGCACTGTTAACTTAACATACCGTCCTCAGTAAACATCTCAAATCAGGCGCCCGGATGTCTTAAGTATAGGCCGCGGGGTCACCTTGTAGGAAAACCATTTACTAGAAAGCCGTCTTTATTAAAAATAACTAAGGCTTTATTCTTTAAAGTTTTTAATGTGTTTTAATGCGACTGCTAAATGCAGTTTACAAGCTCCTACTGTTATAAATAAAATGCTATTAATAAACCAGGTGCACTCGAAGTTACAGCTTTTGATGCTTCAGCTAAAAAACAATTTTGGAAAACTGAGCATATAATGAATGGAAAGAATGGTTACAGATTCGTTGATACACAAAATGCTGGTGGATCGTTCTTTCACGGCGGAGACATTCTCTTGCGATGGACCTGACCCTACACTGGGTACATGGGGACCATTGCTGAAGTAAGGATCTAATGCGTAGCTAGGTGTCGAGTCTCACGGTTAAAAACCCCAGTCCCCGTGTGGCTCAGTGTTCAAAAGCTGCTAAAGATTGGTAGATTCCACGAGAGGTACCCCTTTAAATACGCTTTATTCCCACCATCCCGCAAATATTAGCACATTTTAAAAACATGACCGTGCTGCATACATATAACAAAATGTATGTACAACTTTTGTTTTGAATAATAAAACACCTGTACATGTTACATATTTTAAAACTCATTTGATAAATGTACACAAACATTTTTGTACAAGTTTGAAAAATAAAACACACGTATACATGTTACATTTTAAAACCACTATGCAACTTTGAAAATAAAAAAAACGTCATGTTATATTAACAAAATCTGCTTTGATAAAGAGCCTACAAATTTTTTGCAACTTTGTTTTTGTAAAATAAAAGCCACGTTCATATTAGATTTCAAAACCGATTCGCAAAATGAATGCATATAACTTTGTACAAACACGCTTGCGCTGCACACACGTAACAAAACGTTTTTGTACAGCGCGTCTAGAAAATAAAACACCCGAACATTTTAAAACATCTGTACATCTTACTTTGAAAAGCTTTCATATTACATTTTAAAATATCTGTACATCTTACTTTGAAAAAACTTTTATATGTTACATTTTAAAACATCTGTACATCTTACTTTGAAAAAACTTTCATGTTACATTAACAAATTCATTCGATGAAATATTTTTAAAGACTTACAACACCCTTTTGCGATGCTGCTAGTTTTACATTTCGCTATCCAAAAGGCAGTTTCCCCACTAGGCAACAATCTGCGTTTGTCGTAGACGTCCCTGACATTTTTATTGAGGTCTATTAAACGTTTTCACGTCGCGTTTGATTTTGTTATAGTGCGGCATTATGGGGAATTATCCCGCTGCCTTTCATTTAACACGCTTAACCTTCGGCCTATGTTAGCTTTCTGTTCCTGTCTCTTATGTTAGACGGGTCGGTGTCAAGCAGCACGTGTCTTACATCAGCCATAAGATACCCTCAAAACAATTTGTTTCTTACTTCTTGGTTACCTTGTTAGGCTTCCTTATCCATGAAAAGATTGGTTTTAATATTTTTGGTGTGGCTTTCTGGACCTTTCTTTTGACAGCATCCCTCTCGTTTTCAATAAAAAATAATGATAAAATAAACCTCTAGAGAATTATATAAATAAACTGAACTGGTCTTATCTTACCTTACATGTGTGGGGATGCCTTACCTTGATTTTGTTTTAATTTATTTAGTTTAAATAGAGATTCCTGACAAAGTCAAAAAGCTTTGATGCAGTATATATTTCGAAAAAAAGGTTCTTGGGTGTGCTATATAGAACTATAGGGGTTCTAACCAGAGGAAATATAACCATTGCCTTAAAAAAGGTGCCATTTCTTTTAATTGAGAATGTCCAAGGAGTGTCATATATGTACCAAGCTAAAAGGTTCAATATGGAGCCTTTTGTTTTAAGAGTATGCACAAATGTATGTGGTGCTTTTATGCATGTTAAACTTAAAAACGGGTCGGTGCCGACCCTAACAGCACAGGAAGGTTAATGTCTCTAAGGATGGTAGCAAACAGGGCTCTTGGGCCGTCGCTTCACCAGACGCTGCGGGTGGCGAGTCGTGTTGAGCAAAGTAAACCGCATCATTTTCATCATTATTAGCGTTGTTGATGTTGTCTATTTCATTTAATAACGCTTCGGGTATAGGAGGGGTTTGCGAGTCGTGTTGATAATAATAATGAAAATGATGCGGTTTACCGTTGTTGATGTTGTCTATTTCATTTAATAGCGCTTCGGGTAGAGGAGGGGGTGTTGCTCCGTCCATACCTGCTGATTCAGGTCTTGCGTAGATTTTCTCTTGACCGGTCCGCCCCCGTCTCTCTCGTACATAGAAAAAACAGAGAATACCTATTATTAGAATAAGTTATTTTTAATGAATAGCGTTTTTATTATACGTATAAAAGAAATAATATACTCACTATATGGAGTTTTCTATCCGCAGCGTCTCCCGTAGAGAAAAAAAACAAACCCAAAATAGCTGAATCTCTAAAAATAAAATAATTATTTTAAGTTATTTTATTGTATGGTGTTTATCATAAAACACGCGTAAAAGAAATAATATACTTACTCTATGCAGGTCCCGTGTAGTTTTCTCTTTCCAGTAGGGCAAGGCCTTGATGATACTGGGTGGGGGTACTTGTGTCTACCAAAGGAGGGAAACCCTGCTCAAGGTAATACTAAAAATATCTGCGGTTGGTTACTTCTTAGGATTCTTTAAGGAGAAATATACGTCCTGTCAAGTTTTATCTGATGTCTATTTCGATGTACATTTTAACTGCGCAGACGGTATGGGGGGAGTCGGGGGAAAAGACAAAACTTCAACCAAAATTTACTGAAATACAAAATGTCCAACTTGATGTGTGGCCCAAATTACAGTTTGACCGGGATTTGACCTATCGGGATGTACATAGGTTGCATGAGGAAAAACACAAGTTTGAAAAAAACTACCACACAAGGCCAAACTGCTACTGCTGCAGGGGGGTGTCGGCTTTCACGCACACCCAAACTGCCGCTAAGCGTTCATTGGAGGAGGATAGCGTCAGACCCAGACCCTCCTCCTCCTCCTCTCATTCTTAGCTCCAACTTGTTCATTCTCACAGGATTTCTTTCAGTCTCGCTCAGCACAACTCTCAGCTCTCCGGCATCGCTCTCTCCGAGTCCTTTGCGGATTATCCAAAGCCACGGGACCTTACCACGGTACCGCACCACACACAGCATCGCTCTCTCCGAGCCCTTTTCTACAGATTCTCCAAAGCCACGGACCTTACCACGGTGGTACAGCGTACGCTCACACTCCATCAGGTAACCCACCCCACTCAGACCCAGTGTTTGGGACCTTAACGCAACAACCCCCCTGCTCAGTCCCCTGCTCGGCACCCGGTGGATGCAGACAAAACAACACACTCATAAGCACTCTCCTCAAATTAAAATAATAATAAATACACTATAATAAATAATTAAATAATAATAAATAATTAAATTATAATAATTATAATAAATAAATAAACTATATACAAATAAACCCCTATCCCAACGCTCAACTGGCTCACAGCCAAAAAAAAAAAACCCCCCTCCCACTACCTCATGACGTCACCCGGCTTGCAGCCCCCACCTGTCACTTTTTGATTTATTTGACCTTTGTGACCTTTGACCCAACCTGTCATTTTGACAAAAGCGGCATTCTCCATCTCTCTCTGTGGGTGATTTTAACATTCATATGGAGAAAGATAGTGATCCTTTAACCCCCTGGGGCCTGAGGCCTTTTTTCCACTTTCGAAGTAGTCTGACATGCCTTGACATTTTAAAATATTTCACCTATCTAAAAAACATTTATCCCAAAGTGATACATTTGCTTTTATTCAGCACAAACTCAGCACCAATAATCTGAGACCTCTTAGAATGTTATTATTCTATTTTTTGTTAAAATCAACTTTAAACATATACTTTTCAAAAACCTATTTTCAGACATGCTGAGAAATTGTAAAAAATCACATTATAGACATTTCTAGGTAAGACTTTTGAGCTCTGAAGCTTATAGACACAGGGATTGGCTACACATAGGTGAAAGTGACATTCAGAAATTTTATATGGTTTGATTACTAAAGTGTTAGAACTTTGGAGTGACACTCTTTTTCTCAAAGTCAGTGGTCTTCACAATGAATATTGATGAGATAGGTGTCCTCACACCTGTAGTAGTTTGCATACTGTCAATGGCCCATCAGTCTGGAATGTCACTGCACCCCACACCCATCACTTTGGAAAGGCAGTTTGAAACGCAAGAAAAGTAGCAACAATAAAATCCCTTTCACAGTTTATTGATAGATGGAATGAAAAATGAAAAACTGTGACTATATAAATATAGAAAGCGATAAATATGATGCAGTGACTATAATTGACGCTCTGGGGACGAGGGCATCATCGACCGCGTATCTTTCTCGTGTATTTCAGTTTATATCTCGCTGAAATCATTATGTAGAATCATGAAAAAAAACACTGACTAAATCCGTTATCTGTCTTCTTCTCAAAACTTCCATTGTCAGAAGTATTAAGGTTTTTAAAATTAGGTTAAATAGGCAAAAAAGCAAATCGTGTCACCTTTCTTTGTTTTACTTGCGTCGGGAGCGTGTAGGACCGCTCTCAGCGGAAGATCGCTATTCACGTTCTAAACACGCTGCGTTTGAATCGGCGACCACGTGATTGCAGGCACACAGGCTTAGCCCACTGAGCTATGAACACAGGTATGAGCTTCGCTGCTGAAAGTGGCAACACTGGCGCAAAGCTTCAGCGGCAGAGACGTATCCGTGTGCTATATTGTAGCCGATCAGTGTAAACACTACCCAGACATGTGCTCTTGTTTATTTCGGTCACAATGGGCGTATTCACATATTTCTTCACCCAATACTAACTGTCGGATTATCATGTTATTATCATGCGAATAGCGCGATTTGCAAGTGGGTGGGTGATCAGAGCCGCTTCGAGACGCAGACGCTTAAGTCAGTCACTCTTGTTCTTTCTATTCGTATCACGAAGCTGTAAAAATATATTTAGTTTCTACCTATATATATTTGAAAAGTAGACCGTCCAAAGTTTCTGAGGGTATTTTTAAAATGTGTATATGACAAAAACTCGCGGAGTTATTTAAACGGTCTCGCGAGAATTCTGTCAGATCCCGCCGGCGGGATCGCCGGTCCCAGGGGGTTAAAAATAGCGTTTACAGCTATTCTTGACTCTCTAGGTGTATGTCAGAATGTAGTCAGGCCTACTCATGCCTGTAACCATACCCTTGATTTTATTATTAGTCATGGCATCTTGGTGGAACATGTATCTATTAT
The DNA here is from genome assembly GCF_048594095.1 of Paramormyrops kingsleyae. Taxonomy (NCBI): domain Eukaryota; kingdom Metazoa; phylum Chordata; class Actinopteri; order Osteoglossiformes; family Mormyridae; genus Paramormyrops; species Paramormyrops kingsleyae. The sequence continues at coordinate 48,234,269 of NC_132800.1, read as the reverse complement.
GCCTCAGAGTCCTCTGCTCTCAGATCATTACTTGTTAACGTTTGAAATCCAGTATAGCCTCCCATTGATCACAGCTCCAAAGTACAGAATCAGACATTCCATTGCCTCACTAACTACAACAACATTTATGAAACAACTTCCACAGTCCTTCAGCCTTACATCTGAAGCATCGTGTATAAATGAACTTGAACAGGCGACTGCAAACATGGATAAATCCCTTCGTAGCACACTAGATCTTGTAGCTCCACTTAAGAAGATAAAGCATAGAGATAAGAAACCTGCCGCCTGGTACTCTGATCATACACGTGAACTCAAACAGGCGTCACGCAAGCTAGAGCGCAAATGGCGCTCAACTAAACTAGAAGTTTTCAAATCTGCATGGAAAGAGAGCCTGTCTAAATACAGACAAGCACTAGTGACTGCTAGGTCTGTGTATCTCTCCAGATTAATAAACAGGAACAAAAACAATCCAAAATTCCTATTTGAATCCGTGGCTACACTGTAAAAAAAATCCCGTAGTTTTTACGGAAAAAAACTGGCAGCTGGGGTTACCAGAATAATTCCGTAAAATATACAACAAAACAGTAATTGCTTTTACCGAATAACATGTCAATTTTACAGTATAAACCAGTAAATATAACAGAAGTCCAGTGTGTTATATGCTGGTTTAAACTGTAAAATGTACATGTTATTCAGTAAAACGAGTGGACGAGTGAACGCTGGCATGATTTACTGCCGCTGCTCGTTTCGGTAAACTTATGAACTGTTATCCGATTTTTATCCAATTTTGTACGGACTTCTGAACCTAAGATGTCGCTACAATTGTTTTTATGGCTCGTTTGTGTCTGGTTCTTTTTGCTACCTGTTCTCCTGCCAGTGACGGGTTTATACCAGTACACAATTACTGACCTGATTCGGCTACGGAGTCATTTGCTTGTCCCCCCGCCAGCTGTATTGCATCTCCACCTGGATATCATTTACTATCCACGGCGGAGATACAACCATCGAGGTTCCCGTCGGAATCTCAACTCTTACAGCTCTACAGCCATAAAGTCCATCTGGTCCAGCTCTCGACATACACGCTTTGTCAGCCGTGCCGTCAACCACAGCGTGTTAGCCCGCCTAGGCCGGTCGGCTAGCACTTTTAGCTCGGACAAGACTCCACTCAAGTGCGCTCTTCTCAACGTTCGTTCTTTGTCAAACAAGGGACATATCATCCGGGATCTCATCATTGACCGTGAGTTAGATTTTATATTTTTAACAGAGACCTGGCAACAACCAAATGACTTTTCACTGCTCAACGAAGCTGCACCACCGGGATTTGTTTACAAATCACAACCCCGTGGCACGGGTCGGGGAGGCGGTCTCGCGATGTTTTACCGCGAGAAGTGGAAAGTCTTGCCAGTATCCACACCTGTTTTTAGCTCTTTTGAGCATATGGTTTGCGTACTTTCTGGTCAAATTCCAACCATCATCACCACTGTTTACCGCCCACCTAAACCTAATTGTAACTTTTTAGATGATTTTGTTGGTTTTCTTGCTTATTTATCTACTTTATCATCAAATATAATATTGTTGGGCGATTTCAATGTTCATTGGGCAATCCCAATCTGCCCCTCACTAAAGATTTCATCTCTTGTCTGGACAGTTTTGGGTTTCTTCAGTATACAACTCCTTCTACACACTCCAAAGGTCACATTTTAGATTTGATTTGCTGTTCTGGTGTCACTCCCATCAACATTACAGCTGATGAACTTCCTATAACGGATCATTTTCTCATCTCATTTACAGCCAAACTCACCCTCTCAATTATCAAGACACCACGTCATATCACCTTTCGCAATACAAAAAACATTAACTTAGCCACTTTAACTACAATCATTGATTCTTCTGCTATCTCTGATATCCACGATCTCTCTACCCCTGATGATTTGGTTTCTCATTATAATACTGGACTTCTAAATATTCTCAACTCCCTTGCTCCGTTAAAAACTCGATCTGTTTCATTCACTGTTTCTGCCCCCTGGTTCACCACTGGTCTTCGACTTATGAAAGCAAAAGGACGACACCTTGAACGACTGTATAGGAAAACTGGTCTCACTATACATAAAGAACTATATAATAACCATATTTTGCATTACAAGGATTCCATTGCCACTACTAAATCTCGGTACTACTCCAGTTTAATCACTGCTAATCATGGAAACTCAAAGTCACTTTTTACTATTTTAAATAATATTACTCAACCACAGGATTTCTTGCCTCCTCATTTGTTTACAAATTCCTTTTGTAACTCCATTATGTCATTCTTCACTGCAAAAATCTGTAATATTTATCAACATCTTGACTCCATTCCTTGCCAACATCACATCTTTGTTGACCTTTATCCACCCACACACACATTCTCTTCTTTTTACCTGCCCTCTTTCTCAGAACTCACTGAACTCATCCAGAAATCTAAACCGTCTACATGTCAACTCCACCCTTTACCTACATATCTTGTCAAATCCTGTCTTCCCTCTCTTCTCCCTATCATCTCTTCCATTATTCACTCCTCTCTTATTACTGGAATTGTCCCAACATCCTTCAAAACTGCCGTTATTACACCTATTTTGAAAAAGCCTGGTGCTGACCCCACAAATTTCAACAATTTCCGTCCTATATCTAATTTACCTTCCATCCATCCATCCATTTTCTCCCGCTTATCCGAGGTCGGGTCGCGGGGGCAGCAGTCTCAGCAGGGAATCCCAGACTTCCCTCTCCCCGGCCACTTCATCCAGCTCCTCTGGGGGAATCCCGAGGCGTTCCCAGGCCAGCCGAGAGACATAGTCCCTCCAGCGTGTCCTGGGTCTTCCCCGGGGCCTCCTCCCAGTGGGACATGCCCGGAATACCTCACCAGGGAGGCGTCCAGGAGGCATCCTAATCAGATGCCCGAGCCACCTCATCTGACTCCTCTCAATGCGGAGGAGCAGCAGCTCTACTCTGAGTCCCTCCCGAATGACCGAGCTCCTCACCCTATCTCTAAGGGAGAGCCCAGCCACCCTGCGGAGGAAACTCATTTCGGCCGCTTGCACTCGCGATCTCGTTCTTTCGGTCACTACCCATAACTCGTGACCATAGGTGAGGGTAGGAACGTAGATCGACTGGTAAATCGAGAGCTTCGCCTTTTGGCTCAGCTCCTTCTTCACCATGACAGACCGATGCAGCGCCCGCATCACTGCGGATGCCGCACCGATCCGCCTGTCGACCTCTCGCTCCATCGTCCCCCACTCGTGAACAAGACCCCGAGATACTTAAACTCCTCCACTTGCGGAAGGATCCCATCCCCGACCCGGAGAGAGCATTCTACCCTTTTCCGGCTGAGGACCATGGTCTCGGATTTGGAGGTGCTGATTCTCATCCCAGCCGCTTCACACTCGGCTGCGAACTGTCCCAGCGAGAGCCGAAGGTCACGGTCTGATGAAGCCAACAGGACCACATCATCTGCAAAAAGCAGAGACCTAATCCTGAGGTCACCAAACCGGACACCCTCAACGCCCTGGCTGCGCCTAGAAATTCTGTCCATAAAAGTTATGAACAGAATCGGTGACAAAGGACAGCCCTGACGGAGTCCAACCCTCACCGGAAACAAGTCCGACTTATTGCCGCTCATTCGGACCAGACTCTGGCACCGGTCATACAGGGACCGAACTGCCCTTAAAAGGAAGCCCGGTACCCCATACTCCCGGAGCACCCCCCACAGGACTCCCCGAGGGACACGGTCGAATGCCTTTTCCAAGTCCACAAAACACATGTAGACTGGTTGGGCAAACTCCCATGAACCCTCCAGAACCCTGCGGAGAGTATAGAGCTGGTCCACTGTTCCACGGCTGGGGCGAAAACCACACTGCTCCTCCTGAATCCGCGGTTCGACAATCCGGCGGACCCTCCTCTCCAGAACCCCCGAATAGACCTTACCAGGGAGGCTGAGAAGTGTGATCCCCCTATAGTTGGAGCACACCCTCTGGTCCCCTTTCTTGAAGAGGGGGACCACCACCCCGGTCTGCCAGCCCAGAGGCACTGCCCCCGATGTCCACGCGATGCTGCAGATGCGTGTTAACCAAGACAGCCCCACAGCATCCAGAGCCTTCAGGAACTCTGGGCGGATCTCATCCACCCCTGGGGCTCGACCACTGAGGAGCTTTTTAACCACCTCAGCGACCTCCGCCCCCGAGATAGGGGAGTCCACACCCAAGTCCCCATACTCTGCTTCCACGTCGGAAGGCGTGTTGGTGGGATTGAGGAGGTCTTCGAAGTACTCCCTCCACCGACCCAAAACGTACCGGGTTGAGGTCAGCAGCACCCCATCCCCACCATAAACAGTGTTGATGTTGCACCGCTTTCCCACCTAGAGCCGCCGGATGGTGGACCAGAAACGCCTCGAAGCCGTCCGGAAGTTGTTTTCCATGGCCTCGCCAAACTTCTCCCAAACCCGAGTTTTTGCCTCAGCGACCGCCGAAGCCGCATCCCGCTTGGCCTGCCGGTACCCGTCAGCTGTCTCCGGAGTCCCACAGGCTAAATAGGCTCGATAGGACTCCTTCTTCAGCTTGACGGCATCCCTCACCACTGGTGTCCACCAGCGGGTTCGCGGATTGCCGCCACGACAGGCACCGACTACCTTACGGCCACAGCTCCGGTCAGCCGCCTCCACAATGGAGGCGCGGAACATGGCCCATTCGGACTCGATATCCCCCGCCTCCCCCGGGACATGGGAAAAGTTCTGCCGGAGGTAGGAGTTGAAACTCCTCCTGACAGGGGATTCAGCCAGACGTTCCCAGCAGACCCTCACTATACGTTTGGGCCTGCCAGGCCTGGCCGGCTTCCTCCCCCACCAGCGGAGCCAACCCACCACCAGGTAGTGATCAGTTGACAGCTCCGCCCCTCTCTTCACCCGAGTGTCCAAGACATGCGGCCGCAAGTCCGATGACACGACTACAAAGTCGATCATCGAACTGCGACCTAGGGTGTCCTGGTGCCAAGTGCACATATGAACACCCTTATGCCTGAACATGGTGTTCATTATGGACAATCCGTGGCGAGCACAGAAGTCCAACAACAGAACACCACTCGGGTTCAGATCGGGGGGCCGTTCCTCCCAATCACGCCACTCCAGGTCTCACTGTCATTGCCCACGTGAGCATTGAAGTCCCCCAGTAGAACAAGAGAGTCCCCGGAAGGAATGCTCTCCAACACCCCTTCCAGAGACTCTAAAAAGGGTGGGTACTCTGAACTGCCGCTCGGCGCATATGCGCAAACAACAGTCAGAACCCGTCCCCCCACCCGAAGGCGAAGGGAGGCTACCCTCTTGTCCACCGCGGTAAACCGCAATGTACAGGCGCCCAACCAGGGGGCAATAAGTATGCCCACCCCCGCTCGGCGCCTCTCCCCGCAGGCAACTCCAGAGTGGAAGAGGGTCCAACCACCTTCAAGGAGACTGGTTCCAGAGCCCAAGCCGTGCGTCGAGGTGAGCCCGACTATGTCTAGCCGGAATTTCTCAACCTCGCGCACCAGCTCCGGCTCCTTCCCCATCAGAGAGGTGACATTCCATGTCCCAAGAGCTAGCTTCTGCAGCCGAGGATCGGACCGCCAAGGTCCCCGCCTTCGACCACTTCCCAGCTCACAATGCACCCGACCCCTATGGCCCCTCCTACGGGTGGTGAGCCCATTGGAAGGGGGACCCACGTGCCTTGTTCGGGCTGTGCCCGACCAGGCCCCATGGGTATAGGCCTGGCCACCAGGCGCTCGCCATCGAGCCCCACCCCCAGGCCTGGCTCCAGGGGGGGGCCCCGGTGACCCGCGTCCGGGCAAGGGAAAACGTGTTTCCAATATTTTGTTCATCATATGGGGTCTTTTGAGCCGAACTTTGTCTGGTTCCTCACCCCGGACCTGTTTGCCTTGGGTGACCCTACCAGGGGCATAAAGCCCCGGGCAACTTAGCTCCTGGGATCACTGGAACACGCAAACCCCTCCACCACGATAAGGTGTCAGCTCCAGGAGGATTTACCTTTCATTTCTAAAATTCTCGAAAAAACAGTTGCCACTCAAATTCATTCTCACCGTGCTCAAAATAATCTTTATGAACAGTTCCAGTCTGGTTTCCGCCCACTTCACAGTACTGAAACAGCACTTGTGAAAATCACTAACGACCTTCTTATGGCAGCTAATTCTGGACTACTCACCATTCTTATCCTTCTTGACCTGAGTGCGGCCTTTGACACCATTTGTCACACCACCCTCCTTAATAGACGATCATCCATTGGTATTGTTCAGACTCCACTGAAAAGGTTAAAATCTTATCTCTCTGGCCGCACTCAGTTCATTCAGCTGAAATCATTTAAATCCGTTCTCTCCTCTGTCACTACAGGTGTGCCCCAGGGCTCTGTCCTGGGGCCCCTTCTTTTTATCATTTACCTTCTTCCCCTCGGTAATATCTTACGTAAATTCAATGTTAATTTTCACTGCTATGCGGATGACACCCAACTCTATCTCACTACAAAGCCTTCAGCCACTTTACCACCCACTACTCTCACTGATTGTATTGCTGAAATAAAATCCTGGTTTACTCTTAACTTTCTTAAACTTAACAGTGATAAAACTGAGGTTATCCTCATTGGTAGCAAATCCACATTATCCAAAACTAACAGTTTCTCTATTATAGTGGATAATTCCTCTATCTCACCATCCCCGCAGGTTAGGAGTTTGGGTGTCATCCTTGATAGCACACTATCATTTCAATCACACATTAATATAACATTACCCGGTCAGCTTACTTTCACTTAAGAAATATTAATCGTCTCCGTCCATCTCTTACCCCCTATTCTGCAGCCATTCTTGTTCACAGTCTAGTGACTTCCCGTCTAGACTACTGCAATTCACTTCTTTTGGGTCTCCCTCACAAGTCCCTCCGTAAACTTCAGCAAGTCCAGAATTCAGCTGCCCGAATTATTACCCGAACCCCATCCGTCCACCACATCACTCCTGTTCTTCAGCAGTTACACTGGCTCCCTATTCAGTTCCGTATCCAGTTTAAAGTCCTCTTGCTGACATTTAAAGCTATCCACAACCTCTCCCCCCCCTATTTATCTGACCTCCTTCATGTTTCTATTCCATCTCGTTCTCTCAGATCCTCTTCCTCATTATATTTGTCTGTTCCACCTGTCCATCTCACCACAATGGGGAGCAGAGCATTTAGCCGCTCTGCACCCCGCCTTTGGAATTCCCTCCCATCTCATCTTACACAGCAAATGTGCCAGTGTTAAATTAACACTGCATGGTGTCTATATGTGACCACACCATTCAGTGTTACCTTTAACACTTTTCAGTGTGCAGTGAGTGTTGTTTTTAAAGTGTTAATATTTATTAACTCTTATAGTGTTCAATTTACAACATAGAGTGTTGTCAAAGAGTCTCCACCTCCCCATATCTGCCCCATTTTAATATGCGAACAAGACATCATGAGGATCTGAAGAGCCATCCCAGATTTACCCACCATCATGAGAAAGACTCTGACCAAACAGGACCTTACAGCTTTTTCTTGTTTTGTATTAAAGTTTTGCTGGTTTGATTCTGACAAATCTTGAATATTAGAGAGCTGGGAGAATGTTGTTGTTACTGCATCACAGCAAGAACTCTTGGAGATATACAGGACGTGTTTCCAGATTGGTGTATTTATATTAATGGTGTGGGAGTATGTTTGTCTGCCAGTCCTGCCTTTGGATGATTAACATATGTGGAAAAGTGTCAGGACAGTTGTGCTACCCTTTTCCGTGCAGCTCCTGGTACCACCCACTCCCCTGTAGACCAATGGTGCTGGATGTATATTTGCATAGCATAACACAGTACTGTTTTTGACTTAATAGATTTTTTTTTATCCACCGCGATTGTGATGAATAAGGCAAGAGAACAAAAACCACCGAAATGGCTACATTTAAAGCTATCCACATCTTGTGGATATCCACACCCGGTGGGGTGGTTTAGCCTCTATGGCTTGACGAGAGAAGGCATTGGCTGGGAGGAAAATGCTATGGAAAAACCACTCATTTTGTTTCTTTTATAAGTCTGCTCTTCCCAGGAAGATTATTTGGATCTTCTGTATCTTTACAATTGAGATTACTACAGGGATGCACATATAAGAACTACACTGCCCACATCAATTAACATACAACAGGCAACTCAAAAATACAGATAATGAAATGTGGTAAAGACTAATATCAGTGCCATACCAGCCTCGATCGTGGTGGGTTTCTAAAAATTAAGCTTAATGAAAATCTTAATATTAAATGAGCAAAGTGATTTGATTTGTTCTATCACAAGTTGCGGTCTAAAACCAATGAGGCCACCATCCATTATATCTGCTTTAGCGGGAATACACTCCTTCAGCCCTTCTAAATAATTATGTGATGCAGTCTAACAGAATCTAGCTTCATAATCTATGTTTGGTGCCTTACATTTCAATCACTTTCATACCACAGAAGATTCTCAGCACAGTCTTTTGATTATTATGAGCTGAACTGAAATAAAACTTGCATAAAAAGAAAAAAGGCTATATTGGTCTAAGTCTTTCTTATTATGGTGGGTTAGTAAAACACAGCAGCTGAATGCCCAAATGAGTTCAAATGAGTGCACATTAACTCTTTCACTGTCGCCGCCTAGTGGTTCGGACGCATACGTCCGAATTTTCAATAACAGAAAAAAATGACGTTCAATAAAAGAAACAAATGTATCAAATCAACCAAAAACAGCTTGTTACACTACAAAAAACCTTTCAGATAATATCTGTAGAAAGTTGCGCAATTTTTGTGCCATGGTTTTTTTGTAACAAGTAAAAATAAAATGACCATGGTAGCCATCTTTAAACGGGTCGAGTGTCAGGAAGTAAAATATAAGTGTTAATAAAATGAAAACTAAGCACTTCAAACTATTTCTTTCACGGCCAATAATTCATAAACCGTCACAGTTTTAAGACAAAACACGCATTTTTCCATAAATATGACTGTAATGCTCTCAAATAGCTTGCTCACTCATCGCGGAAAAATGTCAGTCGGCATTCTGTACATTCGTGCAATGTTTTTTATCTTCGGAGTTTTAGAAGAAAACCAGTGAATAAAATGACAAAGTTACCCTCGTTTGAAAGCTTGATCTCTTATGTACATAAATCAATCACTGTAATCCTTCATTGTCAAGTATTTTTTCAGATATATGATCTGCTTCCCTGCTAGCACATTATTTTTTACGCACTGAACCTTTGCCCATGGTTATGTTTCACCATAATAAACTTTTTACATGAACATCAAATTACAGTGTCATTTGCTTCATCCAATAGAGGTGTGTCTAAGGTTTGCAAAATGGTATGGGATGTGCTGATTGGGCATTGTTTTTCGCGCTGGGGACATGAATGCGCAAATTGTTCTCTGCAGGTGCAATATTTGTGGGAGTGTCTCGAGTACGCATTGCGCATGTAGTCTCCGTGAGTTTACCCAGTTATTTTCGGACAACAACTTCTTTGACTGAAGAAAAATGGCTCGGATGACTTTCACTGTTGAGAGAGCACAGAAGATGATTTTGAAGAGTGGTTCGGGGGAAGAAAGTGTCGCTTTTATCCATTGATTCGATGGAGGAGGACGCTTTTTTGCGCGGAGAGGATGCAACGTTCGACATAAGTACATTTATTTACAGTTTACATTTTACTCTTTTATTCTATAGATTTTTATAATTCCGTGATTCAGCAAATTACAATTAACATTTGCTTTGGTAACACTTGTATTGTGGTACATTGGGAAAAGTTCCGCATCGCCTTTGTCAAGCTTTGAAGTGTGCAAAGTAATGCAGCGCTTTTGGCTTTCACTTGGGCAAAGTTACGCAGGGCTTTGTTTGGGCAAAGTTATGCGGGGCACTTGTCGGCTTTGTTTGGGCAAAGTTATGCGGGGCACTTGTCGGGCTTTGTTTGGGCACAGTTATGCGGGGCACTTGTCGGGCTTTGTTTGGGCACAGTTATGCGGGGCAATTGTCGGGCTTTGTTTGGGCACAGTTATGCAGGGTTAGGGTTAGAAACAAAATGTTTCTTATGACCCATAAGTGGTAATGCATTTAGAAAGAAAGACGCTATCCCAAAACACTGCTAGTTACACTGCGGCCATTTTGGATAGGTTTTGGATAAGTTTGGCACAAGTCGTGTGAATAAAATATAGATTTTCCTACAAATGTGTGGTAATGATGTGTGACAAATTGTTACTTATGACCTATAAGTGGTAATGCATTTAGAAAGAAAGTTGCTACCCCAAAAAACACTGCTAGTTACACTGTGGCCAGTTTGGATAGGTTTTGGATAAGTTTGGCACAAGTCGTGTGAATAAAATATAGATTTTCCTACAAATGTGTGGTGATGATGTGTGACAAATTGTTACTTATGACCTATAAGTGGTAATGCATTTAGAAAGAAAGTTGCTACCCCAAAAAACACTGTTAGTTACACTATTGCCATTTTGGATAAGTTTCAGATTAGTTTAGGTTAGGTTTTGGATAAGAAAGGCTCCCAGTTGCACCATTTGCTCTTTCCTCCGTAAAACCTGTTGGGCTGCATCAAATGATATGAAATTGAGCACACATGTAGAAAACAAGTTTGGGAACCAGATTATTAAAATTGGACCTATTCCATCTTGTAGTTTTTGAAATATTTACAAAAATCCAAGACACAAAGACAGATTTTGTATTTTTCCAGCTGTTTTTGTTATATTCGCATGTCCATAAATTATACACAGGTTATTCATTTCGTTATTGTACTTCCTACAATCAATTGTAAAGGGGTCAACTTTGATTTTAGGTATCAGGCATGTGTCTGTGACTTTTATATCTGAAGTTATAAGGTAATTATTCCAAAGAGGGAAGAAATGCCCCCCCATGCAAGGGGCCCCTGGTGCACTCCATAGGGTTAAAATAGGGCAGATATGGGCCACCCATTTTGTACTTGTGTGCCACCCATATGGGCTTGCAATTTGGGAAGAGGTGGAGACACGTTGTCCTAACACTCTAGGTTGTAAATTGAACACTATAAGAGTTAATAAATATTAACACTGTAAAAACAACACTCACTGCACACTGAAAAGTGTTAAAGGTAACACTGAATGGTGTGGTCACATATAGACACCATGCAGTGTTAATTTAACACTGGCACATTTGCTGTGTACTAAGCTGCTTATATTGTGGGCGTAAATAAATGTCCGTGTAGCACAGAAAAGCTGGCGCACCACCAAATGTTGCGCCTGTCATCTGAAGCCCTAGTGATTATTGCGCAAGCGCGATTTATTCGCGATTTGATATCGCCCAGCCCTACTGGCAACCACTGTATGATGAATTGCTGTGCAAAATAAAGAACATTAAATTTGTGGAAGGAATTCCGGAGTCTCTGTGTGACGATGAACTTTTGCCTCCAAATAAAATCAACCTAATCATAATTGACGATCTTATGGAAAAAGCCTGCGACAATAACGAAGTCAAAAAAGCTTTCACCAAGTACACGCATCACAGAAATCTGAGTGTTATTTATCTGGTGCAGAATCTCTTCTTCCAAGGTAAGAAAAGTCGGACCATCAATCTGAATGCCAATTACATCGTATTATTTAAAAACCCCAGAGATAAATTACAGACAAGTGTACTGGCACGTCAGATGTACCCGCGGCATTCAAAATTTTTTCAACAAGCTTTCGAAGACGTCACAAAAGTCCCTTACGGGTACCTGTTCATGGATTTAAAAGCCGTGACACCCGAGGACTGCAGACTCAGATCTGAATTGCTCCCACCGGAGCTGCCTGTTGCTTACGTTCTCAAGAAAAAATATTAACGATGTCGGCTCGTATAAAAAGAAACTGGAGTGCCCTGAAAGCTTTATTTGACAGTAACGCCAGACAGAGAAAGAAAAATTTAAAGACGGCCACGCCGGGTTTGCTGAACACTCTTTGTGAAATAGCTTTGAACGTACTGTGCGGTAACATCCCGCTAACCAAATCGCAGATCGCGAGACTTAAAAAGCAAAAAAGCAATATTAAACTACTTGCGAGCAAACGGGCATCATTAAAGAGAAAGAAGAAGGCTATTAACCAAGCAGGTGGGGGCTTCATTCTACCCCTTTTAATTAAGCATCGCTATACCGTTTCTCACCAGTCTTTTTCATCGGGGCTAAGTAAAATGGATTACGCTAGGAAAATGTATCTGGTGCCGAAATCACAACTTGAAAAACTGCATGATGCCACAGCTCCTAAAGATACGATAAGACAGACTGCCGAAAGCGAGCTGGACATTGCAATACGCAACATTTTATCAAGAACGAATGTTGCTGATCACGAAAAGGTCCGCTTGTACACAGAGGTGTTACAGAGATATTTGAATCTGGCCAGGCAAGGTGATAATGAGACCTTATCTTTGACACTTCCCACTGAAGAGACAGCACGTTCAAGTGCTGCTGATGCTACTGTTGATGGTGACACTATCATGGATGATGTTATACAAAATGCAGCACCACGTAACAAGAAAATGGTTGAATATATGATGAGTAAAATGCTTGAAAACTCTGCCGTCACTGCGTGGAACCCACGCGGGGAGTTCGTTTTTAATGGAAAGACTATCGTGGGGTCACACATGCTCGATTTGCTTAAAAACATTACCAACCCTCGTAATGTGGGTGATGCAAGAAGACCTGTGGGATGGGACAAGGTTCTATAAGGAATGGCAAGGCTCAACATGCCTTGCTCCCTCATACCTAACCAAGATGTCTGCCGTCTCATAGAAGCGATCAAGAATCCCACCGATGTGTCACGTGACAGTACCCCCAAAAGTATTTGTTTGTCTCCACGGCCCCGTAGCACCCCGCGGAAATTCTTAAAACCAGACTGGCTTATGTTTTAAAAGTGTTTTTGTGCTTACTTAATAAAACACTGAAACGTGATATTTTGTCTTTGTGGTTTTTATTTAACATACAGTCTTTTTCAAAGCCTTACAACATCTCACCGTTTGCATTTTGGTAAACACATTTTTCACACGATTGATATATTTAAATTTAGAAACAAAATGAGAAACCATGGCATTGTTCTTTTTTAAATCATTGCTATAAAACGATAGAATTTTAGAAAAAGAAAAGCCTGAACCTGCTTTGCGTTGTAAACAAGCCGGTCACAGTTCCTCGTCATGAATGTCTTTATGATTCTCGGAAAGCTGCGATGATCAGGTGGATTTCTGTACGAGTTGAAAAACTCTGCAGAGCTGTCATGGTTGATAAAAAGCGCCAGCCATTGTTCTCCGGGGGCAGAACTAGGATGTGTATTGACGATGAAAATTGCGGGTAATTTATCAAGCTTTACTTCCTCCAGCTCATCACAAGCTAATACCTCATAAAAATGTCTCGCGGTCCATCGGTTTCTACTAAGGATATTTGATAGCTCCAGGGTATTCATGACTAGTAGTAATCGTACAAAATGTTTCTCCTTTGGTTAATCTCGATTATATTGTTGAAGATCGCGTAAACTATCAGTGTGACAGTCCTGGTCAGAGGTTGACGGAATCTCATCTCCAGGCGCATGTTTCCGCTTTTAACCATAGAGAGATGCTGATTGCATCCTTCGTCCGGTGACAAGTTAAAGGCGTACAAAGTATAGCCGCTTATGTACTCGTTTCTGTCAACAGCGACAGGATCGTTTTTCAAATGTCTCCCCGTGGCCAGAAACAAGCTATAATACTCACGGGCAACATTTCCCCTGTTAAAATCAGGCTGAAACGGTTTTGCAGGGAATTGCTGACCGTCGACATGAAGCGCTACAAATTCAGCATCGTAATGTTGAAAATTGAAAGGGTTTCGATCGTACGCTCCCATAAATCCCATGTTATCTACAAGGCCGATGACAACGGTTTTAGGCAACTGGCCTAGAAACAGATTTTCTTGCGCGCAGACCCGGCTGCCTGCAGCAACGCTGAATGTTTTCATGCAGAGTCTCTCGATCGGGTATTTTGCATTGGCTTTCAGCAAGGCGCTGGCGTGCCCCAGTTTGACAGCCGTCGACACAGAAACTTTTTTAACAAACAGGGAAGCTGATACGATTTTGAGCGAGTACTGTTCAGCATCTCCGCTCTTGAGGCAAAACTCATCTTTGTTTCTAACCATTTTAATTTTGGCATCGACCCCATTTAGCATTAACCTCTCTTGAAAAAATATGTCAGAGTGTATGGGGCCAATCAAATCGAAAACGCCGCTTCTTGCTGAAAATGCAGCTCTTTTCTCTAAGCCCTTGTTATCGCCATCAGGGTCGGTCTGGTCCATAGCACCGGAACTGTCTTTATAAAACAGCCCGCTGGTAAACTGCCTGGATAGCGTTCCGACGCTGTAATTAAGCAGGCACTCTATCATGGCTCTGTAAGGGTACGTATTGCTAGACTGGCTTACTAACCTGTCACCCAAGGATACGTCCACCTGTGAGAAAATTGAGGTGATAGAGTAATTTATGACCCCCACCTTCGCGGCAGGGTCAATGTTTGTCCCATCAGCTTTTGTGATTCGACACCGTAGGTACTGTACAGTAGTGTGTTGTTGAGGTCTAGGTAATCATCCCCATTACCGGCGATGAAAAACTCCAGGGGTCCATTATCTGTTATAGCTGAGAGTGATGGCACTTCCACGTATATATTTTTATCGATGCTTGCTTGTGTGTATGGCACTGCAAAAATATCCAATTCTGATTTCATGCACTCTTCTGACAGGGTGTGTGACGGTATTGGTAGGGAACAAAGAGGACGCTGTCGCGGAAACAGGTGCAAGGGACTTTAATTAATAAAGAAAAATAAACTGTCCGAAGACCAGAAGGCCTACTGGCGAACGTATCGCTCAGAAAAATTGAAAGGAGCAGGCTGGATCGTAGTCGTGGGACAGGCTGGGGTCGGGCGATGTACGGAGTCGGTCTTGGGGGCTGGGCTGGTCTCGTAGTCGGGGTACAGGCGAAGGTCAGGCGATTCACGTCGGGCATCAAAAGGGACTGGACAGAAAACTCGGAGTCAAAAACGGCAGAACAAACGGTCAGAAAACACGTAGAGGCAAAAACAGGAAAACGCTCGAACTTAGGAATAATTCTTGAAGATCTCGCATCAGGGTGCAAGATCCGATGGCTAAAATAGTCTCCCTAATCTAGGAAATAATCAGCAACAGCTTGCGGTAGGTGGATGTACCGAGAACCGGAGAAACCGGACAACCCGGTATAGCGGCGTAGGACTAACAGTTCGTAAAAAACGGGGAAGGCAGGATCAAGGAATCCCCGGCGGCGTGATCTTCGTGACGTCAGTCGGGGGATCCCCGGGGTTGATCCGTGACAGGGTGTGTATGAGGGCCATAGTTTTAGAAAATGTATCTTCTTTTCTGTACTTTTTTGGGGTCCTTCTTCTTCTCTTGCTTCTTTTTGACTACTGAGCTTCTCTTGGTGCGTTTTTTATAGGGCTGTCCAAATTATCGGGTTAACGCGGATTAATCCATCATCATGATTAATCTGATTAAAATTTTTAACGCAATTAACCCATCTGCAGCGCAGAATGACTCAAAATTCCTGAAATGTCTCTTCAACCCATTTCGGGCAGTTTTAGTGCGTTCCATTTGCCCTTGGAACTCGTATTCCGAATCGGATTCCGGAGTTTTGAAGCCAGACATGCGCTCCCGTTTCTCGGAGATCCGAGAAATATCTCGGAGCAGCACAGAGAATCCCGAGTTCAGAATCCAAGATGGCTGCACCCTTTATCAACAGAAGGGAAAGTTGTAGTTTTATACTGTTTAAGCACTACTTCTCATTTGTGGCTCATTAGATCGGTCGAACACGCTATACCGTCCAACTTATCTGTGGATGTGTTGCTAAGGAGTTTTATATGTAAAGCACCGCACGTAATGTGTTATCAACTGATATTGCTAACAATGGCAATTAACCGGGCTAGAATTGGACTTCATGATTAGTTGAATTATTTGTCAGATTTACGGTAGTTCGTGCTAATTGTAAGCGAACAAAGATAAAGACCATTTAAACTGAGGTACCTTAAATCCGACAAGTTGTCCGGCTAAGCAAAAAATCTTGCTTTTTGATATGGGTCCATGGTATTGCACTTCTGTGGCAGATGGAATACATCCGACTCATCCCAGCCAACACATCCATGTGGGGCCCGCATGGGATGCACTTGGGCTGACATGGGAAACCCAAGTGGGGCCCAGTCAATGTTGTCCACAGTTTCCATGGTGGCCCCACATGGGTTAGCCCACATGGGCTAATGATGGACCCTTGATGGGCTCCATATACACTGAAAAAAAGAACATGTTGGATTTACTTACAGTAATTCAATAGTGTACAGTGGTTGTACACAAATGTTTTGCTTTGGCAGCAACTTGAACAATTGAGTTAAAGTATTCATCTTTATTAACTCTAATAGTGTTTAATTTACACCATAAGGTAAGTCAATGAGTCTCCACCTCCAAACATCTGCCCCATTTTAATATGCGCACAAGTCATGAGGATCAGAAGAACCAGCCCAGATTTACCCACCATCATGAGAAAGATTCAGACCAACATAGCCTTTTCTCTTTTTATGTAAGCCCCTCCTCCCAGTTCAGCTCTTTATACCCAAAGAACTGTGCTCATGTAAGTTGGAGTGTATTGAAAAGCTGTTGTTATAAATGTATTTATTCAAGCATCAATAAGGTGTCTTCAGTTAGGGTATGGAAGAACCAGCTTTCTTGAGAACCATCTCTGGTATAAAAGGGTTGAGGAAAGGTAAGAGCTATCTTAATGGTCGAAGGAGTGTATTTCTGCTAAAGCATATATAATGTGTGGTGGCCTTATTGCTTTTAGACCACAGCTTGGGATAGAAGAACAAATCTAATCACTTTGCTCATTTAATATTCAGATCTTCATTAAGCTTCATTTTTAGAAACCCACCACGATTGAGGATGGTATGGCACTGATATTTAGTCTTTACCACATTTTAATATTAGTTGTTCTGGGTTATCTGTGTATGCTAATTTGTCTGAGTATTGTAGTACTTATCTATGTGCATCCCCACTGAAACCTCATTTGTAGAGATACAAATATCCTTTCTAGAGAGCCTACAAACAAAATAACTGATTTTTCATAGTAACATGCATTCTCTAGTTAAGCCATAGAGGCAAAAACCATTTAGTCTAGTCACCAAGTAGCACACACGAGCCATTTCTGTGGTTTTTATTCTCTTGCCCTATTCATCGCGATCGTGGTGGTTTAAAAAAAAAAAAAACTCTATTCACTCAAAGACAGTACTGTATCATGCTATGCAAATATACACCCAGCACTATTGGTCTACAGGGGAGTAGGAAGTTCCAGGAACTCTACAGAAAGGGTAATACAAATGTCCTGACACCTTTCTGCATATGTTAATCATCTAAGGGCAGGACCAGCAGCCAAATACACGCCTATCCCTTTAAACTATATACCACTCAGGAGACATGCCCAGTACACTTCCTAAAGTTTTTCCTCTGATTTAACATCAATATGCAATAAAATCACACATCAGAAAAAAAAATCACCAGAACCACAGCTTTCTAATCTCCAAGAACAATCAGAACTGAACCAACAAAGCTTCAAAATAAAACAAGAAAAAGCTGTAAGGTCCTTTTTGGTCAGAGTCTTTCTCATGATGGTGGGTAAATCTGGGTTGGCTCTTCTGATCCTCATGACTTGTGCGCATATTAAAACGGGCCAGATGTTTGGAGGTGGAGACTCATTGACTTGACTTACCCTATGTTGTAAATTAAACATTATTAGAGTTAATAAAGATTAATACTTTAACTCAATTGTTCAAGTTGCTGCCAAAGCAAAACATCTGTGCAACCACTGTCCACTATTGAATTAAGTAAATCCAACATGTTCTTTTTTTCAGTGTATATGGAGCCCATCAAGGGCTCATCATTAGCCCATGTGGGCTAACCCATGTGGGGCCACCATGGAAACTGCGGATAAAATTGACTGGGCCCCACTTGGGTTTCCCATGTCAGCCCAAGTGCATCCCTTGTGGGCCCCACATGGATGTGTTGGCTGGGTATGTTCAAGATGTTCAATAAACATGTTAAGTGCATATATATTCCCTTTTTTCTTGAGTCTGTTTGCTCATGCAAAATGAAATGTGATTAATATAGATTAAAAATTAATGATATTTAATCGTGATTAATCTAAATTAATCCACAGCAACCCTGTGATTAATCTGATAAAAAAATTTTATCGTTTGACAGCACTAGTTTTTTAACATCGGTAATTCGAGCCCCGGGGGGCCTTTGACGCTTACCATGCGCCAACACCATGAGCCTGGAGCGGCCGTGTTGTTAATTCCCCCGTAATCGCACCGGAAATTACATCCTTTGCAATATTTTGTGCTGCCAATTTTAAATGTGGCTTCGCCATACTGAAAGTACTTTTCAGAAATGGTATGGCCATAATTCTCAGGAGACCTCGAAAAAGACCCCCCAGACCCCCTCCGTACATGACGGGTGCTCCGTTGTATCCGGGGAGTCCGTTACCAGCTTGGTTTCTGTAGTATTCCACAAAAACCGTCGGCACTGTACATTATTATTATTGGGGGTAGTGCTTAACCGGCCTGAAATGCAGCTTCACGATCGTTTTTCCGTACCGGAAGGGTATCGCCTTGTTCTGGTCAGACTTTAAATCGATGACTATATTATCAATGTGATTCTTGCAGAGCGACACGTAATGGACCCTGTTGTAAGATATTGTGACCATCGAGTTGTGAGTCCCCGTAATATGTATCCCCCGTAAAAGAGGCACGAAACTGTCACCCACTCTTTGGTGCTCGACAATGTCTGAATACACGTAAATTGTGTAAAATCTGGCGCATATGTCTGCTGGATTTGGAGCCGATGGTCTATCACCAATCTTTTGAAATACATCAGGAACAAACCCCAGCATCCTTGCAAGGTTACCTTTCGCTTTAAAAGCCATGTATGGTGGACCAACCACATACACTTTGTTTTTTATCGCTCCATAGTCAAGTTTTAGTTTTGACATTCCTAGAGCATCGTTAATTTCACTGATTAGGTTTTCAATATCTCTGTAATGCCCCGCTTTTAGCTTGTATTGCAGGATTGGTGGTATTGACACCCCGCCGGCCATGTAAAATAATGTGTCTTCTTCCACGTTCGCGGGTAGTGGATTTCCGTTAATCCTACTTCCCATTTACCGGTCAGATCAATCAGCTTGGCTAGTTTTGTTGTGTAGCTTGATATGGTATTGTGCGGGAAAACAACCATAGATGCGTTGCTAGGGAGCGTAACATAAAAACCGCTTTCCACCTCCATGGCTGCTTTTGATGTGAATGCATGCCACAGGCACGTACCATCCCAGTTATATGTCGACTACTTGACTAGCGGGAACCCAGCTGTTAAATTTGTCGGGCCACCCCAGCCATTTCACTAAAAACATTTTTTTGCTCCTCTGCGTTTTTTCCGCGACGATTTTCTCAACTTTGAAGTTTTTGTCTTTGTCTATTCCTATCTTTTGTAGCTCTTCTGCATAAAATGTTCCCTCTATGATCTCCTGGGAAGAGCAGACTCATAAAAGAAACAAAATGAGTGGTTTTCCATAGTATTTTCCTCCCAGCCAATGCCTTCTCTCATCTTTTATCCTGTACACCAGTGGTGATCTAGGAAGACGTTCGGTGACTGTAAAATACTCGTCCGTAAAAGTTTGCTCATATCCTTTGGTAAATTTCCCCCGTGCTTTTGATACCCTGACCACATCACCGATATTAAACTTATAACGACGCTTTTCAGCTGCACCAGTCATCAAGCCGTATATGTTCACAGCAAATGTGCCAGTGTTAAATTAACACTGCATGGTGTCTATATGTGACCACACCATTCAGTGTTACCTTTAACACTTTTCAGTGTGCAGTGAGTGTTGTTTTTACAGTGTTAATATATATTAACTCTTATAGTGTTCAATTTACAACCTAGAGTGTTAGGACAACGTGTCTCCACCTCTTCCCAAATTGCAAGCCCATATGGGTGGCACACAAGTACAAAATGGGTGGCCCATATCTGCCCTATTTTAATGTGCACTCATTTGAACTCATTTGGGCATTCAGCTGCTGTGTTTTACTAACCCACCATAATAAGAAAGACTTAGACCAATATAGCCTTTTTTCTTTTTATGCAAGTTTTATTTCAGTTCAGCTCATAATAATCAAAAAACTGTGCTGAGAATCTTCTGTGGTATGAAAGTGAGTGAAATGTATGGTACCAAACATAGATTATGAAGCTAGATTCTGTTAGACTGCATCACATAATTATTTAGAAGGGCTGAAGGAGTGTTTTCCTGCTAAAGCAGATATAATGGATGGTGGCCTCATTGGTTTTAGACCACAACTTGTGATAGAACAAATCAAATCACTTTACTCATTTAATATTAAGATTTTCATTAAGCTTAATTTTTAGAAACCCACCACGATCGAGGCTGGTATGGCACTGATATTAGTCTTTACCACATTTCATTATCTGTATTTTTGAGTTGCCTGTTGTATGTTAATTGATGTGGGCAGTGTAGTTCTTATATATGTGCATCCCTGAAGTAATCTTAATTGTAAAGATACAGAAGATCTAAATGATCTTCCTGGGAAGAGCAGACTCATAAAAGAAACAAAATAAGTGGTTTTCCATAGTATTTTCCTCCCAGCCAATGCCTTCTCTCATCAAGCCATAGAGGCTAAACCACCCCACCGGGTCCTTGGCTGAAACGCAACAGCCATTTCGGTGGTTTTTGTTCTCTTGCCTTATTCATCACAATCGTGGTGGATAAAAAAAAAAATCTATTAAGTCAAAAACAGTACTGTGTTATGCTATGCAAATATACATCCAGCACCACTGGTCTACAGGGGAGTGGGTGGTACCAAGAGCTGCACAGAAAAGGGTAGCACAACTGTCCTGACACTTTTCCACATATGTTAATCATCCAAAGGCAGGACTGGCAGACAAACATACTCCCACACCATTAATATAAATACACCAATCTGGAGACATGTCCTGTACATCTCCAAGAGTTTTTGCTGTGATGCAGCAACAACAACATGCTTCCAGCTCTCTAATATTCAAGATTTGTCAGAACCCAGCCAGTAAAACTTTAATACAAAACACGAAAAAGCTGTAAGGTCCTGTTTGGTCAGAGTCTTTCTCATGATGGTGGGTAAATCTGGGATGGCTCTTCAGATCCTCATGATGTCTTGTTCGCATATTAAAATGGGGCAGATATGGGGAGGTGGAGACTCTTTGACAACATTCTATGTTTTAAATTGAACACTATAAGAGTTAATATATATTAACACTTTAAAAACAACACTCACTGCACACTGAAAAGTGTTAAAGGTAACACTGAATGGTGTGGTCACATATAGACACCATGCAGTGTTAATTTAACACTGGCACATTTGCTGTGTTGTTGAAGACCTGGGCAGCGTTCTGCCCATTAACCTCCACCGGCTTCATTTTAATGGTACTGTGGCAGGTGTTATTGTAAGCACTCGCCAGCTCTTGTACAATGTCCACATACCTTCTTGTATTATAAGCCGTAAAATAGCGCCACATTCGTGTCTTTAAAGTGCGGTTAAATCTTTCTACTATGGATGCCTTAACATCATTACCGGTTGCGAAATGTATTATCCCGTGTTTCTCCGTAAGCTTATGAAACAATGTATTAATAAACTCTGTCCCTCGAGCGGTTTGTAGCTTTTTGGGTATCCTGCCTTCAGAGAGAATGTTTTCAAACACTTTCTTTACCTCTGAACCAATCTTGCTTTTAAGGCAGCGCACCCATGCGTATTTTGATAGAATATCTATGCACGTCAACATGTATTTAAAATCATCATTCTGGTCCGTGTAAGCCGACATATCCACCAAGTCAGCTTGCCACTGAGAATCGATATT
This sequence comes from Paramormyrops kingsleyae, assembly GCF_048594095.1. Classification (NCBI taxonomy): domain Eukaryota; kingdom Metazoa; phylum Chordata; class Actinopteri; order Osteoglossiformes; family Mormyridae; genus Paramormyrops; species Paramormyrops kingsleyae. Next base: position 48,212,263 of record NC_132800.1, on the reverse strand, counting down.
AGTCACAAAGACTCTATTCCTTTTGAAGTTAAATCTGATCGGTTTCTGTAATGCATATGCATCTTCACCAGACAGCCATGTCGCAACTTGCTTCTTATTTATATTATAGGCCCCTTCTTCATCTATCAGCGATCTGTATAATCTATCGACACCACCAAATGACCCAGGGTTTGATGGCGTATAATAGACACGTTTCAAGTGCTTGTTATCCATCGTGAACCTCTAGCAATAATGACACAGTGTTTTCATGACTCAACTCATTTTATTTAGAAAGCATGTAAAAATTGCCAGCTAATCACATTTTGACAGACGTTTACACACTAGCCAGAGTCTGCTCGAACTTGTGCATATCCCAGAAATCACTAATTGCCCCACCTACAGCACACTCATAATCTTTCCCTTCAACATCACGTTTCAGCTCACGTAATTTTTCCCGTACGTTAATTTCGGTTTTAAGTTCAGAAATTACTGCCTCGACTGCACCTTGAACTTTGACAGGTGGGGGGTGAGGGTGAAACATCGCGACCGCTTTCGCTATGATATGCTTAAACCATGGTCTATACAGTTTTTTGATCAACTTTTCAAAATTGTTAAAGAAGTAAAACAGTTCAGATTCATAGAGGCACGTGTGCCTCCGCTGGCTCGGGTGATTCACAGAGCAACCGACACAGGTCTCCTGCATGTCATCTTCAATGATCCGGTCCAGAATACAGGCCAGTGACCCTTTGATTATCTTCATAGCAGAGTCAGTGATGCTCCCATCCACAGCATCTTCAGATAATGACAGTCCCGCAAAACTATCGCTGAGCTCATCCATCGTCGGCAAAGGGGGTAGCGATGTGTCCACGAATGCATACGGGGACCCTCCCGTCGCATCAGTCTCCACTGAAGGCCATTGTGCCCATGTCGGGCTAGAAGGGGGTGGTAGCGGCAGGATCGGATACCCAGACAGCCACCATGACATGGCCAACCGCGGGATGATTTGAGGAAGCTGTGGCGGGGTGTCCATTCGCAGTTCAAAAGTTGATGCCCGAGGCCATGATGGGAACCGCTGAAGGTACGGGTCACCAAATCGCTGGCCAGAAGGCGATGCAGGCTCCAGTAGGATGGCTTCAGGAGATGCGGGGCTGGGTGATGCTGTCAGTTCGCTCGCCATTGCTTGCTGGGAGATGTGTCTCGTCGTGGGTGCTGGCTCACAGGATGTCAGGGTTTTAATATGTTTTCGACATGGTTAAGCACGGTCTTCTCTCATCTCATTGGTTGTCATCCCCAGAAGTGGGCCGATCCCCCACCGACCACACTTTGTTCAAAATTTTTTCTCGAGTTTTATACAGATACATTCTTTATGCGAGAATATGCTGCACAGTGCTCTGTCTCGGCGGCTTGCATGGAGCCCAAGTCGGGTTTAGCAGTACCAAGTTACGGGTAGGTGTCGTCGCCGAACTCTTTGCGGGCTCTGTCGGTATGAGATCGGAAACAATTTGTCCGCCGGTCACCATTTTTGTCACTGATTTGACAGCGATGCTGCTATTTAAGTGTCTCTACGTGGAGAGTGAGTGAGAGAGAGAGAGAGAGCATGCACTCATTTTAACAAGGATTACCAGCGGCTAGGCGCTACTGCCCAGAAAAGGGTGGGGTTCGAACCCACGCAGACATACGTCCATTGGATCAAGTCCAACGCCTTAACCACTCAGCCCCCCCAGCATACATTTTGTCTATTTAAAAATGCTATTACAAATCGACTTTTATTTAATTTAGAAATATATTATTTTACACTATTTACAAATAAGTCAGATTAACAAATAGAGTTAATGCGCATTCTGTCAGGATGGTGGCGTGCTTACACAATTAAGGGGCCATGGGCTATCATCACGATTACAATTTCAGCCGTCGCCATTTTGAACGTGCGTCGGCGTGATTACGCCATTACGCCCCTTCCAGCCGCGGGGCGTCATTTAACGCGCTGCTTTTGAACGGAGCGGTCGCACATGGCCGAGCTGCGGGGCTAAATGTTTGCTGGTTAAATGTTTTCTTCAACCTAACACTGGTAAATATCGCTAGTTTTTCTTCTTCTTTAAACATGTTGGTTAAATGTAATGGGCTTAAGTGCTTTCTTCTTTTAAAAAACTTGGGCTGAAATATTTGTGCTTGTTTAAAACTCGGCATTTGCTCTTCTGACAGTGTTTCGTTCGGGACTTGTGCTTGTTTAAACTCGGCATGTTTGTACTTGTTTAAATTACGCCTGCTTTTTCTTTATTTTAAAATAACACTAAAGTTTTTCTTGTTTAAAACATTTTGGGGCTTTCTTCTTTTAAAATACGCCGGGGGCTTGTGTCCACTGCGGACGGACGGACGGACGGGACCCCCCGCGGGCCGTGTATGCGCTAGCTTACGTTCATCCTGCTATATGTTTTATTATTCCTTAAAATGTAATTAAAAATAACACATTAATAAAATACATGTAATGTATTTTTATTCTATTAAAGTAGGGCTGGGCGATATCATACCGGTATTATATCACGCATGCGCAGTAATCACTAGTACTTCAGATGACAGGCGCAACATTTGGCAGTGCGCCAGCTTTTCTGTGCTATACGGACATTTATTTACGCCCACAATTTAAGCAGCTTAGTATGGCTAAATTATTAATGAGGCTTTGCATCAGAGCATGTGAGCGCAGTGGAGCAGTGAGAATGTCCGCTCCTCACTCACGAGGCTGTTGGCTCCGCCCGCTTCTCCACTGTAATTCGCACTAAGCCGCTCCGCTCAACACCGCTCCTCACTCCACTAAAATTTCCTCACGCTCCAGTCAAATCGCTCCACGCTCGCTCCAATTTAAAAGAGGGACAAATAATCTGCATGCCTAACAAATGTCACTTTAAACCGAAGCCTTATATCAAAAAGAAATATGAGTAACGGCAACATTGCCACTCAGAAAATAATTATTTTTAAGCAACATATAGGCTAAGCAACAACGGACAGGTTTGGCAATGGCATTCCACACAAAAATAGGCTTTAAAATTAAGGAATCAGTGGGCTTAATAGCCTAAAGAATATACAGGCTAAGCATCCACGTTAGCACATAGCCTGCATCAAAACAAGCATTAAAGATTTTCCCACTAACTGCAATCTTTACAAAACCATCTTTTGATGCGAAACAACAAGATCCTATAAGAATCTACTGCTGCGGCAAAAGTCAAGTTGTACTGTGGCTGGGGAATTTATACTGTTGCCCTATTCAACACCATCATGGTTAATAGTTTAAACAAAGCCAGTACCCTGTCATGCTATGCAAATATACATCAGGACTATTGGTCAAATAAATTCGTTTTGTCATTCAAAGTAGGTCTAATAGGATTTTTTAAATTTCACGTAACGCTGTCAGTGAAATTTTATTTTATAGAGACGCAGCAGCAGCATCAACAGAAAAAAATTGAGGAATTTAAAACATGGATGCTTAGCCTGTATATTCTTTAGGCTATTAAGCCCACTGATTCCTTAATTTTTAAGCCTATTTTTGTGTGGAATGCCATTGCCAAACCTGTCCGTTGTTGCTTATATGTTGCTTAAAAATAATTATTTTCTGAGTGGCAATGTTGCCGTTACTCATATTTCTTTTTGATATAAGGCTTCGGTTTAAGGTGACATTTGTTAGGCATGCAGATTATTTGTCCCTCTTTTAAATTGAAGCGTGCGTGGAGCGATTTGACTGAAGCGGGAGGAAATTTTAGTGGAGTGAGGAGCGGTGTTGAGCGGAGCGGCTTAGTGCGAATTACAGCGGAGAAGTGGGCGGAGCCAACAGGCTCGTGGCAAGGAGCGGAAATTCTCACTGCTCCACTGCGCTCACATGCTCTGATACAAAGCCTCATTAATAATTTAGCCATACTAAGCTGCTTAAATTGTGGGCGTAAATAAATGTCCGTATAGCACAGAAACGCTGGCGCACTGCCAAATGTTGCGCCTGTCATCTGAAGTACTAGTGATTACTGCGCATGCGTGATATAATACCGGTATGATATCGCCCAGCCCTATATTAAAGTATAAAGACAACCCTTATCTCTCCAAACCATACGTCCCCCTATCGGCAACACATGGCATAAGCATGTATGATACCATTGGCCAAAACCCCTCGACCAATCAGAACAAAGGATAAGCCCACCTCCTACTTATGGCGTCATAGATGGGGGGGAGCTATATTTCAGGTGACACAATGTAATCAGGCAGGTAACGTTCTCATGGCATCTGCCAAACCCAGACTCGTCCATCAGACTGCCAGACAGAGAAGCACGATTTGGTCACTCCGCAGAACACATTTACACTGCTCCAGAGCCCAGTGGTGGTGTGCTTTACGCCACCCCATCCGATGCTTGGCATCGTGTCTGGTGATGTGAAGCTTGCAAGGCCATGGAAGCCCATTCCAAACATCTCCCAGTATGCGGTTTTTGTGCAGGAGTTAATGCCAGAGAAAGTTATTGAGTCGACAAACCAATTTTATGCACTATGCACCTTAGCACTCTGTTACTTCACGTGGCCTGACACTTCGTTTTTTCAAAACAAAACGTTGCACACTGAAGATGAAAGCATGCTCAGACCTGGAACGTTAAGCATAATGTGGGCACAGGCGAGTCGGGGAGTGAGGAGGGGGGACAATCATGCTCAGGCATGATATAAGGCAACCGGGTCAAGTGTGAGTACACCCTAACACTGACCATTTGTCAGGCTGAGCTCTACCTGGGAGGGTCCTGGAGCAGCTACTGGAAGAGGTGGTGCAACTCTACTCACCTCAGCCACCTGACAGACAACCTCAGTGCCTCAATACCTACACTGGAAGAGCCGCGTGCAAGGGAACAGCAGGCCATGAGATACAGACACCATCACGAAGGGCTACAGAGCCAAAGACTCCACTCACTCACAGAGAGATTGTGATGGAACCCAGGGGTTCATGACTAAGCATTTTTGTTATTTGTGATTATAGCATTATGTGATGTTTCCTCTGTTTATGTTAAAGCTCAGTGGTCAGTTTAACAGATAAACCACACACAGTTCCTTAATAACAATTTTTTGTTCTTCACCAAACAAATATAAAAATAATTATGCAATAAAAATTATTCTGTGAGCTTGCTGGAAAACAGTTTGGCTACATATTAGTTCACAACAAAGTATATGATGCTTCTGTAATCAGTTATGGCCAACAAGCAACATCTTATGCATGATTTAAAGTGGTCAAAACAGCAAACTGGGATGTGTTGGTGCTGGGTGATACTGGTAATTTAATCAGTCTCAGTCAGTCTCATATCAAACCAAATCCCATCAGATAAGTAGTTCAACAATGAACATAAATCTACCTGAAGGCTGTGGGGCTTCTTTGGATAGTATGCTGGCTTCTGTCCTACCTGAGTGAACACAAAACAGCGATTGGTTTAATAAAAAAGCATTTATTTGCTTAACAGAAACTGCAACAAACAATGGATAATCTTGATGGGGGTGTGAAGCAGGTAGGAAATGGCAGATGTGATATGTGAGTATGTGAAGTACGTGATGTGTGTGAGTGTGTGGCGTACGTGTGCGCATGCCCGTGGCAGAGTCCGTGTGTGCATGCCCGTGACAGAGTCTGTGTGTGCATGCCCGTGGCAGAGTACATATGCACATGGCAGAGTCCGTGTGCGCATGCCCGTGGCAGAGTCCGTGTGCGCATGCCCGTGGCAGAGTACGTGTGCGTGGAAGGACGGCACTGATAAACAGAAACACACAGTGGAATGCAGCGGGGAATTTAAATCCATGCAGGTATTCCACTATTCTGTAGAATTCATGGAATAAAGAATTTGCATTCCCCTAACGCTACCACACGCTGTGTGTAATGTTTTAAGTTTGTGTAACGGCAGGTTTGGCAGGGATAGGAATTGAAGATGAGAGAGGGAAAATAAAATAAAAACAAAATTAGAAAAAAGAGAGACAGAGAGAGACACACCTCAGAATAAATGAAGGCTATTAACTACACAGTTAAATGTCCAACAACCCAACCTAAAATCGACCTGCCAGGATGCACAGTTGTGGAAGAAAAATTTATACTATGCTCTATGCTTTTAAAACATTAATCAATATTATGCAAATCATGTATCTGTAGGAATTAATAGCTCAAATAAATTTTAATATTCTCCACCAATATGTTTGAATTAATTAAAGTTTAATTAATTATTATTTAATGCTGATTATTAATCAATTGTTATGCCGAATGGTCGGCTCCTCCAAACTCAATTGCGGTATCCCTGTGAGTCTGTTAATGTGAGACCTAAATGGGATTCACTAATTACCAGTATCGCTTAGTAACCTGGGTTAGAAGGCTCGTCCAGCGAGCTGCATCACCAGGTAATGTACACGATTGGTAGCGAAGCTCCCCTCACGGCCAATGAGAGAGAGAATCGCGATGTTTCAGGTGAGTTTGAGGTTCAGAGCGTGTAGCAAGATCGCACAATGGCAGGAACTTACTATGAGACACACAATGACGGAGGCTAAAGTTGTGTAAAAGACATGCATTTATTCCTAGCTAACACTACAACTAACATAAGACAGACATTACACCTAACACAAACAAAAAACACGAAATAACGGAATAAAACAAACAATGTAATTATGAAAATGCAATGACCGGATTTAAATGAGTAACCTTAAATGGGAAATACTGTTCTGCAAAGCAAGCACAGTTTGTGGAAACACGACCCTAAAGTCTTATAGCAGGTTAACAGAACAGCTTAAGTTGTTAGAATGAAAGGAAGTTGGTTTACTTGGTTGAAGAGTGAGGGGGGGGGGGGTCTTGGCAGTTGATGGCAGAGCTGCTGAGCTGATGGCACTCAGGAAGGCGCGGCGTTTGGAGCAGTGGAGTGGAGTCCCTTTAGATTCTCTCTCCTGGTGAAGCTTTGTCTTGGGTGCTGTTCTCTGTTCAGCTGGGCCTTCACCGGAGGGCTTCTTGTGGGTTTCTCTTCTCCCGGGCTGATGTTCTCCTTCGGGCGGATGGTTTTCTCTGCGCCGGCTGGTGGTTGTTCTGCTCTGGTTGGCGGTTGTTCTGCTCTCCTTTGTTCTGAGGTGCTAGATTTTTATGGTCTAAAGTTCATGAATAGGGATGACCAGGAATTCGACTCCTGGCCCAATGGCTGGCCATCCATTTGGCGGGCTTTCGGAAGGGGGTCTGTATCAGTCCTTTTGTGATTTATGGCCCGCCTGATTCTACCTTTACTGATGATTTTCATTAAGCTGTTATAACTTTTGATACATCCACTTTTATGGTAATCACTGACCAGATTTGGAATCAGGGGTGATTAACAATCAGATTGATACCAAACATGCCATACCAGCTTCACAGGTACATACCTCATACCATCTGCATTAATTGATTAAACAATTAATTATTGTATCTATGTGACTGATTCACATCAGTATAGGATACAGGTGTTTTGGGTTGCACCTCAACAGATGTTACACTTTGTGCGGATATTACATCAAATATTCATATTACAAACAGCACATCTTATCCATAGATAGGCGTGGCCGTTAGTTTGTGGTAATATCAATATAAGTTGCACATCTGGAAAGAACATAATTTGTTTGGTGTGGCTTATGCCAATTCATCTTCTCCAGAATGGATAAAATACACCTTAATTCAGTTCTTTTAACATAGCATGGTAGAAACAAAGAAACTTGGTGAGGTCCACCAAGATCAGATAAGGACCACAAAGGAATGTTGGAAGAGAAGGGGGGGTTTTAACACAGAAGACTCTCTAAAAGTTAGGACACATACAAACATAACGTATCTGTATATTGAGACTAGTAGTCGTGAGTAAATCAATATACAGGGTATACAAAAGCCAAACTTAAATGAAATTTCCTTTAGGGTGTTTGTCTGTTGGGTGAGTGAAATGTAAGGCAGAATGTATGGGGAGGGGGTTGTGTGCCAAGTCGAGGGACCCCTGTCCGTGATGTCCACTCTGCTTGTCTGTAGGTCCCTAAATCTTTGGGCAATAAAAGTTGGAGTGCTAGCCTCCCTGGTTATCTGTGTGTGTGTGTTTGTGTGTGTAACCCCCCTTTGGTGCCTCTCGTACCAGGCTCGGCCTTGTCTCAGGCCACCTGGAATTTAGGCCCTGTGATATGTGCATGTGTGATCCTACATATCCCCCCTTTCGGCTGATGATGGCATTGCCATCATTCAGGCGACGGAAGTTGAAACAGGATCACCACCATGCAACGAGGCATTGTTGACATCCCATTGTTTGGCACTCTGGGTGGCATAGTGACAGGATGGACAGGGAGGAGGCGCAGGGGCTGGCGCCTGGCTTCTGGGACCGCGAGGAGTGGTGAATCCTATGTCGAACAGGGTGCCAACGGCTGCTGCAGCTCCCAGCAGGGTGCTCAGGAGCCTCTTGGGCCGTCGATTGGACTCAGCTTGGGTCACGGTCGTTGGGTTACTGCTCCAACCTGTGGGTAGTGTCAGCGGCAGCATGATGCAGGGCATCCTGAGTCCATCTGACACCTGTCCCACTAGTTTGGGGTCTCTCATGCAGGTAATGGGCTCGGTTGACATCGTCAGACGAATACTCTTTCTGTGTGGGTACAACAGTTGGTAGTCACGAGACCGGGCTGTTCCCGGAAGACGATGCTGGGCGGAGGTCCAGGGAACGCCGTGTCAGACTGGAGCCTCAGCCTCCTAGGCAGAGTAATGCTAATAGCGGGGGCAGCATCACCCTAGTAATAGGGGGTAGAAAATAAAGACCAGATTAGGATTGAGGGGGTGAGTCGAGACTCTGAATGTTGTGCACACCGGTGCAAAGGGAAAGGGAGAAAGAAATAGTGGGCAACAATTCTCGGCCAGAGAACGATTGCAAAGAAACAAACGGGACAAAGAAAATTGCAAAACCGGATCCTCTTCAGTAATTTCCCGGGCACGCGTGAGCCACCCCAGGTCCTTACCAAAAACAACAACCAAAATAAAATGAAAAGCTATCAAAAGAAAGAAACAGATAAGTACGGCAAAAACTGAAAAGGTCACCCAGATATCAGTAGTCAGGCCCACCACCTTAATCTACCCTATCTGTGACCATCTTTCCTCCCCTTTCTCTTTGGTCTTTCTCCTTGGGAGTTTGGGGAGATTTCAGACTGAAAAGATGTCTTTCTTTTGGTTGGAATGTGGTTTATTCCAAGCTGCTGGCTTCGTCTTGAGAAGACTGGTTGGTGGGTGTTTCAGGCTTTCTCTGGGCTTGGTGTTTCTTGATTTGATTCCGATGAACCCACTTGAGGCATGTTTCGTGGGTGCCTTTGTCGGTTCGGATTCAGTAAGCCACAGGTGACAGTTTGTCCACGATCTCATGTGGTCCCGACCAGTGTGGTAGAAGCTTCCTGGAAAGTCTTTGTGCTGAGTTTTGTTGCACAAACCTATAGGTCCAGATTTTGTCTCCCACTTGGAGTTCATCTTGTGAGGTTTTCTGGTCATAGTAGGCTTTCCTGCCCTCTGCGGTTCTTTGCAGGTTTTGTTGGGCGAATGCAAAGGAAGCTCTCAAATGCTGGTGCAGGCTGTCCAGATATTGTTGTGTGGTGTAGGCTGTGATGAGATTGTTGTCACCAGGTTGGTAGAGCAGGTGGAGAGGGAGTGTCATTTGTCGTCCTGTCATCAGTTCGAAGGGGGACACTCCTGTGGACTTGTGGGGTGTGGCTCTGATTGCCATGAGCACCAGAGGCAATTTCACATCCCAATCTTTCTGATTGGATGCCACATATTTCTTGAGCATACCGACGACGGTTCGGTTGGTCCGTTCTACTTGGCCGGATGCCATAGGATGGTGGCTGATGTGGAACTGGGTTTTGATCCCCAACAGTTTCCAGATGTCCTGCATCACTTCGGCTGTGAAGTGGGTGCCTCGGTCTGAGTTGACTTTCAGTGGGAGGCCAAACCTGGAGAACACATGGTTCGTGAGCAGATATGCCGTTGTCTGGGCTGTGTCGTTGGGTGCCGGGAGGCATTCTACCCACATAGTAAACTGACAGGTGACTGTGAGGAAGTATTTGTTTCCGTGAGCTGATCTCGTCAGGGGTCCTACCCAGTCAATCTGTAGATCTGACCATGGGAAATTGATACCCCGTCGCTGCAGAGGTGCCTTGTAGGTTTGGGTTTGCTGGTTGAAATTGGCAGCAGACCAGACATCCTTTCACATATTCTGTTACATCCTGTCGCATGTTAGGCCAGTAGGCTACTTGACTAAGTGCCTCGTAGGTTGTTTTGGCATTGCGGTGTCCTGCACAGGGTGCGTCGTGGGCGTACAGTAGCATGACCCCCCTTTGTGCCTGAGGGACCACGAGCCGTGGTGAAGTGTGGGCATCAGGGACATCAAGACGTACGCCCTCGGCAAAATGAAGAAAAGGTAAAGCCATGATCAGGTGATGGATGTCAGGAAGGGATGCCTGATCAGTTGTGGAGATCGAGTTAGCAGAGAGGTCGCGGAGGTGATCACAGACCTTGCCGAGCACAGCATCAGTGGGCTGGAGGGAGACGATGTCAGAGTTGGAGACCTGAAGGGAAAGTTCCAGAAGTGAGGCCTCTGGCATCGAGGTAGGTGCTCGGCTGTGGCTGCAGGTGACGACCTGGACAGCATGGGTGGGTGGGAGGGGACAGTCACCATGCAGTGCTCCTGCTTTAGCGAGTGCGTCCGTGTGGTCATCGTATGTCTTGTCCAGTCCTAGGAGTCTGGAATGACAGCTGACCTTCTTCCAATAGATCTGCATGTTTCGTGCGGTAATCAGAGCATCGCACGTATGCAGGAGGTCTTTGTGTTTGACCGGCTTGTTCCCTGATGTCTTGAAGCCATTCTGTGTCCAGTGAGGGAGATGGCACATGAAGTTGAGACGTGCATAGCTGAAGTCTTTGCAGATCAGCAGGTCCTTTACTTCACGTTCGGAGGCCATGTCCAGGGTGATTAAGATTGCTGCCAGCTCTGCGTACTGTGACGTGTGAGGACCAAGCTTGAGCTGTTGTGGTGGGACAGGGTCGTCATTGAGCCACAGAATGCCAGCTCCAGCTTTCAGGGTCCCCTGATGTTTGAATGAGCACCCATCTACATAAACGATGATCATGTCTTGACAGACATTTTCATCAAAGTAGTGGTATTGCAACGGTTCCATTGGTGTGGGCGTGTCCACAATGTTGGGTGCTGCTGGTCCCTCCTGAGAATAGCTGTGGCAGCTGGGTGACTGTACTGCGTCAGGCTGGGCAGTTCTGGCATGAATTGTCAGGTGTTGGTCGTCAGCAAGCTCCACGTGACATACAGTCTCTTTTGTCACTGGTGACTCTTCTACCTCCATGGTCATGACCACATCTGTGACTTCCGTGCCTTGGGGCCACATGCATTTCCCGATCTTGGGGCAGAAGGATCCCGGGGTAGGGTCCAGCCTGCACAGGAAGGAGTCATGATGCTGGTATGGGTCTCTTGTGTCAAGACACTGATCTCCAGCTGCGTTCTCTCCATGGTGTGGAGTGAGGTCCGAGGAGACAGCCAGGGTTTGACATTCCCATGTGGCTGTGTCAGGTGTCCACAGTGGCAGCGGTTCTCTAACTTGAGCCCAAATTTTCTGACGTTGGAAGTCTAACAATGGCTCGAACCGGTTCAGCAAATCTTTCCCAATGAGGAATGGAATGGACTCAAGCTGGGAAATGTATACAGGGTGCATTACATTCATGGGGCCGATGGACAAATCGAGGGGGATCATGTGATCCATCCTGGTGCCCACTGGTGAATATGCCTGCACGTCCAAAGAGCATTTCCTCGGCTGGAGGGTTTTGTTCTTCTGGGCGGCTAGGTGCTGCACCTGGTAGAAGAGACTGGCTGACATGAGGGTGATGTCTGCTGCAGTGTCGATGAGGGCCTCGAGGGTGAGAACATCTTCCAGGGTGATTGAGAGGTAGAATTTCTTGGCTACCCCCCTTTCCATCAGGTCATCCAGAAGCTGTGGCACAGGGGCCTGGCCAGGAAATGGTGAGGCGTCGCCGCAGTCAGATTGGTGCTCTGAGTCAAGGCACACAACCAGGACAGTGCTGCCGGGCACCAGCGGGGGCTCATCCCCTTGATCAAGCTCTGTGTTGGTGACGGCAACATCAGGTGCTCTTACTGGGCATGAGTCAGTAGCACTTTCTAATTGAGGTGGGACTTCTTCAGTTGTTCCAATATCTCTGGTAGGGAAGGCCGATGACTGTTGAGTGTCATTTGGGGCTGACCTCTGAGGGAGTTTGTAGGCATTGTCTGGTGTGGGTTCAGGTGAGGGTTGTGGGGTCCTGCGTGATTTGTGCTTCCGTCCTAGTCATTTTGGATCTTTCTTCTGAAAGTCCTCTTGACCCCTGAGGGGATGCTGAGTAAAGAAATCACGCAGCAACTGTAGTAGATTAGACTCCTCTTCTTCCTTGGTTCGTCCAGGCCTCGAGTCTGGATCGTAACCTCTCCTTCTGTCTTGCCAATTCTGTGGTGGATTCCGTCGGGAACTTGGGGGAGAGCTTAGCTTAGGAAACTGGTTTCCCTGTCGGTCTCTCCACTTGTTCCATGGCTCCATTGGTCTTAGTTTACCCTTGTTAAGATAGCGCCGTGTCTCCCACCAGTCTGGCTGGGTCTTTGACTGCTGTGGGGGCACACCAGGGTAACGCTCACTGTGGCTTGCTGCTCTCCAACCTCGGTCGTGGATTGGTGGTTGATGAGGAGGGTGGCCACCTTCCAACGCTAGGTTGGGATCTGTAGTGCTAAGGTTCAGCACTGCCGGAGCCTTGGTTGCCTTCTCAGCTGCTGCTCTTTGTTTGTGGTACGCCTTGATCGCCAGGTCTCGCAGTTGTTGACTTGTCATGGTGCGGGGACAAGCCATCAGCCCCAGGTAGTGGTTAATGGTTGGGTGGAGGTTCCGAAGGAAGAGAGCCTTGAAGTTTGCATCTTCTTCCATGTCTGGCTCATTTCTGGACCCAAAATATGCCCGACGAAGGCGATTGTAGTAGGCTTGGGGAGCTTCTTGTCTGTTCTGTTTAACATCGAAGGCGACGGTGATACCTTGTTCTGAGTCAGGATCAGCGAACTCTCGAATCAGGGCTTTGTGTAGCAGCTTGGAGTCGGCCTTGATTCGACTGGGCTGTCGATCCAGGAAGCTGCGGAGCTCCAGACTAGATGTGATCCTGATGAGGTAGACTCTGTCCTCATTGGTCACATTGTCCAGTCTTTGGAGGTGGAAGTCGATGTCCTGGAGGTAGGCGTGAATGTCGTGGCCTCCTCTGGGATTCGGGGTGAACGTGTTGATATTCCGAGCTGCTTTATCAAGCTCCTTTGTGGTAACCCGGTGCTGGTGTAACGTTCGCTTTGGTAGGCCTGTTCCATCCGTGGTGTCTTCTCTGAGAGAGACCTTCTGGGTTCTTGGTTCCTCAAGGTCCGGTGTTGGGCAAGGCGGTACCTTGTCCCAGTGAGAGGTCCCTTGAGCGCAGTCTGAGTGCCTTGGGGGAGACAGCATTGTTGGAGAGGAAGTCGGTGCCATCACTGAATCGTAGGATGTTCCAAATTCTGACTTCACCTCATATGCTTGCTTCAGTCCCCGTCTCAGCTGGTCAATCTCTTCTGCGTCAGCCCAATGTTTCGTTCTGGCCTCGGTGAGCTGTTCTTGGGAACTGATCAGTTGGTGATTCAGCTTGTGCAGGCGTCTCTGTGCCTCATCCAGATGGTTTTCCAGGGCCTGGATCCGACCATCCTTTTTCTTGAGCTCCGCGTGGGCTCTGTCCAGCAGGGTGTCGGCCTGGTCCAGTCTGGCTTCAAGGTTTTTTCTGGTGGCTCTGGCTTGCTGTTTTTGCTGGTCAGCTTCAGCTCTGAGCTCTTCCAGGGCGTGTTGAAGCTTTTTGCTGGTCAGCTTCAGCTCTGAGCTCTTCCAGGGCGTGTTGAAGCTTTTTGCTGGTGTGAGGCATTTCACCTTCTTCTGTCTCCTCCTCCTCATGGGGTGGAGAACTTCTCTTTTGGAGTTCTTGCTCCAGATTCCCAATGTGATGCTGGGCCTGGGCGGCATCTCTCTGTGCCTCTGCCAGTAGTCGTTGGGTGTTTTCCTCCTGCTGTTGGAGTGCTTGCACCCTTTGCTGGAGACGGGACGTTCCCTCTTCATTCATCTTCAGCCTGGCTAGTAGTTTGTGTGCGAGGGAGCCGAGTATTTTGGTTAGCTCTTTACTCCCGCATTTCTGAGTGGGTGGCATGTCCATAAGTTTGGCAATGTCGTCCTCAATTTGGTCAGCTTCTTTGGACCATGTGAGATTGACATGACCGGGCGGCAAGTTGGGAGTCACATCTTCAGGCCAGATACCAAAATCTTTCCACTGGTCCGGTGGGCCTTCCATGTGGATCATTGTGACTCGGTCAACAGGAGGGTGGCCGCAGAAATCTGTTACTCAGGCTGGGTGTTGCCTAGGTGGGAGGCCTAACACCTAAATCTGGGCGAACAAATTAAACCAACAAAATAAAATAAAGTAGAACTGGGGCCTGTCAATGGGTAACTGGACGGGTGTAGTGAACCACGGGAATAGTTACCCACGACAAACTAAACAAAGCAAAATTGTTCCCTGGGAGAAGTTGTTGCAGGTTAGAACAGTGTGAGTTACTCTAGAGCCTGAGAGATGCCCTAGTGAGGGGGAAAGAATAAAGCCTTATCCTGGAAATTGCAGATCTGTGGCTATTGACAGTGTCAGAAGACCACAGGAGAAGTTGGGAACAGGAAATGAGAAATAACAGCTTCAAACCAATGGGACTGCATTCAAACGTAGCTTGCTGTTGCAGATCAGATTACCCCTGGGTTGGGCTCTGTTGTACAACTCCGCTTTGACCAGAAGGGGGACCACTAGCAGGTTCTGCTTTATGTGTCCCTATATGAGGTGTTGCGGTGTTTAGCTAGTCATGCAGTTAGAGAGGCTTGAACGCTGTCAGGTGTCCCTCCTGAGTAGGGCACGTCCCACAAGCTCAATCCCAGCCAAGCAGGCCCAAGTCCAGCTCCCACTCCCCCGATCCCCAGCAATGTCAACTTGGAAGGGGGTGTTCTGTACGCACAACTGAAACAACCCAGGTGGGGCTCAGCTTATCGGGCGCACTTTTGGCCCTGACTCGAACAAGAGACGGCGCAACGGCACTCGGGTGTCACCCAACCGATTGAGAGTCCAAGCTAGGGCTGTTCTCCTGAACTTCGCCCTAGACGAGGTCCTGCTCAAACTTGTAATGACCTCCCGAGATACCTGCCAACCTTGCCCTTAATGAGTCAGCGGGTGCAGCCGGGCTGGCGCGCTTTTGGGCGTCCAATTGCTGAGAACTCCCCTTCGGTTCTGACAAACTGTATGATCGTAAGCAGTGACAGCAGAACTACAGGCAAGCTCAACCAACAGAGAGCGAATGGTAAGCACCCAGCACAGGAAAAGCTCAACCGATCACGTCCAAAACCTCAACGACTCCCTGAAGTGATTGTATATGTAATTGGTTTACTGTTATTAATAATGGTTGAACTTCTATGCAAGTCTCCTTGTTGGGGGAGAGAGAGTGAATGAAAGCATAAAATGAAATAAAACCTAAAATAAATCAAAAAGGTAAAACAGAAATCAAACCAAATTAATTGTTTCTTATTGTTTAATTGTAAACATCAATTAGTTATGCAGCAATAACCTAATTAGATGTTAATGTGTTGTGATCTAATCGATTTGGTCTGTGAAGTTGATTCCTGCTTTCAGGCAAGAACCTGTGTGTCCAATTATGTGTGTTGGTATTACCGGTGTTGACCACCAGAGACCCAACTCAGATGTTGTTATACTACTATGGCTGACCACTAGAGACGCAATTTCGAAATGGAGTGGTAGTTCTATGCCTGACCACTAGAGGCGCAATTTCGAAATGGAGTGGTAGTCCAATGCCTGACCACTAGAGGCGCAATTTCGAAATGGAGTGGTAGTCCAATGCCTGACCACTAGAGGCGCAATTTCGAAATGGAGTGGTAGTTCAATGCCTGACCACTAGAGGCGCAATTTCGAAATGGAGTGGTAGTTCAATGCCTGACCACTAGAGGCTCAATGGGACGTTGCTCCCTTTGTGGGGGGGGGTCCCAGATACGTGAGCCTAAGGGGTGGGGTCACTGGTGACCCAGGAGAAAAAAACAAATGGCGTCAGGCAGGCCTTCAGGGCTCTGACCTTTAAGTGGTTAGAGTGGCGTTCGCTGACTGCACTCGTAACCAAGACGGTTGCTAGGCGATTGCCGACGCTAGATGAGTGACATACACTTTTAACGCATGCACACGCCGCTTGCGGCTAACTTCTGCGTCTTGCGCAGTTTAAAACCCCTTAAAACAATTGCTGAAGCGAGACAGCGCTCGCGTTACGGCGACAGATCTAAATAGCGAGTGCACTATATCTCGTCGCAAATGGTGCTTAACCACGGCGGGTCTCAAGCACTGGAGACTCCCAAATTCTAAATAACACACACACTTGGCTCACAGCGCAAAGCGGTGTTAAACTTGCTTTGCCTAAAGCAGGCACACACATACGAGAAAGATCCTGATAGGTAGCTAAGCTATCGGTCTTATCTCAGGGAGTACAAACGCAACAGAATTCAGGTTAGATCCTCTTAACAAGAATTCCTGTTCGCTAATAGAAAGAGAGATCTCTGCCAGGATTTATAGAAAGGTAGAAACTCGTCCGAATCGTCCTGGAAACAACGCGCTATACCTGAGAATCTCGTCAGATATAGGGTTTAAATTTACTGCAGTTTAAAACGAATGAAACCTAAAATAAAATAACCGAAAATAAAACAAAAGAAAATAACTACTAATAATAGAAATAAAAATAATAAGCCCGTATAATCCCGCTTAAATGCCTTCGGACTGCCGTGAGTGCAATTAATCCTCAACTTTGCAACCTGTTCACAGTAGCGCTTATTCAACTGCACGTTCGGTCATAAAAAGTTTAAATTGTGTGCTCACAAAAAGTTTGAACCTTGTGCCCGCGTTCTTCCACCATTAATGTAGGAATTAATAGCTCAAATAAATTTTTATATTCTCCACCAATATGTTTGAATTAATTAAAGTTTAATTAATTATTATTTAATGCTGATTATTAATCAATTGTTATGCCGAATGGTCGGCTCCTCCAAACTCAATTGCGGTATCCCTGTGAGTCTGTTAATGTGAGACCTAAATGGGATTCACTAATTACCAGTATCGCTTAGTAACCTGGGTTAGAAGGCTCGTCCAGCGAGCTGCATCACCAGGTAATGTACACGATTGGTAGCGAAGCTCCCCTCACGGCCAATGAGAGAGAGAATCGCGATGTTTCAGGCGAGTTTGAGGTTCAGAGCGTGTAGCAAGATCGCACAATGGCAGGAACTTACTATGAGACACACAATGACGGAGGCTAAAGTTGTGTAAAAGACATGCATTTATTCCTAGCTAACACTACAACTAACATAAGACAGACATTACACCTAACACAAACAAAAAACACGAAATAACGGAATAAAACAAACAATGTAATTATGAAAATGCAATGACCGGATTTAAATGAGTAACCTTAAATGGGAAATACTGTTCTGCAAAGCAAGCACAGTTTGTGGAAACACGACCCTAAAGTCTTATAGCAGGTTAACAGAACAGCTTAAGTTGTTAGAATGAAAGGAAGTTGGTTTACTTGGTTGAAGAGTGAGGGGGGGGGGGGGGGTCTTGGCAGTTGATGGCAGAGCTGCTGAGCTGATGGCACTCAGGAAGGCGCGGCGTTTGGAGCAGTGGAGTGGAGTCCCTTTAGATTCTCTCTCCTGGTGAAGCTTTGTCTTGGGTGCTGTTCTCTGTTCAGCTGGGCCTTCACCGGAGGGCTTCTTGTGGGTTTCTCTTCTCCCGGGCTGATGTTCTCCTTCGGGCGGATGGTTTTCTCTGCGCCGGCTGGCGGTTGTTCTGCTCTGGTTGGCGGTTGTTCTGCTCTCCTTTGTTCTGAGGTGCTAGATTTTTATGGTCTAAAGTTCATGAATAGGGATGACCAGGAATTCGACTCCTGGCCCAATGGCTGGCCATCCATTTGGCGGGCTTTCGGAAGGGGGTCTGTATCAGTCCTTTTGTGATTTATGGCCCGCCTGATTCTACCTTTACTGATGATTTTCATTAAGCTGTTATAACTTTTGATACATCCACTTTTATGGTAATCACTGACCAGATTTGGAATCAGGGGTGATTAACAATCAGATTGATACCAAACATGCCATACCAGCTTCACAGGTACATACCTCATACCATCTGCATTAATTGATTAAACAATTAATTATTGTATCTATGTGACTGATTCACATCAGTATAGGATACAGGTGTTTTGGGTTGCACCTCAACAGATGTTACACTTTGTGCGGATATTACATCAAATATTCATATTACAAACAGCACATCTTATCCATAGATAGGCGTGGCCGTTAGTTTGTGGTAATATCAATATAAGTTGCACATCTGGAAAGAACATAATTTGTTTGGTGTGGCTTATGCCAATTCATCTTCTCCAGAATGGATAAAATACACCTTAATTCAGTTCTTTTAACATAGCATGGTAGAAACAAAGAAACTTGGTGAGGTCCACCAAGATCAGATAAGGACCACAAAGGAATGTTGGAAGAGAAGGGGGGGTTTTAACACAGAAGACTCTCTAAAAGTTAGGACACATACAAACATAACGTATCTGTATATTGAGACTAGTAGTCGTGAGTAAATCAATATACAGGGTATACAAAAGCCAAACTTAAATGAAATTTCCTTTAGGGTGTTTGTCTGTTGGGTGAGTGAAATGTAAGGCAGAATGTATGGGGAGGGGGTTGTGTGCCAAGTCGAGGGACCCCTGTCCGTGATGTCCACTCTGCTTGTCTGTAGGTCCCTAAATCTTTGGGCAATAAAAGTTGGAGTGCTAGCCTCCCTGGTTATCTGTGTGTGTGTGTTTGTGTGTGTAACCCCCCTTTGGTGCCTCTCGTACCAGGCTCGGCCTTGTCTCAGGCCACCTGGAATTTAGGCCCTGTGATATGTGCATGTGTGATCCTACATATCAATGCAATAAGCAATTAATAATGAAACTTATGTTACCATTTATGTTATAATTGTTAACTGTAATTATATACAATTGTATAATTACTGTTTCATGACCTTACTGTTTTATGACTCTGATACATGGTGCAATAATTCTGTAGCAGGCTGCAATACTTAAAAAGCGGAACTAATATATTTGCAAGAGAACCAAACTAAGGTACAGACCTAAGTTTGAGACGTAAGCTATTGCAACATAAGCAAGACATATGACCACTGAGGAGGGGGACTGCTAGGGTAAGCGGAGATGTTATAGTGATAACATCCACACGGGGCGACCATGGAAAGGTCACCCTACCTCTAACCTGATGTTCACCGATAGCGGGGTGACCACAGAAAAATTCCACTACTCACCTGCCTCCTCAGCTGATCGAAAGATGTGCTAATGATGCTAAACGTGCTGAAATGTCACAACTCTATGCCTATAAAAGTTGTATTCACCTGTTGTTCGGGGAGCAGATCACAAGACTCATGAAAGACTGCTGAGTGTCTGTTCCCCAAAGCTTTGGTAAAGGTAATAAAGTTTGTCAGACTCTTTTTTTTTTTTTTTTTTTTATTGCCCACCACCACCCCCCCTCTTCGGAGGACAACTTTATTTTACATTACATTCAAGAGCAAAGACTGTGGCCGCTCCGAACTCAACCGTCCCGTGGGAAAAAAAAAAGTTTGTCAGACTCTTAAACTCATCGACTTCTGCCAAATTCCTTTCACACAGTCTTACTGTAAGGCTGGTGGAGAATGATGGAGGGGGTCCACTGTTCACCTGGCAGACGTCCTGAAGTCTGTTTCGACAGGGATTCCACAATGAAATTGGCTTGTTGCATCTTGGAGCTCGTCTGGCAGAGACGTCCTTTGCAGGGTCTCAGGAAGGGATTGAGTCAACCCAATAAAGCAGAGAGTGCTCTGGCCACAGGGTCTTTCTTCCCAAACATAAGCATATACAACATATACAGGGGCGGATTAAGGTGCACAGAGGCCCCTAGGCTACAGTAGTCTGTGGGCCCCTCAACCCCACCCCCCTCCGCGCCAATGGGGGCCCCCTTGCAGGCTGGCACACGTGGGGCCCCTAGGCTTAAGCCATATCTAGCCTGTGCGTTAATCCGCCCCTGAACATATATATCCATATATAGATATAAATTTAACTGAAGACAAGAAATATATGCAGTTACCAATGTAAAACAGACATGCATACATACAGGAACTATACATAACAATGTAAACTATAGATATGGGTATGGAATCGGAATGTGCAGTGCAAAGTGATTGCTGCTTATCAGTCCAGCAAACTTAACCTATACATGCATATGAGGACCGTAGGGAAGAAGAAACTGCAGCATGAAGTGACTGGTGGGCCACCAGGTGAGAATCACTTACTTTAGGATGGTTGTTTTTTCACTTCCTGTTTATAATGACATCAGACATCCTAGGAAAATGTATAAATTCACTATAATTTGACAGCACGTGTAGTAGCGTGATACAGTAACTCAGGCCCCTACTTTCCCTCAGCTCTCTGCCTTTCAGTCAGCCATTGGCTGTGCTCATAGGCTGTACGGCCCTCAGAAAACTCTTCACGCCCCCCTCCTATTATCATGCACTTTCACTTTTCGGATTTTTTGTAGGACAATCTCTTTTTTACCAGTATTTTAGTGCTAAAACAGCTGCAGCTGGGAAAGCGATGAAGCTTTCCTTGGGAAGTCAGCATGTTTTATATGATACTACTGAGGATGCGAATATTGCCATGGATGACTTCCAGTAGTCCTGTGGAAGAAAAATTTGTCAAAGTTTATCTATTAATATTACTAATAAACTGATGTTTGTCCCTTACTGAAAATGTAGTCAAAGTTACCTTCAAATTATTCAAGTCGAAGCTTGGTAAGGTACAGTTTCTTTAATAGATGAAAGAGAAAGTGAAACGAACAGAGCATTCTCGTCCTAAATGTTTTTGAGTTTCCTCAAAAACATGCTCACAGCATAATTGGCTATTCTGCTGAGAAGCAATTCTCCTATCAATAAGAGTATTAATAATAATTGGCTAATACTTCAAGGGGTGAATTAATTATATCTGGGTGCTACCCCAAGAGGAACATTATTCTTGCACGTGCCTGGCTTACCCACTTAAATACAATGCAATTGAATGTCGTAATGTCCTTGCAAATAACCAGAGCTTCTCAGAGCTCTGGACCACCTTCTCAGAAGCACCCTATCTTACACCTCAAGCAGCTCGACAGACTTCAGGCTCAACCACAGGTTTCTCACTGTCTAGTTTCGCTAGGTCACCTCCCTCAATGCAACCCAAATGACCTCCAACTGAACACCAGAAGCATATTGACATCAATCCCCTAACACCTCCCTCCAACCTAACCTGTCAATTTTCCTTCCACCGCCCACGTTCTGGCCTCCTGGCCCAGAGAGGGTGGCTCAGCCTCGTCTGCCGCCAGGTGTCCCAAATGTGTTGCCATTCACGGAGGAGGATTGATGGGAGAGTATCCACTGGTGTCTGGAAGAGCTGTCCAAAATGTTTGAGTCTGCCAGTCCTCTATAATTCTGCCCAGAGGAAGATGACTCTGCATTTTCAGTACCCTGCCCAGGGGAGGCCAGCACCGAGTTCCCAGAGTCTGGCCCAGAAGGGGCCGTCATCCATACTGAGCTTCCCAAGCCCAGCCCACAGGGCCCTGCTCCTGCTCCGCTCAAGATTCCAGAGCCTGACCCTCAGGGGCCCATTTCTATTTCTCCTGAGCCTCCAGAGTCCAGGCCACAGGGGGTTGGTCCTCCATTCTTCTCCTTTTCAGTGGTTCCTGAGTCCGTGCTCACCCCCTACAGTGTCCTCTGAGGCTGTCGTCGCCCCAGCAGCATCCCCAGAGTCCGTCATCACCCCTGCTGTGCCCCCTGGGTCCGTTGTTGCCCAGGCACCCACCTCGTCATCTCTTGTCGTTACCTAGGCACCCGCCTCATCATCTGCTGTCGTCACCCAGGTACCCACCTCATGGTCTCCTGTTGTCACCCTGGCATCTGCCTTATTGCCCCAGGCTAAGAGGGGAAGGACCCGGAAGACACCCCTCCTGGGGACTTGGAATGGGACCCTTTGGTATTGGCCTTGAGCTCAGTGCTTTGGCCCTCCCCCCATTGGTTCCCTCCAGCTCCCATCCTGCAGTCCCCTCATCACCCTCCAGCTCCTGTCCTGCAGTCTCCTCGTCTCCCTCTATCTAATGTCTTTAGGTCCCTGGTCACCCACAGGCTCCAAACATGCCATCTCTCACCCCACCTGTCCAATTCCGTAGGCCTGTGGTGGTGGTCTCACCCTGTCCTTTTGTGTCTCATCACTTGTCAACCCTGCAGTGTCCTTTCAACCCCAATCTGTTCCTACCCCAGAGTTGTCAAACTCCAGTCCTGGAGGACAGGAGCCCTGCACATTTTTGGGTTTCCACTCATTTAACACCTGATTCAACTTCTTGTGCTAATTATCACACAGCTCTTGAGTTGAATCATTTGTGGTGGAACAGGGAAAGAGCTAAGCTAAACAGGGCTCCGGCCCCCCAGGAATGGAGTTTTACACCCCTGTCCTACCCAGTCGCTTCCTCCTTTGTTCCCAAGCCATCTGCTCAATCAAGCTCCTTTTGTTCCCTTCCCTTCTGGTTCTCCTACTCCATCCTGGTCCCCGCCTTAGGTCCCTAAGGTCTGTTACCTCATTTGGTGGTCCCATCCCCGTTCCTTGTGTTTGCCCTGTTTCTCCTTGCTCCCTTGTTTAACCTCCTGGCTCTGTCTGTCCAGTTTCATGGTTTCCATTATTGTTTTTTTCCCCTCCTGTTCTGTGCTTCTTAACCCTCTGGGGTCGAGTGCATCGTCGGCAACGCAGCGTACTTTTCGCATCTATTTCAGTTTATATCTCGCTGAAATCTTAATGTAGAATAATAAAATAAAAACGCTGGATAAATCCATAATCTGTCTTCTTTTCAAAACATCTATTGTCGGAAGTATTACAGTTTTTTTTAAATTATGTTAAATCAGCAAAAAAGTAAACCATGTCACCTTACTTTGTTTTACCTGCATCCGGGGCGTGTAGTACTGCTGTCACCCGAAGATCGCTATTCACATTCTAAATAGCCGCATTAGCGTGTATTCAGATCGCATTCGCATGGAAATTTGATGAACAGTGCAGCGGTGAAACGCGATCCAGATACATCCCCATCAGCACCATAAAAGGGGGTTGGGGATGTGGCCAGGTGTGAATGGCTCATTCATACACATGAAAGTTGCTACATATTCAATGAAAGGAGCCAGAAATAGTGGCATGAGTTACCTTTTTCTTATTTATTTATCCAACTGAATGCTGCAACTACACCATTTAGTCATCTTCATGTAGCCAAGACTTTGGTGATCAGATATCTGGGATTAAAACAAACTGCCAGCATTGCTTACTATGTGGTTTTATAATGTTTCTGCAAGTGTTCCAAACTGCATTTTGCAATGTCTATACTTTGATGTCAAATTACAAACAACAAAAATCTGACATATTTACAATATACATTAAAATAAAGATGAGTGTAATGGCAAAACAAATATATAAGAAATAATTTATTTGCCATGAATTAAGTTTATGATATTTGAAGAAATGTGTGATCATGCCCCAGTCAGTGAAAGTGTGTATCCTACCCCTACACCCCAGAGGGTTAAGTTTTGTTCTCCCAATCTTGCTGGCCCTGGCTGTGCTTTTGCTCACCCGGTGTTTGTGGTGGGGAACTACCAACCAGGACAGCAACTGAACAAACATAGAACAGGGTGAACAGGGGCACCAAGGACAGGAACACAAGATCCAGAGACCGAAGGTGGGAGCAGCAGGGGCCACAGGCGACCACGAGACCGGAGCTGGAGGGACCCTTGGCAACTGCAAGGTAGGAGGCAGAGGGGATACCAAAGGGGGCGAGGAGGAAGGCAGAGGGACTGCTGGAGGAGGCAAGGAAGGAGTAGAAGCCGCAGCAGGTGACGGTGAAGCCACAGCCGGCAACTGTCGAGCCGGAGCCAGGGGGACTGCAGGTGACTGCCAGGCTGAAGCAAGGGGGACCGAATGTAAACCTGGGGGCAGGGCAGGCGGGACCTAACCCCAGCACAGGTGTCCTCTCCCACACTTAGAGATGGGTTTCTGGCCTGTATCTGCCATGATAGGGTGGATCTTCAGGGTCTTGAGCCGTGACTGGAGCGGGTATGGGGTCTGAAGCGGGGCCTGGGGCTGGAACCATGGGAACTAGAGCGGGGTCTGAAACGGGAACTACAGGAACTGGGGCTGGAGCAGGAACCACAGGTATTGGAGCATGAACCACGGGTATTGGAGCAGGAACCTCGGGGACTGGAGCTGGGGGTTAGGCCTCAGGTGCGGGCATGGCCTCGGGGGAAGGCGCAGCAGAAACATCGGGTGCCACCTCAAGTGAAAAGGTGTCTCCTGCCGAGGAAGCTTGCTCCTTCTTTCTCAAATTGAGCAGCTTCCTTAAGGTCTCTGCTGCTTTCTCCAGCTCCTGAGGCAGGGAACGGCAAACTCCCTTTGATGCTGTTTAAGGAGCGGGGCAACCTCTGGAGAGTCCTGCACTACCGGATTCCATCACCCGCCAGTACAAACCCTCAAGTGAACTTAGCATTACTAACATGAATGCCAGCTGGCATTTCTTTTCATCCAAGTAAGACTAAAGTAATGGAGCACAGATTAACAAAGCCCCCCTGGCCAATAGCACTTTAGGAAAAGGGTTAGGGCTGGCCAACTCATTTACATACAGATGGAATAAAAACTTGAATATATTTATTCGATCACTGATTTCTTTATTTCTGATTATGTCACGTTTCGTCCTACATAATATCTGGCCCATGACATGTTTATAATTCATCATTAAATATAGCCAGTGGAATGATCTTTCGTAGTATCATTCCACTAATAATGGCACCCTGTCCCCCAGCAAGTGGCTCAGAGGTTTCCCTGTTATTAGTATCTGCGATATCAAACAAAAAAAGTGTAGAGATCATTTGTCTTCTGAAGTGTTTGTAAAGTGTTTCCAAAACAGTGATATTTAAAACATGACCAGTGCACCATGAATCAGGTTATTGATATTGTAAGTATTAAATCCAAATATACTGCATGATACTGTAACGTGTCTCTTTTAGTATCCAAACAGTATAAAGACTCCGTCAGTGCAAAATGCCTATGTCTCTTGTACCCTTTGGTTTTCTGTGAGGCCTGTGATTGATCTTACAGGGCTCATTTCAGCAGCACCAGTGGTTATGTGAGCAGACAGCCGGGATGCCATCAGTCATTTCTGTGTGTACAGACAGAGGGGTCTAAACACCCATGTTCACGTTCTAATGGAGCAGGTCTGTGTTTATCAGGGGCCAAGATCAGCATCAGGGGTCAAAGTTAAACCTAGTTGTCTTTCACTCTGCAGCAGGTTTGGAGAGCTACTTACCTTCTAGCTGGTAAAGACTTGGGGCAGCGTGGGGGCCTCACTCCACCAGGCTTGTGGTTTTGATATCCGGCCCAGCTCTCTGTGGGCAGTTTGCATGGTCTCCCTGTATCTATGCTGGTTTCCTCTTTGTTCTCCCGTTTCTTCCCACAGTCCAAAGACACGTGGTTCAAGTGAATTGCTGCCTCTAAAAGTGCCCATAGTGACTGTGTGTGAGACACTACATCACATTTTCTTGGGCACATCATCATACTGTCTGACATGAAGGGGCCCTAGGCGGCATTTTCTTTCCATGTAAAGGGCAGCCAATAGCAACACTGTTGCCTCTCTAGACGGTGCTTCAGTGATGGTTGCCCCCCCGCTGCCCCCTGAGGCCACCAGTGCATACAGTCATGCTACACGACGCCTTTCTTGATGGTGAACGTGCCCTGTGTGCACACTCCCTGCACCCTTCGCGGTGTCCTCAGCAGTCCATTCCTGCGTAGAGGCGTCTTGTAGCTGCTGGTAAAACGCCAGCCTCAAAACCACACGATCTTCAGATCGTTTCCTCCCTCTGCTCTCAGAATGATTTTCTGTTTATTCTTAAATGGCCGTTTGGTAGCAGCATCTGTGCGTTGGGTAGGAGGTGCTGCCGCATTTGTGTGTGATGGAAAGAGAGAGCTGGAAGAGGAAACCACATAGCAGCAAAACCAGTGCTATAAACAGCACTGTCTCTCCGCAGTGAGACGAGGGTGATTTTTTTTTTTTTTGGGGGGGGGCAGGGCAAAGATGGTGGTAGGTAGGTAAGCAGGTAGGTAGGTAGGTCTACTTGTCTAATCATGTCTAATAATGCAATATCAAAGAGAAGGGCAGCTCAGACAATTGATTTAATTATTGTGATAACTCAAAAAGTATTTGACAGATCTTATGGATAATAGAAGATCCATGACTGATTTAATTTTGTGACGAAGCGCTCTAGAATTGAAGCGGTGTCACATAGTGATGTCACATGAAAGGACAGCCATAGGTGTAGATTCAGTGAACCTGGTTGCATTGATATAAGTCGCCCAATGTTGGGCTTTTAATAATAATAATTTTTGCATAGGTGGGAGGAGTGTGTGGGGGATACAGGTTGTTAAGGTTAGGGGTGTGTGAGTAGAGTGGGAAACACTTGCAGTTTATTTAAGAGCAAATAGACATTGACTTGGATTTTGATGCCTTACTGTCAGAAGCCCATGTCTTCTGTTGGCCTTGCCGTGGTTCCTCAAAGTCTCTCTGTGTCTTTAGTTTATCCTGATATTAGATATCTGACTCCTAGCCCTGCCATCTCAGCACTCCTGACTGTTGGCTTTGAATGTAACCATGACTGTGTCTGTGTGCAGTTTGCAGGCTTCCTCTGTTCACATGGCATTTCTCCAGCTTCCAGTGCCCTGCAATGGACTGACGTGCTGTTGAAGGTTTACCTCACTTTACACTATGCATTAGCATCTAGATAATTATACTAATGATTAAACAGCTATGGTGAAACACATGATTCTTTGAGGCAACAGTGATATCCAACTAATTTTTGTTTCTTATTAGTGATAGCACAATTATAAATACACTTATACTCAAATTCAGGCATGTCCCTTAATTACACAGGTCTGCAAAAAAAATATTTTCAGCTGCATGGGATATTTTTGGTAAATTTTATGTTTTTTAGGGTGTTGAATCCAAAAATGACCTCCATGTCCCTCCATCACGTACAGTTTTTTGCAAACCATGAGGAGTTTACATTAGAAAAGCACAACAGCAATGAAAAAAAATCTATATTTTATTACAATTAACTATGCATAATTTTTCTTATAATTGAAAAAAAGAAACAAAAAACTATTCCTTCATGACATATTTAACACTACATGTTTACTCTTTTTGTCTGTGAAACCTTTTTTTCTTCTCTTTGATGCTCCTGCGAACATGCTTTCGCTTTGCATCTTCTGTTTCCCGCCTGAGCATCCAACAGTAGTCAGCTAGTATGTTGACGTCCCATCTTGGTGAAACCTTTCACCCGGCTCTTCACTATAGTCTCCTAAGTTTTTGGGAAAACAGTCAATATGGGAGTGTAGGAAATGAACTTTTAAGCTCATCTTGTATGCTTGAGCCTCATACGCAGCCAACATGTGTTGTACAGTGGTTTTGTAGAGAGGATCTTTAGTATTCCCCAAAAACCTGTGCACTACATCCTTAAAAGAGTCCCACCGTACCCCCCCCCTCCTACTGACCCCCCTCAATTCCTCACATTTTCTATTTGTATTTCTCTTGAGTCTCGCTCTTAGAAATATTAAATTAATATAAGAAATCATTATTGGATATGATTTTTTGACTCAAGAATAGGATACCAGATTTCAGTCTAAAAAGGGAAATTTTACGCTTAATTAAACTAAAAACATGAGTTTTGCAAGAAAACCTGACAAGATGGAATTTTTCAAATATTTTTCCTGGTTTCAGTGAGTAAAAATCTATAAGAAACAGTCAAAAAAATCCTATGCGGTTTTTTGGTTGCAGACCTGTGTTATTTATGCTGAGGTTATTTTATTAATGGGCCTGTTAATTCAATTAAAGTGTATTTAATGCTCTCCTGATAAATAATGTTAGAATGGCATGTTGAAGTGCTAAACATTCAGCCTTGTGGTTTTGTCAGTTCCTGTTTAAAGTGTCCACTCCCCCTTCACTCTGCCTGCTGTGTGTGACAATAGACACAATAGAGATAGAAAGGACCATGACAGTGAAGGTACACAGGATGAGGAAGTGAGTGTCAGTCTCCACAGATCTGGGCTCAGTGACACACACACGTATGGATCCTCTGATGCTCCTGTTTCTTCTCATTGCTGGGCTCACAGGTGAGTGTCTCTCATTACAGTGGTACTGAGTAGAGATCTCTCTAAAATTATCCCTGTTTAAAAAACCAGCTTGATCAGCTTCCGTTGGATATGCGGGTTGACCAACTAATGATAGTTGAGCAGCTTAAGATGTATTTTTGCTTGATGGTTTGATGCTTTAACTGGTCATCCTAGCTTATTATGGTCATTCTAGCTGGTTTAGCTGAGTTGGGACTTTACTCTCTTAGACCAGCCATAACCAGCTACCAACATAAGCTGGTTTTTAGCTGTTTTTCCGCAGGGGATTAAAATTTAAACTGAATTTAAAATAACTACAACTGAATACAAAATTTTAAAATGCTAATAAACCTAAAATGGATTTCAAATGAAAATTGAAAAAATCAAAAATATAATAAAAATGATCGCCGCTATCAAGGATCTGCCTTGGTCAACAAGACAGACCCAGACAGACACATCAATATGTTAGAGAAATACACTGTCTGATAAAAACACGTCACACACTTCAGCATTTTGTTTGACGGCCTTTAGCTTTGATTATGGTGCACACTCACCATCGCTCTGTTTCGATGAGCTTATGCAGCATCTCTACTTTAATTTTCATTGATTTAATGTTTCACTGAATTCTGAGAACTTTCACAATTGGAGCCCTATGAACCTTGGCATTGTGGTCCTGAAGTACACCCAGGCCATCAGGGAAGAAAACATCCATTGCTTGGATAACCTGGTTATTCAGTAGATTCAGGTACTCAGCTGACTTCACTTTAATGCTGCAAACATATTAATCACTGCAATAACGAATCAATCATTGGCTCTTAAGTATTTAAAATTCAAGCGGTGACTTTATTTTTTCCAGGAAGTGTATATGGTATGATGGCAGAGGTTCGTGCTCTATGCTCAGGTAAAAATTCACACAGCGCAGGAAATACTTTTAGAATTCATGACGTTCTGCAGGCAGAGCTGAGCATATTGATTGGCTAACATTCCCACAGTGCCTCTTCAGGAGTCCTTTTAGACACCAAGTTCTGTGGTTCCAATTAGCACCATGAAGGTGCACAATGGCACAACCACAGAGTGGACCTGGGATTGTTAGTCTGTGGTGTTCATGGGTATTATGGTCTGTAGCCAAGAAACAATTATTTAAGGCTTTTGCTAGACTTAACATGTCTGCAGTGTTCGATCATTTTTAAAATATATATGGGGGGGGGACAACTTTTGCCACCATTGTCTAAAGATGGGGGCATTTGCAAAATTATAGGGTCACTTTTTAAAAATAACTAATGAATAAAGTTTGTTTTTAAAGTGAAATGAGCCCAGATTAAAATGCATGCAATCAGCACCTTGTGCCAGCATGAGTAAATAAAAAACACAATATTGCTGTTCCAAAGAAAAGTGTGCAATCGTCTGTATGTGTATAGAAAACCATCTTTATGTGAGCGAAAGCAGGAGACAGTTCTAACTATTTAGGCTTTTATTTGGCTCTTAATAGCTTTCATATATGTATAATACATTAGTTTATAGATAAATGGAAAACTAAATCACAGTTTTTCAAAAGAACTAGTTTACGGGCTTTTTAAATGCCTTTAGAAACTGTAGAAATTCTATTATAATATTTGGTAAAATAAAAGCCAGCTTTCTCCAGCTGTAAATACAGACCAGTGACCTTGCAAACAACATTATCAGAATTCAAGTGACAATATTGCAAATTGCTAAACATTACATAATTCAAAAATTCTGTTACAGCAACCAGCCATATTTCATAGGCTCCTGGAGCGGAGTTCTGTTCATATGCATGGTTTTCACAGTCAGACTCTCCTATTTCCATTAATGCTGTTGTTGGGCCCCTTTGTCCACTTTGCCCACTGTAGCTAATAGGTCCGGCTATGTGAGACTACATTAACAATAGCTAGCTGACATTTACTGCTAACTTGCCGACACTGTTAGCTAAGGCAACAAAGCAAAGACATATTCTGTAGTGTAAGTGTTAATGTTGCTTATCATATGCAAATCGATGACGCTTGCCTGTTGGGTGGCATTGAGCTGAATTCTTTTTCCTCTGTTCACTTCCTGTAACAAAGCCGTGATTAGCTTTTAGCTGTCCAAAGCTATGTTTGGGTGGGTGAGCCCTGCATGCTTTACAGAACACGAGAGCCATATTAGTCACTCCTTCAGCACCAAGCCAGTCTATTTTCCATTTTTCTGCTCTAGATGCAGCAACTTTTTTGTTAATTTATTTGCTGGGGGCGGCATTGGTGGCGGCCCAGGATTTGCACTGTTTTCTTCGGTAAAGGTTGGTGCTTTTTAATGAGGTACAGATCTATCACAGCAGCCAACTTCACTGCAGGTGCAGGATTGCCTGGCCTTTGTCAGGTATCCTAACAGCGTTACGTAGCAGTACATATAGTTACAGTTACATACTGTTATATACATAAATATTGTGAACAGCGCAGTTTTTGTGTGTATGTTACAAATAAAAATGGAAATTGTAATGGAAAGTATAAGGCTGCAGAAAAAAATGTGACACATGAATGACACAAGAAACCAAGTAAGCTGAAGACATTTTAAAAAACATTTCCACTTTTGCACTTGTAGTTAATTTAAGAGCAACTAGACATCGACAGTAAACAGTGATGGACTTTGATGCCTTACTGTCAGAAGCCCATGTCTTCTGTTGGTCTTGCCGTGATTCCCTCTGTCTCTCTGTGTCTTTAGTTTATCCTGATATTAGATATCTGACTCATACACCTGCCATCTCAGCTCTGAGTGCTGGTTTTGAATGTGACCATGACTGTGTCTGTGTGCAGTTTGCAGGCTTCCTTTGTTCACATGGCATTTCTCCAGCTTCCAGTGCCCTGCAATGGACTGACGTGCTGTTGAAGATTTACCTCACTTTACACTGTGTGCTTCCTGCATTAGGATCTACATAATTATCCTGATGATGAATTATACTAATGATGAATAGTTATGCTTTAAAAAGTGACAAAAAGGAACGACTTGCTGAAGTGCTAAACGTTCAGCCCTGTGGTTTAATCACTTCCTGTTTAAAGTGTCCACTCCCCCTTCACTCTGCCTGCTGTGTCTGAGAATAGAAACGACAGAGACGGTGAAGGTACAGAGGATGAGGCAGTGAGTGTCAGGGTGTACTACTCACACCAGCAATCTGTACCCTGCCTGAGCATGTTTGACCTCCAAAGTCCATTTCATTTGAAAAATGTGAATTCAGTCAATTGTTTTCCCTGCAGGTGCTGACAGTGTGTCCACAGTGAGCTGGGTGTCTGTACAGAGAGGAGGATCTGTCACCATCCCATGTTTCTATGACGACAGATATAAAACTCATGTGAAATACTGGTGCAGAAGGTATAATGTGAGGTCGTGTACTCCCATAGTACACGCTGATTCTGCAGAGGAGGGTAAAGTGTCAATCAGAGATGATCCTGACCAGCAGGTCTTTACTCTGACCATCAACAATCTGACAACTGGGGAGTCTGGTTTCTACTCATGTGGTGTGAAGATCTTAGGAGATGTAGATGTTGGAGATCAGGTTTACCTGTCAGTCACTGATGGTATGATATACAGTATGTACAAAATATGATCACTGTCTTCAGGCATATATGTCTAATACAAAATAAATACACATATTATTTGCATGAACTACAATGACAATAACATATCTTATTTTAAATAAGGAAGGATTTTTTTTTAAGGGGATGAATCTGCCAGCGTTTACACAAGTCATGAGTCAACGGTGACATTTAAATGGGCATCTTACATTTTATTTATGTAAATGAGGGTCAAAATATATGTTTAGTTCTGAATGATAAATGAATCCTGGGAGAAGAAACAGTGTCAGTTTAAATGGGCAACTTCAGGGGGTTATACAAGTTAAGAAATGTCATTTTGTTTAGGTTTTAGTTAGTTTCAAGTATAAATTTTATTTAAAGTGTGAATGTACATATACAGCACCAGTTTGGCTGATATTTAAGTATTTAAGTTTATATTACATATATTAATTAGTAAATATGAATCAGCAAAGATTTGTATGCTTATGAAACTCAGTGATCAGTTAGCCATTTCTCCAATGTTTGATTTTTACAAATACAGTGATATTAAATCCAACATTTAAGCAAAACAATTTTTAATATTTCTGCAAAGTGACATATTGTAACCTACAGTGGGCTGATACTGACTCTTTATTAATATGCGTATAAATGGTGTAAGAGGGAGTGAGAGTTAATCAGCCTGGTAACTTTCATACTGTCCCTGCAGGTGTGTCTGCATTGAACAGAGTGTCTGTACAGAGAAGAGAATCTGTCACCATCCCATGTTTCTATGATGACAGATATAAAACTCTTGTGAAATACTGGTGCAGAGGGCGTAATGTGAGTTCATGTCCTCCCATAGTACACAGTGACTCTCCACAGGACGGTAAAGTGTCAATCAGAGATGATCCTCACCAGCCAGTCTTCACTGTGACCATCAACAATCTGACAGTTGGGGACTCTGATTTCTACTCATGTGGTGTGAAGATCTTAGGAGATGTAGATGTTGGAGATCAGGTTTACCTGTCAGTCACTGACGGTAAGATGTTTGTTCTGCAGACTGTAGCCAATGAGATGCACAGTATGTAACATGTAATTTATCCAGAAAGGAAGGACACAAACACAAACACTGGAGGAAAATATATTTTAGCACTTTAACACCTAATTTACAATAACAAATACCAAATTTTAGTTTTGCACAGTAACATTAATGAGACCTCGGAGAAGTAACAGTCTCAGTTAAAATGGGCTACTTTAGGGTACAAATAACATTAGTAATATGTTTTGCTCAGGTTTTGATGCGTATAAAAAATACGGATAAACATTAAAATAAGCATGTTGTAACTGTGTCATATGCATGAATATTTTACATTTGTGTAAATAACACAGTATTTTATTTGTCATTAATTTGCATGCTCAGGTTCCCCAGAGCTGTCAGTAGACAAACAGGAGGTGACGGGTGTGGAAGGAGACAGTGTCAGTATTCAGTGTCGCTATGGAAACAGTGACAGTCTGAAGCTGTGGTGTAAGATCGGGGGCTCATGTGCATCAGAGAGATCTGTGAGTTTGGATGGGAGGCCTGTCCTGATCAGGGATGACACAGTAAATAAAATCGTCAGTGTGACAATGAGGGGACTGAAAAGGAAGGACACAGGATGGTACTGGTGTGATGCTGGAGGCTGGCAGATCCCAGTTCATATTACTGTCAAACTAATAACCATCACTGAATGTAAGTAATTAATATAAATCTGGCTGTGAATAATTTGTGCTTCAATTCAAATAGCCAAACAGCAAATGAGGCAGTTTCACCCATGAAGGGGGTCTGTGCTTTTTATAGGGATTATCTATGGGGGGGGGGGGGAGCTGTGTATCTTTAAACTACCCTATTGATAACTTTTGCTGAATAGAGCTATTTATTGGGATTATAGTTTCTATACCGGTGGCATGGTGGCTCAATAGGTGGCGCTGTTGCTTCACACCTCCATGTTTAGGGGTTTGAATCTGGCTTCTGCTCTGTGTGTGTGGAGTTTGCATGATCTCCATGTGCTCTGTGGGTTTCCTCCCACAGTCCAAATACATGCAGTCATGCTAATTGGTGTCTCTAATAGAGAGTGTGTGTCTATGTGTCCTGTGACTGACTGGCATCCTGTCCAGGATGTACTCCATCCCTGTGCCCTGTCCTGCCTGGGATAGGCTCCAGGCCCCATATCCCTGACCAGGACAGAAGATAGATGGGTGGACGGCTGTAGTTTTATGTGTCTGTATGAATGTACTGAAAGATTAACATTAAATGCCAGCATTACCTCTATGGTAGACATCCCGTAATACAGTTGTGATGACCTGCATCAAGAGGAATTCATTGTACACTTGGTGAACAATAAAGATTCAGATTCAGATTTAACTATACATACATGCACCTGTTTTCTTATTAATTTCCTGGCCAATACATTGTATATAATCTAATCCTGCTGTTAGTATGTAATTCATTCCTGCCCAGATCCCTGACACAAAGTTGGAGGCAGAATTCCATGCTATCAGGTCCTGCTCTGTACCAAATACACGAGTGTCTGATCTGTTTGTTACACCTGGAGCTGTACTGAGCCCTCAGGAATCAGCAGCTTCTAGGTCAGGATGTGTCTGTATAATGAGACATTTCACAGGATGTTGCCGCAGACAGACATTCGTTTCCATATTACAGCCATTTCTTATGTATATACACTGAACAAAAATGTAAACGCAACACTCTTGTTTTTGCTCTCATTTTTCATGAGCTGAACTCAAACATCGGAAAATTTTTCTACATACACAAAAGACCCATTTCTCTCAAATATTGTTCACAAATCTGTCTAAATCTGTGTTAGTGAGCACTTTTCCTTTGCCAAGACAATCCATCCCACC
Organism: Paramormyrops kingsleyae; assembly: GCF_048594095.1. Taxonomy (NCBI): domain Eukaryota; kingdom Metazoa; phylum Chordata; class Actinopteri; order Osteoglossiformes; family Mormyridae; genus Paramormyrops; species Paramormyrops kingsleyae. Next base: position 48,177,417 of record NC_132800.1, on the reverse strand, counting down.
TCACAGGTGTGGCATGTCAAGGTGCTGATTAGACAGCATCAATATTGCACAGGTGTGCCTTAGACTGCCCACAATAAAAGGCCACTCTGAAATGTGCACAGTTTTGCTTTATGGGGGCTGGTGGGGCAGAAAACCAGTCAGTATTCGGTGTGGCCACCATTCGCCTCACGCAGGGCAACACATCTCCGTCGCATAGAGTTGATCAGGTTGTTGATTGTGGCCTGTGGAATGTTGGTCCACTCCTCTTCAATAGCTGTGCGAATTTGCTGAATATTGGCAGGAACTGGAACACGCTGTCGTATACGCCTATCCAGAGCATCCCAAACATGCTCAATGGGTGACTCCCCATGTCTGCATTCCCACCTGCCTCGCACTCCTACTTATGCTGCCATAGCCATATCTGCCGGAGCATTGCACTTCATATTGCACTCATCTAACTTTTAGCACTGCCTATAGTCTCCCTTACTTTGACTAATTGCATTTATTTCCACCACCTTCTCCTGGGGGGTGCTGCCTGGAGCCCTCAATCTATCAAGATGTCCAGCACACCCTGCAACATGTGACGTCGCCACTACCAATGACGTCCGTGCATCCAGCTCGCTGTTCTGCCTGTGTCATCTTCCTTGTATGACCCGCTCCCTGCCTTCTGGCTGCCTGGCGATTGGAGGGAGTGGTGGCACCGGCTTGTCATCTCCCCCCTGCTCCCCGTTTGTGTTTCAGATTTAACTGTATTTGACTCTCCCTGCCGGCCCCTGGAGGATGGGCTCCCCCTTTGAGTCTGGTCCCTCCCAAGGTTTCTTCCTTCTGGGGAGTTTTTCCTTGCCATTGTCGCCTATGGCTTACTCACTGGGGGCTTTGGGTGGGGATGCTGTAAAGCGCTTTGGGACAATGTAATGTTGTGATAATGCGCTATACAAAAATTAATTTGTTTGTTGTTGTTGTGACATGTCTGGTGAGTATGCTGACCATGCAAGAACTGGGATGTTTTCAGCTTCCAGGAATTGTGTACAGATCCTTGCAATATGGGGCCGTGCGTTATCATGCTGCAACATGAGGTGATGGTCGTGGATGAATGGCACAACAATGGGCCTCAGGATCTTGTCACGGTACCTCTGTGCATTCAAAATGCCATCAATAAAATGCACCTGTGTTCGTTGTCCATAACATACGCCTGCCCATACCAGAACCCCACCGCCATCATGGGCCACTCGATCCACAACGTTGACATCAGCAAACCGCTCACCCACACGACGCCACACACGCTGTCTGCCATCTGCCCTAAACAGTGAAAACCGGGACTCATCTGTGAACAGAACACCTCTCCAACGTGCCAAATGCCATCGAATGTGAGTGTTTGCCCACTCAAGTCGGTTACGACGACGAACTGCAGTCAGGTCCAGACCCCGATGAGGACGACGAGCATGCAGATGAGCTTCCCTGAGATGGTTTCTGACAGTTTGTGCAGAAATTCTTTGGTTATGCAAACCGATTGTTGCTGCAGCTGTCCGGGTGGCTGGTCTCAGGCGATCCTGGAGGTGAACATGCTGTATGTGAAGGTCCTGGGCTGGTGTGGTTACACGTGGTCTGCGGTTGTGAGGCCGGTTGGATGTACTGCCAAATTCTCTGAAACGCCTTTGGAGATGGCTTATGGTAGAGAAATGAACATTCATTTCACGGGCAACAGTTCTGGTAGACATTCCTGCAGTCCGCATGTCAATTGCACGCTCCCTCAAAGGTTGCGACATCTGTGGCATTGTGCTGTTTGATCAAACTGCACATTTCAGGGTGGCCTTTTATTGTGGGCAGTCTAAGGCACACCTGTGCAATATTGATGCTGTCTAATCAGCACCTTGATATGCCACACCTGTGAGGTGGGATGGATTATCTTGGCAAAGGAGAAGTGCTCACTAACACAGATTTAGACAGATTTGTGAACAATATTTGAGAGAAATGGGTCTTTTGTGTATGTAGAAAAATGTTCCTATGTTTGAGTTCAGCTCATGAAAAATGGGAGCAAAAACAAGAGTGTTGCGTTTATATTTTTGTTCAGTGTAAATCCAAATTGAAAATTGTTACAGAAGGTGTGCAGACTGGCTGATGTGTCTGTAGGTGGTTTCAAATTGCAGCAGAGGCCAGTGTTACAGTTATAATCTGTAATAACTGATCCAGTGCTGCAATAAGTACATTATGATATAGTAATAAAATAATATCACCAATTTGCTGCCAGTTCCCTGGGATATGAATACTTTGATCATAACACTAATTTATTATTCTGTATCCAACCAGCTGTTCTATGGAATATTTTCCATTATTTTTATATCAGTTTTAAAAGGACCTTTTCTTAAGAGCCTTTAGTGTAAATTAACAATCCTTTTTCTTGTTTCCAATGCTCATGGTTTCTGGCACATTAAGACGGAGGGAATAATGAAAACCTGAGGTAAGCATTCAGCAGCATTTACAGTAGTGTGGGGGTCCAGCTAGCAGCATTTACCTGGTCACACTGTAATGGGAAACTGCCATTATATTTACGAGAATTAGGATATTGCTTTTCATTTTGTTTCTTAATTATAATAAACTTGAGATGACATCCCATCCAGACTGAGCCCCTGCCTTCTGCCTTGTGCTGCTGGGGATAGACTGCAGGCCTGGAAGATGGATGGATGGATTTTACAAAACAGTATAACATGTTGTGTGAAAATCTTGAGCTATTTTCATGTTACTTATTAATGTCTCCTCTTCCTCACATGTATCCTGTGTAATAGTACAGATGTGGCTGAACTGTGTTGCTATAAACCATGTAAGACTTTACTGTTCAAATCCACCATCTTATTCAGCTCCTTGGTCCAGCTGGCTCTGTATGTAGGACTGGGCTTATTGGTGCTGCTTTTGATCATCATCATCATCACATGGAAAGTGCAGGACAAACACAGTGAGTATCTGCTGATGCAGACAATAAATAAATGACCTGAGTCTTTGATCATGTTTTAGTCTATTTTGTTTTGCTATAAAGTGGTATCACAACATGTTGAATAATTTAGGACCCCCTCCCCCCACTCTGTACCTGACAGGACCCCCCCCCTCCTCTCAGACTCTGATTTAGCCACTGGATATATGTACATGCTAATTCAGAGACTCTTTGTTTGTTACACAGTAAATTATTATCACTTAAGAGCAGAGACACTGGTGGGAACAGAATGATTTTTGTGGCTTTTTTCCTCATTTTTTTTCTTATAGAGAAAAAAACAACGATTCAAAATCAGGGAAACACAGAATTGACAGTAAGTTCATATTTAATACAGAAAGTACAGAACAGCGTTTCTTAACCCGCTGGTCTCGACAAGCTTTGAAAGGGTCGTGAGCTCCAGTTGGAAAGTTGTTGACCCATTTCTTTCCTTTATTTAAAAATGTTAAAATTGCTTTTTTTAAATCAGAAAGTCTCACATTTTTTTTCAATTTTCAAATTGTAGTAGGTGTGATGTTGAATTTGAGAGAGCTGGCTAGTTTTACTACTTACCTACATCGGTTTGTGACTGAGCTGTCAGGTTAAAAATTGGGTGCAAAAGTCAGGATGCAAAATAGGGTGAGAATCACTGGTCTAGAAGATTCTGCAGGGTTACGTCTTTTAAAAGAGAACAAAAACAGAAATTACACAGTGCTAACTGCCACTTACTCATTAAAAAGTAAATTTTTGTAGAGTAATATGATGTGAAACTGACTTGAGGAGTGATTGTTGACTTTGTTCTAGCTGAACCCAAACCCTGAATATGCAGCAATAGACAGAACTGGCATCATCAAGAGAGACCCCCCAGGGCAGGTAAAGTGCAGGAATAAAATGTATACAATGATAATTATGAGAGCAACCCATGTATCTAATTGTAAAAATGAACAGCCTCTTTTTCATGCACCTACCACTGAGAAAGTATTTTGTTGCAGTCCCATTTCCAGTTGCATAAATACTTTGCCAGTATTGAGATGCATCAAAAATCATTGTGCAGTTCAATTGCTGACAGACCAATTCAATTAAAACAACAAACCACCCTTCCTTATAGCTTCCATTACAATCATTTTATTGGTCCTATTACAATGTATTTGATGCAGTGAGCAACTACGGAAAAACAATGTTAACTGCCTGTTGGCCCTAAAATAATGCAGCTTGTCATGCCCCGCTCCGTCCGATCCTGATGTGTGCCACGCCCACCTCGTTACCTCGTGTTCATCCCCGATTGTGATCACCTGTGTCCTGTTATTTCTGGATAGTCTTTTGTATTTAGTCCGAGTCTCAGTCTGTCTTCCCCAGATCCATCATTGTATTGTCCGTGGATGTCTCTGTCCATCTGTCCTGTGAGCAATAAAACCCTGTTTACCCAAAGTTCCGGCTCCATTTGCCTGCTTCCCTGCTCGCCTCCGTTGCCGAACGTGACACAGCTAGTACTACACTGTAAACCCGAGTAAGTTCAGAGTACTCAAAACTTTTGTTGTAACCGATTACATAAGAAAATGTAAGTATCTGTAACATATTTTTAGGTATATTTTAATTTTAAAATATATGTTAGTTTTACTCATTTATGTTTTCTATGAAATACATTTTAAGTTTGCTAAACATATATTGTATTACTACATTACTATTTCTTTAATCTGTACTTACTTAATTCAATTAAAATTATTCAATTACACTAAATTAAAATAAGTTCAACCGACTTAACCATAACCCAATTTCACTACAAAACTTATTGTTTTTGGAAAAATCTACTCAAAAAAAATCAAAGTGTGTTAAACTCAAAACAAATGAAAACCTATTCCATCTAATGAATGGATTTAAAATAAATTCTAAAAAATATGGACAGCCTCCATTGTCACAATTCAAGTTATTTATTCAAGTTCTAAAACAACTTGCATTTATCATTAACAATTATCAAAGGATATACTGCACACTGTAAAAAAAAAAAAAAATCCATCAAAAAACGGAAAATATACTGGCAGAAAATTACCGGCACATTTTCCGTTAAAACAACATTAAAACAAATTTTTCCTTCAAGTCTCAAGGAAAATGTTGTAAATTCACAGTTTTCCACAATTTGTTGTTCCAAGGAATATTTCATAAATAATAGTTTATTTTCATTTTTAATTCTTCATTCTGCCAATGCAGATTTCTTTGTTTAATAAATGGTGTTGTTCACAAAACTACAAACAGTAATTTGAGAACATAGTAATTCATTACATTCATTATTTTTCTTGACTCAAGGGCCCATAAACATGCAGTTATTCAAGTGAAGCTGGATTTGAACCAGCAACCTTTGGATTACAAGCCTAAATACTATTACTACTGAGCCAATTATACTGACTTAGCTTATCTTGTAACTTTTCAAGTGGAATGAATTGCAATGTACCTGACTGTAATACTCATTAAGGTCAGTTCATTTACAGTTCCTACTTTCAGGAGCCAGTTAATAAATCTAATTAATTTTTAAGTATTTCTCCTGTAATGTGTAATACACGTTTAAGTTAATTTCCAGGCAAAGCATTTCAGGCAAGGCAGTGCTCATTGACACAGATTATAAAGTTTGTTACACTCTGCAGCTCCTGGACCTGCCCACTCTCCAGAAGACCAATAGTGCTGATGTATAGTATAACCAATAGTGCTGGTTAAAATCTGTTAAAATACAGTAATTTTAACTGATAGAAATTTAACAGGTTTCCTAAGTTTTCCTATGTTGGAAACCTGTTAAAGTATGGTATAAATTAGTATTTCTATCAGTTAAAATTACTGTATTTTAATAGATTTTAACTTTTCTGAAAATGTTTTTCACTGATAATTAACAGGTTTTGTCTGGCACCCCTGCTGCCAGACTTTTGACTGTTATTTTACAATAGATTTTTTTTGCAGTGCACAAAACAGTAACTGATACATCAGACTATCACCAAACTCACCAACAATGATGTTCTATTTCTGTCAGTTAAAGAACGGACAGGTGGTTCTGTAGAGTTACATGGTCAAGACGTTTTCTTCTCTCAGGCCTCTGAGGAGCCTGGTGCTGATGTCATCTACAGCTCCATTGTCCTGTCAGACCCAGAGGTAAGATGGTTTCATCTAAATCAGCATTTGGTTCAGGCACAGGACCAGTATCACAATGAGAGTGACACGTATATCAATAATGTACTGACTGGGCAGGTACATCTACACCTCAGCTGATCTCTCAGATCCATGTGTATCAGAATTAGCTGTAATATACCAAGAAGTACCATGATACCCTGATATTTCACAGTGATTCACTTGGGAGGTTTGGGAGTTTATGGATTTGTGGTTTCTGTACAAAGGTTGGTCTTGTCCCTCCACTGTAAGCAGCTAAATACTCTCAGCAGGTGTCCTCTAGATGTTCTTCACAGCGTCCTGCTGTAACCCCAGCCAGCGATGTGGTCTACAGCTCAGTCGCCCTGAAGCACAGAGAGGTGAGTTTGGACAATCTGCTCTAACATAAGCTGTGATACATTTAGTCTCTGTGATGCTTCATATGTGTCTTATCGTTCCTTTGACATTGTATAGAGCCACAATTCCAACATCATACACGCAGCTAATTTGGCTTCAAATTTTAAGCCAGGTGAAAGTGAACTGAAGAGCTTTCACAGATTCATCTATCAGTCTGCTTCATTTCCTGTTCCTGTAGCAGTAACATTAACACACCAAACTCCTTGAAATGCTAAGGAAGGTGTTAGTGCCTCAGAAGCCAAACTGATGTTAATGTTTATCTGTTCCTTGTCCAGTAGGGGGCAGCAACACAGAGAGGCTCCTCTACATGTGGGGAGCTGCTGCTCTGGAGAGCTGTGAGGGACACACAGATACTCCAGTGATGGGGAGGGATAATCACCAGAGAGGAGCATCTTACAGTGATGTCAGCTGTATTTAAATGGCATGCAGCACTGTCACATTACAGTGTGACAGTAAGAGTCAGGCAGTGAGAAACACACATTCATGGCTGTTGTGCATCTGAATCATGATCAAGGTGCTATTTGTCTCACTTGTATGTCACTTTGGACAAAAACATCTGCTAAATAAGATAAATGTAAATGTGAGGTATTATACTGGTGGTCTGTGAAATTTTACTCATCATTCATATAAATGGAAAAAATACCCTTAGCAATTGTAGTTGAGCTGCATAATATAGTTACCACACTATACAGTATTTTGAGAATATTGTGTTGTTACAGTATATGTACCAGTGGGGGTTAAGTGAGGTCTAAAGGCTCTGGCTTTAATTTTATGCTCTTCTTCCGCACATCACTGCCCCCTGCTGGAGCCTCCTTGCTCTCCTCTGACTGTGGACTTAAAAGCTGCCCTGTTTCTGTTATATTATGTTTCATTATTATATTCGCACAGTATTTGTTTTGCCACAGAATGTTAGGCTTTTGTTTATTGATAAATGGAGTGTTACTTAAAATGCAGAACACAGACTGTGTGACTCATCATACACAATGTTAATAAAAATGCTGAGACTTCTGGAAGTCTTCTGCACTTCTGGAAGAATTAGATTACAACAATATACATTCAATTTATATACATAACCACACAATTATACTTGCACATTTTATATCTGCATAATATATTCTTTGTAGCACTTAAAATTAGTTTCATTTGTAGCTTTATTTTTCTGTTTTTATGTGTGAATGTACTGTAAGGACTGCTTCTCAATTTTGTTGTACTCTGCTGCAATAACAATAAAGGAACCGTGATTGATCTTTATCTTTCCTATATAATCAGTGCTTGAAGTGGGCCGGAACGCAGCGCAACGCAGTTCCGGAACTTCTGTATTTTCGTCTTTTGGGTTCCGCCACTTTTTTCTGCGTTTTTCTGGTACTTACTGAAACTGATCCGACGCAGCGACAATGGCCCGAGAATAGACAATATCACAAGACCGATAAAAGACTACATTACCCACGAGCCATGACAGTGCCCTATCATATGCATCCACTGAGTCCCAACCAATCGCATCAGGGAAGCAATGCAAACTCTTGCAATTTATACTGTGAATATCATGATGGCACTGTTCACTGGAAAACTCAATAAAAAAGATACATTAAACGGAAGTGGTGGTCGCCTTTGGTGGTCCATGAACTAATCATGCTAGCGTGGCTAAATAAAGCAAAAAGAAAGCGGCATGGAAGCCCCGAAAAGGAAACAAATAGCGAGTGTGAGTACTCAGCCGCCTGCAGTATTCCATTTGTGAATTAGAAAAAAGTAGCCTATGCCTATAGGTTATTGCTTGGAAGAATAATTAAATTAAAATAGTTTTTGAACCAACACATCCTAAAGACACATCCTTTTCACCGCACAAATGTCAAATGTCGGAAAATTAGAATTCCTGCACTTATTTTTTTCCCACTTCAAGCACTGTATATAATGTTGCTACATAGTGGACACAAATAAGATTGCAGTCAATTCTAAAATCAGTCAGTCATCCACAAGTAACGTCATTACGCTGCACATGAAGTGACAAAATCAACACACGTCATCCATCCATCCAGTGGCGGTTTTAGGCATGGGCGAACGGGGCAGCCGCCTGGGGCGGCATTTTTTCATGACACGTGGAGGGCGGCACACGAACTTGGAGGAAAAAATAATAATCTGTTCCGCTAAGCGGTTTTCTATTATCTATAATACCTGTGCCGCCCCTGCTGCTGAAGGAGCCGCACAGAAGCTGAGCGAGCGGAGAGGAGAGGGGATGGGGGGGGGGGGGGGGGGGGGGGGGGGGGGGTGTGTTGGGGGGCGCAGGGTACAGTTCACCTCTCCCAAATGAAGCGGACAAGGAGGGGGGGCTAAATTATATCAGTGACACCTGACTTTCTTACAAATAACGCACATTTCATTCAAAATATTATAAACACAGACCAATAATTTGCACTTTTTTCATTTATTTAATTGTGTGAGATGGCTGATAAAAATATGTAATAAAACACGATTATGATGTGGAGGTGAATTGGTTTAGTCTTGACTTTTGGTCGTGAGTGACAGCGTTGGGGGATGGGAAATATGGTGATTGTCGAATCGTCGATTACAAAGTAAACAAAGGCCAAAGGCTAAGCTGTCAGGTGCCCAATTTAGGAAAAAATGAAAAGAAGAGGAGGAGAAACGGGCAAAAGATAAAGGTATGCAACAATGTTCTTTCTGTATGATTAAGGTATTCATGTAATTATGTTAATTAGTGGTATAACCCCAGCCAACACATCCATGTGGGGCCCGCAAGGGATGCACTTGGGCTGACATGGGAAACCCAAGTGGGGCCCAGTCAATTTTATCCGCAGTTTCCATGGTGGCCCCACATGGGTTATCCCACATGGGCTAATGATGAGCCCTTGATGGGCTCCATATAATGTACACTGAAAAAAAGAACATGTTGGATTTACTTAATTCAATAGTGGACAGTGGTTGCACAGATGTTTTGCTTTGGCAGCAACTTGAACAATTGAGTTAAAGTATTAATCTTTATTAACTCTAATAATGTTTAATTTACAACATAGGGTAAGTCAAGTCAATGAGTCTCCACCTCCAAACATCTGGCCCGTTTTAATATGCGCACAAGTCATGAGGATCAGAAGAGCCAGCCCAGATTTACCCACCATCATGAGAAAGACTCTGACCAAAAAGGACCTTACAGCTTTTTCTTGTTTTATTTTGAAGCTTTGTTGGTTCAGTTCTAATTGTTCTTGGAGATTAGAAAGCTGTGGTTCTGGTGATTTTATCGCATATTGATGTTAAGTCAGAGGAAAAACTTTAGGAAGTGTACTGGGCATGTCTCCTGAGTGGTATATAGTTTAAAGGGATAGGCGTGTATTTGGCTGCTGGTCCTGCCCTTAGATGATTAACATATGCAGAAAGGTGTCAGGACATTTGTATTACCCTTTCTGTAGAGTTCCTGGAACCGCCTACTCCCCTGTAGACCAATAGTGCTGGGTGTATATTTGCATAGCATGATACAGTACTGTCTTTGAGTGAATAGAGTTTTTTTTTTTTTTTAAAACCACCACGATTGCGATGAATAGGGCAAGAGAATAAAAACCACAGAAATGGCTCGGTGTGTTGCTCCTTGTGACTAGACTAAATGGTTTTTGCTTCTATGGCACATAGATAAGTACTACAATACTCAGACAAATTAGCATACACAGATAACCCAGAACAACTAATATTAAAATGTGGTAAAGACTAAATATCAGTGCCATACCATCCTCAATCGTGGTGGGTTTCTAAAAATGAAGCTTAATGAAGATCTGAATATTAAATGAGCAAAGTGATTAGATTTGTTCTTCTATCCCAAGCTGTGGTCTAAAAGCAATAAGGCCACCACACATTATATATGCTTTAGCAGAAATACACTCCTTCGACCATTAAGATAGCTCTAACCTTTCCTCAGCCCTTTCATACCAGAGATGGTTCTCAAGAAAGCTGGTTCTTCCATACCATAACTGAAGACACCTTATTGATGCTTGAATAAATACATTTATAACAACAGCTTTTCAATACACTCCAACTTACATGAGCACAGTTCTTTGGGTATAAAGAGCTGAACTGGGGGGGAACTTATATAAAAAGAGAAAAGGCTATGTTGGTCTGAATCTTTCTCATGATGGTGGGTAAATCTGGGCTGGTTCTTCTGATCCTCATGACTTGTGCGCATATTAAAATGGGGCAGATGTTTGGAGGTGGAGACTCATTGACTTACCTTATGGTGTAAATTAAACACTATTAGAGTTAATAAAGATTAATACTTTAACTCAATTGTTCAAGTTGCTGCCAAAACAAAACATTTCTGTACAACCACTGTCCACTATTGAATTAAGTAAATCCAACATGTTCTTTTTTTCAGTGTATATGGAGCCCATCAAGGGTCCATCATTAGCCCATGTGGGCTAACCCATGTGGGGCCACCATGGAAACTGTGGACAACATTGACTGGGCCCCACTTGGGTTTCCCATGTCAGCCCAAGTGCATCCCATGCGGGCCCCACATGGATGCGTTGGCTGGGACGTTAACTCTTAGGTTTGTTAACCTTCTTGCTTATGATGCTTGCTATGCATACCTTGCTAAAAAACAAAACACAATAAAAGCCTAATATACAAACCATCACAGAAATTCTAATGGTTTCTATTAAATACCATTATGAACCAGTGAAAGGCCAGAAATGTCAGATTTTAGTTTCAGTTTGTGTGTTCTGTTCTGCAGTGAAATAAATAATTAAATTTTCTTTAGTGTGATTTATTCTATATTTATTCTATATTTTATTTGCATATTATTCTTAATAATTAAAAATATTTTTTCTTAAATAATATTTGTTTGTACAGAGTATATTTATTTAAGTTATGAGTAGTTTATTTTTTGCAAAAATTGGTCTGTTACGGAACGACATGTAGTATTACTACAATAAAATGTGTGGTGTGTACAAAATGTGAAGTTTTGTCATGTTTTTTTTTTTTTTGGGGGGGGGGGGGGGTGGCTTGGGGCGCTGGGAGGGAGTCTCGCCCGGGGAGCAATTCAGTGTAGAACCGCCACTGCATCCATCCATCCATTATCTCCCGCTTATCCGAGGTTGGGTCGTGGGGGCAGCAGTCTCAGCAGGGAAACCCAGACTTCCCTCTCCCCGGCCACTTCATCCAGCTCCTCTGGGGGAATCCCGAGGCATTCCCAGGCCAGCCAAGAGACATAGTCCCTCCAGCGTGTCATGGGTCTTCCCCGGGGCCTCCTCCCAGTGGAACATGCCCGGAACACCTGACCAGGGAGGCGTTCAGGAGGCATCCTAATCAGATGCCCAAGCCACCTCATCTGACTCCTCTCAATGCGGAGGAGCGGCGGTTCTACTCTGAGTCCCTCCCGAATGACCGAGCTCCTCACCCTATCTCTAAGGGAGAGCCCAGCCACCCTGCAGAGGAAACTCATTTTGGCCGCTTGCACTCGCGATCTCGTTCTTTCGGTCACTACCCACAGCTCGTGACCATAGGTGAGGGTAGGAACGTAGATCGACTGGTAAATCGAGAGCTTCGCCTTTTGGCTCAGCTCCTTCTTTACCATGACAGACCGATGCAGCGCCCGCATCACTGCGGACGCCGCACCAATCCGCCTGTCGATCTCCCACTCCATCATCCCCCCACTCGTGAACATTTATGCAGAATGATGGATGACGTCCCCCCGACGTCCCGAGTGGGGGGACGTCGTGCATCATTCTGCATAAATGCTTATCTGGTTCTGCAATACTGAGAGAGTATGATTTGACAACATGGATCATCCACCCATCTTCCAGCTGCTAATACTGGTCAGGTTGGTGGGCGTCAAGGATCGATTAGAATATAAGAGAGTGAGATCCTGTCCCAGAGTAAGTGATCCTCACCTGGAGGCCCATCAGTCAATAAGAGGATGAAGAGGAGCATCAGAGGAGCCTTATGTGTGTCTCACTGACCTCAGATCCGTGGAGACTGACACTCACTTCCTGACTCTCCATAACTTCACTGCCTCCCCCTTTTATGGGTTTTAAATGTTTAAAATTCATCCATCTGTCTTTCATCCTCTTACCCAGGATGGGGTCACATCCCAGGAAGCACGGGGCCCAAATCAGGGACACAAACACCACACTGAGAGCCAGGGGCAGGATTCAAACCCAAACCCCTGACAGTATGAGGCGTCCATGTGACACACTGAGAGCCAGGGGCAGGATTCAAACCCAAACCCCTGACAGTATGAGGAGTCCATGTCACACACTGAGAGCCAGGGGCAGGATTCAAACCCAAACCCCTGACAGTATGAGGCGTCCATGTCACACACTGAGAGCCAGGGGCAGGATTCAAACCCAAACCCCTGACAGTATGAGTCGTCCATGTTACACACTGACAGCACTGCAGCATGCAGGAGTAATTAAAAGCATTTTTATTAACAGTCTGTGTTCTGCATTTTCAATAATACTCCATTTATCAGTAAACAAAAGCCTAACATTCTGTGGGAAAAAAAATACTGTGCAAGTAAGACTTTTATGCAGAAACATAATATAACAGCAACAGGGCAGCTTTTAATTCCACAGTCAGAGGAGAGCAGTTAACACACTTAACAAATAGAAGCAAGACTATTATTAAAAATAATGCTGTAAGTCTAGCTATCATTATTTAATTAAAATTATGTACTGGCTGTTTAAGCTGCTATAGGTAGAATCGGGCATTAGGACCCAGGCGGAAGCTACATGCCGCTGCTTGTTAGCGAGTAGCAAAGTTCAACAGAAAGAAGCGGCCAGATAATTTCATTGTCAGAGATTGTGAGTAGGTGTCAATAACTGTTAATTGCTTAACTTTACTTAGGTTTCCGTAAGTGAAAGGAAAGTGACGTTGTTGGCTATTTTAAAACTAATTTAGACTAACATAATGCTGCTGTCATAATGATAATGAAAGTGTCACGGATTGAGAGTGACAGTCACTCTTTTCAGTCTTTTGTCACTCACTCCCGCCACACATGGTATTTCTCACGCGGAAAAATAATTTGTAGGCTAATATGCCGCAGCGCCCAATATTTCTCAGACCGCGGCACAGTAGTGCCTCACTATAAAACGGGTGAGGGCAGGGGCGCCGTAAGGGGGAGGAAAGCTAGGACGATTCCAAGGGCCCCTGAGCGACAGGGGCCCTAAAAAATTAGGAAAATAACTGGATTGGTTTAGACTGGGGGGCCTAATATGATATGCTTTCATGGGGCCCAAAATCTCTAGCAGCGCCCCTGGGTGAGGGTAAAATGCGGATTCCGCCGGACGTAAACAAAAGAGCCTTCGAGGAGCTCAGCAATGCGGTCCACGTTACGTCAGCTGCAGACACACCTTGAACGCACCCCGTGATTAGGTAACGTCGTATGGGTTTCTTTCTATGCCACGTGATCTGTCTATGCGGCGTGCGTCCTTTACAACACGTCTGTTTATAAACATAAAATCTATTGTTTGTAAACAGTCCGCATTTTACCCTCACCCCTATAAAACGAGCTGAGGCCTGTGGCCTGTACTACGAAGCGGGGTTACTGGCTTATCGGGGTAACTTTGCGAGTAACTTGATGACGTGTGGTGTAACTTCGCGATTAACCCGTACTACGAAAGGTAGGTAGGTTTTAGTCGAGACATGTTGCTATGGCAATTTACCCTAAGTCTCAAAACTGCTCCGAGCAGTTTTTGTTCTTGTTTAAGTCGAGGTTTCTGCGTAAGCCAGCCCTATATGAGCACCGCCCCTCCCACTACAATTTTTCCGAAGACAATGCCGGCGTACCTGGATGATCCGTACCACATTGGCGCGCGAATCGTGAGGGGCTCTCTCTGTTAATATGTATGAAATGGAGCAATGGCATATAATATGCATTCAATGTATTCATTAATAACTGTTACAGAGAAAGTTATTCTGAAAACCCAAGGGGTGTGCATTGTTCCCTGTTGTCCACTGATCAAAGCACACTTCACTAGATGTGCCTGTCTTGTCTAGTTTTAAAGTTATTAACCCATTCATGTATTGTCGACTGCACAGCATACGCAGGGGCGCCGCCAGGGGGGGAAAGGTTAGAACAATTCTAGGGGCCCAGCACTGACATGGGGCCCTGTTAGGGGCTTTACCTTTTCGCAAAAAGGGGGGGGGCAAAATTGTAATCTTTCATGGGGCCCAAGATTTCTGGCGGCGCCCCTGAGTATACGGATACAAAAATTAATTAAAATTTGCATGTAAAGCAATCTGGGAAACAAAGGGGTGTGCAACAGTCGCCATGAGCCCAAAATACTAAACCACCATATATCATTACAACTGAAAGGACCTATATTATATTAGCGATTAACATGATTTGGCACAAATCACAAAATGTTTTGAAGCGGAAAAATAATCGGTGTGCATCGATGTCTGTGTACTGGACATCACAATTCTGTCATTAAAAACGGCCACCTTACTTAATTCCGTAAAGATATTAAAGCCAGAAAACTGAATATCGAATATGAGGCTAACTTAACCGCGGTGACAGGTTCCAAGTCGTTTTCTCACTACACATATGCTTCTTTTTTTCGTTTTGTCCTGTTGTAAATCATTTAATTGTTTGTTAAACAGTGGCTCACCTTCTATTAAGTGTCATATTAACAGACACCTTTTATTATTAGCTGTAAAACATAGAAACACGCTATTAGTGGAGGCTAGACACAACAAATCTTTCATAATGAGTAGAAATATAAATACATAGCCCTACCACTTGACATGATGTTTCTATATTTCATCTTGACTTGCTGCGACGAACGCTTTCCATTACTATTGCATTTGAAATCGGATCAGTTATTGTTAACATTAGGTTTCATTATGAGTAACATATAGTAATGGAACTTCAGGGAGCATTATATTACTTAGCAGCATATAATAGGTGACTTCTGAATTGTGTCGCATCTGTTAGCCTCTGTATTTATTAACAGTATTTCAATTCTTTTCAGAAAACACTACATTGTCTAATACTCGGTCGTGGGATATTTTGGACCACGTTTTATGACCGTGAAAATGTACGTATGCATTTTCTTCGTCGTCAATACGTTGCCAACAAGCCTGCCTGCTTTTGTTACCTGCAGTGGTATTGGACTTTCTTTAAAGGGTTGATTTAAACTACTCATAACGCTGCATAATTAGCATGCAGTCTTCCTCCGTGAAAGACTGCATGCCGAACGTGCTCCATATATGTGAACGCGCACAAACTCCAATGCAGTTAACACCGATTTAACAAATCAACTTCTTAACTGGCGTCGTAGTACTGATTAGCCCCGATGGAGTCAACATGATTTTGTTAACCTCGCGTTCGCAAATTACCTCGGGGTTAAGTCTGATTTGGTTAAACCCCCTTCGTAGTACAGGCCACTGTACTACGAAGCGGGGTTACTGGCTTATCGGGGTAACTTGTCGGATTTAAGGTAGTCTGGGCAAAATGTAAGCGAATGAATATGAAGTACATTTAAACTGTGGTACCTTAAATCTGACAAGTTACCCCGATAAGCCAGTAACCCCGCTTCGTAGTACAGGGGGCCGTTTCACGAAGCGAGTTTAGTGAAAACTCATTGTGTGAGTTAAGGGAAACTCAAAGTTTTCGGTTTCAAAAAGCCAGTTGAGCCCAACTCTGAGTCATTTACCACGGTAACATACCCCGTGAAGCTAACCTGCTCGCTAGCAAGTTTAATCCCTGGGTAACACTTTATAATACTGTTCCGTAGTTAACAGGTAAATATGCAGGAAGTAAGCAGCAACAAAGGAGTAGCGCTTCATTAACACCTAAATTGGTACTATTAACTACTAAGGAGTTATGCTTAATTACTCAATAGGTAATAGTGAACTAATTATTATAGTAGTTCTCACTTCATTAGCAACTATTGAGTATTGCTGGTGTCATTGGGAATTATGTACTAACTATGGATTATTTCTAATAACTACTAGTTCATTACTCATCAAATGAACAGTGCTTTTTTTTGGACTAACAGGAACTTACAGGCTACTGTTCTGAATGGTTTTTGCCATTTTTTTTTCCTTTTGGAATAACAGGCTTCTTTCTTCCTACTTGTTTGTATGACATACAACTTATTCTACAAAATATTACTGCCTAAAATATGTATACAGTACCTACATTTTAATTATTTACCTCACTTCAGTCCGTGTGCCAGTGTTCTTCAAACTGTACTTTGAAGTCCAACTGAAGGTATGGTCAAACAGAGACTCGTGTTTTGCCACATGATGTGCTCCACCACATATTGTTGATCTTTTCTAAACATTAAGAAATTAATGTATGCATTTTAAATAAGGAATGAAGTCTTACTAATGACCTAAATAAAACTAATTGTAACTCATTAGTAATGAATGTGGCGTTACTGACTTCTTCCATAGTAGTTACTAAAGAACAAGAACAGTATTATAAAGTGAAACACACTGTAACTCATTAGTTAAACCTGCTCGGGAGCAGGCTTATTTCATGTAAACAGGATTAGATCGCGGCTTTATAACCGGAGGAGATAGGGAAGTCTGTCGCAGCCATGTCTTGTCCATTTTTACGACAGCAACCTGTTGCGGAAGGTGCAAGAACAATTCGCAGAGCTTTTCGAATTAATCGCGTATTGCGGGATAGACAGGATCCTTTGGCGCAGCGCGAAAGTGTAATTGTTGAGAGATATCGTTTTTCTCGTGAGGGTGTTATTTACATCATTAATTTGTTGGAACCCCACATTAAGTGCTCAACACAGAGGAGTCAGGCTTTGACAACTGCACAGACTGTGTGCATTGCCCTGAGATTCTTTGCGAGTGGCACTTTCCTTTACACTATTGGAGATGCAGAGAACTTAGTGAAAAGTGCTATCTGTCGTGCCATTCGCAAAGTTTACCTGGCACTCAAGCAGTTTTTAAGGGTTTTTGTGGTATTTCCAAGCCACTTAAGACCCCAGGTGGTAAAGCAGAATTTTTTTGCTATTGCAGGTACATTTATAATTGTTAATGACATGCAATCATGATCATGCCAAAAAGTATGACTAACAGTATGTGTCCTTCAGGCTTCCCTAACGTGATTGGTGCCATAGATTGCACACACATCCCCATCAAGGCCCCACCAGGCCCCAATGAAGGGGATTTTGTGAACAGAAAGGGGGTTCACAGTATAAATGTGCAGGTATGTTACTATTACAATTTATAATATTCCAGATTAGTAATATATTACATTAAAAAAAAAAAAGAAATGGATCAAAAAGTATGCAGTTGACTGACTAAAATCTCTTAGATGGTGTGTGACGCTATGTTCCATATAACAAATGTGGAAGCAAAATGGCCAGGATCAGTGCATGACTCAAGAATTTTCAGAGAGTCACATTTATGCACATTATTTGAACGTGGTAAGGGAACATATAAATGTCAAGCTCACAGTATTACACACACTTATGCTGAGCCTAACAAAACTGCATTTTTCCATTATACAGGGGATTTTGACGGGATCCTGCTTGGAGACAGGGGCTATGCCTGCAGGCAGCATTTTATGACGCCCTTCTCTGACCCAAACCCTGGACCACAAACCCGTTACAATGCAGCTCTAGCCAGGACAAGGGCACGCATTGAAATGACCTTTGGGCAACTAAAGGAAAGATTTCAGTGTCTGAAGGGTCTGAGGGTTGCACCTGACAGGGCCTGTGACATAATTGTTGCATGTGCCATCCTCCACAATATTGCCACCATCAGAAAGGAGAGGACCCCTGTGGTGGAGGTGCAGCCTGATGATGACCTCCAGCCAGTGCACTTGGACCAACCTAGTGGCAGAGCTGCACGGGACAGAATTGTGGAGCACCATTTTTGAATGTGTAAAATAAAAGACAAGAGAAATATGCTTAGTTCCTGGAGTTTTATTTAAACAATTTTTTATAAAGAAAAGCCAGCAAGTCATCTTTTGCCTGCAATAACAGATAGTTATGTAAAGTCAGCAATACTACTATGTATCAAATGGTGTATTAGCACTTACTCTGAAAGTCTTTTTGAAGCAACTCTATCTCTAGTGCAATTTTTCTCTTTTTGAAGTTGTTGAGTTCAATTTCTCCTCTTAATTTGTGTTTTTTCAGGTCAAAATACTCGATTTTTTGTTGAAGATGCTGTTTATATAGGGAACAGATGTCACCCTGTGTCATTTTGTGAAAGAAAAAAAAAAGGGTCAAAACATGCCTCATGCAACAAAAGTAAAAAGTAAAAGTACAACACTGTCCACCTCTGTATCCGTTCTTTGTGCAGACTCTTCTGCAAGCCTTTCTGTAGGCCTTTCTCTAGGTGTGGACTCCTGCAACTCATATTGCAGACAGAAAGAATAGGTACACAAGTATATACAAATTAGTGTAAAGTTATTTTATGCACTTACAGGTTCTTCCTCCAAAGGACAGTCATCTGAGAGGGTTTCTTCACTGTCCTGTGCAATGGAAATAAATGGGTATTCCAAAGTGTTGCACTCTCTTCCCTTTATGCAAGTTAGAAAAAGTACACAACTTACTGCATATGCTTCAGCCACCACTTGCTTGGGAATAGGTAAAAATGTTGGTGTATTATGTAAAACTGCACAAACAAAGAGAATTGAAAGCTCATTTAGCCTACCAGCAATGAAGGTGTTGCTGCTACTGGTCCCTGGCTTTGGGTCTGAGGAAGAGCTGCCCCCAGGGATGCCCTCCACAATGGTTCGGTTTTCATTCAACCCAAGGGCCAGCTCCTCTGCTGGGGTATATTGTGGTGGTGCAGGACCACCACCTGTTTTTTTTCTTCAGCCTTTTTCTTGGTGGCTGTTATAAACAGACAAACACATTATTTAACAGTGGCTTTTAAAAAGGAAAAAAAGTGGCTTTTTAAAATAAAGACAGTATAAGAATTAAAGGCTACCATTTTGTAGAATATTCTTGTACTTCACTTTTACTTGTCCCCATGTTCTAGTGGGTCCCGTGGTGGCTCTGACATAAAAGAACAAAGTAAATATGAAATTATTAAAATGCAAAAATACACACTGTAGAAAGTAATAGAAACATCTACCATGGACAGCATTTACGCATTTAATTTGTCTGCTACTTTTTGCCAGCCCTCTCTCCTGGCTTTTGCAGACTTTGAGGTGTTTCCTGTCGTTTTAATTAAAGACTCAAATTCGGCATAATCTTCCATTAAAAGCTCTTGTTCTGCTTGGGAGAAAAACTGGGCACGTTCTTTGGCCATGCTGAACAGCCAATAACAGCGTTGCTAATCATTGTTTCTACTATCGATACATATCCCCTTTTAAACCAATGCATGAACGCGCAATTATCTCAGATAACTCAATCCAGCGATACTAATCATAAACAACAGGTGTGTTCGAAGAACCCAATTAGCCGGATCATGATTAGTACGATGATATCATCTTGGATGTCTCATTTGATCTCGGATGTTTTAAGCAATGTACGAAGAACGAGCCCCTGTACTACGAAGCGAGGTTACTGGCTTATCGGGGTAACTTGTCGGATTTAAGGTACCACGGTTTAAATGCACTTCATATTCGTTTACTTACATTTTGCCCAGATTACCTTAAATCCGACAATTAAGTTACCCCGATAAGCCAGTAACCCTGCTTCGTAGTACAGGCCACTGGCCACTGGAGTGAGATTGTCTCTCGGAAAAAATAAACAAACAAGAAATACGAACTAGTCAAACCACATTAAAAGCTTTATAAAATATTTTAGTACATTCATAGCGATATTCTTTTTTCGAGAGGCAAACAAACTACAAACAAACCAAAGACACTAACAAGTCTGGTAAAAGTCTGATATTGCATGCTAGGATACTGTTTACGGTCATGATATGGTATTCTCTAAATCGAACACGTGCAATTACATTTATAACTAATAATACTGTGGTAGAAAAATTATAAATCAAGGACTTAGAATAAAAGTCTGGACCTCTTAGTTTGGTGAGTAAAGAAAATCTCTTTTATTCCAGCAAGTTCAGCAAAGCGCTCCCATCACACTCTGGCACTTGGTACCAAGTCACCCCCGGCACACAGAGCAACCAGTAGATAAAACATAACTACCTTCTAAGGCCTGATTGGTCATGAAACATCAACAAACTAAGCTGAAACATATAACAAACACAATTCTCCTGCTCCATTGGTTCACTTTGGTAGCAAGGTAAAGTCCACCCATTGTATGCAACTTACTGGAGACAGCCTCAGCTTCTAGACTCTACATGAGATATGTATATAGATATTAATTATATGACATTGAATCACTGTTAATGTTTGGGTGTTCCATTGATTAATGATTAACACATTGACGTATTGTCCCTGAATCACTGAAAATACATGGTTAACATATGATTAGTATGATTAACATAAGTATGATTAACATGATACGATCAATTGCATATAACATATTATACACTCACCTAAAGGATTATTAGGAACACCTGTTCAATTTCTCATTAATGCAATTATCTAATCAACCAATCACATGGCAGTTGCTTCAATGCATTTAGGGGTGTGGTCCTGGTCAAGACAATCTCCTGAACTCCAAACTGAATGTCAGAATGGGAAAGAAAGGTGATTTAAGCAATTTTGAGCGTGGCATGGTTGTTGGTGCCAGACGGGCCGGTCTGAGTATTTCACAATCTGCTCAGTTACTCGGATTTTCACGCACAACCATTTCTAGGGTTTACAAAGAATGGTGTGCAAAGGGAAAAACATCCAGTATGCGGCAGTCCTGTGGGCGAAAATGCCTTGTTGATGCCAGAGGTCAGAGGAGAATGGGCCGACTGATTCAAGCAGATAGAATAGCAACTTTGACTGAAATAACCACTCGTTACAACCGAGGTATGCAGCAAAGCATTTGTGAAGCCACAACACGTACAACCTTGAGGCGGATGGGCTACAACAGCAGAAGACCCCACCGGGTACCACTCATCTCCACTACAAATAGGAAAAAGAGGCTACAATTTGCACGAGCTCACCAAAATTGGACAGTTGAAGACTGGAAAAATGTTGCCTGGTCTGATGAGTCTCGATTTCTGTTGAGACATTCAAATGGTAGAGTCAGAATTTAGCGTAAACAGAATGAGAACATGGATCCATCATGCCTTGTTACCACTGTGCAGGCTGGTGGTGGTGGTGTAATGGTGTGGGGGATGTTTTCTTGGCACACTTTAGGCCCCTTAGTGCCAATTGGGCATCGTTTAAATGCCACGGCCTACCTGAGCATTGTTTCTGACCATGTCCATCCCTTTATGACCAACATGTACCCATCCTCTGATGGCTACTTCCAGCAGGATAATGCACCATGTCACAAAGCTCGAATCATTTCAAATTGGTTTCTTGAACATGACAATGAGTTCACTGTACTACAATGGCCCCCACAGTCACCAGATCTCAACCCAATAGAGCATGTTTGGGATGTGGTGGAACGGGAGCTTCGTGCCCTGGATGTGCATCCCACAAATCTCCATCAACTGCAAGATGCTATCCTATCAATATGGGCCAACATTTCTAAAGAATGCTTTCAACACCTTGTTGAATCAATGCCACGTAGAATTAAGGCAGTTCTGAAGGCGAAAGGGGGTCAAACACTGTATTAGTATGGTGTTCCTAATAATCCTTTAGGTGAGTGTATATTGACTACTACTATTCTATTAAGCTATAACTCTTTGTGCACCAGTTGGGGTGGCTTCGAGTCTCTTCCTGCAAGTGGTTTCTCCCACCCTTTGCTTCACTGTCTGCCCCTCCAAGGTCCGAGCTTCTGCGGAGCCACCTGCAGGCAGCTATCACAAAGCGAGGTCACACAAAATTCAAAATAATCTCTTCTGGCCTAAGGCCTAAGACATAACAGACCCAATATGCCTCCCCTCCCGGGCCTACTAATGTCCAATTTTACTTCCACAGCTAGCTAAAATAAACATTTTCAAAGATTTATAAAAGAATTACTGTTGAGTGTGTAAGCCGCCATGTTGAAATTACGTCACGGGGCAACTCGGACAACAAAAGCTTGTCTGACATCAACGTCATAAAAGATGCTTGTTTCCGACGGGAAGTGACGTTTTTCGTGACGTTTCGTGATGTTTTCATCCGAGTTCCGACTTGGAGAGAACGAACGCACCATTAGAGCCTGTCACTTACCAGCCAATCAAAAAAAAGAAAGGGCCTACACAATAGCCAATCAGAAAATAGTACTATTGTATCTGGCATCCAACCAATGAAAAGGCATCCTGTGGAATGTCACTCTTGCCTGTCTTCAAAACTTGAGAGCCCTGATTACAACATTGCAAAATAAAAAATCACTTGGTGGACTCGCGAGGCACCAAATTTTCTCCACTATTTCCTCACAAATCAGTTACAGTACTTACTTAAATGGATTCACAAACAGGACTATAGTTACCCCTGGCTTGAATTGGAACAATATCAGTGTAAAAATATCCTAGTTGCAGATCTCCCCTTCCTTCCACAGTCAATCATTAAATCAAACATTGGTAAGATCAACACCATCTCTACAACTCTGACAGCCTGGTGGAAAACAAACCGAATCACTAAGTCATCATTGACTCTGAATATATTCACCCCATTGTGGCACAACCCAACATTTACTCTACAAAATAAATCTGTTTATTTTCCCACATGGGAACAAAAGGGAATTACACACCTCCACCACTTATTCCATAATAACCAATTTATGTCATTCGATGCTCTTATGCAGACATATGGGGTTGGGAGAGACCAATTTCTTCAATATCAACAGCTTAAATTAAGAATTAAAGGAAAAGTTAATTTAACCAATAACACACTACAGCCATCTCAACTAACTGAAGAACTCATTCAAATCAACAGCCCAAAAAAATTAGTATCTAAACTGTATTTACTTATCTCTACCTTAAATAGTGTAATAACACTCCCAAAAGCTAAATGGGAAAAAGATTTGGGCTGTTCCCCCAACCCCAATTACTGGAAGCAGATTTGCAAAAACATCTTCTGCATGACCACCAACTCCAACTTGCGGCTTATCCAATATAAAGTCATACACAGAACTCATATTACACAAAATAAAATGTTTAAAATGAGATTGACTAACACAGATATCTGCTCACAGTGTACTTTGGGGAGCATAGATAATTATTTTCACGCTGTCTGGCTTTGTGAACCAGTTCACTCCCTTTGGCTAAGGGTTACTGAAACACTCTGTAGGATCACACATGCACATATCACAGGGCCTAAATTCCAGGTGGCCTGAGACAAGGCCGAGCCTGGTACGAGAGGCACCAAAGGGGGGTTACACACACAAACACACACACACAGATAACCAGGGAGGCTAGCACTCCAACTTTTATTGCCCAAAGATTTAGGGACCTACAGACAAGCAGAGTGGACTTCACGGACAGGGGTCCCTCGACTTGGCACACAACCCCCTCCCCATACATTCTGCCTTACATTTCACTCACCCAACAGACAAACACCCTAAAGGAAATTTCATTTAAGTTTGGCTTTTGTATACCCTGTATATTGATTTACTCACGACTACTAGTCTCAATATACAGATACGTTATGTTTGTATGTGTCCTAACTTTTAGAGAGTCTTCTGTGTTAAAACCCCCCCTTTTCTTCCAACATTCCTTTGTGGTCCTTATCTGATCTTGGTGGACAGTCACCAAGTTTCTTTGTTTCTACCATGCTATGTTAAAAGAACTGAATTAAGGTGTATCTTATCCATTCTGGAGAAGATGAATTGGCACAAGCCAAACCAAACAAAATATATTGTTTCCAGATGTGCAACTTATATTGATATTACCACAAACTAACGGCCACGCCTATCTATGGATAAGATGTGCTGTTTGTAATAGGAATATTCGATGTAATATCCGCACAAAGTGTAACATCTGTTGAGGTGCAACCCAAAACCCCTGTATCCTATACTGATATGAATCAGTCACATAGATACAATAATTAATTGTTTAATCAATTAATGCAGATGGTATGAGGTATGTACCTGTGAAGCTGGTATGGCATGTTTGGTATCAAACTGATTGTTAATCACCCCTGATTCCAAATCTGGTCAGTGATTACCATAAAAGTGGATGTATCAAAAGTTATAACAGCTTAATGAAAATCATCAGTAAAGGTAGAATCTGGCGGGCCATAAATCCCAAAAGGACTGATACAGACCCCCTTCCGAAAGCCCGCCAAATGGATGGCCAGCCATTGGGCCAGGAGTCGAATTCCTGGTCATCCCTATTCATGGACTTTACAGCATAAAAATCCTGGCACCTCAGAACAAAGGCGAGCAGAACAACCGCCAGCCAGAGCAGAGAACAACCAGCAGCTGCGCTGAGAATAACCGCCAGCCCGAAGGAGAACATCAGCCCGGGAGGAGAGAAGCCCACAGAAGCCCTCTGGTGAAGGCCCAGCTGAACAGAGAACAGCACCCAAGACAAAGCTTCACCAGGAGAGAGAATCTAAAGGGACTCCACTCCACTGCTCCAAACGCCGCGCCTTCCTGAGTGCCATCAGCTCAGCAGCTCTGCCATCAACTGCCAAGACCCCCCCCCCCCCACTCTTCAACCAAGTAAACCAACTTCCTTTCATTCTAACAACTTAAGCTGTTCTGTTAACCTGCTATAAGACTTTAGGGTCGTGTTTCCACAAACTGTGCTTGCTTTGCAGAACAGTATTTCCCATTTCAGGTTACTCATTTAAATCCGGTCATTGCATTTTCATAATTACATTGTTTGTTTTATTCCGTTATTTCGTGTTTGTTGTTTGTGTTAGGTGTAATGTCTGTCTTATGTCAGTTGTAGTGTTAGCTAGGAATAAATGCATGTCTTTTACACAACTTTAGCCTCCGTCATTGTGTGTCTCATAATAAGTTCATGCCATTGTGCGATCTTGCTACACGCTCTGAACCTCAAACTCGCCTGAAACATTGCGAGACTCTCTCTCATTGGCCGTGAGGGGAGCTTCGCTACCAATCGTGTACATTACCTGGTGATGCAGCTCGCTGGACGAGCCTTCTAACCCAGGTTACTAAGCGATACTGGTAATTAGTGAATCCCATTTAAGTCTCACATTAACAGACTCACAGGGATACCGCAATTGAGTTTGGAGGAGCCGACCATTCGGCATAACAATTGATTAATAATCAGCATTAAATAATAATTAATTAAACTTTAATTAATTCAAACATATTGGTGGAGAATATTAAAATTTATTTGAGCTATTAATTCCTACATTAATGGTGGAAGAACGCGGGCACAAGGTTCAAACTTTTTGTGAGCACACAATTTAAACTTTTTATGACCGAACGTGCAGTTGAATAAGCGCTACTGTGAACAGGTTGCAAAGCTGAGGATTAATTGCACTCACAGCAGTCCGAAGGCATTTAAACGGGATTATACGGGCTTATTATTTTTATTTCTATTATTAGTAGTTATTTTCTTTTGTTTTAATTTTCGGTTATTTTATTTTAGGTTTCATTCGTTTTAAACTGCAGTAAATTTAAACCCTATATCTGACGAGATTCTCAGGTATAGCGCGTTGTTTCCAGGACGATTCGGACGAGTTTCTCCGTTTCTATAAATCCTGGCAGAGATCTCTCTTTCTATTAGCGAACAGGAATTCTTGTTAAGAGGATCTAACCTGAATTCTGTTGCGTTTGTACTCCCTGAGATAAGACTGATAGCTTAGCTACCTATCAGGATCTTTCTCGTATGTGTGTGCCTGCTTTAGACAAAGCAAGTTTAACACCACTTTGCGCTGTGAGCCAAGTGTGTGTGTTATTTAGAATTTGGGAGTCTCCAGTGCTTGAGACCCGCCGCGGTTAAGCACCATTTGCGACGAGATATACTGTAGTGCACTCGCTATTTAGATCTGTCGCCGTAACGCGAGCGCTGTCTCGCTTCAGCAATTGTTTTAAGGGGTTTTAAACTGCGCAAGACGCAGAAGTTAGCCGCAAGCGGCGTGTGCATACGTTAAACGTGTATGTCACTCATCTAGCGTCGGCAATCGCCTAGCAACCGTCTTGGTTACGAGTGCAGTCAGCGAACGCCACTCTAACCACTTAAAGGTCAGAGCCCTGAAGGCCTGCCTGACGCCATTTGTTTTCTTCTCCTGGGTCACCAGTGACCCAACCCCTTAGGCTCACGTACCTGGGACCCCCCCCACAAAGGGAGCAACGTCCCATTGAGCCTCTAGTGGTCAGGCATTGGACAACCACTCCATTTCGAAATTGCGCCTCTAGTGGTTAGGCATAGACCTACCACTCCATTTCGAAATTGCGTCTCTAGTGGTCAGCCATAGTAGTGTAACAACATCTGAGTTGGGTCTCTAGTGGTCAACACCGGTAATACCAACACACATAATTGGACACACAGGTTCTTGCCTGAAAGCAGGAATCAACTTCACAGACCAAATCGATTAGATCACAACACATTAACATCTAATTAGGTTATTGCTGCATAACTAATTGATGTTTACAATTAAACAATAAGAAACAATTAATTTGGTTTGATTTCTGTTTTACCTTTTTGATTTATTTTAGGTTTTATTTCATTTTATGCTTTCATTCACTCTCTCTCCCCCAACAAGGAGACTTGCATAGAAGTTCAACCATTATTAATAACAGTAAACCAGTTACACATCAGGGAGGCATTGAGGTTTTGGACGTGATCGGTTGAGCTTTTCCTGTGCTGAGTGCTTACCATTCGCTCTCTGTTGGTTGAGCTTACCTGTAGCTCTGCTGTCACTGCTTACGATCGTACAGTTTGTCAGAACCGAAGGGAAGTTCTCAGCAATTGGACGCCCAAAAGCGCGCCAGCTGGGCTGCACCCGCTGACTCGTTAAGGGCAAGGTTGGCAGGTATCTCGGGAGGTCATTACAAGTTTGAGCAGGACCTCGTCTAGGGTGAAGTTCAGGAGAACAGCCCTAGCTTGGACTCTCAATCGGTTGGGTGACACCCGAGTGCCCGTTGCGCCGTCTCTTGTTCGAGTCAGGGCCAAAAGTGCGCCCGATAAGCTGAGCCCCACCTGGGTTGTTTTAGTTGTGCGTACAGAACACCCCCTTCCAAGTTGACATTGCTGGGGATCGGGGGAGTGGGAGCTGGACTTGGGCCTGCTTGGCTGGGATTGAGCTTGTGGGACGTGCCCTACTCAGGAGGGACACCTGACAGCGTTCAAACCTCTCTCACTGCATGACTAGCTTAACACCGCAACACCTCATATAGGGACAAATAAAGCAGAACCTGCTAGTGGTCCCCCTTCTGGTCAAAGCGGAGTTGTACTACTGAGCCCAACCCAGGGATAATCTGATCTGCAACAGCAAGCTACGTTTGAATGCAGTCCCATTGGTTTGAAGCTGTTATTTCTCATTTCCTGTTCCCAACTTCTCCTGTGGTCTTCTGACACTGTCAGTAGCCACAGATCTGCAATTTCCAGGATAAGGCTTTATCCTTTCCCCCTCACTAGGGCATCTCTCAGGCCCTAGAGTAACTCACACTGTTCTAACTTGCAACAACTTCTCCCAGGGAACAATTTTTGTTTGTTTATTTTGTCGTGGGTAACTATTCCCGTGGTTCACTACACCCTTCCAGTTACCCATTGACAGGCCCCAGTTCTACTTTATTTTATTTTGTTGGTTTTATTTGTTCGCCCAGATTTAGGTGTTAGGCCTCCCACCTAGGCAACAGCCAGCCTGAGTATAACAGATATCTGCGGCCACCCTCCTGTTGACCGAGTCACAATGACCCACATGGAAAGCCCACTGGACCAGTGGAAAGATTTTGGTATCTGGTCTGAAGATGTGACTCCCAACTTTCCGCCCGGTCATGTCGATCTCACATGGTCCAAAGAAGCTGACCAAATTGAGGACGACATTGCCGAACTTATGGACATGCCACCCACTCAGAAATGCGGGAGTAAAGAGCTAACCAAAATACTCGGCTCCCTCGCACACAAACTACTAGCCAGGCTGAAGATGAATGAAGAGGGAACGTCCCGTCTCCAGCAAAGGGTGCAAGCACTCCAACAGCAGGAGGAAAACACCCAACGACTACTGGCAGAGGCACAGAGAGATGCTGCCCAGGCCCAGCATCACATTGGGAATCTGGAGCAAGAACTCCAAAAGAGAAGCTCTCCACCCCATGAGGAGGAGGAGACGGAAGAAGGCGAGATGCCTCACACCAGCAAAAAGCTTCAACATGCCCTGGAAGAGCTCAGAGCTGAAGCTGACCAGCAAAAACAGCAAGCCAGAGCCACCAGAGAAAACCTTGAAGCCAGACTGGACCAGGCCGACACCTTGCTGGACAGAGCCCACGCGGAGCTCAAGAAAAAGGATGGTCGGATCCAGGCCCTGGAAAACCATCTGGACGAGGCACATAGATGTCTGCACAAGATGAATCACCAACTGATCAGCTCCCAGGAACAGCTCACCGATGCCAGAACGAAACATTGGGCTAACACAGAAGAGATTGACCAGCTGAGACGGGGACTGAAGCAAGCATATGAGGTGAAGTCAGAATTTGGAACATCCTACGAATCAGCGATGGGACCGACGTCATCTCTAACAGTGCGGTCGCTCCCAAGGCACACGGGGATCTCTCATCGGGACAAGGTAACTCCCTGCCCATCACCAGACCTTGAGGAACCAAGAACCCAGAAGGTCTCTCTCAGAGAAGACACCACAGATGGAACAGGCCTACCAAAGCGAACGTTACTCCAGCACCGGGTTACCACAAAAGAGCTTGATAAAGCAGCTCGGAATATCAACACGTTCACCCCGAATCCCAGAGGAGGCCACGACATTCACGCCTACCTCCAGGACATCGACTTACACCTCCAAAGACTGGACAATGTGACCAATGAGGACAGAGTCTACCTCATCAGGATCACATCTAGCCTGGAGGTCCGCAGCTTCTTGGATCGACAACCTAGTCGAATCAAAGCCAACGCTATGCTGCTACACGAAGCACTGACTCGGGAGTTTGCTGATCCTGAGTCAGAACAAGGTATCGCCGTCGCCTTTGATGTTAAACAGAGCAGACAAGAAGCTCCCCAAGCCTACTACAATCGCCTTCGTCGGGCATATTTTGGGTCCAGAAATGAGCCAGACATGGAAGAAGATGCGAACTTCAAGGCTCTCTTCCTTCAGAACCTCCACCCAACCATTAACCACTACCTGGGGCTCATGGCTTGTCCCCGTACCATGACAAGTCAACAACTGCGAGACCTGGCGATCAAGGCGTACCACAAACAAAGAGCAGCAGCTGAGAAGGCAACCAAGGCTCCGGCAGTGCTGAACCTTAGCACTACAGATCCCAACCTAGCGTTGGAAGGTGGCCACCCTCCTCATCAAACACCAATCCATGACCGAGGTTGGAGAGCAGCAAGCCACAGTGAGTGTTACCCTGGTGCGCCCCCACAGCAGTCAAAGACCCAGCCAGACTGGTGGGAGACACGGCGCTATCCTAACAAGGGTAAGCTAAGACTAATGGAGCGATGGAACAAGCGGAGAGACCGACAGGGAAACCAGTTTCCTAAACCAAGCTCTCCCCCAAGTTCCCGACGGAATCCACCACGGAACTGGCAAGACAGAAGGAGAGGTTATGATCCAGACTCGAGGCCTGGACGAACCAAGGAAGAAGAAGAGGCTAATCTACTACAGTTGCTGCGTGATTTCTTTACTCAGCATCCCCTCAAGGGTCAAGAGGACTTTCGGAAGAAAGATCCAAAATGACTAGGACGGAAGCACAAATCACGCAGGACCCCACAACCCTCACCTGAACCCACACCAGACAATGCCTACAAACTCCCTCAGAGGTCAGCCCCAAATGACACTCAACAGTCATTGGCCTTCCCTACCAGAAATATTGGAACAACTGAAGAAGTCCCACCTCAATTAGAAAGTGCTACTGACTCATGCCCAGTAAGAGCACCTGATGTTGCCGTCACCAACACAGAGATTGATCAAGGGGATGAGCCCCCGCCGGTGCCCGGCAGCACTGTCCTGGTTGTGTGCCTTGACTCAGAGCACCAATCTGACTGTGGCGGCGCCTCACCATTTCCTGGCCAGGCCCCTGTGCCACAGCTTCTGGGTGACCTGATGGAAAGGGGGGTAGCCAAGAAATTCTACCTCTCAATCACCCTGGAAGATGTTCTCACCCTCGAGGCCCTCATCGACACTGCAGCAGACATCACCCTCATGTCAGCCAGTCTCTTCTACCAGGTGCAGCACCTAGCCGCCCAGAAGAACAAAACCCTCCAGCCGAGGAAATGCTCTTTGGACGTGCAGGCATATTCACCAGTGGGCACCAGGATGGATCACATGATCCCCCTCAATTTGTCCATCGGCCCCATGAATGTAATGCACCCTGTATACATTTCCCAACTTGAGTCCATTCCATTCCTCATTGGGAAAGATTTGCTGAACCGGTTCGAGCCATTGTTAGACTTCCAACGTCAGAAAATTTGGGCTCAAGTTAGAGAACCGCTGCCACAGTGGACACCTGACACAGCCACATGGGAATGTCAAACCCTGGCTGTCTCCTCAGACCTCACTCCACACCATGGAGAGAACGCAGCAGGAGATCAGTGTCTTGACACAAGAGACCCATACCAGCATCATGACTCCTTCCTGTGCAGGCTGGACCCTACCCCGGGATCCTTCTGCCCCAAGATCGGGAAATGCATGTGGCTCCAAGGCACGGAAGTCACAGATGTGGTCATGACCATGGAGGTAGAAGAGTCACCAGTGACAAAAGAGACTGTATGTCACGTGGAGCTTGCTGACGACCAACACCTGACAATCGATGACATAACTGCCCTGCCTGACGCAGTACAGTCACCCAGCTGCCACAGCTATTCTCAGGAGGGACCAGCAGCACCCAACATTGTGGACACGCCCACACCAATGGAACTGTCGCGACACCACTACTTTGAGGAAAATGTCTGTCAAGACATGATCACCATTTATGTAGATGGGTGTGTATTCAAACATCAGGGGACCCTGAAAGCTAGAACTAGCATTCCGTGGCTCAATGACGACCCTGTCCCACCACAACAGCTCAAGCTTGGTCCTCACACATCGCAGTACGCAGAGCTGGCAGCAGTCTTAATCACCCTGGAGATGGCCTCCGAACGTGAAGTAAAGGACCTGCTGATCTGCAAAGACTTCAGCTATGC
Organism: Paramormyrops kingsleyae; assembly: GCF_048594095.1. Lineage (NCBI taxonomy): Eukaryota > Metazoa > Chordata > Actinopteri > Osteoglossiformes > Mormyridae > Paramormyrops > Paramormyrops kingsleyae. Next base: position 48,145,748 of record NC_132800.1, on the reverse strand, counting down.
ACGTCTCAGCTTCATGTGCCATCTCCCTCACTGGACACGGAATGGCTTCAAGACATCAGGGAACAAGCCAGTCAAACACCAAGACCTCCTGCACACGTGCGATGCTCTGATTACCGCACGAAACACGCAGATTATTGGAAGAAGGTCAGCGGTCATTCCAGACTCCTAGGACTGGACAAGACATACAATGACCACACGGATGCACTCGCCAAAGCAGGACCACTGCACGGTGACTCGTGGGAGTTTAGCTCCCTCCCACCCACCCATGCTGTCCAGGTCGTCACCTGCAGCCACAGCCGAGCACCTACCTCAATGCCAGAGGCCTCACTGCTGGAACTTTCCCTTCAGGTCTCCAACTCTGACATCATCTCTCTCCAGCCCACTGATGCTGTGTTCAATAAGGTCTGCGATCACCTCCGCGACCTCTCGGCTAACTCGATCTCCACAACTGATCAGGCATCCCTTCCTGACATCCGTCACCTGATCATGGCTTTACCCTTTCTTCATCTTGCCGAGGGCGTACCTCTTGATGTCCCTGATGCCCACACTTCACCACGGCTCGTGGTCCCTCAGGCACAAAGGGGGGTCATGCTACTGTACGCCCACGACGCACCCTGTGCAGGACACCGCAATGCCAAAACAACCTACGAGACACTTAGTCAAGTAGCCTACTGGCCTAACATGCGACAGGATGTAACAGAATATGTGAAAGGATGTCTGGTCTGCTGCCAATTTCAACCAGCAAACCCAAACCACAAGGCCCCTCTGCAGCGACGGGGTATCAATTTCCCATGGTCAGATCTACAGATTGACTGGGTAGGACCCCTGACGAGATCAGCTTGCGGAAACAAATACTTCCTCACAGTCACCTGTCAGTTCACTAAGTGGGTAGAATGCCTCCCGGCACCCAACGACACAGCCCAGACAACGGCATATCTGCTCACGAACCATGTGTTCTCCAGGTTTGGCCTCCCACTGAAAGTCAACTCAGACCGAGGCACCCACTTCACAGCCGAAGTGATGCAGGACATTTGGAAACTGCTGGGGATCAAAGCCCAGTTCCACATCAGCCACCATCCTATGGCATCCAGCCAAGTAGAACGGACCAACCGAACTGTCGTCGGTATGCTCAAGAAATATGTGGCATCCAATCAGAAAGATTGGGATGTGAAATTGCCTCTGGTGCTCATGGCAATCAGAGCCACACCCCACAAGTCCACAGGAGTGTCCCCCTTCGAACTGATGACAGGACGACAAATGACACTCCCTCTCCACCTGCTCTACCAACCTGGTGACAACAATCTCGTCACAGCCTACACCACACAACAATATCTGGACAGCCTGCACCAGCATTTGAGAGCTTCCTTTGCATTCGCCCAACAAAACCTGCAAAGAACCGCAGAGGGCAGGAAAGCCTACTATGACCAGAAAACCTCACAAGATGAACTCCAAGTGGGAGACAAAATCTGGTACTATAGGTTTGTGCAACCAAACTCAGCACAAAGACTTTCCAGGAAGCTTCTACCACGCTGGTCGGGACCACATGAGATCGTGGACAAACTGTCACCTGTGGCTTACCGAATCCGAACCAACAAAGGCACCCACGAAACATGCCTCAAGTGGGTTCATCGGAATCAAATCAAGAAATACCAAGCCCAGAGAAAGCCTGAAACACCCACCAACCAGTGTTCTCAAGACGAAGCCAGCAGCTTGGAATAAACCACATTCCAACCAAAAGAAAGACATCTTTTCAGTCTGACATCTCCCCAAACTCCCAAGGAGAAAGACCAAAGAGAAAGGGGAGGAAAGATGGTCACAGATAGGGTAGATTAAGGTGGTGGGCCTGACTACTGATATCTGGGTGACCTTTTCAGTTTTTGCCGTACTTATCTGTTTCTTTCTTTTGATAGCTTTTCATTTTATTTTGGTTGTTGTTTTTGGTAAGGACCTGGGGTGGCTCACGCGTGCCCGGGAAATTACTGAAGAGGATCCGGTTTTGCAATTTTCTTTGTCCTGTTTGTTTCTTTGCAATTGTTCTCTGGCCGAGAATTGTTGCCCATTACTTCTTTCTCCTTTTCCCTTTGCACCGGTGTGCACAACATTCAGAGTCTTGACTCACCCCCTCAATCCTAATCTGGTCTTTATTTTCTACCCCTTATTACTAGGATGATGCTGCCCCCGCTATTAGCATTACTCTGCCTAGGAGGCTGAGGCTCCAGTCTGACACGGCGTTCCCTGGGCCTCCACCTGGCACCGTCTTCCGGGGACAGCCCGGTCTTGTGATTACCAACTGTTGTACCCACACAGAAAGAGTACTCGTCTGACGACGTCAACCGAGCCCATTACCTGCACGAGAGACCCCAAACTAGTGGGACAGGTGTCAGATGGACTCAGGATGCCCTGCATCATGCTGCCGCTGACACTACCCACAGGTTGGAGCAGTAACTCAACGACCGTGACCCAAGCTGAGTCCAATCGACGGCCCAAGAGGCTCCTGAGCACCCTGCTGGGAGCTGCAGCAGCCGGTGGCACCCTGTTCAACATAGGATTCACCACTCCTCGCGGTCCCAGAAGCCATGCGCCAGCCCCTGCGTCTCCTCCCTGTCCATCCTGTCACTGTGCCACCCAGAGTGCCAAGCAATGGGATGTCAACAATGCCTCATTGCATGGGTGTGATCCTGTTTCAGCTTCCGTCGCCTGAATGATGGCAATGCCATCATCAGCCGAAAGGGGGGATATGTAGGATCACACATGCACATATCACAGGGCCTAAATTCCAGGTGGCCTGAGACAAGGCCGAGCCTGGTACGAGAGGCACCAAAGGGGGGTTACACACACAAACACACACACACAGATAACCAGGGAGGCTAGCACTCCAACTTTTATTGCCCAAAGATTTAGGGACCTACAGACAAGCAGAGTGGACTTCACGGACAGGGGTCCCTCGACTTGGCACACAACCCCCTCCCCATACATTCTGCCTTACATTTCACTCACCCAACAGACAAACACCCTAAAGGAAATTTCATTTAAGTTTGGCTTTTGTATACCCTGTATATTGATTTACTCACGACTACTAGTCTCAATATACAGATACGTTATGTTTGTATGTGTCCTAACTTTTAGAGAGTCTTCTGTGTTAAAACCCCCCCTTTTCTTCCAACATTCCTTTGTGGTCCTTATCTGATCTTGGTGGACAGTCACCAAGTTTCTTTGTTTCTACCATGCTATGTTAAAAGAACTGAATTAAGGTGTATCTTATCCATTCTGGAGAAGATGAATTGGCACAAGCCACACCAAACAAAATATATTGTTTCCAGATGTGCAACTTATATTGATATTACCACAAACTAACGGCCACGCCTATCTATGGATAAGATGTGCTGTTTGTAATAGGAATATTCGATGTAATATCCGCACAAAGTGTAACATCTATTGAGGTGCAACCCAAAACCCCTGTATCCTATACTGATATGAATCAGTCACATAGATACAATAATTAATTGTTTAATCAATTAATGCAGATGGTATGAGGTATGTACCTGTGAAGCTGGTATGGCATGTTTGGTATCAAACTGATTGTTAATCACCCCTGATTCCAAATCTGGTCAGTGATTACCATAAAAGTGGATGTATCAAAAGTTATAACAGCTTAATGAAAATCATCAGTAAAGGTAGAATCTGGCGGGCCATAAATCCCAAAAGGACTGATACAGACCCCCTTCCGAAAGCCCGCCAAATGGATGGCCAGCCATTGGGCCAGGAGTCGAATTCCTGGTCATCCCTATTCATGGACTTTACAGCATAAAAATCCTGGCACCTCAGAACAAAGGCGAGCAGAACAACCGCCAGCCAGAGCAGAGAACAACCAGCAGCTGCGCTGAGAATAACCGCCAGCCCGAAGGAGAACATCAGCCCGGGAGGAGAGAAGCCCACAGAAGCCCTCTGGTGAAGGCCCAGCTGAACAGAGAACAGCACCCAAGACAAAGCTTCACCAGGAGAGAGAATCTAAAGGGACTCCACTCCACTGCTCCAAACGCCGCGCCTTCCTGAGTGCCATCAGCTCAGCAGCTCTGCCATCAACTGCCAAGACCCCCCCCCCCCCCACTCTTCAACCAAGTAAACCAACTTCCTTTCATTCTAACAACTTAAGCTGTTCTGTTAACCTGCTATAAGACTTTAGGGTTGTGTTTCCACAAACTGTGCTTGCTTTGCAGAACAGTATTTCCCATTTCAGGTTACTCATTTAAATCCGGTCATTGCATTTTCATAATTACATTGTTTGTTTTATTCCGTTATTTCGTGTTTGTTGTTTGTGTTAGGTGTAATGTCTGTCTTATGTCAGTTGTAGTGTTAGCTAGGAATAAATGCATGTCTTTTACACAACTTTAGCCTCCGTCATTGTGTGTCTCATAATAAGTTCATGCCATTGTGCGATCTTGCTACACGCTCTGAACCTCAAACTCGCCTGAAACATCGCGAGACTCTCTCTCATTGGCCGTGAGGGGAGCTTCGCTACCAATCGTGTACATTACCTGGTGATGCAGCTCGCTGGACGAGCCTTCTAACCCAGGTTACTAAGCGATACTGGTAATTAGTGAATCCCATTTAAGTCTCACATTAACAGACTCACAGGGATACCGCAATTGAGTTTGGAGGAGCCGACCATTCGGCATAACAATTGATTAATAATCAGCATTAAATAATAATTAATTAAACTTTAATTAATTCAAACATATTGGTGGATAATATAAAAATTTATTTGAGCTATTAATTCCTACAACTCTCCACTATTCTGAGTTGCACAATCCCAGCATCAGCGTCACTCTGTCTTCTTGGTGATACATCTAATATACATCTTCCCTCTAAATATAAAAACCCTTTGCTCATTTCTCTTGCTGTTGCCAAGAACGTAGTTCTCCAAAACTGGAAATCTAAGAGCTCATGTCATATTACTCACTGGACCAACTTGATTGTAGAATACATTTCAATGGAAAAAAATAATACTGTCCAGTGGAAGCATGTGTCAGCCTTTAAGGACACCTGGAACCCATTTATAACATTTCTTAATATTCCATCACAATAACTTTACTAACATATGGTTATGAGGTAAGACTGAGTGACACCTGTAATTTGGCACAGAACTCCCGAAACACCCTGGAAGTGAACTGAGGTCCTCGATCGGATATGATGTCTTCTGGGATGCCTGTAAAACGGAAAAGCTCACGAATCAAGACATCAGCGAGTTCAACTGCCGTGGGTAGCTTCGGGAGTGCGACCAGACAACACATCTTAGAGAAGCAGTCGACGATGGTGAGAATAACGGTCTTACCAGAGGAGCGAGGAAGGTCCGTGATGAAATCCATGACAACGTGTGACCATGGTCTAGAGGGAACAGGTAGGGATTGCAGGAGGCCAGCGAGACGTAAAGGGGAAGACTTACATCTCGCACAATCCGGACAGCTGTCTGCAAAGGCTCGAACTTGTTGGCGCCACCCGGGTCACCAGTACCTGCGAGCCACGCAGAGTTGGGTTACAGACACACTGGGATGCCCGGTCCCGGGTTGTGCGTGAATACATTTCAACAGTTCAGGTCGGTGGTGACGAGACACGTACAGTAGTCCGGGGGGGCAGCCCGAGGGGATTGTGCGATTCTCGTTTTCTAACCTTATGGTCTCCTCCAATCCCCAGGTGATGGAGGAGATGAAACAAGAGGGATTGAGGACGGGGTAAGCGCAGTCTTCACATTCAGGTGGATCGAATTGCCTTGACAGGGCATCTGCTATGACGTTCTTCTTTCCTGGGAGATAACTGACTCGGAAGGTGAAACATGGGAACCACTGAGCCCAGCGAGCCTGGCGAGAGGAGAGTCGTTTGGCAGATTGGAGGTACTCCAAATTACGGTGGTCAGTTAACACCACGAAGGGGTGACGAGCCCCCTCCAACCAGTGCCACCACTCTTCCAGAGCCAACTTCATAGCGAGCAGTTCTCGATCACCCACCTCATAATTTCATTCCGCCGCAGTCAGTTTCCGTGAGTAGTAGGCACAGGGATGTCTACGCCCCGTCTCTGGGTTACGTTGAATCAGAACGGCTCCTACTCCGGCCTCGGATGCATCCACCTCCACTTCGAAAGGGAGCTCGGGGTTCGGTTGTCTGAGAACGGGAGCTGTGCAGAAAGCCTGTTTCAGGCGAGTGAAGGCGTGGTCAGCCTCTGGGGTCCAGTGGAGCCGGGTCGGATAACCGCGAGTCAGGGACGTGAGAGGCGTGGCTATCCGGCTATAATTGTGTATAAACTTCCTGTAAAAGTTAGCGAAATCCAGAAAACGTTGCAGGTCTTTTAGGGTCCGAGGCTGTGGCCAGCTTTGGATCGCTGTGATCTTTTGCTTGTCCATGGCCACAGCCCCAGGTTGAATAACATATCCCAGAAACCTCACCTGGCTTTGATGGAACTCGCACTTCTCTCCTTTTACATAGAGGTGGTGTTCTCGGAGCCGTTGTAACACTTGTCGTACATGCATGCCGTATGTGAGCCTGCTCAGAAGGTGAATAAATCAATATGTCATCAGTGTACACTATGACGTACTTGTGCAACATATCATGGAATACCTGATTCATGAAAGATTGAAAAATTGAGGGACTATTAGCCTATCCGTACGGCATCACTAGATATTCGTACTGCCCCCTGCTGGTGACAAAGGAGGTTTTCCACTCGCAGGGTTCTTACACCTTTTCCAACTTCAAATTCCAGCACTTTTCAAGCACTTTCAAGGTGCATTTTTATGCTTTTCCAGCACCTAACAACCGCGGTAAATTATGTTTATATATGCTGTATGTACTTTTTCACATTTAAATCCATTGTGCTATTAAAAAAAAACACAATATGACATTTCAACTTAAATTGTTGAATACTTTCGCGTGAATTACACGATCAATAACAAATTGGCAAGGAAGTGCCCTTTAGACTGTTATCGTGCATTCCATTTGCCCTAGGAACTCGGATTCCGAGTTTCGAAGCCGGAAGTGATGACATGCGCGCTCCCATTTCTCGGAGATCCGAGAAATATCTCGGATAACGCAGAGGATCCCGAGTTCAGAATCGAAGATGGCTGCGCCCTTTATCAACAGAAGGGAAAGTTGTAGCTTTATCCTGTTTAAGCACTACTTCTCATTTGTGGCTCATTAAATCGGTCGCACACACTATATCGTCCAATTTATCTGTGGACGTGTTGCTACGGAGTTTTATACGTGAAGCACCGCGCGTAATGTGTTATCAAGTGATATTGGTAACAATGGCTACCAATTAACCGTTCTAGAATTGGATTTCATGATTAGTCGGATTATTTGTTGGATTTAAGGTAGTTCGGGCTAATTGTAAGTGAACGAAGATAAAGGCCATTTAAACTGAGGTACCTTAAATCCGACAAGTTGTCCGGCTAAGCAAAAAATCTTGCTTTTTCCATATGGATCCATGGTATTGCTACTATATCCGACTCGGTTTTCCCGAGTTTTTAGCGGATGTGACGTAATATCGGAATCCGAAAATCGGATCCCGAGGCAAATGGAATGCACGATTACACCACTACAGCCACAAGCGCGGACTCGAGCGGAGTTATTTTCGTTACGTGCAAAATGCATTTTTAGCTAAAAGGAAAACTACTCCGTAAGATAACGAATTATTATGAAAGCAATGCAATTTCAAATTCAAGCAGGTTCAAGCACATTGTCCAAAATCCAAGCACTTTTCTAACCTTGAAAACACTATATTAAAAATCAAGCATTTTCCAGGATTTCCAGCACCCGTACGAACCCTGCACTCGTCACCGGCTCGAATTCTCACCAGATTATATGCACTTCATAGATCAAGCTTGGTGAAGATTACTGCGTCTCGAAGCTGCTCTAAGGCGGAAGGGATTAAATGGAGAGGGTCTCGTCGTTTAACGGTAACAGCGTTCAGAGCTCGATAGTCCACCACTGGCCATAGTCCACCATCCTTTTTCTTAATAAAGAAGAATCCAGCGGTCACAGGTGAGGTGGAGGGCTGGATGATCCCCTGCTTCAGACCTTCCCAGATGTACGTTTCTAGGGACTCCTCCTCCTTTAACGAGACAGGGTACAACCTGCCTCGGGGCAAAGTAGGTCCCTCCAGGAGCTCGATGGCGCAATCGCAATCCCGGTGAGGAGGAAGGCCGAACGCTTTGTCTTTACTGAACACATCTCTGAACTCTAGGTACTCCTCCGGAATGGCATCTAGGTTCTCCGGTTCGGGGCTCTCCACTCCTGTAGCCTTACAGGGAACAGACATACAGTCACGCAGACATTGTTCGGACCAGGCCATAATTTCCCCTGTTCGCCACTCCAACCGAGGATCATGCTTTCGCAGCCAGGGGAGCCCCAGGATTAACGGATCTTTAGCTTTGGGTAGAACATAGACCTCCAGTAACTCGGTGTGTAGAACCCCCACATGCAGCACGAAGGGGTGAGTACGATGGACAATAGTTCCCTCCGCCATCCGTTCTCCGGTTACCCCTTGCACGGAGATAGGATAGGCTAACTTTTGAAGAGGTAGATTCATCTGCTTAGCCAGGTTAGCATCAATAAAGTTGCCTGCTGCCCCGCTGTCAATGAGTGCCCTCCCCCTATGTCGTTTACCTCCCCATTCCAAGTACACAGGCACAATGAACTGAGATAGAGAAGTCATTGATAAGGAGGACACACCTACCGGAACCAGGGCTTTGCCATGAACAGAGCGAGAGGGACACGAAGAGATGGAGTGGCCGGCTCCTCCACAATACAAACACAGCCCCCCTTGGAGCCATCTTCTTCGTTCGGTAGGTGTCAGTGGGGATCGGCCCACCTGCATGGGTTCTGCAGCCTCGATCGCTGGGAGAGATACCCCGCAGGGGGGGGGGGTTCCGTCTGATGACGTCGGCGGCGGTGATCCCTCACAGTGTTGTCCAGTCGTAACGCCTGTCGGACCAGGTCATTGAAGGATGGGGTTTCTCCTTTATGTGAAAGCTCGTCTTGCAGGTCCGGGTTTAGAGCTCGAAGAAAGATAGTAGGAAAATAATAGGATTTATTCTGTATGAATGGGGCAGAAGCTTGGTCCGCATTGCCAGTTGGACGTGTTCCCAGTGCGGGTTGGGCTCCGCCAGGGCTGCCCTTTGTCATCGATCCTGTTTATGATATTTATGGACAGGATTTCTAGGCGCAGTCAGGGTGTTGAGGTTGTCCAGTTTGGTGGCCTCAGGATTGCCTCACTACTTTTTGCAGACGATGTCGTCCTGTTGGCTTCATCTGCTGGGGATCTCCAGCATGCACTGGGGCGGTTCGCAGCCAAGTGCGAAGCAATGCTCTCGATCTATTGGTCCATCTTCGTCCCTACCCTCACCTATGGTCATGAGCTATGGGTAATGACCGAAAGAGTGAGATCGCGAATACAGGCGGCCGAAATGAGGTTTCTCCGCAGGGTGTCTGGGCTATCCCTTAAGGATAGGATGAGGAGTTCGGATATCCGGGAGGGCCTCAGAGTAGAACCGCTGCTTCTCCACGTCGAAAGGAGCCAGTTGAGGTGGTTTGGACATCTGGTGCGGATGCCTCCTGGGCGGCTACCTGGAGAGGTTTTCCGTGCATGTCCTACAGGGAGGAGGCCCCGGGGCAGACCCAGGACTCGCTGGAGGAATTATATCTCTCGGCTGGCCTGGGAACGCCTCGGCGTCCTCCCCGAGGAGCTGGTAGAGGTAGCTGGGGAGAGGGAGGTCTGGGTATCTCTCCTGAAGCTGCTACCCCCGCAATCTGAACTCCGGACAAGCGGTAGATGATGGATGGATGGGAAAGTACTTTTTGCAAGGATTTATATCTCTAGAAATGGCTTCTTCACAGATAAGCACCAGAATGTTCTTTTCCCAGATGGTAGTAGGGACAAAATCTCTTACTATTGGTAATTCTGACCATACACAAATTTTTATTCTTTTGTGTTTTTCCATTTTACCTCATCAAAAATAACCAATAAATCCTATTATTTTCCTGCTACCCCCACTCTACCAAAATTCATAAAATGATATGACACATTTGGAGGAGGAAGATTTCTAATCGATCCTTTATGCCCACCAACCAGACCAGTATAAGCAGCTGTACGACGTAAAGCCTCTTCATTATTTTATTTGAATAAGTGTCTCATAAATTTGACTTTACACTTTGTATGTGGTATTGATAGATTTTGAAAGTTACTTAACACAATTCTGTGTTCATTTCACATTGTGGAACCTGAATGTCTCAATGTAAAAAATGGTTTATGATGTACAGTATTACTGTAGCAATCAGATGTTATTTTATTATTTTAATCAATGTACAGGTATAACTTTAATTTGATTTCTACAAACATAATCAAAATCACTTGTGAATAAGACATTTAGTCATTTATTAAGGCAGATAAAACCTGAGGAGGCACAGCTAAAACATACCATCACCTATTATAGAGTGACCCATTGTCACGACGCGTAAAACTCAGATCAGGGAAGCAGGCGAACGAGAGCAGGAATGGAGTAAAATAAAAAGATTTAATTGGATAACGCAAGGGCGTAAGGGAAAAAACAACACGGAACGATGCAACGCACGACACTACAATGACAGAACGAGGGAGACAAACTCTGACGTGGACTTAAATACATTGAACTAATACAGACAATTGAAAACAGCTGTGAAACACTGGGAATCGACATGAGGTTAACGAGGGGGGGTGTGGCACAGGAGGATCAGCACGATCAGGGTGTGACAGACCCCCCCCCAAAGGCGCGCACACTGGGCGCGCCCCAGGGAACAGAGGGACGGAACCGGGAACACAGGACCTGGAAAAAAAAAGCAAAAAACAAGTCAACCAGACACAGGGAAGAAAACAGACACACAGAACAGACACAGCGACAGGAACACAGACAACAAACGACAAACCATGGGAAAAGCCAACAAGCACAGGGGCAACAACACAGGGGGAACACCAACGGGAGGAACAAAGGGACCAGGGGCAAACGAAGGAGAAACAGGAGGACGAGGAGCAGACACAGGGGCACAAAGGGACCGAAAGGCACAGAGGGACCGGGGACAAACACAGGAGGCACAAAGGCAGGGGGCACGGAGGAAAAGGGCAGGGGGAAACGGGGAGCCGCTGGGAACCCAGGCAGGCGAGGGGCGGAAGCCGCAGGGGCAGCAGGCGACCGCGAGGCCGAAGCCGAAGGGACCCTAGGCGAGCGCGAAGGGGGAGTCGGAGGAAACGCCGCAGGCAGCGAGGAGGAGGGCAGAGGGATGGACGGACGGGGCAAGGAGGGAGAGGAAGGGGACCCAGGCAAAGGGGAGAAGGGAGCAGCAGCCGCAGCAGATGAAGGCGCAGCCGCCGCCGGCCAAGGCGCAGGCGACCGCCGAACCGGAGATGGGGGACCCGCAGGCGACCGACGAAGCGCCGGAGGCGGGACAGCAGCCAGCCGATGGGGCACCGAAGGCGGAACCGGAGGCGACCTCCGAGCCGAAGCCAGGGGGGCCACAGGCGACTGCCGAGCGGGAGCTGGAGGACCCGCAGGCGACCGCCGAGCCACAGCCAGGGGGACCAAAGGTGAGCCAGGGGGCAGGGCGGGCGGGAACCGAACCTGGCGCCAGTGTCCCCTCCCTTTTCAGGAGACTGAAAGGTGGGGACCAGGCCAGGACTTGCTGCTCTGGAGCAAGGGTGGAGGAGTCATTGGGGAGGTCAAGGGGGAAGTCACAGGGAAAATCACGGAGGAGGTTAATGAGATCCCAGAGGGATCCCACTCCAGTTCTTCCTCGGTCTCCACTATGGAGGGAGGAGCGTCAGTCAGGCAGACCAGGACCTCGGGTGGCACAGCAGCCGCCGATTCTGGGCCAGCAGGAGGCACCGCAGCAGGGACCGCGGGCGCCATGGGGGGCTGAGCTGGGAGCTCAGGCACTGGAGTCACGGGGAGATCCGGAGTCACGGGGAGCACGGGAGTCTGGCCAGGCGGCGCAAGAATGGCCTTGGGTGGCGAGCCAGGAGGGGGTAGAGCAGCTGGAGCAGGAGACACAGGCGCGTCTGGGGGTACCGCAGGAGACACAGGCAACTCCGGGCCAGCAGGGGGCACCACAGGGAGCAGAGCTGCAGGCATGGGAACCACTGGGGCTGGAGCTGCAGGCACGGGAACCACTGGGGGCACTGCCCGGTTTGGGAACTTTGGGACACGTGGGATAGCGTCCCAAATGGACCTGGCCTCTTTAAGGGCCAGGCATGTCCCGGAAAAGGGGGGCGTTGCCGATGAGGGCAGCGAAGCGGCAGGCGACTGCTGTGAAGCGGTGGTAACTGTGATTTCCGGAGGGAACAGCGCCGGGTTCAGAATCGGGAGGGGGTCCTCCCAACACCCGCTCGAGGAAGCAGCGGAGAGATAAACCGCCCCCAGACAGACCTCCTGCGCATTGTCCTGCCTGCGTTTTCTCCGCTTTGTCTTTCGTCGTCCTGCAATGGGCGGCGGCGTTTGGGGCCCCTCCGTCAATGCAGCCAGAGGACTGTATGCCAATCCAAGGGCTGCCGCTTCTTGTTTTAATTTGGCTTCCGCCACTCCGCGTCTCAGCCGCCTCAAATTGTCGCGCACCTCCCCAGTTAGGTGCGCGTCTCCGGGCAGGGACATCGATTCCAGGATATCCCTGCAGCGGTAGGCTAGAGCCCGAAGCAGGGGATCATCCCGGACTTCAGGCTGATCGAGCCAATGCATTACCTCGTCTGTCACACTGAGGTATTCCTCTTCCGACATCCGAGGTTTCTTCTTTGCGAGTTCTGTCATTCTGTCACTACACATAAAACTCGGACCAGGGAAGCAGGCGAACGAGAGCAGGAATGGGGTAAAATAAAAAGATTTAATTGGATAACGCAAGGGCATAAGGGAAAAAACAACACGGAACGATGCAACGCACGACACTACAATGACAGAACTAGGGAAACAAACTCTGACATGGACTTAAATACATTGAACTAATACAGACAATTGAAAACAGCTGTGAAACACTGGGAATCGACATGAGGTTAACGAGGGGGGGCGTGGCACAGGAGGATCAGCAGGATCGGGGTGTGACACCCATTCCCTTTGTAACTGAGTAATCACAACTAAGTGGAATTATCCATAATGACACTGTATACAGAAATAGGCAAAGGTAATTTATTATAATGAAAAGTTTCCAAATTGCCCATTGTGCTTTAGTGTTTCTCCTTTTCTCCAGCCGTCCACAGGTCCTGTGTTTATTAGGTGATCTGTGATGTAGGAGATCCTGAGAATGGCTGCTGCTCCAAGGATGCTTGGCAGATGGCTTTTCCCAGGAACAGTGGATTGGAGACATCTGGGACCTGGAGTGAAGATAGAAACAGAGGAAGGGAACAAGCAGAGGGTGTGTGGGGGGGGACAAGACTGCAGGACAAGTTAAAGTTTATGGTAATACAGGTGACCTGGACAACATGCCTATCACATCTCACATGCCTGTTTCCCTCGTGTTCCCTGTGGTGTGGCGCTAACGAGCTACACCTATTCCTCGTTTAACCCCGCATCTCATTTCTGCCCTTGTGTGGATGATCCCAGGTCCCTCTCGTCTGCTCATCATCTGTGGTGTATATAGTGCCTCCTTGTCCTGAGCTCCCCAGTCCAGTCATTGTATTGTTACGTGTGTGATCCTGCTGCCTGCCTGTGCTGCCCCTCTGGTTACCCTGCACCCTGTGTTTCCCCCCTGCTCTACCAGCCTGGTTTTGGCCTCTCACGGTCTGTTTCCTTTTGCCTTTTGTATTGTGTTTTTATTAGAATAAAATCCCCTTCATTTTCCCCGACGCCTGCCTTTGCCTGCATCCTTCCTGAACCTTGACGATTCCCTTGATGAGGGATATGGTGCTTAATAAATAGACAATAAATTAAAGACAAACACATAATAAGTCTAATCATTTTTATGTGTGTGCCGTTTAAAGGAAATGAAATCAAATTAACTTACCTGGTGACACTGGTAATTCTGACTAGAGAAAAATAATACTAAAAAGATCATTATAAAAATGTACTCATAATTCTGTGTCAAGAGCTCTACAAGCTCAACTTTAATATTAATTTTCCACCACTTCTACCTCTTCTATCTCTACCTGACCCACATCTATCTCTACACTGCCAGTTTCCTCCTGACCTCCTTCTCTATTTATAATCTCAACTAGTACATCACTATTATTTCCAATATGGTTACATCACTCACCATGTCCGCACCCTCAATAATTACCTCCCCTATTTCTACCCCCACAATCTCAACATTTACATCCCCAGAATTTACTTCTGCAAGCCCAAACTCACACACTTGGACTTGCACAGCCTCCACCTTCACATTTCCTTTCGTATCCTCTGCCTTCAGGAAAATTCCCCCCCCCCCCCTCCACCTTAACCACCTTCACATTCACCCCCACCTCACTTTGCTTCCCCTTGCTTCCATTTTGCATTTTATTAATGCCTACATTCAGGTCTGCGGCCTCCACCTGTACACTGGAGGTCACCCCCATATGTTTTTCCATCTCCACCTTTTCCCCACTAATCGCACCCTTTACCTCATCTATCCCCTGAGTGCTCCTATTCTTCCTGGCCTTCTTCTTTTTCTGAAGGTAGTATGTCTTATAAATTTCCCAGTCTTCAGATGTCAGGCCGTAATTGTTCTGAAGAGTCTCAGAGACAATGCCAGCATTGCCTTTCACTCTCACACTCTCCCCTCCCTTACACCAGTCAGTCACACCTCCCAGTCCCCCCATAACCTCCCCAGCCTGGACAGTGGGGGGTGTCGCTGGTGAGTACTCCTCCAAACCTTCCTTCTTTCCCCAGTCGATCACCTCGTTCCACGTTGGTCCAGGAAACAACTCTTGCAATTCTCATTCTGGCGAATAAACAAGACATATAATTAACTAGCCATATGTGATACTCTCAAAGCCAAATTAGACACTGTGTGTTTTCAACGTACTCCAGATATTTCCTAAATGCTATTCATCAAGAATGCCTATGGAAAGGGAAGGAGCCTTCATTAGCTGCTCGTGGCGTCGAGGCTACTCCGGCAGTAACGACCGAATTGCTAAAACTGTTTCACAATCTACACCAGGAGTATTCAATCAGGGTTCTTGCAGGTTTCAGTAAGTTAAATTTAAGACATTTTTAAGACATTTTAAGACCATTATGAGTAAAATTTAAGACCAACACAATGCATTACTAGAAACATTCGAATGATACCAGAATTTCTCATATTTTATGTCACTCATATCCTTAGCCCAACATCCACATATTATATGTGTTTACAAAGTGCGTTTTAATAAGTTCACATGTGTTTAAAGCATATGGGAGTGGTATTTTAAGGCTTAAACTATAAAAAGTTTATGTATATGGTCTTTCTATATCACAGATTTTCACCTATTGCTGATGGGTCTGGAACGTAACTTCTGCGATAGGCGGGGGATCCAGACCCATCAGCCATAGGTGAAAATCCGCGATATAGAAAGACCATACACTCACCTAAAGGATTATTAGGAACACCATACTAATACGGTGTTTGACCCCCTTTCGCCTTCAGAACTGCCTTAATTCTACGTGGCATTGATTCAACAAGGTGCTGAAAGCATTCTTTAGAAATGTTGGCCCATATTGATAGGATAGCATCTTGCAGTTGATGGAGATTTGTGGGATGCACATCCAGGGCACGAAGCTCCCGTTCTACCCCATCCCAAAGATGCTCTATTGGGTTGAGATCTGGTGACTCTGGGGGCCATTTTAGTACAGTGAACTCATTGTCATGTTCAAGAAACCAATTTGAAATGATTTGAGTTTTGTGACATGGTGCATTATCCTGCTGGAAGTAGCCATCAGAGGATGGGTACATGGTGGTCATAAAGGGATGGACATGGTCAGAAACAATGCTCAGGTAGGCTGTGGCATTTAAACGATGCCCAATTGGCACTAAGGGGCCTAAAGTGTGCCAAGAAAACATCCCCCACACCATTACACCACCACCAGCCTGCACAGTGGTAACAAGGCATGATGGATCCATGTTCTCATTCTGTTTACGCCAAATTCTGACTCTACCATTTGAATGTCTCAACAGAAATCGAGACTCATCAGACCAGGCAACATTTTTCCAGTCTTCAACTGTCCAATTTTGGTGAGCTCGTGCAAATTGTAGCCTCTTTTTCCTATTTGTAGTGGAGATGAGTGGTACCCGGTGGGGTCTTCTGCTGTTGTAATCCGCCTCAAGGTTGTGCGTGTTGTGGCTTCACAAATGCTTTGCTGCATACCTCGGTTGTAACGAGTGGTTATTTCAGTCAAAGTTGCTCTTCTATCAGCTTGAATCAGTCGGCCCATTCTCCTCTGACCTCTGGCATCAACAAGGCATTTTCGCAGACAGGACTGCCACATACTGGATGTTTTTCCCTTTGCACACCATTCTTTGTAAACCCTAGAAATGGTTGTGCGTGAAAATCCCAGTAATTGAGCAGATTGTGAAATACTCAGACCGGCCCGTCTGGCACCAACAACCATGCCACGCTCAAAATTGCTTAAATCACCTTTCTTTCCCATTCTGACATTCAGTTTGGAGTTCAGGAGATTGTCTTGACCAGGACCACACCCCTAAATGCATTGAAGCAACTGCCATGTGATTGGTTGATTAGATAATTGCATTAATGAGAAATTGAACAGGTGTTCCTAATAATCCTTTAGGTGAGTGTATATAGGTATGTTACAAAAAAATCCAAAGCCCCCATATAACAGAAAATCTAACTGAATTTAATAGAGAACTAGATAGAAATAAGGAAGTTATAGCAATTATAGTGGTGGAAATAATTAAGTGGTCATTTTTTCCTTTTGTTCTTAATGTATATTAAACAAAGGCTGTGATCTTAAATTGAAGAGAAATTTAAAGAAATTGAATAAATTATCCAAACAAAGTCCCCTTTCCCTCGCCCGGACTAGGGTCACCGGGGCCCCACCCTGGAGCCAGGCCTGGGGGAGGGGCCCGTTGGCGAGCGCCTGGTGGCCGGGCCTTGGCCCGTGGAGCCCGGCCGGGCACAGCCCGAAAGAGGCACGCGGGACTGTCCCCAGGTGGGCCCACCACTCGCAGGGGGAATGTCAGGGGTTCGGTGCTTTGTGGATCGGGTGGCGGCCAAGGGAGGCCCTGGCAGTCCGATCCCCGGCTGACAAACGGCCTCAGAAATGTTCTGGCAAACCATCCGGAGTATCAGGAGGGGGAAGCAGCTCCTGGTTCCTACTATTTATAGTGGGGGGGGGGGCTGTTGACCTCACCTGGGGACATCACCCGGAGGTGGAAGAAATACTTTGAGGACCTCCTCAACCCTGCCTCAGATACATCTACGCACACTGCCTTTGAGACATCTGAGGGCACAGAGTCCGAGGGTGCTGGGGGGGGCTTGCACGTCACTGGGGCTGAGGTGGCCAGGGTGGTTAAAGAGCTCCGTAGTGGCCGGGCCCCGGGGGTGGACGACATCCGCCCGGAGTACCTGAAGGCTCTGGATGTTGTGGGGCTGTCGTGGCTGACACGCCTTCTCAACAGCGCGTGGAGGTCAGGCACAGTGCCATTGGATTGGCAGACCAGGGTGGTGGTCCCCTTATTTAAGAAGGGGGACTGGAGGGTGTGTTCCAACTACAGGGGGATCACACTTCTCAGCCTTCCTGGGAAAGTCTATTCCGGGGTACTGGAGAGGAGGGTGAGATCAATAGTCGAATCTCGGATTCAGGAGGAACAATGCGGTTTTCGTCCAGGCCGTGGAACACTGGACCAGCTTTATACCCATGCAAGGGTACTGGAGGGGGCCTGGGAGTTTGCCTATCCAGTCTACATGTGTTTTGTGGATTTGGAAAAGGCTTACGACCGGGTTCCCCGAGGTGCTCTGTGGGGGGTGCTTCGGGAGTATGGGGTACAGGGTCCGCTGTTCGGTCCCTGTATGAACGGAGCAAAGCTTGGTCCGCATTGCCGGTAATAAGTCGGACGTGTTCCCAGTGCGGGTTGGGCTCCGCCAGGGCTGCCCTTTGTCATCGGTCCTGTTTATGATATTTATGGACAGGATTTCTAGGCGCAGCCAGGGTGTTGAGGATGTCCAGTTTGGTGGCCTCAGGATTGCCTCGCTGCTTTTTGCAGACGATGTCGTCCTGTTGGCTTCATCTGCTGGGGATCTCCAGCATGCACTGGGGCGGTTCCCAGCCGAGTGTGAAGCGGCAGGGATGAGGATTAGCACCTCCAAGTCCGAGACCATGGTTCTCAGCCGGAAACGGGTGGTTTGCCCTCTTCGGGTCGGGGAAGACGTACTGCCTCAAGTGGAGGAGTTTAAGTATCTCGGGGTCTTGTTCACGAATGAGGGTAGGCGAGATCGGGAGCTGGATAGACGAATCGGAGCGGCGTCTACAGTTTTGCAGGCGCTTAACCGGTCCGTCGTGGCTAAGAAAGAACTGAGCCGAAAAACAAAGCTCTCGATCTATTGGTCCATCTTCGTCCCTACCCTCACCGTTCAACCCACCGTTCAACTTTTTCCGCGGCTATGCTATTCCCCGCATCCACCAAACTCGTGATGACTTAAACACACCCGCGCGGAAGAGCGGCGCAGCGGGATTCGGGAGATTGTAACATACCTACCATATACATAAAGTTTTTTATAGTTTATGCCTTAAAATATATAGTGATCCCCCGCCTATCGCAGAAGTTACGTTCCAGACCCATCAACGATAATGAAAACAACTGGAAACAGCTGATACACATGGGGAATCCACACGGGATTAACTAGGGGGCGTGGCAGGACATACTGCACTTTTAATCAGATTTTTTAGATTTTCTAAGCAATTTTTATTCAAATAAGTTTTTTTCATCTCTATTTTGCTTTTTTGACTTGGTTTAACTTTTTTAAATCTTGTTTTTATAAAGCATATTAAATAACCCCTGTGATAATAAATAATAAAATAATGATAATAAAAACTTGCCTTGCCTTACCATAAGGAGACTGAGAAACGTTCTCCTCAAGACTACACGAACAACTAAAAACTATATGCTGGAAACTAAGACATTCACAAGGTAACTCCATGAAAAGCTCTGTAAAAGTAGAAATGTGTTTATTTTATGATAAGATAATGTGAGCCAACTGGCTAGTAGTTGCCTTTTAACTGAAAAAATTCACTCCAGTCATCAGAGAAAAAAGTTACTACATCAAAACATTTACATTGCAATAATGTATGGCATGAAACAAACTTGTAACTATGTCACTCAGTAATAAAAATAATAAAACAACATACCATTCACATTGGTCTCAAGAACTAAGTTAGCGCTTGATTCCCCGGCACTTCCTACTGTGGCTGAGTGTGCACCTGACGTCAGTGGCTGAAAGTGCACGTTCTGCAGCCAGACCCTTCTCTCTCAAACTGTTTGCCTAGCTGCAGTGATTACGCAATGGGATTTGTAGTTTTATTACCACGCAGACACCGGTGCAGACCAGAAAACACAACCAACGGATTAGTTTTACAGCGATTTACTGTTTTATTTTCTGCGGGCAACGCTTTTTGGGAATGAACGGAGGTAAGAATTTTAAGACTTGGGTAAATTAAATTTAAGACCTAGGATGAAAATCTGGGCATTTTTAAGACATTTTAAGGCCTTAAATTTAACTTTCTAAATTTTAGACTTTTTAAGACCCCGCGGGAACCCTGTCAATTAAAAGTTACTGAGGTCCAGGTACAGTATTAAATTTCGCCCAAGCAGAAGGTCCGAACCAAAGTCCATCTTGTGTCTTATAGCCATGGGCGTTGTTAGGCCTATTTAGGGTGGGCTTCAGGCCCCCCAAAATGATCCCAAGCCCCCCCTAAAAATATAGTAATTGTCATACAATTTTTAAATTATACATCTATACATTTCATACAAGATATCACTGAGCGCAGGTACGCACTTAACAAATAGAAGCAAAACTACGAATTGAAATTAAAAATAATACTGTAAGTCTAGCTATCATTATAATCATAAATTATGTACGGGCTGCTTAAGCTGCTATAGGTAGATGGCGGGCATTTGGACCCAGGCGGAAGCTATATGTCGCTGCTTGTTAGCGAGCAGCAACATTTATCCGCATTTCAAAAGAAAGAAGCGGCCAGAGAATTTCATTGTCAGAGATTGTGAGTAGGTGTCAATAACTTCTGTCTTGGACTCAGTTGAAACTGTTGTAGTGTCTGCTAGTTTCTGTTAATCAGTAGTTTCAGGTAGCCAATCAAGTGTAGTTTCGGTCTCGCTGAAGGTGTAAATTAGGGGCGGGGCTAACTGAGTTATATTGAAGGTGAGTCCAGCTCAGACACGTGTGTCTGTGGTGGTTAGAGACAAACGCAGTTAATCTGTTACTACTCGTTCTATCCTTCCTTTCTTTTCTATTCTATTCTCAATTTTGCGAACTCACACCATCACTGCAGACATGTGCCTCAGACCTATCCCAGTCCACCTATCTCTTAGATCTAGAAGATCCCATCCAACATCCAGGCGCCGCACATCCAGTAATCTTATCTACCCTCCCCTGTCATCCCAGTCCCAACGTCGGGTGTTGGGCGGTCTCTGGAATTGCCAGTCTGCTGTAAAGAAGGCTGATTTCATTTCCGCCTTTGCGTCCCACCATTCTTTTGACTTTCTGGCTCTAACTGAGACCTGGATATCCCCAGAGAACTCGGCTACACCAGCTGCTCTCTCCTCTGCTTACGCTTTCTCTCACTCTCCACGCCAGACCGGCAGGGGCGGTGGCACAGGTCTGTTACTACAACACAACAACAACAAATTTATTTTTGTATAGCGCATTATCACAACATTACATTGTCCCAAAGCGCTTTACAGCATCCCCACCCAAAGCCCCCAGTGAGTAAGCCATAGGCGACAGTGGCAAGGAAAAACTCCCTAGAAGGAAGAAACCTTGGGAGGGACCAGCCTCAAAGGGGGAGCCCATCCTCCAGGGGCCGGCAGGGAGAGTCAAATACAGTTTAGTCTGAAACACAAACGGGGAGCAGGGGGGAGATGACAAGCCGGTGCCAACACTTCCTCCAATCGCCAGGCAGCCAGAAGACAGGGAGCGGGTCATACAAGGAAGATGACACTGGCAGAACGGTGAGCTGGATGCACGGTCGTCATTGGCAGTGGCGACGTCACATGTTGCAGGGTGTGCTGGACATCTTGATAGATTGAAAGCTCCAGGTAGCACCACCCAGGAGAAGGTGGTGGAAATAAATGCAATTAGTCAAAGTAAGGGAGACTATAGGCAGTGCTAAAAGTTAGATGAGTGCAATATGAAGTGCAATGCTCCGGCAGATATGGCTATGGCAGCATAAGTAGGAGGGAGAGGCAGGTGGGAATGCAGGCATGGGGAGTCCCTGAAATGTCAGCACTCCAATCCCACAAGCAATTGTGAAGCTAGAGTGACAGCACTGTCAATTCAGTTTATCCAAAGCCAATGGCACCGATCCCCACCCAGCTCTACACCTCACACTATAGGTTTAACTGGGAGTGAGAAGCTAGCTAGAGCTAGAACTAGTGTCCCTATAAGCTAAACTAAATAGGTGTGTTTTTAGTCTAGACTTGAATATTGAAAGTGAGCCTGAAACCCGCACATCCGGTGGGAGACCGTTCCACAGCTGAGGAGCTCTATAGGAGAAAGCTCTGCAGCCTGCCGTAGATCTTTCTACCCTAGGTACTAACAGATATCCCGCACCTTGAGATCGAAGCAAGCGTGGGGGATTGTATGTGGTCAGCAGATTATTAAGGTAGTCTGGTGCAAGGCCATTCAGTGCTTTATAGGTTAACAGCAGTATTTTATAGTCAATCCGAGACTTAACTGGTAACCAATGAAGGGAGGATAAGACTGGTGTGATGTGATCAAATTTTTTAGTGTTTGTGAGAACTCTGGCTGCCGCATTTTGTACCACCTGAAGTTTATTTAAGGAACCAGACGGGCAACCAGAAAGGAGGGCATTACAGTAGTCTAGTCTGGTAGTTACGAAGGCATGTATTAATTTTTCTGCATCACGAAGTGAGAGCATCTTACGAAGCTTGGCTATGTTTCGTAGATGATAAAACGCAGTTCTAGTAATACTTCTTATGTGAGCATCAAAACATAGATCTGAATCTACTAGAAGACCAAGATTTCTAACCACTGTGTTAGGTTGTGTAGGAAGGCCACTAATGCTGAGGTGGTGAAACTTATTTCTTGCAGCCTTGGGACCAATCACCAGTACTTCTGTTTTTTCTGTGTTTAACATTAGAAAATTTTTTGCCATCCAGCACCGAATATCTAACAGACAATCTTCTAGCCGAGATAGGAGTGATGTATCATCAGGGTTAACAGATATATATAACTGTGTATCATCTGCATAACAATGAAACCCAACACCATGTTTTCTAATAATGTTACCAAGCGGTAGCATGTATAGTGTAAACAGTAGTGGGCCCAGTACTGATCCCTGTGGGACACCGTATGTGACTTTGGTGGCCTTGGATGATTCGTTGTTCACATGTGCATACTGATAGCGATCAGTTAAATATGAGCGGAACCAAGAGAGTGCTGTCCCTGTAATGCCAACTACACCTTCTAACCGGTCCAAGAGGATATTATGGTCCACAGTATCAAATGCTGCAGTTAAATCCAGTAATACCAACAGCGATATCAAGCCACGGTCAGAAGCCATAAGTAAATCATTCATTACTTTGACTAGAGCAGTTTCTGTGCTATGGTTTGGTCTAAAGCCAGACTGATATAATTCATTATTATTATTTTTTTGTAGGAAAGTAGACAACTGACGAACTACAACCTTTTCCATGATCTTTGAAATGAAAGGAAGATTTGAGATTGGTCTATAGTTTCCTAAAACACTAGGGTCAAGATTTGGTTTCTTTAGAACGGGTCTAATAACAGCCAATTTAAAAGGTTTAGGAACATATCCAAGCTTAAGAGAAGAGTTTAACACATTTAACAGGGTATTGCTAATCTGTGGTGCGATTTCCTTGAAAAATTTTGTAGGAATTGGGTCTATGAGGCTTGTAGAGGATTTACAGGAGGAAATTAAGCTCAGGAGTTCTGGGTGTTTTATAGGAATGAAAGATTCAAAAGTCTCATTATTGATAGGCATAAGACTAGCAGGAGTCTGGCAGTCATAGGTAGCTAAGGATGTGCACTGGATGGTCTGTCTAATCTTAGTTATTTTACCATTAAAGAATGTAATAAAGTCATTACTCTTAAGAGATTGTGGGACTTGCGAGTTTAATGGAGAATTCTGTGTTAACCTAGCCACGGATTCAAATAGGAATTTTGAATTGTTTTTGTTCCCGTCTATTAATCTGGAGAGATACACAGACCTAGCAGACACTAGTGCTTGTCTGTATTTAGACAGGCTCTCTTTCCATGCAGATTTGAAAACTTCTAGTTTAGTTGAGCGCCATTTGCGCTCTAGCTTGCGTGATGCCTGTTTGAGTTCACGTGTATGATCAGAGTACCAGGGGGCAGGTTTCTTATCTCTATGCTTTATTTTCTTAAGTGGAGCTACAAGATCTAGTGTGCTACGAAGGTATTTATCCATGTTTGCAGTCGCCTGTTCAAGTTCATTTATACACGATGCTTCAGATGTAAGGCTGAAGGACTGTGGAAGTTGGTTCATAAATGTTGTTGTAGTTAGTGAGGCAATGGAACGTCTGATTCTGTACTTTGGAGCTGCGGTCAACGGGAGGCTATACTGGATTTCAAACGTTAACAAGTAATGATCAGAGAGAAGGGGACTCTGAGGCATAATAGATACATGTTCCACCAAGATGCCATGACTAATAATCAAATCAAGGGTATGGTTACAGGCATGAGTAGGCCCGACTACATTCTGACATACACCTAGAGAGTCAAGAATAGCTGTAAACGCTATTTTTAAAGGATCACTATCTTTCTCCATATGAATGTTAAAATCACCCACAATAACAGCTTTGTCAGTACTGACCACCAGGTTAGTTAAAAAATCAGCGAACTCCTTAAGAAAATTACTGTATGGCCCAGGTGGTCTATAAACAATAACAATGGTGATTTGGGGTGAAGAGCAAGAAAGAGATGAACCAGCAAGACTAAGAACAAGAGTTTCAAATGTGCTGAAACTCAGACCACATTTCTCAGTCACTCCTAGGCTGGATTGAAAAATTGCAGCAACACCACCACCTTTGCGATTTGGTCGAGGGTTATGCTTGTAACTGTATTCAGCTGGAGTAGATTCATTCAGTGCCATGAATTCATTTGGTTTAAGCCAGGTCTCCGTGAGGCATATGGCACCAAGACTAAAATCAGTAATTATTTCATTTATTAATAGTGCCTTAGGAGCCAGTGATCTTACATTCATAAGTCCAAGTTTAAGTTTAAGCCCTGCATCACAGCTGTTTTCTAGTAACGGATTCATTGTAATTTTTATTAAGTTATTATGGCACACACTACGGTGGAATCGGCTTCCATGATTAAAAACGCGGGGAACAGACACAGTCTCAATAAAATGAACCCTAGGTGACGACTCTAGGCAACTAGCAGGCGGTCGGTTATGCCGGTTTGCCTGCCGCCTGGGCTTGGCTCTAGTTAGTCAGCGATTTGTCTGGAGACTATGAGCTATGCTTTTAGACAAGAGGTCAGCACCAGCCCGCGAGGGGTGAATACCGTCCCTCTTCAAAAGCCCAGGCCTACCCCAAAACATCCGCCAGTTGTCAATATAACCCACACCATTTATCGGGCACCATTCCGACAGCCAGCGATGTAGCGACGATAATCTGCTGTACATTTCATCGCCACGTCTAGCAGGGATGGGGCCAGAGCACGTTACTGACGCGGACATCTTCTTCGCAAGGTTGCACACCTCTATAAAATTTGATTTCGTGATCTCCGATTGCCTCAATCGGACATCATTAGTGCTGACGTGGATAATAATGTTAGAGTATTTACGTTTACTTTTAGCCAGCACTTTTAAGTTTGCCGAGATGTCGGTCGCTCTGGCACCAGGGAGACAATTAACTATGGTCGCCGGAGTCGCTACTCTCACGTTTCTTAGAATAGAGTCGCCTATTACTAGAGCACTTTCAACAGGTGTCTCAGCGGGAGTTTCACTGAGTGGGGAGAACCTGTTGGAAACGCGAATGGGCGAATGGTGCCGGTGTGAATTTTGGTTGGATTTACGACTATGCCGCCGGGTCGTCACCCACTCGCCTTGCTGCGTAGGCTCTGCTGCCGGAGCGGGGGGAGACTGAATACCTATGGCGGACATATCCGGAGCCGCTAACACTGAATCAATAAAACTCTCCGTTTCCTGAATGTCCCGTAACGTCCGGATACGTCCCTCTAAAACTACAATCTTCTCCGTCAGCCTAGCGACTAACTGACACTTCTCACAGGTAAACGTACCGCTAATAACCGGAGAAGAATAACTAAACATATTGCACTCAGAACACGGAACAGGAGACATGATGTTGTACTTACGTGAAACGGTAAGTTCTAAAGCTGGAAGCACCTTTTTGATTGAATGGAGATCGTGGGTCGGTGCTTGCGAAGGTGATTAATCCGTAGGGGTTTGGAGAATTATCAGAAGACTATTAAGCTTGTAAGGATTTTTATTTTTTCCGATGACTTAATTCTAATTATTATTTAGGTGATATCTATAGTTTTAAAGTTCACGCGGTAGCAACCAGTTTCTGTCAGGGTCAGCCTCCCGCTGTGGTCCTTTCGTGCCCCTTCCCCGTTTGACCAGCAGGTGGTGCTGGTCATTCCGTCCTTCACGTCAGTCCTTGTTCTCCCCTGTCTCCTGTCTGGTCTCGTGGCTCAATGTATTTAGCATGTGCTGTCTGTTTGCCCCTCGGTCCTGAGTTCCCTCTTGTCTTGTGTTCGAATCCCACCTCCTCTGTCTTTGTATTTAGCTCCCTGGTTTTTTCCTTTGTGCTTGTTAAACCCTGGTGTCTGATTTAGTAATCTGTTTTGGTTTTGTTTCTTGTTCCCCTGCCTGTGTTATTCCTATGTACTCCCCTAGTGTTGATATATGCATTCTTGGTTAGTTCTTAGTTTCCCTGATTGTTAGTTTCTTTGAGTTAATTGGTTTCACCTGTCTTGTTTCCCTAGTCCTGGTTAATCAGTCTCACCTGCCCTGTGTTAGTCATTACCCCTTGTAGTATATTAGTTCCTGCCTTTGTTCTGTTCCCCGCTGGTTCATCGCGTCGTGTCGTGTCTCTGATGTCTATGTCTTGGTTAGTTTGGTTAGATCTGCGTCCTGTTTTCCTTCCTGGTTTTTGTTATTTAGTTTTTGTTGATTAGCCCCTTTTTAGTTTTGACCCGTCGTGGTCCTTTGTTTTTGGTTAGTCGTTTGTAGTGTTTATCTGTTTTCTTTAATAAACCCCTTTTCTGTTTCCTGGAGCCGCAAGTGGGTCGTCCACCCTTCTTTTGTGCCTGTGATGCCTCGTTCCCGTGCCCGAACCGTCCGGAACCTTGACAGAATGAACCAGCCAAAAGGACGATCCCCAGGCTCCAAGACGCCTGCCCCACCTGACGGTCAAGTCACCACCCAGACCCGGGAGAAGGAGGTCAGCACCCTTCGGGACGTCTGGATACGACTGTCCCAGACCCCGACGCTCCTCCAGTTGCCCTGGTTATGCCATGCCCTGACTGAGGCCGGCAACCAGCTGGTCCAGCTCTCTCCAGCATCTCCGGAGGAGGAGGTGCGAAGGCTGGAGAGGGTCTTCTGGCACCTGGTGGACCTGGCCGGGTCGCCTACGGAACCCGAACCAGGTTGCCCAGGGGAAGCCACGGCCGCCTCCGCCGCTCTGCCCGAGCCCTGCCCAGGGGAAGCCACGGCCGCCTCCGCCGCTCTGCCCGAGCCCTGCCCAGGGGAAGCCACGGCCGCCTCCGCCGCTCTGCCCGAGCCCTGCCCAGGGGAGGCCACGGCCGCCTCCGTCGCTCTGCCCGAGCCCTGCCCAGGGGAGGCCACGGCCGCCTCCGCCGCTCTGCCCGAGCCCTGCCCAGGGGAGGCCACGGCCGCCTCCGCCGCTCTGCCCGAGCCCTGCCCAGGGGAGGCCACGGCCGCCTCCGCCGCTCTGCCCGAGCCCTGCCCAGGGGAGGCCACGGCCGCCTCCGCCGCTCTGCCCGAGCCCTGCCCAGGGGAGGCCACGGCCGCCTCCGCCGCTCAGCCCGAGCCCTGCCCAGGGGAGGCCACGGCCGCCTCCGTCGCTCAGCCCGAGCCCTGCCCAGGGGAGGCCACGGCCGCCTCCGTCGCTCAGCCCGAGCCCTGCCCAGGGGAGGCCACGGCCGCCTCCGTCGCTCAGCCCGAGCCCTGCCCAGGGGAGGCCACGGCCGCCTCCGTCGCTCAGCCCGAGCCCTGCCCAGGGGAGGCCACGGCCGCCTCCGTCGCTCAGCCCGAGCCCTGCCCAGGGGAGGCCACGGCCGCCTCCGTCGCTCAGCCCGAGCCCTGCCCAGGGGAGGCCACGGCCGCCTCCGTCGCTCAGCCCGAGCCCTGCCCAGGGGAGGCCACGGCCGCCTCCGTCGCTCAGCCCGAGCCCTGCCCAGGGGAGGCCACGGCCGCCTCCGTCGCTCAGCCCGAGCCCTGCCCAGGGGAGGCCACGGCCGCCTCCGTCGCTCTGCCCGAGCCCTGCCCAGGGGAAGCCGCCGCCGCCGCTCTGCCCGCGCCCGGCCCACAGGGGGCCGCCGCCGCCGCTCTGCCCGCGCCCGGCCCACCGGGGGCCGCCGCCTCTGCTTCTGCTCTGCCCGCGCCCGGCCCACCGGGGGCCGCCGCCTCTGCTCTGCCCGCGCCCGGCCCACCGGGGGCCGCCGCCTCTGCTTCTGCTCTGCCCGCGCCCGGCCCACAGGGGGCCGCCGCCTCTGCTCTGCCCGCGTCCGGCCCACAGGGGGCCGCCGCCTCTGCTTCTGCTCTGCCCCGGCCGCCCGCGCCCGGCCTACAGGGGGCTACCGCCCTTGCGATGCCCCGGCCGCCCATGCCCGGTCCACAGGGGGCCGCCTTCATCTCTGCTCTGTCCGCACCCGGCCTACAGGGGGCCGCCGCCTCTGCGACGCCCCAGCCGCCTGCGCCCAGTCCGCAGGGAGCCACCGCTTCTGCGATGCCCCGACCGCCTGCGCCTGGTCCACAGGGGGCCCCCTTCATCTCTGCTCTGTCCACACCCGGCCCACAGGGGGCCGCCGCCTCTGCGATGCCCCAGCCGCCTGCGCCCAGTCCGCAGGGAGCCGCCGTTTCTGCGATGCCCCGACCGCCCGCGCCTGGTCCACAGGGGGCCGTGTCTTTGTACTCTGCCCCTGCTTCTCCATCTAAGGCCGTCCTGACCCCATGCCCCAAGGTCCGGACTTCGAACCCCATCCAATTGGACCTTTTTTGGCACTGGTGGGGGTCCGGCAAAGGACCAGCCCGGTTCTCTGTCTCCCGGAAGGGGAGACGGGGACATGCCAGGCGGTCCAACCGCCCTGACCTAGCCCCTTCCTCAGTGTCACCCTCTGGCCCTCATTCTTCATTCCCTTCTCCTTCGTCCTTCAGTTCCCATTCCAGTCCCGTGCCCTTCTCCTCATCATCCTCCAGTCCTTCGCTCCCTTCCTTGTCACCCTCCAGTCCCTTTTCCCGTCCTGCCGTCATTGCCTCATCGCCCTCCAGTACCCGTCCTTGTCCACATCCTGCAGTCCCTTCCTTGTCACCCTCTGATCCCAGTTCCCGTCCACATCCTGCAGTCCCTTCCTCGCCGTCACCTTCCAGTTCCCGTCCTCCAGTTCCTTTCTCGTCGCCCTTCAGTTCCTGTCCCCGTCCTGCAGTCCCTTCCTCGTCGCCCTCCGGTCCCAGTTCCCGTCCTCATCCTGCAGTCCCTTCCTCGCCGTCACCCTCCAGTTCCCGTCCTCCAGTCCATTCCTCATCGCCCTCCAGTTTCTGTCCCCGTCCTGCAGTCCCTTCCACCTCGCCCTCCAATCGGCCACCAGGCCCACACCCTACCCAACAGTTCCCTTCTCCGTTTCCTGGTCAGCTGCCCCAACAAGTTCCATTTCTGCCCTTTCCTTCCGGTCCCTCTGCCCCGCTTCGGTCCCAGTCCCATGTCCCTGGTCCTGTCCCTTCTGGTTCCCCTGCATTTTGTTTTCCTCCTCGTGCCCCGGGTTTTGTTCCTCCGCCTCCGCGTCCGTTCCCAGGTCCTTTTGTTTTTGGTTCCCATGCTCTGTCCCCTGCTGTGTTTCCCCGTCTGGTCTTCCTGTCTCAGCTCCTGGTGTCTGCTCTGTCTATTTTCGTGCCCTTCCTGTCTGAGTTTTTGGTTCTGTCTGTCCAGTTCCTCGGTTGTCGTTAGTCTGTTCCCTGTCCGGTTCCGCGTCTTGGTCCGTCCTGTCTGTCCGGTTCCTTGGTTGTCGTTCGTCTGTTCCCTGTCCTGCTCTGCGTCTGAGTCCTGTCTGCCTGTTCTCTGTGGCCCTGGCAGTGCCCCGGCGCGCGTCCGGTGTCCGCGCGTTAGGTGGGGGGTACTGTCAGGGTCAGCCTCCCGCTGTGGTCCTTTCGTGCCCCTTCCCCGTTTGACCAGCAGGTGGTGCTGGTCATTCCATCCTTCACGTCAGTCCTTGTTCTCCCCTGTCTCCTGTCTGGTCTCGTGGCTCAATGTATTTAGCATGTGCTGTCTGTTTGCCCCTCGGTCCTGAGTTCCCTCTTGTCTTGTGTTCGAATCCCACCTCCTCTGTCTTTGTATTTAGCTCCCTGGTTTTTTCCTTTGTGCTTGTTAAACCCTGGTGTCTGACTTAGTAATCTGTTTTGGTTTTGTTTCTTGTTCCCCTGCCTGTGTTATTCCTATGTACTCCCCTAGTGTTGATATATGCATTCTTGGTTAGTTCTTAGTTTCCCTGATTGTTAGTTTCTTTGAGTTAATTGGTTTCACCTGTCTTGTTTCCCTAGTCCTGGTTAATCAGTCTCACCTGCCCTGTGTTAGTCATTACCCCTTGTAGTATATTAGTTCCTGCCTTTGTTCTGTTCCCCGCTGGTTCATCGCGTCGTGTCTCTGATGTCTATGTCTTGGTTAGTTTGGTTAGATCTGCGTCCTGTTTTCCTTCCTGGTTTTTGTTATTTAGTTTTTGTTGATTAGCCCCTTTTTAGTTTTGACCCGTCGTGGTCCTTTGTTTTTGGTTAGTCGTTTGTAGTGTTTATCTGTTTTCTTTAATAAACCCCTTTTCTGTTTCCTGGAGCCGCAAGTGGGTCGTCCACCCTTCTTTTGTGCCTGTGATGCCTCGTTCCCGTGCCCGAACCGTCCGGAACCTTGACAGTTTCGCTCACGCAGGAAACAGCGGAAATGACTACCTCGGAACTGATGCTTCACACCCCTCTCTCTCCCCCAGCTCAACATTTCATCCTTTGAATTACATGGAGTTGCAGTTTCCTCTCCATTCAGTATTCTTAATATTGTTGTCTACCACCCTCCTGGCCCCCTAGGCCACTTTCTAGAGGAGCTGGATACTCTCCTCAATCTATTCCCCACTGACAGCTCCTCTCCTCTCTCATTCTCCTTGGTGACTTCAATCTCCTCCATGACAAGCTCCTTTCTTCTGGTCTCCTCCCTTTTCTCTATTCCTTTTCTCTGACATCCAACAACTGCTCTCCCACACACAAAGGAGGTAATGCGGGAGAACATTTTAAAACAAATTTGAGGAAGCACTTCTTTACACAGCGTGTAGTCAGAGTATGGAATAGTCTTCCTGCTATTGTAGTGGAAGCTAAAACCATGGGTTCCTTTAAATCAGAGCTAGATAAGATTTTAACAACTCTGAGCTATTAGCTAAGTTCTCCCCAAACGAGCTTGATGGGCCGAATGGCCTCCTCTCGTTTGTAAATTTCTTATGTTCTTATGTTCTTAATGTTCTCAACCTGGTTTTCAGCCGCCCCTCTCCAGCCACCGACATCACCACTACCCCATTCTCTTCCAACATTCCTTTGTGGTCCTTATCTGATCTTGGTGGACAGTCACCAAGTTTCTTTGCTTCTACCATGCTATGTTAAAAGAACCGAATTAAGGTGTATCTTATCCATTCTGGAGAAGATGAATTGGCACAAGCCACACCAAACAAAATATGTTGTTTCCAGATGTGCTACTTATATTGATATTACCACAAACTAACGGCCACGCACGTCTATGGATAAGATGTGCTGTTTGTAATAGGAATATTCGATGTAATATCCGCACAAAGTGTAACATCTGTTGAGGTGCAACCCAAAACACCTGTATCCCATACTGATGTGAATCAGTCACATAGATACAATAATTAATTGTTTAATCAATTAATGCAGATGGTATGAGGTATGTACCTGTGAAGCTGGTATGGCATGTTTGGTATCAAACTGATTGTTAATCACCCCTGATTCCAAATCTGGTCAGTGATTACCATAAAAGTGGATGTATCAAAAGTTATAACAGCTTAATGAAAATCATCAGTAAAGGGAGAATCAGTCGGGCCATAAATCCCTAAAGGACTGATACAGACCCCTTTCCGAAAGCCCGCCAAATGGATGGCCAGCCATTGGGCCAGGATTCGAATTCCTGGTCATCCCTATTCATGAACTTTAGACCATAAAAACCTGGACCTCAGAACAAAGCAGCGTAGAGAACACCCAGCAGCCGTACAGAAAAGACCATCATCCCGGGAGACGAGAAGCCCACCAGAAACCCTCCGGTGAAGGCCCAGCTGAACAGAGAACAGCACCCAAGACAAGGCTTCACCAGGAGAGAGAATCCAAAGGGGCTCCACTCCACTGCTTCAAACGCCGCGCCTTCCTGAGTGCCATCGGCTCAGCAGCTCTGCCATCAACTGCCAAGACCCCCCCCCCCACTCTTCAACCAAGTAAACCAACTTCCTTTTATTCTAACAACTTAAGCTGTTCTGTTAACCTGCTATAAGACTTTAGGGTCGTGTTTCCACAAACTGTGCTTGCTTTGCAGAACAGTATTTCCCATTTCAGGTTACTCATTTAAATCCGGTCATTGCATTTTCATAATTACATTGTTTGTTTTATTCCGTTATTTCGTGTTTGTTGTTTGTGTTAGGTGTAATGTCTGTCTTATGTCAGTTGTAGTGTTAGCTAGGAATAAATGCATGTCTTTTACACAACTTTAGCCTCCGTCATTGTGTGTCTCATAATAAGTTCCTGCCATTGTGCGATCTTGCTACACGCTCTGAACCTCAAACTCGCCTGAAACATTGCGAGACTCTCTCTCATTGGCCGTGAGGGGAGCTTCGCTACCAATCGTGTACATTACCTGGTGATGCAGCTCGCTGGACGAGCCTTCTAACCCAGGTTACTAAGCGATACTGGTAATTAGTGAATCCCATTTAAGTCTCACATTAACAGACTCACAGGGATACCGCAATTGAGTTTGGAGGAGCCGACCATTCGGCATAACAATTGATTAATAATCAGCATTAAATAATAATTAATTAAACTTTAATTAATTCAAACATATTGGTGGAGAATATTAAAATTTATTTGAGCTAATAATTCCTACATTAATTGGTGGAAGAACGCGGGCACAAGGTTCAAACTTTTTGTGAGCACACAATTTAAACTTTTTATGACCGAACGTGCAGTTGAATAAGCGCTACTGTGAACAGGTTGCAAAGTTGAGGATTAATTGCACTCTTGGCAGTCCGAAGGCATTTAAACGGGATTATACGGGCTTATTATTTTTATTTCTATTATTAGTAGTTATTTACTTTTGTTTTATTTTCAGTTATTTTATTTTAGGTTTCATTCTTTTTAGACTGCAGTAAACTTAAACCCTATTTCTGACGAGATTCTCGCGTTGTTTCCAGGATAGATTCGGACGAGTTTCTCCGTTTCTATAAATCCTGGCAGAGATCTCTCTCTCTATTAGCGAACAGGAATTCTTGTTAAGAGGTTCTAACCTGAATTCTGTTGCTTGTACTCCCTGAGATAAGACCGATAGCTTAGCTACCTATCAGGATCTTTCTCGTATGTGTTTGCCTGCTTTAGACAAAGCAAGTTTAACACCGCTTTGCGCTGTGAGCCAAGTGTGTGTGTTAGTTAGAATTTGGGAGTCTCCAGTGCTTGAGACCCGCTGTGGTTAAGCACCATTTGCGACGAGATATAGTGCACTCGCTATTTAGATCTGTCGCCGTAACGTGAGCGCTGTCTCGCTTCAGCAATTGGTTTAAGGGGTTTTAAACTGCGCAAGACGCAGAAGTTAGCCGCAAGCGGCGTGTGCATACGTTAAACGTGTATGTCACTCATCTAGCGTCGGCAATCGCCTAGCAACCGTCTTGGTTACGAGTGCAGTCAGCGAACGCCACTCTAACCACTTAAAGGTCAGAGCCCTGAAGGCCTGCCTGACGCCATTTGTTTTTTTCTCCTGGGTCACCAGTGACCCCACCCCTTAGGCTCACGTACCTGGGACCCCCCCCCCCCCACAAAGGGAGCAACGTCCCATTGAGCCTCTAGTGGTCAGGCATTGAACTACCACTCCATTTCGAAATTGCGCCTCTAGTGGTCAGGCATTGGACTACCACTCCATTTCGAAATTGCGTCTCTAGTGGTCAGCCATAGTAGTGTAACAACATCTGAGTTGGGTCTCTAGTGGTCAACACCGGTAATACCAACACACATAATTGGACACACAGGTTCTTGCCTGAAAGCAGGAATCAACTTCACAGACCAAATCGATTAGATCACAACACATTAACATCTAATTAGGTTATTGCTGCATAACTAATTGATGTTTACAATTAAACAATAAGAAACAATTAATTTGGTTTGATTTCTGTTTTACCTTTTTGATTTATTTTAGGTTTTATTTCATTTTATGCTTTCATTCACTCTCTCTCCCCCAACAAGGAGACTTGCATAGAAGTTCAGCCATTATTAATAACAGTAAACCAGTTACACATCAGGGAGGCATTGAGGTTTTGGACGTGATCGGTTGAGCTTTTCCTGTGCTGAGTGCTTACTCTCTGTTGGTTGAGCTTACCTGTAGCTCTGCTGTCACTGCTTATGATCGTACAGTTTGTCAGAACCAAAGGGAAGTTCTCAGCAATTGGACGCCCAAAAGCGCGCCAGCTGGGCTGCACCCGCTGACTCATTAAGGGCAAGGTTGGCAGGTATCTCGGGAGGTCATTACAAGTTTGAGCAGGACCTCGTCTAGGGCGAAGTTCAGGAGAACAGCCCTAGCTTGGACTCTCAATCGGTTGGGTGACACCCGAGTGCCGTTGCGCCGTCTCTTGTTCGAGTCAGGGCCAAAAGTGCGCCTGATAAGCTGAGCCCCACCTGGGTTGTTTCAGTTGTGCGTACAGAACACCCCCTTCCAAGTTGACATTGCTGGGGATCGGGGGAGTGGGAGCTGGACTTGGGCCTGCTTGGCTGGGATTGAGCTTGTGGGACGTGCCCTACTCAGGAGGGACACCTGACAGCGTGCAAACCTCTCTCACTGCATGACTAGCTTAACACCGCAACACCTCATATAGGGACAAATAAAGCAGAACCTGCTAGTGGTCCCCCTTCTGGTCAAAGCAGAGTTGTACGACCGAGCCCAGTTTGGAGGAGCCGACCATTCGGCATAACAATTGATTAATAATCAGCATTAAATAATAATTAATTAAACTTTAATTAATTCAAACATATTGGTGGAGAATATTAAAATTTTTTTGAGCTAATAATTCCTACATAACCTTTCAATTTTCCTTCCACCGCCCACGTTCCAGGCTCCTGGCCCAGAGAGGGCCAGCCTTGTCTGCCTCCAGGTTCCAAATGTGTTGCCATTCATGAAAGAGGATTGATGGAATAGTATCCACTGGTGTCTGGAAGAGCTGTACAAAATGTTTCAGTCTGCCCAACCTCTAAAATTCTGCCCAGGGGAAGATGACTTTGTTTTCAGTACCCTGCCCAGGGGAGGCTACCACCGAGTTTCCAGAGTCTGGCCCAGAGGGGGCCGTCATCCCGACTGAGCTTCCCAAGCCCAGCCCACAGGGCCCTGCTCCTGCTCCGCTCAAGATTCTAGAGCCTGGCCCTCAGGGGCCCATTTCCATTTCTCCTGAGCCTCCAAAGTCCAGGCCACAGGGGGCTGGTCATCCTTTCTTCTCCTTTTCAGTGTTTCCTGAGTCTGTGTTCACCCCCTACGGTGTCCTCCGAAGCTCTGCAGAATCCCCAGAGTCCGTCATCGCCCGTCCTGTGCCCCCTGGGTCCGTTGTTGCCCAGGCACCCCCCTCGTCATCTCTTGTCATTACCTAGGCACCCGCCTCATCATCTGCTATCGTCACCAAGGTACCCACATCATGGTCTCCTGTTGTCACCCTGGCTTCTGCCTTAGCGTTCCTTATTGCCCCAGGCCAAGAGGGGAAGGACTCGGAGGACACCCCTCCTGGGGACTTGGAATGGGACCCTTTGGTCCTGGCCTTGAGCCCAGTGCTTTGGCCCTCCTCACATTGGTTCCCTCCAACTCCCATCCTAGAGTCCCCTCACCTCCTTCCAGCTCCCATCCTGCAGTCCCCTCATCACCTTCCAGCTCCCATCCTGCAGTCCCTTCACCTCCTTCCAACTCCCATCCTGCAGTCCCCTCATCACCCTCCAGCTCCTGTCCTGCAGTCTCCTCGTCTCCCTCTATCTAATGTCCTGAGATCTCTGGTCAGCCACAGGATCCACCTTCAGCTCCAAACATGCCATCTCTCACCCCACCTGTCCAATTCCCTAGGCCTGTGGCAGTCTACTCACCCTGTCCTTTTGTGTCTCATCACTGGTCTGTCAACCCTGCAGTGTCCTTTCAACCCCAATCTGTTCCTACCTCAGAGGTGTCAAACTCCATTCCTGGAGGAATGGAGTTTGACACGCCTGTCCTACCCAGTCGCTTCCTCCTTTGTTCCCAAGGCATCTGCTCCATTAAGCTCCTTTTGTTCCCTTCCCTTCTGGTTCTCCTACTCCATCCTGGTCCCCGCCTCAGGTCCCTAAGGTCTGTTACCTCATTTGGTGGTCCAAAAACCAGTTCCATGTGTATGCTCTGTTTCTCCTTGCTCCCGTGTTTCACATCCTGGCTCTGTCTGTCCAGTTTCATGGTTT
Source organism: Paramormyrops kingsleyae (assembly GCF_048594095.1). Lineage (NCBI taxonomy): Eukaryota > Metazoa > Chordata > Actinopteri > Osteoglossiformes > Mormyridae > Paramormyrops > Paramormyrops kingsleyae. The sequence continues at coordinate 48,109,644 of NC_132800.1, read as the reverse complement.
ACATTATTGTTTTTTTCCCCTCCTGTTCTGTGCTTTTTAAGTTTTGTTCTCTCAATCTTGCTGGCCCTGGTCGTGCCTTTGCTCACCCAGTGTTTGTGCATTTGGTGAGGGGTACTATCAGTGTCAGTGCCCGTCTGACCCTACCCTTTGTGTCTCTTCCCAGTTTGGCCAGCAGGTGTTGCTGGTCATCCTGTTCTCCTTCCTCTTTCTTGTCCTTCAGCCCCAATGTGCTCTCCCAAATCCCTGGACCAGAGTATAGCTCAGTGGGTTCAGCATGTGGCTCAGAGCTGCAGTGGAACCACCAACCAGGACAGCAACTGAACAAACACAGATGTGAACAGGGGCACCAAGGCCAGGACCACAAGATCCAGAAACACCAAAGACGGGGACAATGAAGGAACACCAGGGGGCACACTGACAAAAGGAAGAGGGCACCAGGAGGGAACAAAGGCGTAACAGAGGGACAGGGAGCAGGCACCAACCCAAGGGGCAAAGAGGTAAGGGCCGGGGGAACCAGTGAGCCAGAGGGAACCCCAGCCGGCCGAAGGCGGGAGCAGCAGGGGCCACAGGCGACCACGAGGCTGGAGCTGGAGGGACCCTCGGCAACCGCAAGGTAGGAGGCAGAGGAGACACTGAAGGGGGTGAGGAGGAAGGCAGAGGGACTACTGGAGGAGGTGGGAAGGAAGGCGAAGGGGACACCGGAGGAGGCAAGGAAGGAGTAGAAGCCGCAGCATGCAGGTGACGGTGAAGCCACAGCCGGCGACTGTCGAGCCGAAGCCAGGAGAACTGCAGGCAAGGGGGACCGAATGTAAACCCGGGGGCAGGGCAGGCGGGACCTAACCCCAGCGCAGGTGTCCTCTCCCACACTTAGAGATGGGTTTCTGGCCTGGATCTGCCATGATAGGGTGGATCTTCAGGGTCTGGAGCCGTGACTGGAGTGGGTATGGGGTCTGAAGCAGGGCCTGGAGCTGGAACCACGGGAACGAGAGCAGGGTCTGAAACGGGAACTACAGGAACTGGGGCTGGAGCAGGAACCACAGGTATTGGAGCAGGAACCTCACAGACTGGAGCAGGAACCACAGGGACAGGAACCTCAGGCACTGGAGCCGGGGGTTGTGCCTCAGGTGTTGGGGTCGCCGGGGTTTGCGCCTCGGGTGCGGGCATGGCCTTGGGGGAAGGGGCAGCAGAGACATCGGATGCCGCCTCAAGTGAAGCGGTGTCTTCTGCCGAGGAAGCTTGCTCCGTCTTCCTCAAATTGAGCAGCTTCCTTAAGGTCTCTACTGCTTTCTCCAGCTCCTGAGGCAGGGAACGGCAAACTCTCCTTGAAGCTCTTTAAGGAGCGGGGCAACCTCTGGAGAGTCCCACACTGCCGGATTCCATCACCCGCCAGTACAGACCCTTAAGTGAACTTAGCATTACTAACATGAATGCCAGCTGGCATTTCTTATCATCCAAGTAAGGCTAAAGTAATGGATACAGATCAACAAAGTCCCCCTGGGGTGTGTTTCCCAAACAACGACGGAAGTTAGCATTAACGATGCATCGTACTATGGAAGTTCAAACTAACCAATATCCGAAGTACGACTGTTTCCCAAAACCGTCGTACCACTGTAGTTCGAACCACGTTAGTTAGTTGGGACTTCCGTAGTTCAAACTACAGTGGTTCTAGTGCTGATTGGTCAGACTCACGGTGAACCTACCGTAGTTTGAACTACAATGGTTCCAGCGCTGATTGGTCAGACTCACGGCAAGTCGTGCGCAACAACTAACAAACTACTTTCACAGCCGGTCGCGTACAAATATGCGGTCGTGTAATATCATATAAATATATATAATAATCACACACACACATACATGTTTAGGTGTAATTTTTTGGGGCCGGGAACCAATTAATTGGTTTTCCATTATTTCATATGGGGAAAATTCGATCACAACTCGAACTTTTTAGGATTCGATCCGGAGTTCTGAACGGATTAAATTCAAGTTCTGAGTTACCACTGTATACTGCATGATACTGTAACGTGCCCCGTTTAGTATCTAAGCAATATAAAGACTCTGTCAGTGCAGATAAAATGTCCTTGTCTCTTGTATCCGTTGGTTTTCTGTGTGGCCTGTGATTGATCTTACCGGGCTCATTTCAGCAGCACCAGTGGTTTTGTGAACAGACAGCAGGGATGCCATCAGTCATTTCTGTGTGTACAGACAGAGGGGTCTAAACACCCAGCTTCACGTGCTAATGGAGCAGGTCTGTGTTTATCTTTGGCCAAGATCAGCATCAGGGGTCAAAGTTAAACCTAGTTGTCTTTCACTTTGCAGCAGGTTTGGAGAGCTAGTTACCCTCTAGCTGGTAGAGACTGGGGGCAGCGTGGGGGCCTCATTCCACCAGGCTTGTGGTTTCGATACCTGGCCCAGCTCTCTGTGGGTGGTTTGCATGGTCTCCCTGTATCTAGGCTGGTTTCCTCTTTGTTCTCCCGTTTCTTCCCACAGTCCAAAGACACGTGGTTCAGGTGAATTGGTGCCTCTAAAAGTGCCCATAGTGACTGTGTGTGAGACACTACATCACATTTTCTTGGGCACATCATCATAATGTCTCACATGAAGGGGCCCTAGGCAGCATTTTCTTTCCATGTAAAGGGCAGCCAATAGCGACATTGTTGCCTCTCTAGACAGTACTTCAGTGATGGTTCCCCCCCCCCCCCCCCCCCCACTGCCCCCTGAGGCCTCCAGTGCATTCAGTCGTGCTACACTCCCTGCACCCTTCGCAGTGCCCTCAGCAGTCAGTTCCTGTGTAGAGGCGTCTCGTAGCTGCTAGCGAAACGCTGGCCTCAAAACCACACAATCTTCAGATCGTTTCCTACCTCTGCTCTGAGAATGAGTTTCTGTTTATTCTTAACTGGCTGTTTGGTAGCAGCATCTGTGCATCAGGTAGGAGGTGCTGGTGCATTTGTGTGTGATGGAAAGAGAGAGCTGGAGGAGGAAACCACATAGCAGCAAAACCAGTACTTTAAACAGCACTGTCTCTCTGCAGTGAGACGAGGGTGATTTTTTATTTTTTTTTTGGGGGGGGGGGGCAGGGCAAAGATGGTGGTAGGTAGGTACTGTAAGCAGGTAGGTAAGTAGGTCTACTTGTCTAATCATGTCTTATCATGCAATATCAAAGAGAAGGGCAGCTCAGACAATTGATCTCAATATTGTGCTAACTCAAAAAATATTTCACAGATCTTTGGATAAGAGAAGATCTGTGACTGATTTAATTTGAGACAAAGCGCTCCTGAATTGAAGCGGTGTCACGTGGTGATGGCACATGAAAGGACAGCCATAGGTGTAGATTCAGTGAACTTGGTTACATTGAGACAAGTCGCCCAGTGTTGGGCTTTTAATAACAATGATTGTTGCATAGGTGGGAGGAGTGTGTGGGGGATACAGGTTGTTAAGGGTAGGGGTGTGTGAGTAGAGTGGGGACATTGAGTTGGATTTTCATGCCTTTTAGTCAGAAGCCCATGTCTTCTGTTGCCCTTGCCGTGGTTCCCCAAAATCTCACTGTCTCTTTAGTTTATCCAGACATTAGATATCTAACTCATACCCCTGCCATCTCAGCACTGCTGACTGTTGGCTTTGAATGTGACCATGACTGTGTCTGTGTGCAGTTTTCAGGCTTCCTCTGTTCACATGGCATTTCTCCAGCTTCCAGTGCCCTGCAATGGACTGACATGCTGTTGATGGTTTACCTCACTTTACACTGTGTGCTTTTTGCATTAGCATCTAGATTATTATACTAATATGATTAAACAGCTATGGTGAAACACATGACTCTTTGAGGCAACAGTGATATCCAACTAATTTTTTTCTTACTAGTGATATCACAATTATAAATACACTTGTACTCAAATTCAGGCATGTCCCTTAATTATTTATGCTGAGGTTATTTTATTAATGGATCTGTTAATTAAATGAGAGTGTATTTAATGCTCTCCTGATAAATAATGCAAGAATGGCATGTTGAAGTGCTAAACATTCAGCCTTGTGGTTTTGTCAGTTCCTGTCCACTCCCCCTTCACTCTGCCTGCTGTGTGTGACAATAGACACAATAGAGATAGAAAGGACCATGACAGTGAAGGTACACAGGATGAGGAAGTGAGTGTCAGTCTCCACAGATCTGGGCTCAGTGACACACACGTATGGATCCTCTGATGCTCCTGGTTCTTCTCATTGCTGGGCTCACAGGTGAGTGTCACTCATTACAGTGGTACTGAGTAGAGATCTCTCTAAAATTATCCCTGTTTAAAAAACCAGCTTGATCAGCTTCCGTTGGATATGCGGGTTGACCAACTTATGATAGTTGAGCAGCTTAAGATGTATTTTTGCTTGATGGTTTGATGCTTTAACTGGTCATCCTAGCTTATTATGGTCATTCTAGCTGGTTTAGCTGAGTTGGGACTTTACTCTCTTAGACCAGCCATAACCAGCTACCAACATAAGCTGGTTTTTAGCTGTTTTTCCGCAGGGGATTAAAATTTAAACTGAATTTAAAATAACTACAACTGAATACAAAATTTTAAAATGCTAATAAACCTAAAATGGATTTCAAATGAAAATTGAAAAAATCAAAAATATTATAAAAATGATCGCCGCTATCAAGGATCTGCCTTGGTCAACAAGACAGACCCAGACAGACACATCAATATGTTAGAGAAATACACTGTCTGATAAAAACACGTCACACACTTCAGCATTTTGTTTGACGGCCTTTAGCTTTGATTATGGTGCACATTCACCATCGCTCTGTTTCGATGAGCTTATGCAGCATCACTATGTTAATTTTCATCCAGATTTGCTTTAATGTTTCACTGACATCTGAGAACTTTCACAATTGGAGCCCCACGAACTTTGGCATTGTCGCCCTGGAATACACCCAGGCCATCAGGGAAGAAATAACCCATTGCTTGGATAACCTGGTTATTCAGTAGATTCAGGTACTCAGCTGACTTCACTTTAATGCTGCAAACATATTAATCACTGCAATAACGAATCAATCTTTGGCTCTTAAGTATTTAAAATTCAAGCGGTGACTTTATTTTTTCCAGGAAGTGTATATGGTATGATGGCAGAGGTTCGTGCTCTATGCTCAGGTAAAAATTCACACAAGTGCAATAAATCCTTTTAGAATTCATGACGTTCTGCAGGCAGAGCTGAGCATATTGATTGGCTAACATTCCCACAGTGCCTCTTCAGGATTCCTTTTAGACACCAAGTTCTGTGGTTCCAATTAGCACCATGAAGGTGCACAATGGCACAACCACAGAGTGGACCTGGGATTGTTAGTCTGTGGTGTTCATGGGCATTATGGTCTGCAGCCAAGAAACAATTATTTAAGGCTTTTTCTAGATTTTACATGTCTGCAGTGTTCGAACATTTTTAAAATATGTATGGGGGGGACAACTTTTGCCACTATTGTCTAAAGATGGGGGCATTTGCAAAATTATAGGGTCACTTTTTAAAAATAACTAATGAATGAAGTTTGTTTTTAAAGTGAAATGAGCCCAGATTAAAATGCATGCAATCAGCACCTTGTGCCAGCATGAGTAAATAAAAAACACAATATTGCTGTTCCAAAGAAAAGTGTGCAATCGTCTGTATGTGTATAGAAAACCATCTTTATGTGAGCGAAAGCAGGAGACAGTTCTAACTATTTAGGCTTTTATTTGGCTCTTAATAGCTTTCATATATGTATAATACATTAGTTTATAGATAAATGGAAAACTAAATCACAGTTTTTCAAAAGAACTAGTTTACGGGCTTTTTAAATGCCTTTAGAAACTGTAGAAATTCTATTATAATATTTGGTAAAATAAAAGCCAGCTTTCTCCAGCTGTAAATACAGACCAGTGACCTTGCAAACAACATTATCAGAATTCAAGTGACAATATTGCAAATTGCTAAACATTACATAATTCAAAAATTCTGTTACAGCAACCAGCCATACTTCATAGGCTCCTGGAGCGGAGTTCTGTTCATATGCATGGTTTTCGCAGTCAGACTCTCCTATTTCCATTACTGCTGTTGTTGTTGGGCACCTTTGTCCACTTTGCCCACTGTAGCTAATAGGTCCGGCTATGTGAGACTACATTAACAATAGCTAGCTGACATTTACTGCTAACTTACTGACACTATTAGCTAAGGCACCAAAGCAAAGACATATTCTGTAGTGTAAGTGTTAATGTAACTTATCATTAGCAAGTCCAAGATGCTTACTTCTTGGGTGGCATTCATCCATGATGGAAGCCTTCCACCAGGACCACATTTCTGAGGAATTCATGTAAATAGCAAAATTAAAGCAACATCAAAATGTGACACACAAGAAATACACAGAAAATACATCAGTGCACAGACATAAACGTAAAGGTTACAATCTTTGACAGAACCAGACCTCACTGCTTTCTTCTCTCATACTGTATCTTCATTTCACACTTTAAGTGTAAGGCTGCAGAAAAAAGTGTGAGTTACATGAATGACACAGGAAACCAAGGAAGCTGAATACATTTCAAAAAACATTTCCATTTTTGCACTTGTAGTTAATTTAAGAGCAACTAGACATCGACAGTAAACAGTGATGGACTTTGATGTCTTACTGTCAGAAGCCCATGTCTTCTGTTGGTCTTGCCGTGATTCCCTCTGTCTCTCTGTCTCTTTAGTTTATCCTGATATTAGATATCTGACTCATACACCTGCCATCTCAGCTCTGAGTGCTGGTTTTGAATGTGACAATGACTGTGTCTGTGTGCAGTTTGCAGGCTTCCTTGGTTCACATGGCATTTCTCCAGCTTCCAGTGCCCTGCAATGGACTGACGTGCTGTTGAAGGTTTACCTCACTTTACACTGTGTGCTTCCTGCATTAGGATCTACATAATTATCCTGATGATGAATTATACTAATGATGAATAGTTATGCTTTAAAAAGTGACAAAAAGGAACGACTTGCTGAAGTGCTAAACGTTCAGCCCTGTGGTTTAATCACTTCCTGTTTAAAGTGTCCACTCCCCCTTCACTCTGCCTGCTGTGTCTGAGAATAGAAACGACAGAGACAGTGAAGGTACAGAGGATGAGGCAGTGAGTGTCAGGGTGTACTACTCACACCAGCAATCTGTACCCTGCCTGAGCATGTTTGGCCCCTAAAGTCCAGTTAATTTGAAAAATGTGAATTCAGTCAATTGTTTTCCCTGCAGGTGCTGACAGTGTGTCCACAGTGAGCTGGGTGTCTGTACAGAGAGGAGGATCTGTCACCATCCCATGTTTCTATGACGACAGATATAAAACTCATGTGAAATACTGGTGCAGAGGGAATAATAGGGAATCATGTACTTCTACAGTACATACTGACTCGCCACAGGAGGGCAAAGTGTCAATCAGAGATGATCCTGACCAGCAAGTCTTCACTATGACCATCAACAATCTGACAGATGGGGACTCTGGTTATTACCCCTGCGGTGTGGAGATCTTTGGAGATGTAGATGTTGGAGATCGGGTTTACCTGTCAGTCACTGATGGTATGATATCTGTACAAAATATGATCACTGTCTTCAGGCATATATGTCTAATACAAAATAAATACACATATTCATTGTATGAGCTACAATAACAATAACATATCTTATTTTAAATAAGGTAGGAATTTTTTTTAAAAGGGGATGAATCTGCCAGTGTTTACTTTACACAAGTCATGAGTCAACGGTGACATTTACATTATTTATGTAAATGAGGGTCCAAATGTATGTTTTGTATGTTTTGGTCCACTGAAGGGGTTGTTTTGTAACGCCAGGCGACAAATTTAGCATTAACCTGGTTTAGCAAGCTGGATGTTAATTTGTTCGACCGGGCATCAAGCTGCTGCCAGATTTTGAAATCCCGCGTTCTGCACGTGCACAAAAGTGTCCGCGAGGGACGTGGATAAAACTGTTACAGCTGCTCTGCACTACTCAGTTTTCACATGGTTTTCAGAACGAACATAAAAAACAATGCACGATATAATTTATTGTCATATCAGCGCAAATGCACATAAAATACGTACGCATTAACATAATAAATCATGTTTGTTTCGAAATAATCATCTGTATTCCATTTATTATGTTGATAACAACAATGTTGATATTTGTAAATAAAACTATATTTCCTGCACCTGTCGTAGTCGTCCAAATAACGTCAAAAAAATTACGTTCAAATGTTGAATGTCATATTGATGTGCAAGTTGGGTCATGGATGGACGTTCAAATTGTGGACCTAGTTTGGACGTTGTATAGATGTCCAGAATTGGTCATGGACTGACGGACCTAATATAGACATGATCTGCACGCCTATCCGACGTCCAATGTTTAGTGGGTTATTTCAGTGGAACCCATAAAATATCTGTACTTTATATTTCTGCTCCCTGCATGGATTACCTTACATTTATCTGTGTTAAATTTCATCTGCCAAGTATCAGCCCAATCGCTAATTAAATCCAGATCCCGTTGTAGCCTCTCTGCTGCTAGATCAGTATCTGCTACACCACCCACCTTGGTGTCGTCTTCAAATTTAACCAGTTTACTGTATGTATTGGTGTCAATATCATTAATGTAAATTATGAACAATAGTGGTCCTAAAATTAAACCCTGCGGTACCCCACTATGAAAGCAGGCCCACTGTGACATTGTACCTCTAATAACTACTCGCTGCTTCCTGTCAGTTAACCAGTTTTTGATCCAAGCTGCCACAGTTCCTAAAATCCCTGCAGCTTTAAGCTTTAGTAAGAGCCGTTGGTGGGGGACAACATCAAAGGCCTTCTGGAAATCTAAGTAAATCACATCATAGGCCTTTTTGTGATCAATTTCACTTGTAGCTTCCTCAAAGAACTCAAGTAGATTCGTTAAGCAGGATCTACCTCTCCTAAATCCATGTTGGCTATCCTTTATGATGTTATTTGCATCTAGGTAATCTACCATTTTCACTTGAATTATAGCTTCCATTATTTTTCCAGTAATGCTAGTTAAACTGATTGGCCTATAGTTTGATGGATTACTTCTATCCCCTTTTTTGAATATGGGTGTTATATTAGCATGCTACGTTCGCTGTCACGTTCGCTGGGGAGGCGATTCAGGGAGCAGGGAAACGGAGCCAGGAAGAAGGGTAAACGGGGTTTATTCGGATGGGCTATACAAAACGGGGAAGAACACAGGGTAACATCAATGACAAGTCTGGGGAAGACTGACTCAGACGAGGACTAAATACAACAGACAAGCTACGGGTAACGAGCCACAGGTGAGAACAATCAGGGAGAAACAGGAGGTAATGAGGTGGGCGTGGCACACATTAGGAGCGGACGGAGCGTGGCGTGACAAATTTCATTTTCAATTATAAGGCCCTTACTATCCTGCAAATTAGTGATTTCAGCTTTTAGAGCTCTTTTGGAGTTAAAATATTGGAAGAAACTTTTATTGTCATCCTTAGCCTCCAATGCAATTTTTCTTTCTACATCCTTCTTGGACTGTCTAATGTTATTTTTTAATTCTACCTGTAGACTTAGATACTCCTGCTTAATTTTGAAATCATTAGTTATTTTCCAATTGTGGAACAGAGCCCTTTTCCTCCTGACTTTATTCTTAATTTCCTTAGCAAACCACCTTGGTTGTCATTTCCTAGATTTAGATTTAGTCCTCTTGCACTTACAACAATGTGTTTTAAAAAATTCCCATGCCTCTTCAACTGTTTTGCTATTTAACTCCATCCAGTTTACAGTTTCTAGTTTCCGTCTCATACCATTAAAGTTAGCCTTCCTAACATTGTATACTTTTAATTTAACTTTGCTCTTTGGACACTAAAATTAACCTCAAATTTAACCATGTTATGATCACTACCGTCCGATTGTTCTAAAACCTCTAATTTTCCAACAAGATCTAGAAGGGCTTCTCCCCTGGTAGGGGTATTAAACAGTAAAAAAACAGTCCTGTACTAATTCCACTAATTTGCTTGTTCAGGTTCCCCAAGGCTGTCAGTGGACAAACAGGAGGTGATGGGTGTGGAAGGAGACAGTATCAGTGTTCAGTGTCGCTATGGAAACAGTGACAGTCTGAAGCTTTGGTGTAAGATCGGGGGCTTCTGTGCATCAGAGAGATCTGTGAGTTTGGATGGGAGGCCTGTCCTGATCAGGGATGACACAGTAAATAAAATCGTCAGTGTGACAATGAGGGGACTGAAAAGGAAGGACACAGGATGGTACTGGTGTGATGCTGGAGGCTGGCAGATCCCAGTTCATATTACTGTCAAACCAATTACCATTACTGAATGTAAGTAATTAATATAAATCTGGCTGTGAATAATTTGTGCTTTAAGAAAAATAGCCAAACAGCAAATTACGCAGTTTCACCCATGACGGGGGTCTGTGCTTTTTATAGGGATAATCTGTGGGAGGGGCTGTGTTTCTTTAAAGTCCGCTATTGATAACTTTTGCTGAATAGAGCTATTTGTTAGGATCATATGTTCTGTGCTAGTGGCACAGTGGACCAGTAGGTCGTGCTCTTGCTGCACACCTCCATGCTTAGGGGTTTGAATCTAGCTTCTGCTCTGTGTGTGTGGAGTTTGCATGTTCTCCACATGCTGTGTGGGTTTCCTCCCACAGTCCAAAAACATGCAGTCAGACTAATTGGTGTCTCTAATAGAGAGAGTGTGTCTATGTGTCCTGTGACTGACTGGCATCCCGTCCAGGATGTACTCCATCCCTGTGCCCTGTCCTGCCTGGGATAGGCTCCAGGCCCCACATCCCTGACCAGGATGAGCGTTTAGAAGATAGATGGGTGGATGGCTGTAGTTTTATGTGTCTGTATGAATGTACTGAAAGATTAAGATTAAATGCCAGCATTACCTCTATGGGAGACATCCCATAATACAGTTGTGATGACCTGCACCAAGAGGAATTCCTTGTACACTTGAGGAACAATAAAGATTCAGATTCAGATTTAACTATACAGTACATACATGCACCTGTTTTCTTATTAATTTCCTGGCCAATACATTGTATATAATCTAATCCTGCTGTTAGTATGTAATTCATTCCTGCCCAGATCCCAGACACAGAGTTAGAGGCAGAATTCCATGCTATCAGGTCCTGCTCTGTACCAAATACATGAGTGTCTGATCTGTTTGTTACACCTGGAGCTGTACTGAGCCCTCAGGAATCAGCAGCTTCTAGGTCAGGATGTGTCTGTATAATGAGACACATTTCACAGGATGTTGCCGCAGACAGACATTCGTTTCCATATTACAGCCATTTGTTATATATATAAATCCAAATACAAAATTGTTACAGAAGGTGTGCAGACTGGCTGATGTGTCTGTAGGTGGTTTCAAATTGCAGCAGAGGCCAGTGTTACAGTTATACTCTGTAATAACTGATCCAGTGCTGCAATAAGTACATTATGATATTATAATAAAATAATTAATATCACCAATTCATTGCAATTCCCTGGGATATGAACATTTTGATCATAACACTAATTTATTATTCTGTATCCAACCAGCTGCTCTATGGAATATTTTCCATTATTCTTATATCAGTTTTAAAAGGACCTTTTCTTAAGAGTCTTTAGTGACTTACAAAACAGTGTTTTTTTAATTTGTAAATTTTAACAATCCTTTTTCTTGTTTCCAATGCTGATGTTTTCTGGCACATCAATACGAAGGGAATAATGATAAACTGAGGTAAGCCTTCAGCAGCATTTACAGTAGTGTGGTGTCCAGCTAGCAGCATTTACCTGGTCACACTGTAATGGGAAACTGCCATTATAATTATGATAATTAGGATATTACTTTTTATTTTGTTTCTTAATTACAATAAACTTGAGATGGCATCCCATCCAGGCTGAGCCCCTGCCTTGTGTCCTGTGCTGCTGGGGATAGACTGCAGGCCTGTTTAGAAGATGGATGGATGGACGGATTTTACAAAACAGTATAACATGTTGTGTGAAAATCTTGAGCTATTTTTATGCTCTTTGTTAATGTCTCCTGTTCCTCACATGTATCCTGTGTAATAGTAAAGATGTGGCTGAACTGTGTTGCTATAAAGCATGTGAGACTTTACTGTTCAAATCCACCCTCTTATTCAGCTCCTTGGTCCAGCTGGCTCTGTATGTAGGACTGGGCTTATTGGTGCTGCTGTTGATCATTATCATCATCACATGGAAAGTGTGGGACAAACACAGTGAGTATCTGCTGATGCAGATGGTGAATAAGTGACTTTTTGATCAATTGTTTTAGTCTATTTTGTTTTGCTTTAAAATGGTATCACAGCATGCTGACTTATTTAGGACCCCCCTCCCCCGACTCTGTACCTGACAGGACTCCCCTTCCCCCCACTCTGTACCTGACAGGACTCCCCCTCCCCTCACTCTGTACCTGACAGGACTCCCCTTCCCCCCACTCTGTACCTGACAGGACTCCCCCTCCCCCCACTCTGTACCTGACAGGACTCCCCTTCCCCCCACTCTGTACCTGACAGGACTCCCCCTCCCCCCACTCTGTACCTGACAGGACCCCCCCTCCTCTCAGACTCTGATTTAGCCCCTGGATATATGTACATGCTAATTCAGAGACCCCTTGTTTGTTACACAGTAAATTATTATCACTTAAGAGCAGAGACACTGCTGGGAACAGAATGATTTTTGTGGCTTATTTCCTAATTTTTTTTCTTGTAGAGAAAAAAACAACAACGAGTCAAAATCAGGGAAACACAGAATTGACAGTAAGTTCATATTTAATACAGAAAGTACAGAACAGCGTCTCTTAACCCGCTGGTCTGGACAAGCTTTGAAAGAGTCGTGAGCTCCAGTTGGAAAGTTGTTGACCCATTTTTTTCCTTTATTTAAAAATGTTAAAATTGCTTTTTTTTAAATCAGAAAGTCTCACATTTTTTTTCAATTTTCAAATTGTAGTAGGTGTGATGTTGAATTTGAGAGAGCTGGCTAGTTTTACTACTTACCTACATCGTTTTGTGACTGAACTGTCAGGTTAAAAATTGGGTGCAAAAGTCAGGATGCAAAATAGGGTGAGAATCACTGGTCTAGAAGATTCTGCAGGGTTACGTCTTTTAAAAGAGAACAAAAACAGAAATTAAACTGCACTAACAGCCACTTACTCATTAAAAAGTACATTTTTGTAGAGTAATATGATATGAAACTGACTTGAGGAGTGATTGTTTGAACGCTGAGCTGTGACTTTGTTCTAGCTGAACCCAGACCCTGAATATGCAGCAATAGACAACATCAAGAGAGACCCCCCAGGGCAGGTAAAGTGCAGGAATAAAATATATACAATGATAATTATGAGAGTAACCCATGTATCTATTTGTAAAAATTAAAATTTATCTGAATGGGAAGCAGCTGTATTTCATGTAGTACATTTTAATAATCCATTTGTTACATTACAGTTAAAATGTCTTTGACATGGAAATAAGAAACAACTGAAATTGGATAATATATGTACAAAACAGTAACTGATACATCAGATTATCACCAAACTCACCAACAATGATGCTCCACTGCTGTTAGTTAAAGAATGGACAGGTGGTTCTGTATAGATACATGGTCATAATGTGATCCTCTCTGAGGCCTCTGAGGAGCCTGGTGCTGATGTCACCTACAGCTCCATTGTCCTGTCAGACCCAGAGGTAAGATGGTTTCATGTAAATCAGTGTTTGGTTCAGGCATAGGACCAGTATCACAATGAGAGTGACACGTATATCAATAATGTGCTGACTGGGCAGGTACATTTATACCTCAGCTGATCTGTCAGATCCATGTATCAGAATTAGCTGTAATGTACCAAGAAGTACCATGATACCCTGATATTCACAGTGACTCACATGGGAGGTTTTGGAGTTTATGGATTTGTGGTTCCTGTACAAAGGTTGGTCTTGTACCTCCACTGTAAGCAGCTAAATGTTCTCAGCAGGTGTCCTCTAGATGTTCTTCACACCGTCCTGCTGTAACCCCAGCCAGCGATGTGGTCTACAGCTCAGTCGCCCTGAAGCACAGAGAGGTGAGTTTGGACAATCTGCTCTAACATGAGCTGTGATACATTTAGTGTCTGATGCTACATACATGTGATATGTTTCATTTGACAACATATACGGCCATGATTCCAACATCATACATGCAGCTCATTTGACTTGAAATTTTAAGCCAGATGAAAGTGAACTATAGAGGTTTCCCTCATTAATCTTTCACTCTGGTTCATTTCCTGTTCCTGTAGCAGTAACATTAACATACCAAACTCCCTGAAATGCTAAGGAAGGTGTTAGTGCTTCAGAAACCAAACTGATGTTAATGCTTATCTGTCATTTTCCAGTAGGGGGCAGCAACACAGAGAGGCTCCTCAACATGTGGGGAGCTGCTGCTCAGGATGAGAGCTGTGAGGGACACACAGATACTGCAGTGATGGGGAGGGTTAAAATAGATGTATGTGTAAGACATTATCTTGGCGGTGTGTCAACTGTGCCTTTTCATTCATATTATTGGAAAATAAATATCATTAACAATTCTAGTTGGTTTGTATAATATAGTTTCCAGAAAATACAGTATTCTGAGAAAGTGTTAAGTGTTTGTTGATATCAGGTCAGCGAAAGGTAGAACAGGTAAAGATGCAGGCAAGGAAGAAGAAAAGGCAGGTGAAACATAAAGGTAAAGCTAAAGGCATGAAGAAGCAGGATGGGAGGAGGAGAGTACTGTAGGTGAGAAAGGTGAGGAGAGGCAGGACAGCAGGAGGAGAGCAGGTGAGAAAGGTGAAGGCGAGGAGAGACAGGACAGCAGGAGGAGAACAGGTGAGGAAGGTGAAGGTGAGGAGAGGCAGGACAGCAGGAGGAGAACAGGTGAGAAAGGTGAAGGTGAGGAGAGGCAGGATAGCAGGAGGAGAGCAGGTTTCAAAAGAGAATTAAGAGGAAGCAGGCCTGAAACATATTACATAAATCAGGAAGTATGACTTTCTTACACATACAATGTGTTCTATCTAAATCTGCATGGTGTCATGGATGTGAATTAGTTTAATTAGACTAAATTTGAGTCATGCACCATTTTATAATACTGTATTTAAAAAACACAGACCAGAGTAGCAGGGAACACTACAGTTTCTTTACATTTGTGTTATGCATATACATTTGATCTGTGTAAAATCAGGTCTAATTTCACATTGGGGGGACTGTGTTCCAAACCCAGCAAGCTTTTTGCTGACACTTATTTGATATGTGGCACTTGATTCTATTCAAAGAACCTTAGTAGAATATATGTAACTAGGTTTGACGCAGACACAATCCTTTATGCTTGTGTTCAATTCAATTATATTTATATAGCGCTTTTAACAACTGTCATTGTCACAGAACACTTTACATGTAACCGGCCCAAACCCGCACCAAGTAAGCCTGAGGCGACAGTGGCAAGAAAAAGTGCCTCTAGCAGGAAGAGACCTTTCAGAGGAACCTAGACTGGGAAGGGGATCCCATCCTCCTCTGGGTGACCAGGGTCCATGAAAGTGTATGTACAGTAACATTAGTTCAAGATTAATGATTAATTTATCATTTTAAAGAAGTGAAGATATAAAAATTGTCTGAAGGTGTCGTTGCTTCAGCCGCAAGCTAAGTTCCACTCAGTAACATTAAGCTAAAGTTACTTCAGTGTTAAATTGCAATTCAGTTCAAGTCCATAGAGTTTAAACGTTCCAGTTGAGCAGACGAGCTGCTTAAGCTAGATTCTCTATATGCTTCCTCACCCTCACCCAGTCTCTACAACAGACGACTCCAGCTCTTATCGGAACAGGACATGGTACGGACACAAGTTGTGGAGAGGCAGCTGGCCCAGTCTAAGCAGGTTTTTTTCGAACAAGGTGATAAGGCAGGGAGGGAAGCTCCTGGCTCAACAAGCCCGGGGCGGCCTGCACCACCAGACTAATTCCCCAAATCACTTCACAATCAGGCAGTATAGTATCTGATCCAGCCGAAATCAATAAAGTATTTGCAAATTACTATGGCACTTTATATACTTCAGAGTCCTATGGACCCCACACAGAGTCCTAGCCCTCTTGACCTAGTAAACTACCCTCAGGTTGAAGAAACACTTGCTGGGGAGATGGGTAGTCCCATCACCACTCCCGAAATACTAGAGGCAATCAATTCTATGCATAGTGGGAAATCTCCAGGCCCTGATGGCTTCACAGCTGAATTTTATAAAAGGGTTTCTTCATCACTTGCTCCGCTACTGACAAGGATGTACAATGACTCAAGACATTCCGGCGTCCATTTCACTGATCCTCAAAAAGGACAAAGACCCTACGTTTCCCAGTCGTTATAGACCAACCCTTTTAAACGTAGATTGCGAAATACTGGCTAAAGTCCTTGCACAACGCCTCCAAAAAGCAATGCTGACTCTTATCTCCCCAGATCAGACAGGTTTTATGGCAGGGAGGCATTCCTTTTTCAACACAAGGAGATTATTAAATATACTACACTCCACTCCATCCAGCTCACCTGAGGTTGTTGTGTCCCTTGATGCTGAGAAGACGTTCGACAGAGTGGAATGGAGATATCTTTTGTATACCCGAGGGAAATTCAGCTTTGATCCAGGTTTTAACTCCTGGATTCAGCTACTTTACTCGTCCCCGTCTGCTTCTGTCCATACTAACGGGATTCATTCCCCACCTTTCTCACTTCAAAGGGGGACGCACCAGGGATGTCCACTTTCCCCCTTGCTTTTCAATGTAGCAATAGAGCCCCTAGCCATTCGGCTACGATGTCAGGATAGATTTGAAGGTATAACTCGATATGGTAGAATGCATAAACTTTCTCTCTATGCAGACGACCTGCTCCTATATGTTTCAAACCCCAAGTCCTCCCTTCCCATCGTATTGTCAATCCTGAATGAGTTTGGACAACTGTCAGGGTACAAGCTAAATTCTCAGAAAAGTGAGCTATTCTGTGTAAACCAAGCAGCCAAGGGTTTACCTCCCACATCATTTCCAATTAAGTTGGCCCTCGATGGCTTTAGATATCTCGGGGTAACCTTTCCTAGTACCTTTAAAGGGATATTTCCCCACAACTTTCAAGCCATACGGGATAAATGCAGAGCAGATTTTACTAGATGAGCCTCTCTTCCTTTATCCCTAGCTGGACGGGTCAATCTCATAAAAATGGTTACCCTCCCAAAATTCCTTTATCTTTTTCAACATATTCCTGTTTTCATCCCAAATCCTTTTTTATCAGTTTTGATCAACAGCTGACTGGGTTCTTATGGAACAATAAACCCGCGCGCCTCAGAATATAAATCCTCCAGCTTCCTAAATCTGAAGGGGGTCTGGCACTTCTGAACTTTCAGCACTACTATTGGGCTTGCAATATCCATAAAATTCTCTTCTGGACCTGTCCTGAACCTGGCAACAGTCCTTCCTGGGCCCTCATAGAGACGTTATACTCAAAAATGTCATTACATTATGCAATCTGCTCTCAGCTTCCCATAACAGCGTCCAAAGTCTCTCGTAACCCTGTTCTTGTTTACACTATTAAAATCTGGTCACAGTTCAGGAAGCATATTGGGTTGCACAGGTCTTCAGTTTATGCTCCAATTTTAAATAACCACCAGTTTCTTCCTTCTTGCTCAGACTCTGCCTTTCATAAATGGGCTAAAAATGGGCTTACCACAATTAATAGTTTATATGAAGACGGGGTCTTTACAACATTTTCATTCCTATCAGCTAAGTATCACCTGCCAAAAAGTCATCTGTTTTGTTTTATTCAAATCAGGCACTTTGTGCAAAAGCTGTTCCCTCATTTCACCAACCGTCCACCAGAATCAGAACTCAATGAGCTTCTAGCCCTTGATTGTGACTGTAAACAACTTATCGCTGTCTTTTATGACATAATTAGTTCTTTAAATGCAGTTTCTACTTCCTGCCTGAAAAACGCCTGGGAATCTGACCCTGGTTCTACTCTTTCAGACCGCCAGTGGAGGGATATCCCAGAAAGAGTCCACTCCTCATACATCTGTGCTAGACATGGTCTCATGCAGTGTAAGGTGCTTCATAAAGCTCATTTTACCAACGCCAGGCTGGCCAAAATATTCCCTGACAGATGTGCTGGCTGCAATAGGTGTGGGGGACCCTTGGCAGGTCATCTTCATATGTTTTGGCTTTGCCCTCAACTATCTGAGTTCTGGACAAACATATTTAAAACCATTGAGCAGGCCCTCAATATAGTTTTACCTCCCAATCCTCTAACGGTGCTGTTTGGCATTCCACTATCCGACATCACCTCTACCTCAGAATCTGCAGTGTTGGGCAAGCTACTTGTAAAATGTAGTGAGCTAAGCTATCAGTTACTCAACAATAAATGAAGCTTTCAGACCACCACAAAAGCTACCACCCATAGAAATATAGCAAGCTAAGTTACACAAATATGGCAAAAGTAGCTTACTACATCAGAAGCTACTTCACATTGTACCCACCTAATGCCAGATCAGTGCAAAATATGAGTCAGATACACTGGTTAAGACATTTATTAAAGATCAACCCATGATTTAACACAGTGTAGACATTGCGTTATGCGAAGCATCGAGACATAAATAAAAGCTTACTTTTGGGAATAAAACAAAAAAAACGTTATTGGCCTACTACTAGGTAAACCAGTACTCTAGTAAACAAACTATTTAGTAACAAATGAAAGCTACTGTGTAGTGTTTGATGGGCAAGACATGGCTATAGGTTTAAATCAATTTAAAATTTCTAGGGAAAAGAAAGATCATATTAACAGCCATCTTATTTCCTCAAGGCCTCCTTTAACGAGAAACCCCAATTAAACAAGTCGATTGAAGTTACAAATGAACTTTGTGTTTAAGAACCGTGTTAAACTGTGTTTACGGACGACATGCAACACCATGATTAATAAGCATGGCTCAGAAAGTGATCACTGGGACTATAGCAAATGAACTGGTCCAAACTGAAATGAGAATCAAAGTCCTGAATTACATGTTTTAGTGCTGGGGGAATGGGATGGAAGGGGAGGGGTGGGCAAGGGGGAGAGGGGTAATGGTGCATGGGTGGGCTCTTATTGTTCTAACAAGTGTTTGTTTACATGGCACAAGAAAAGCTTTTCAAAAGTGGCATCAGAAAGGCGGTTCCTCTTTGGTCTGAAAATATCCTTTCCTACGGTAAACAGTCTTTCACAGGCTGCATTTGCTGGAACCCCTGTGTTGTATCTATACGATGTATAACTAAGATGGATGCATCATCAAATTGCTAAAGCTGGATTCATTCTCATTACTTTTATTTATTAATTAGTTAAAACCCAGGACAGAATTTGGGCAAAGTCTATAAGTAAATAAATACTGTAGCGCGGAGGTACCGGCGGGCAGCACGGCATGTTGGACTGATGCCAGCTTGTAAATAGTTTTCAGTAATCGCGTGTGTCATTATAAATGTGCTGTGTGTTATGTCATGAATAATCGTTAATGTTTATTGTTGTACGTAGTGTGCATGTACTGTATGTGTGCGTGCACCCACCATGTGTGTGAGGAGTAAACGGGGCGATGTGCACGGTGGGCAGTGCGAGTGTGTGGATAGTAGTAATACGGGTGTAATAAACACCATCTGGTGATTAAACCCTGATCTATCTCTGCTGTTTAATTATTGCGAGAATGGTTCGGCGGCCCACTAGTTCAATACTTTATTGTAAATATTATACTGTGTGCGCGCGCAGCCTGTTTGCTTGCCTGGCTGAGTCACGTGACAGCTGGGAGTGGCAATCGAGAGCAGCAGCGCTTACACAGACAGCCGTAGTGCATTCAGTACAGAAATTGAAAGTTTTTTTTATTTAGAGGTATATATACACTGAACAAAAATATAAACGCAACACTCTTGTTTTTGGTCCCATTTTTCATGAGCTGAACTCAAACATCGGAAATTTTTTCTACATACACAAAAGACCCATTTCTCTCAAATATTGTTCACAAATCTGTCTAAATCTGTGTTAGTGAGCACTTATCCTTTGCCAAGACAATCCATCCCACCTCACAGGTGTGGCATGTCAAGGTGCTGATTAGACAGCATCAATATTGCACAGGTGTGCCTTAGACTGCCCACAATAAAAGGCCACCCTGAAATGTGCAGTTTGATCAAACAGCACAATGCCACAGATGTTGCAACCTTTCAGGGAGCGTGCAATTGGCATGCTGACTGCAGGAATGTCTACCAGAGCTGTTGTCTGTGAAATGAATGTAGCATGGTGATGGATGATACCATGGTTGGTAATTGCTGCACACATTGTGATGTTTCCACCACGCTGGCCAGGAACTTCAACAATGGCACGCTGGCCAATGACATTCCTTCCCCGCCTTCGTCTTTTTGTGAGGTTGAATCCAACCTCATCAATGAAGATGAACTGGTGCTCCACTGCAGCCACCTCTAGCTCAAGGACTCTCTGAAACACACATGATACGTAATACAGACTTGGAGTGGTCACTATTGTGAAGCACAATCAGAGTATGATTACTGTACAGTACTGAAAAAGGTATACTGTAATTTATACAGTGTTGAGAGTATGCATCAATTGTGGGATTGTATGGGACTTACTTGCACATAGTTATATCGCAATTCTTTGACTCTTTCTGAATTGCGTTCAAATGGCACCCTGTAGACCTGCTTCATCCTCAGATTATTTCTGTGCAAGATAAGCTTACCCTATCCATATTTTGAAATATGTTGTTGTTTTCTATTATTTAAGGGTCCAAAGGACGAAGTCCTTATGGACCATTATTGTTTTTCTTAGGATTATTATTATTATTATTATTAAGGGTCCAAAGGACGAAGTCCTTATGGACCATTATTGTTTTTCTTAGGATTATTATTATTATTATTATTATTATTATTTTTCTGCCCTAAAACTGAATGTACAGCCTAAACTGTAAGAGCTAGACCAACCAAACTTGGTCAGATGATGTCAATTCCTACCCACTACTCAGGTTGTCCTACCCAGTCCTGCCAGCCAGATGGGGGCGCCTTAGCGCCCCCCAACACGTTTCGGTCGATATCTCCTGTCCTGTTAGACCTACAATCGAAATTCTTTGTTCTACATATACAGACAGCAAAGCCCTACCAACTTGCCATTTGGACTATGAAGCTCCGCCTACTTAGATTTTTTGCTAATTTGCATAATTTGCCAATCCTACTTTTTCCTTAAAGTCCTGGCTTGTCCTACCAAATCAGACAAATGAGGTGTCAGACGAATCAGAATTCTCTGCTGATCAAGAATTATCCACAAAATTCAGACATTTTTATATCCTACGGCCATTAGCCACGCCCAAACAATGTCCAAATTTGGCCCGTTTTGGTCTGACGGCTATAACTTGGCCGTGCCTTGGCCTACCTTGACCAAATTTGAAATGCTACCTCCCTACACCATTCTGGGGACACGGTCCGAGGCGGGCCGCATTTCGTCAATAGGGGGCGCTACAACTAAAAACTGGCAATATCTCCTGACTGCCTTTGCCAATCTAACTGAAATTTGGTAGATATGTACTAGGAAGCAGCCTGTGGTCAGTCACCTACAATGGCAGTAATTATTCCTTAAAGAGTGGCCGCCATCAGCCAATCAAAATCAAGCAGGCATTTCACAGGCTTCTCAATGACCAATCTAAATCAAATTTGGGTGATACATTTGTGCTCTGACCCTCTGCCTAAACTGTAAAGGACACCTCACTCGGCCAGATGGGGGCGCAACAGTGACAACTTTTGCATTTCTGCCTATTTCTCGAGAACGGTGAAGCCTACAATCGACATTTCTTGCCAGGTCAATTCAGTACGACATGCCAAATCAAACAACATGTAGAACTTGCTTCTGCATCTTTGCGTTTTTGCATAATTCATATTGGTCTGAAAACAAGACATTTCGTTAACCTCCTAGGATTTTCACCAAACCTACACAAATCTGGTATCATTTAAATCAGGAGACAGTCATAATAAATAATTCATAAAAAAAATCATAAACTTTCCATGAGGTATAGTCACCAGCCACACACAAACCATACAGGTGCCATGCCCAATTCAATCAGACAGCTATATCTCAGGCCTGCCTCAGCCAATCATCACCAAACTTTAATATATCCTGTAGAATAGTAGTCCGGAAGGGCCCTCCAAATTTGGTGCCGATCGGTCAAACGGGGGCGCTACAACAACATAACATGTCTGTATAAACCTTGAAAATCAGTTCAACTTACATTTATCTCATTTCTGTTCTAGTGACATGTTACTGGTTAAAATATTTTGTACTGCCAGTTCTGTGAGTCATGCCAAATCAAGACATATGCAATGCCCAATGATAGTCATTTTCATTCCCTTGTGATGTTTAAAAACTTAATAAATAACATATTACTGTAACTTCTACAATGTTCAGCCCAAGTAGGTCATTCTGGTAGTACATCAATCAGGACATTGCCATTATGGATAATTCATAAAAATATCTTAACCTGTACGCTATGGCCACCAGCTACAACAAACCTGCACCATATCCATGCTCATTTCAATCAACCATCTAAAGCTCAGCTGTGCTTCAGCCAATCCTCATCAAATTTGACGGCCTAATGTAGTAAGGGACCTCAGACAGACCCTCCAATTTTGGTTCCAATCGGTCAAATGGGGGCGCTACAGCCACTGTCCATATATTTCTAAGACCCACCTTAGCAAATTCAGCTGAAATGTCCTTATTTCTCATAAAACCTTGAAAGAATTGTTACCTTTCCCTTCACCTGAGTCCATATTTCTTATTCACTTTCATTTTTCACCGATTTGCCTCATAGAACATTATCAGACTTAATTTACACATAAGAAGGCCTGAAAGTATTGAATACAATTTCTAAAATGGAGCGCTGACTCCACCTGCTGGCCACACTGTTTCCATGCCCATTTCATTAAAATAGCTATATCTCTGGCATGCTTCATCCAATCCTCACAAAATTTGACGCACATCTGTGTTACTAGACTTCAGAAAGACCTTCCAAGTTTGGTGGCAATCGGTCAAACGGGGGCACTACAGCCACTGTCCTAATATGTCTAAGACCAACCTTGGTTAATGCAGCTGAAATCTGCTTATCGTTTATTTAAAAATTAAAAAATTAATCACCTTTCCCTTCATCTAAGTCCATATTTTTAATCTGCTTATATTTTCCTGCCATTTGACTTTTACAAATCTTTCAAACTTCAATCTTTCTTCAGGCTGTGTACACTGCAGCAATTACAATTTTATAATAAATTGGCCAGCAGGTGGAGTCAGCGCTCCATTTCAATAATGCCTTCAATACTTTTAGCCTTTCTCCTGTCTAAATGTATAACCTAGAATATGATACAGCATGATATTACTGCTGTTACATGTCACAATACGCAACTCAGCACTTTGTTAAGAATATGCAACACAGCCTATGTTTACACAGGCAGTATAAAAAAGAAAACTCTGTAATATCTAGACTTACCAGACCAGGTATGAAGGTCCCTAAATCTACCAACTAGTCAGGCCATCTGACCCAAACCATGCATTCAGTCAGGCTAAGGCACTCCACCACAGGGTTCTACATTCTGTCCTACATTTGCTGACCTGTTAGACCGATACTAACTAATCTATATCCTGATTTCTACCTACTACTGAGACCATCTGACCAAAACAATGCATTCAGTCAGGTTCAGGCACTACACCACAGGGTTCTACATTCTGTCCTACATTTCCTGACCTGTTAGACCGACACTCAACAATCTACATCATGATTTCTACCTTCTACTCAAACCATCTGACCTAAACAAGTTCTGTTCTGTCTGACATCTGCTGACCTGTAGTTCTGTCTGACTTTTTAGTATCCTCCTCTACGGTTTGCCCTACATCTCCTGTCACATTAGAGCTACGCTAAATCTCCATCCTGTTATGGCAGTCTAATTGTTGCCCGGTCAATTAAGTACGACATGCCAAATCAAACAACATGTAGAACTTGCTTCTGCATCTTTGCGTTTTTGCATAATTCATATTGGTCTGAAAACAAGACATTTCGTTAACCTCCTAGGATTTTCACCAAACCTACACAAATCTGGTATCATTTAAATCAGGAGACAGTCATAATAAATAATTCATAAAAAAATCATAAACTTTCCATGAGGTATAGTCACCAGCCACACACAAACCATACAGGTGCCATGCCCAATTCAATCAGACAGCTATATCTCAGGCCTGCCTCAGCCAATCATCACCAAACTTTAATATATCCTGTAGAATAGTAGTCCGGAAGGGCCCTCCAAATTTGGTGCCGATCGGTCAAACGGGGGCGCTACAACAATATAACATGTCTGTATAAACCTTGAAAATCAGTTCAACTTACATTTATCTCATTTCTGTTCTAGTGACATATTACTGGTTAAAATATTTTGTACTGCCAGTTCTGTGAGTCATGCCAAATCAAGACATATGCAATGCCCAATGATAGTCATTTTCATTCCCTTGTGATGTTTAATAACTTAATAAATAACATATTACTGTAACTTCTACAATATCCAGCCCAAGTAGGTCATTCTGGTAGTACATCAATCAGGACATTGCCCTTATGGATAATTCATAAAAATATCTTGACCTGTATGCTATGGCCACCAGCTACAACAAACCTGCACCATATCCATGCTCATTTCAATCAACCATCTGAATCTCAGCCGTGCTTCAGCCAATCCTCATCAAATTTGACGGCCTAATGTAGTAAGGGACCTCAGACAGACCCTCCAATATTGGTGCCAATCGGTCAAACAGGGGCGCTACAGCCACTGTCCATATATGTCTAAGACCCACCTTAGCAAATTCAGCTGAAATGTCCTTATTTCTCATAAAACCTTGAAAGAATTGTTACCTTTCCCTTCACCTGAGTCCATATTTTTTATTCACTTTCATTTTTCACCAATTTGCCTCATAGAACATTATCAGACTTAATTTACACATAAGAAGGCCTGAAAGTATTGAATACAATTTCTAAAATGGAGCGCTGACTCCACCTGCTGGCCACACTGTTTCCATGCCTATTTCATTCAAATAGCTATATCTCTGGCATGCTTCATCCAATCCTCACAAAATTTGATGCACGGCTGTGTTACTAGACTGCCTCAGCCAAGCTGCAAAAGACCTTCCAAGTTTGGTGGCAATCAGTCAAACGGGGGCACTACAGCCACTGTCATAATATGTCTAAGACCAACCTTGGTTAATGCAGCTGAAATCTGCTTATTGTTTATTTAAAAATTAAAATATTAATCACCTTAACCTTCATCTAAGTCCATATTTTTAATCTGCTTATATTCTCCTGCCATTTGACTTTTACAAATCTTTCAAACTTTAATCTTTCTTCAGGCTGTGTACACTACAGCAATTACAATTTTATAATAAATTGGCCAGCAGGTGGAGTCAGCGCTCCATTTCAATAATGCCTTCAATACTTTTAGCCTTTCTCCTGTCTAAATATACATCCTAGAATAGCATACAGCATGATATTACTGCTGTTACATGTCACACTCCCGCAACTCAGCACTTTGTTAAGAATATGCAACACAGCCTATGTTTACACAGGCAGTATAAAAAAGCAACTATGTAATATCTACACTTACCAGACCAGGTATGAAGGTCCCTAAATCTACCAACTAGTCAGGCCATCTGACCCAAAACATGTATTAAGTCAGGCTAAGGCACTCCACCACAGGGTTCTACATTCTGTCCTGCATTTGCTGACCTGTTAGACCGATACTAACTAGTCTATATCCTGATTTCTACCTACTACTCAGACTATCTCACCAAAACATTACATTCAGTCAGGTTCAGGCACTACACCACAGGGTCCTACATTCTGTCCTACATTTCCTGACCTGTTAGACGGACACTCAACAATCTCCATCCTGATTTCTACCTTCTACTCAAACCATCTGTTGTCCTACCTGTCCTACCTGTCCTACTTGTCATACCCTTTGGACCCTTCAGTAACTGCCTGCAGTTTCTAGTTAAGGGTCCAAAGGACGAAGTCCTTATGGACCATTATTGTTTTTCTTAGGATTATTATTATTATTATTATTATTATTATTTTTCTGCCCTAAAACTGAATGTACAGCCTAAACTGTAAGAGCTAGACCAACCAAACTTGGTCAGATGATGTCAATTCCTACCCACTACTCAGGTTGTCCTACCCAGTCCTGCCAGCCAGATGGGGGCGCCTTAGCGCCCCCCAACACGTTTCGGTCGATATCTCCTGTCCTGTTAGACCTACAATCGAAATTCTTTGTTCTACATATACAGACAGCAAAGCCCTACCAACTTGCCATTTGGACTATGAAGCTCCGCCTACTTAGATTTTTTGCTAATTTGCATAATTTGCCAATCCTACTTTTTCCTTAAAGTCCTGGCTTGTCCTACCAAATCAGACAAATGAGGTGTCAGACGAATCACAATTCTCTGCTGATCAAGAATTATCCACAAAATTCAGACATTTTTATATCCTACGGCCATTAGCCACGCCCAAACAATGTCCAAATTTGGCCCGTTTTGGTCTGACGGCTATAACTTGGCCGTGCCTTGGCCTACCTTGACCAAATTTGAAATGCTACCTCCCTACACCATTCTGGGGACACGGTCCGAGGCGGGCCGCATTTCGTCAATAGGGGGCGCTACAACTAAAAACTGGCAATATCTCCTGACTGCCTTTGCCAATCTAACTGAAATTTGGTAGATATGTACTAGGAAGCAGCCTGTGGTCAGTCACCTACAATGGCAGTAATTATTCCTTAAAGAGTGGCCGCCATCAGCCAATCAAAATCAAGCAGGCATTTCACAGGCTTCTCAATGACCAATCTAAATCAAATTTGGGTGATACATTTGTGCTCTGACCCTCTGCCTAAACTGTAAAGGACACCTCACTCGGCCAGATGGGGGCGCAACAGTGACAACTTTTGCATTTCTGCCTATTTCTCGAGAACGGTGAAGCCTACAATCGACATTTCTTGCCAGGTCAATTCAGTACGACATGCCAAATCAAACAACATGTAGAACTTGCTTCTGCATCTTTGCGTTTTTGCATAATTCATATTGGTCTGAAAACAAGACATTTCGTTAACCTCCTAGGATTTTCACCAAACCTACACAAATCTGGTATCATTTAAATCAGGAGACAGTCATAATAAATAATTCATAAAAAAATCATAAACTTTCCATGAGGTATAGTCACCAGCCACACACAAACCATACAGGTGCCATGCCCAATTCAATCAGACAGCTATATCTCAGGCCTGCCTCAGCCAATCATCACCAAACTTTAATATATCCTGTAGAATAGTAGTCCGGAAGGGCCCTCCAAATTTGGTGCCGATCGGTCAAACGGGGGCGCTACAACAACATAACATGTCTGTATAAACCTTGAAAATCAGTTCAACTTACATTTATCTCATTTCTGTTCTAGTGACATGTTACTGGTTAAAATATTTTGTACTGCCAGTTCTGTGAGTCATGCCAAATCAAGACATATGCAATGCCCAATGATAGTCATTTTCATTCCCTTGTGATGTTTAAAAACTTAATAAATAACATATTACTGTAACTTCTACAATGTTCAGCCCAAGTAGGTCATTCTGGTAGTACATCAATCAGGACATTGCCATTATGGATAATTCATAAAAATATCTTAACCTGTACGCTATGGCCACCAGCTACAACAAACCTGCACCATATCCATGCTCATTTCAATCAACCATCTAAAGCTCAGCTGTGCTTCAGCCAATCCTCATCAAATTTGACGGCCTAATGTAGTAAGGGACCTCAGACAGACCCTCCAATTTTGGTTCCAATCGGTCAAATGGGGGCGCTACAGCCACTGTCCATATATTTCTAAGACCCACCTTAGCAAATTCAGCTGAAATGTCCTTATTTCTCATAAAACCTTGAAAGAATTGTTACCTTTCCCTTCACCTGAGTCCATATTTTTTATTCACTTTCATTTTTCACCGATTTGCCTCATAGAACATTATCAGACTTAATTTACACATAAGAAGGCCTGAAAGTATTGAATACAATTTCTAAAATGGAGCGCTGACTCCACCTGCTGGCCACACTGTTTCCATGCCCATTTCATTAAAATAGCTATATCTCTGGCATGCTTCATCCAATCCTCACAAAATTTGATGCACGGCTGTGTTACTAGACTGCCTCAGCCAAGCTGCAAAAGACCTTCCAAGTTTGGTGGCAATCAGTCAAACGGGGGCACTACAGCCACTGTCATAATATGTCTAAGACCAACCTTGGTTAATGCAGCTGAAATCTGCTTATCGTTTATTTAAAAATTAAAAAATTAATCACCTTTCCCTTCATCTAAGTCCATATTTTTAATCTGCTTATATTTTCCTGCCATTTGACTTTTACAAATCTTTCAAACTTCAATCTTTCTTCAGGCTGTGTACACTGCAGCAATTACAATTTTATAATAAATTGGCCAGCAGGTGGAGTCAGCGCTCCATTTCAATAATGCCTTCAATACTTTTAGCCTTTCTCCTGTCTAAATGTATAACCTAGAATATGATACAGCATGATATTACTGCTGTTACATGTCACAATACGCAACTCAGCACTTTGTTAAGAATATGCAACACAGCCTATGTTTACACAGGCAGTATAAAAAAGAAAACTCTGTAATATCTAGACTTACCAGACCAGGTATGAAGGTCCCTAAATCTACCAACTAGTCAGGCCATCTGACCCAAACCATGCATTCAGTCAGGCTAAGGCACTCCACCACAGGGTTCTACATTCTGTCCTACATTTGCTGACCTGTTAGACCGATACTAACTAATCTATATCCTGATTTCTACCTACTACTGAGACCATCTGACCAAAACAATGCATTCAGTCAGGTTCAGGCACTACACCACAGGGTTCTACATTCTGTCCTACATTTCCTGACCTGTTAGACCGACACTCAACAATCTACATCATGATTTCTACCTTCTACTCAAACCATCTGACCTAAACAAGTTCTGTTCTGTCTGACATCTGCTGACCTGTAGTTCTGTCTGACTTTTTAGTATCCTCCTCTACGGTTTGCCCTACATCTCCTGTCACATTAGAGCTACGCTAAATCTCCATCCTGTTATGGCAGTCTAATTGTTGCCCGGTCAATTAAGTACGACATGCCAAATCAAACAACATGTAGAACTTGCTTCTGCATCTTTGCGTTTTTGCATAATTCATATTGGTCTGAAAACAAGACATTTCGTTAACCTCCTAGGATTTTCACCAAACCTACACAAATCTGGTATCATTTAAATCAGGAGACAGTCATAATAAATAATTCATAAAAAAATCATAAACTTTCCATGAGGTATAGTCACCAGCCACACACAAACCATACAGGTGCCATGCCCAATTCAATCAGACAGCTATATCTCAGGCCTGCCTCAGCCAATCATCACCAAACTTTAATATATCCTGTAGAATAGTAGTCCGGAAGGGCCCTCCAAATTTGGTGCCGATCGGTCAAACGGGGGCGCTACAACAATATAACATGTCTGTATAAACCTTGAAAATCAGTTCAACTTACATTTATCTCATTTCTGTTCTAGTGACATATTACTGGTTAAAATATTTTGTACTGCCAGTTCTGTGAGTCATGCCAAATCAAGACATATGCAATGCCCAATGATAGTCATTTTCATTCCCTTGTGATGTTTAATAACTTAATAAATAACATATTACTGTAACTTCTACAATATCCAGCCCAAGTAGGTCATTCTGGTAGTACATCAATCAGGACATTGCCCTTATGGATAATTCATAAAAATATCTTGACCTGTATGCTATGGCCACCAGCTACAACAAACCTGCACCATATCCATGCTCATTTCAATCAACCATCTAAATCTCAGCCGTGCTTCAGCCAATCCTCATCAAATTTGACGGCCTAATGTAGTAAGGGACCTCAGACAGACCCTCCAATATTGGTGCCAATCGGTCAAACAGGGGCGCTACAGCCACTGTCCATATATGTCTAAGACCCACCTTAGCAAATTCAGCTGAAATGTCCTTATTTCTCATAAAACCTTGAAAGAATTGTTACCTT
The DNA here is from genome assembly GCF_048594095.1 of Paramormyrops kingsleyae. Taxonomy (NCBI): domain Eukaryota; kingdom Metazoa; phylum Chordata; class Actinopteri; order Osteoglossiformes; family Mormyridae; genus Paramormyrops; species Paramormyrops kingsleyae. The sequence goes on along the minus strand of NC_132800.1, from coordinate 48,079,490 downwards.
TCCCTTCACCTGAGTCCATATTTTTTATTCACTTTCATTTTTCACCAATTTGCCTCATAGAACATTATCAGACTTAATTTACACATAAGAAGGCCTGAAAGTATTGAATACAATTTCTAAAATGGAGCGCTGACTCCACCTGCTGGCCACACTGTTTCCATGCCTATTTCATTCAAATAGCTATATCTCTGGCATGCTTCATCCAATCCTCACAAAATTTGATGCACGGCTGTGTTACTAGACTGCCTCAGCCAAGCTGCAAAAGACCTTCCAAGTTTGGTGGCAATCAGTCAAACGGGGGCACTACAGCCACTGTCATAATATGTCTAAGACCAACCTTGGTTAATGCAGCTGAAATCTGCTTATTGTTTATTTAAAAATTAAAATATTAATCACCTTTCCCTTCATCTAAGTCCATATTTTTAATCTGCTTATATTCTCCTGCCATTTGACTTTTACAAATCTTTCAAACTTTAATCTTTCTTCAGGCTGTGTACACTACAGCAATTACAATTTTATAATAAATTGGCCAGCAGGTGGAGTCAGCGCTCCATTTCAATAATGCCTTCAATACTTTTAGCCTTTCTCCTGTCTAAATATACATCCTAGAATAGCATACAGCATGATATTACTGCTGTTACATGTCACACTCCCGCAACTCAGCACTTTGTTAAGAATATGCAACACAGCCTATGTTTACACAGGCAGTATAAAAAAGCAACTATGTAATATCTACACTTACCAGACCAGGTATGAAGGTCCCTAAATCTACCAACTAGTCAGGCCATCTGACCCAAAACATGTATTAAGTCAGGCTAAGGCACTCCACCACAGGGTTCTACATTCTGTCCTGCATTTGCTGACCTGTTAGACCGATACTAACTAGTCTATATCCTGATTTCTACCTACTACTCAGACTATCTCACCAAAACATTGCATTCAGTCAGGTTCAGGCACTACACCACAGGGTCCTACATTCTGTCCTACATTTCCTGACCTGTTAGACGGACACTCAACAATCTCCATCCTGATTTCTACCTTCTACTCAAACCATCTGTTGTCCTACCTGTCCTACCTGTCCTACTTGTCATACCCTTTGGACCCTTCAGTAACTGCCTGCAGTTTCTAGTTATTATTAAGGGTCCAAAGGACGAAGTCCTTATGGACCATTATTGTTTTTCTTAGGATTATTATTATTATTATTATTATTATTATTTTTCTGCCCTAAAACTGAATGTACAGCCTAAACTGTAAGAGCTAGACCAACCAAACTTGGTCAGATGATGTCAATTCCTACCCACTACTCAGGTTGTCCTACCCAGTCCTGCCAGCCAGATGGGGGCGCCTTAGCGCCCCCCAACACGTTTCGGTCGATATCTCCTGTCCTGTTAGACCTACAATCGAAATTCTTTGTTCTACATATACAGACAGCAAAGCCCTACCAACTTGCCATTTGGACTATGAAGCTCCGCCTACTTAGATTTTTTGCTAATTTGCATAATTTGCCAATCCTACTTTTTCCTTAAAGTCCTGGCTTGTCCTACCAAATCAGACAAATGAGGTGTCAGACGAATCAGAATTCTCTGCTGATCAAGAATTATCCACAAAATTCAGACATTTTTATATCCTACGGCCATTAGCCACGCCCAAACAATGTCCAAATTTGGCCCGTTTTGGTCTGACGGCTATAACTTGGCCGTGCCTTGGCCTACCTTGACCAAATTTGAAATGCTACCTCCCTACACCATTCTGGGGACACGGTCCGAGGCGGGCCGCATTTCGTCAATAGGGGGCGCTACAACTAAAAACTGGCAATATCTCCTGACTGCCTTTGCCAATCTAACTGAAATTTGGTAGATATGTACTAGGAAGCAGCCTGTGGTCAGTCACCTACAATGGCAGTAATTATTCCTTAAAGAGTGGCCGCCATCAGCCAATCAAAATCAAGCAGGCATTTCACAGGCTTCTCAATGACCAATCTAAATCAAATTTGGGTGATACATTTGTGCTCTGACCCTCTGCCTAAACTGTAAAGGACACCTCACTCGGCCAGATGGGGGCGCAACAGTGACAACTTTTGCATTTCTGCCTATTTCTCGAGAACGGTGAAGCCTACAATCGACATTTCTTGCCAGGTCAATTCAGTACGACATGCCAAATCAAACAACATGTAGAACTTGCTTCTGCATCTTTGCGTTTTTGCATAATTCATATTGGTCTGAAAACAAGACATTTCGTTAACCTCCTAGGATTTTCACCAAACCTACACAAATCTGGTATCATTTAAATCAGGAGACAGTCATAATAAATAATTCATAAAAAAATCATAAACTTTCCATGAGGTATAGTCACCAGCCACACACAAACCATACAGGTGCCATGCCCAATTCAATCAGACAGCTATATCTCAGGCCTGCCTCAGCCAATCATCACCAAACTTTAATATATCCTGTAGAATAGTAGTCCGGAAGGGCCCTCCAAATTTGGTGCCGATCGGTCAAACGGGGGCGCTACAACAACATAACATGTCTGTATAAACCTTGAAAATCAGTTCAACTTACATTTATCTCATTTCTGTTCTAGTGACATGTTACTGGTTAAAATATTTTGTACTGCCAGTTCTGTGAGTCATGCCAAATCAAGACGTATGCAATGCCCAATGATAGTCATTTTCATTCCCTTGTGATGTTTAAAAACTTAATAAATAACATATTACTGTAACTTCTACAATGTTCAGCCCAAGTAGGTCATTCTGGTAGTACATCAATCAGGACATTGCCATTATGGATAATTCATAAAAATATCTTAACCTGTACGCTATGGCCACCAGCTACAACAAACCTGCACCATATCCATGCTCATTTCAATCAACCATCTAAAGCTCAGCTGTGCTTCAGCCAATCCTCATCAAATTTGACGGCCTAATGTAGTAAGGGACCTCAGACAGACCCTCCAATTTTGGTTCCAATCGGTCAAATGGGGGCGCTACAGCCACTGTCCATATATTTCTAAGACCCACCTTAGCAAATTCAGCTGAAATGTCCTTATTTCTCATAAAACCTTGAAAGAATTGTTACCTTTCCCTTCACCTGAGTCCATATTTCTTATTCACTTTCATTTTTCACCGATTTGCCTCATAGAACATTATCAGACTTAATTTACACATAAGAAGGCCTGAAAGTATTGAATACAATTTCTAAAATGGAGCGCTGACTCCACCTGCTGGCCACACTGTTTCCATGCCCATTTTATTAAAATAGCTATATCTCTGGCATGCTTCATCCAATCCTCACAAAATTTGACGCACATCTGTGTTACTAGACTTCAGAAAGACCTTCCAAGTTTGGTGGCAATCGGTCAAACGGGGGCACTACAGCCACTGTCCTAATATGTCTAAGACCAACCTTGGTTAATGCAGCTGAAATCTGCTTATCGTTTATTTAAAAATTAAAAAATTAATCACCTTTCCCTTCATCTAAGTCCATATTTTTAATCTGCTTATATTTTCCTGCCATTTGACTTTTACAAATCTTTCAAACTTCAATCTTTCTTCAGGCTGTGTACACTGCAGCAATTACAATTTTATAATAAATTGGCCAGCAGGTGGAGTCAGCGCTCCATTTCAATAATGCCTTCAATACTTTTAGCCTTTCTCCTGTCTAAATGTATAACCTAGAATATGATACAGCATGATATTACTGCTGTTACATGTCACAATATGCAACTCAGCACTTTGTTAAGAATATGCAACACAGCCTATGTTTACACAGGCAGTATAAAAAAGAAAACTCTGTAATATCTAGACTTACCAGACCAGGTATGAAGGTCCCTAAATCTACCAACTAGTCAGGCCATCTGACCCAAACCATGCATTCAGTCAGGCTAAGGCACTCCACCACAGGGTTCTACATTCTGTCCTACATTTGCTGACCTGTTAGACCGATACTAACTAATCTATATCCTGATTTCTACCTACTACTGAGACCATCTGACCAAAACAATGCATTCAGTCAGGTTCAGGCACTACACCACAGGGTTCTACATTCTGTCCTACATTTCCTGACCTGTTAGACCGACACTCAACAATCTACATCATGATTTCTACCTTCTACTCAAACCATCTGACCTAAACAAGTTCTGTTCTGTCTGACATCTGCTGACCTGTAGTTCTGTCTGACTTTTTAGTATCCTCCTCTACGGTTTGCCCTACATCTCCTGTCACATTAGAGCTACGCTAAATCTCCATCCTGTTATGGCAGTCTAATTGTTGCCCGGTCAATTAAGTACGACATGCCAAATCAAACAACATGTAGAACTTGCTTCTGCATCTTTGCGTTTTTGCATAATTCATATTGGTCTGAAAACAAGACATTTCGTTAACCTCCTAGGATTTTCACCAAACCTACACAAATCTGGTATCATTTAAATCAGGAGACAGTCATAATAAATAATTCATAAAAAAATCATAAACTTTCCATGAGGTATAGTCACCAGCCACACACAAACCATACAGGTGCCATGCCCAATTCAATCAGACAGCTATATCTCAGGCCTGCCTCAGCCAATCATCACCAAACTTTAATATATCCTGTAGAATAGTAGTCCGGAAGGGCCCTCCAAATTTGGTGCCGATCGGTCAAACGGGGGCGCTACAACAATATAACATGTCTGTATAAACCTTGAAAATCAGTTCAACTTACATTTATCTCATTTCTGTTCTAGTGACATATTACTGGTTAAAATATTTTGTACTGCCAGTTCTGTGAGTCATGCCAAATCAAGACATATGCAATGCCCAATGATAGTCATTTTCATTCCCTTGTGATGTTTAATAACTTAATAAATAACATATTACTGTAACTTCTACAATATCCAGCCCAAGTAGGTCATTCTGGTAGTACATCAATCAGGACATTGCCCTTATGGATAATTCATAAAAATATCTTGACCTGTATGCTATGGCCACCAGCTACAACAAACCTGCACCATATCCATGCTCATTTCAATCAACCATCTAAATCTCAGCCGTGCTTCAGCCAATCCTCATCAAATTTGACGGCCTAATGTAGTAAGGGACCTCAGACAGACCCTCCAATATTGGTGCCAATCGGTCAAACAGGGGCGCTACAGCCACTGTCCATATATGTCTAAGACCCACCTTAGCAAATTCAGCTGAAATGTCCTTATTTCTCATAAAACCTTGAAAGAATTGTTACCTTTCCCTTCACCTGAGTCCATATTTTTTATTCACTTTCATTTTTCACCAATTTGCCTCATAGAACATTATCAGACTTAATTTACACATAAGAAGGCCTGAAAGTATTGAATACAATTTCTAAAATGGAGCGCTGACTCCACCTGCTGGCCACACTGTTTCCATGCCTATTTCATTCAAATAGCTATATCTCTGGCATGCTTCATCCAATCCTCACAAAATTTGATGCACGGCTGTGTTACTAGACTGCCTCAGCCAAGCTGCAAAAGACCTTCCAAGTTTGGTGGCAATCAGTCAAACGGGGGCACTACAGCCACTGTCATAATATGTCTAAGACCAACCTTGGTTAATGCAGCTGAAATCTGCTTATTGTTTATTTAAAAATTAAAATATTAATCACCTTTCCCTTCATCTAAGTCCATATTTTTAATCTGCTTATATTCTCCTGCCATTTGACTTTTACAAATCTTTCAAACTTTAATCTTTCTTCAGGCTGTGTACACTACAGCAATTACAATTTTATAATAAATTGGCCAGCAGGTGGAGTCAGCGCTCCATTTCAATAATGCCTTCAATACTTTTAGCCTTTCTCCTGTCTAAATATACATCCTAGAATAGCATACAGCATGATATTACTGCTGTTACATGTCACACTCCCGCAACTCAGCACTTTGTTAAGAATATGCAACACAGCCTATGTTTACACAGGCAGTATAAAAAAGCAACTATGTAATATCTACACTTACCAGACCAGGTATGAAGGTCCCTAAATCTACCAACTAGTCAGGCCATCTGACCCAAAACATGTATTAAGTCAGGCTAAGGCACTCCACCACAGGGTTCTACATTCTGTCCTGCATTTGCTGACCTGTTAGACCGATACTAACTAGTCTATATCCTGATTTCTACCTACTACTCAGACTATCTCACCAAAACATTGCATTCAGTCAGGTTCAGGCACTACACCACAGGGTCCTACATTCTGTCCTACATTTCCTGACCTGTTAGACGGACACTCAACAATCTCCATCCTGATTTCTACCTTCTACTCAAACCATCTGTTGTCCTACCTGTCCTACCTGTCCTACTTGTCATACCCTTTGGACCCTTCAGTAACTGCCTGCAGTTTCTAGTTATTATTATTTTTCTGCCCTAAAACTGAATGTACAGCCTAAACTGTAAGAGCTAGACCAACCAAACTTGGTCAGATGATGTCAATTCCTACCCACTACTCAGGTTGTCCTACCCAGTCCTGCCAGCCAGATGGGGGCGCCTTAGCGCCCCCCAACACGTTTCGGTCGATATCTCCTGTCCTGTTAGACCTACAATCGAAATTCTTTGTTCTACATATACAGACAGCAAAGCCCTACCAACTTGCCATTTGGACTATGAAGCTCCGCCTACTTAGATTTTTTGCTAATTTGCATAATTTGCCAATCCTACTTTTTCCTTAAAGTCCTGGCTTGTCCTACCAAATCAGACAAATGAGGTGTCAGACGAATCAGAATTCTCTGCTGATCAAGAATTATCCACAAAATTCAGACATTTTTATATCCTACGGCCATTAGCCACGCCCAAACAATGTCCAAATTTGGCCCGTTTTGGTCTGACGGCTATAACTTGGCCGTGCCTTGGCCTACCTTGACCAAATTTGAAATGCTACCTCCCTACACCATTCTGGGGACACGGTCCGAGGCGGGCCGCATTTCGTCAATAGGGGGCGCTACAACTAAAAACTGGCAATATCTCCTGACTGCCTTTGCCAATCTAACTGAAATTTGGTAGATATGTACTAGGAAGCAGCCTGTGGTCAGTCACCTACAATGGCAGTAATTATTCCTTAAAGAGTGGCCGCCATCAGCCAATCAAAATCAAGCAGGCATTTCACAGGCTTCTCAATGACCAATCTAAATCAAATTTGGGTGATACATTTGTGCTCTGACCCTCTGCCTAAACTGTAAAGGACACCTCACTCGGCCAGATGGGGGCGCAACAGTGACAACTTTTGCATTTCTGCCTATTTCTCGAGAACGGTGAAGCCTACAATCGACATTTCTTGCCAGGTCAATTCAGTACGACATGCCAAATCAAACAACATGTAGAACTTGCTTCTGCATCTTTGCGTTTTTGCATAATTCATATTGGTCTGAAAACAAGACATTTCGTTAACCTCCTAGGATTTTCACCAAACCTACACAAATCTGGTATCATTTAAATCAGGAGACAGTCATAATAAATAATTCATAAAAAAATCATAAACTTTCCATGAGGTATAGTCACCAGCCACACACAAACCATACAGGTGCCATGCCCAATTCAATCAGACAGCTATATCTCAGGCCTGCCTCAGCCAATCATCACCAAACTTTAATATATCCTGTAGAATAGTAGTCCGGAAGGGCCCTCCAAATTTGGTGCCGATCGGTCAAACGGGGGCGCTACAACAACATAACATGTCTGTATAAACCTTGAAAATCAGTTCAACTTACATTTATCTCATTTCTGTTCTAGTGACATGTTACTGGTTAAAATATTTTGTACTGCCAGTTCTGTGAGTCATGCCAAATCAAGACATATGCAATGCCCAATGATAGTCATTTTCATTCCCTTGTGATGTTTAAAAACTTAATAAATAACATATTACTGTAACTTCTACAATGTTCAGCCCAAGTAGGTCATTCTGGTAGTACATCAATCAGGACATTGCCATTATGGATAATTCATAAAAATATCTTAACCTGTACGCTATGGCCACCAGCTACAACAAACCTGCACCATATCCATGCTCATTTCAATCAACCATCTAAAGCTCAGCTGTGCTTCAGCCAATCCTCATCAAATTTGACGGCCTAATGTAGTAAGGGACCTCAGACAGACCCTCCAATTTTGGTTCCAATCGGTCAAATGGGGGCGCTACAGCCACTGTCCATATATTTCTAAGACCCACCTTAGCAAATTCAGCTGAAATGTCCTTATTTCTCATAAAACCTTGAAAGAATTGTTACCTTTCCCTTCACCTGAGTCCATATTTCTTATTCACTTTCATTTTTCACCGATTTGCCTCATAGAACATTATCAGACTTAATTTACACATAAGAAGGCCTGAAAGTATTGAATACAATTTCTAAAATGGAGCGCTGACTCCACCTGCTGGCCACACTGTTTCCATGCCCATTTTATTAAAATAGCTATATCTCTGGCATGCTTCATCCAATCCTCACAAAATTTGACGCACATCTGTGTTACTAGACTTCAGAAAGACCTTCCAAGTTTGGTGGCAATCGGTCAAACGGGGGCACTACAGCCACTGTCCTAATATGTCTAAGACCAACCTTGGTTAATGCAGCTGAAATCTGCTTATCGTTTATTTAAAAATTAAAAAATTAATCACCTTTCCCTTCATCTAAGTCCATATTTTTAATCTGCTTATATTTTCCTGCCATTTGACTTTTACAAATCTTTCAAACTTCAATCTTTCTTCAGGCTGTGTACACTGCAGCAATTACAATTTTATAATAAATTGGCCAGCAGGTGGAGTCAGCGCTCCATTTCAATAATGCCTTCAATACTTTTAGCCTTTCTCCTGTCTAAATGTATAACCTAGAATATGATACAGCATGATATTACTGCTGTTACATGTCACAATACGCAACTCAGCACTTTGTTAAGAATATGCAACACAGCCTATGTTTACACAGGCAGTATAAAAAAGAAAACTCTGTAATATCTAGACTTACCAGACCAGGTATGAAGGTCCCTAAATCTACCAACTAGTCAGGCCATCTGACCCAAACCATGCATTCAGTCAGGCTAAGGCACTCCACCACAGGGTTCTACATTCTGTCCTACATTTGCTGACCTGTTAGACCGATACTAACTAATCTATATCCTGATTTCTACCTACTACTGAGACCATCTGACCAAAACAATGCATTCAGTCAGGTTCAGGCACTACACCACAGGGTTCTACATTCTGTCCTACATTTCCTGACCTGTTAGACCGACACTCAACAATCTACATCATGATTTCTACCTTCTACTCAAACCATCTGACCTAAACAAGTTCTGTTCTGTCTGACATCTGCTGACCTGTAGTTCTGTCTGACTTTTTAGTATCCTCCTCTACGGTTTGCCCTACATCTCCTGTCACATTAGAGCTACGCTAAATCTCCATCCTGTTATGGCAGTCTAATTGTTGCCCGGTCAATTAAGTACGACATGCCAAATCAAACAACATGTAGAACTTGCTTCTGCATCTTTGCGTTTTTGCATAATTCATATTGGTCTGAAAACAAGACATTTCGTTAACCTCCTAGGATTTTCACCAAACCTACACAAATCTGGTATCATTTAAATCAGGAGACAGTCATAATAAATAATTCATAAAAAAATCATAAACTTTCCATGAGGTATAGTCACCAGCCACACACAAACCATACAGGTGCCATGCCCAATTCAATCAGACAGCTATATCTCAGGCCTGCCTCAGCCAATCATCACCAAACTTTAATATATCCTGTAGAATAGTAGTCCGGAAGGGCCCTCCAAATTTGGTGCCGATCGGTCAAACGGGGGCGCTACAACAATATAACATGTCTGTATAAACCTTGAAAATCAGTTCAACTTACATTTATCTCATTTCTGTTCTAGTGACATATTACTGGTTAAAATATTTTGTACTGCCAGTTCTGTGAGTCATGCCAAATCAAGACATATGCAATGCCCAATGATAGTCATTTTCATTCCCTTGTGATGTTTAATAACTTAATAAATAACATATTACTGTAACTTCTACAATATCCAGCCCAAGTAGGTCATTCTGGTAGTACATCAATCAGGACATTGCCCTTATGGATAATTCATAAAAATATCTTGACCTGTATGCTATGGCCACCAGCTACAACAAACCTGCACCATATCCATGCTCATTTCAATCAACCATCTAAATCTCAGCCGTGCTTCAGCCAATCCTCATCAAATTTGACGGCCTAATGTAGTAAGGGACCTCAGACAGACCCTCCAATATTGGTGCCAATCGGTCAAACAGGGGCGCTACAGCCACTGTCCATATATGTCTAAGACCCACCTTAGCAAATTCAGCTGAAATGTCCTTATTTCTCATAAAACCTTGAAAGAATTGTTACCTTTCCCTTCACCTGAGTCCATATTTTTTATTCACTTTCATTTTTCACCAATTTGCCTCATAGAACATTATCAGACTTAATTTACACATAAGAAGGCCTGAAAGTATTGAATACAATTTCTAAAATGGAGCGCTGACTCCACCTGCTGGCCACACTGTTTCCATGCCTATTTCATTCAAATAGCTATATCTCTGGCATGCTTCATCCAATCCTCACAAAATTTGATGCACGGCTGTGTTACTAGACTGCCTCAGCCAAGCTGCAAAAGACCTTCCAAGTTTGGTGGCAATCAGTCAAACGGGGGCACTACAGCCACTGTCATAATATGTCTAAGACCAACCTTGGTTAATGCAGCTGAAATCTGCTTATTGTTTATTTAAAAATTAAAATATTAATCACCTTTCCCTTCATCTAAGTCCATATTTTTAATCTGCTTATATTCTCCTGCCATTTGACTTTTACAAATCTTTCAAACTTTAATCTTTCTTCAGGCTGTGTACACTACAGCAATTACAATTTTATAATAAATTGGCCAGCAGGTGGAGTCAGCGCTCCATTTCAATAATGCCTTCAATACTTTTAGCCTTTCTCCTGTCTAAATATACATCCTAGAATAGCATACAGCATGATATTACTGCTGTTACATGTCACACTCCCGCAACTCAGCACTTTGTTAAGAATATGCAACACAGCCTATGTTTACACAGGCAGTATAAAAAAGCAACTATGTAATATCTACACTTACCAGACCAGGTATGAAGGTCCCTAAATCTACCAACTAGTCAGGCCATCTGACCCAAAACATGTATTAAGTCAGGCTAAGGCACTCCACCACAGGGTTCTACATTCTGTCCTGCATTTGCTGACCTGTTAGACCGATACTAACTAGTCTATATCCTGATTTCTACCTACTACTCAGACTATCTCACCAAAACATTGCATTCAGTCAGGTTCAGGCACTACACCACAGGGTCCTACATTCTGTCCTACATTTCCTGACCTGTTAGACGGACACTCAACAATCTCCATCCTGATTTCTACCTTCTGTTGTCCTACCTGTCCTACCTGTCCTACTTGTCATACCCTTTGGACCCTTCAGTAACTGCCTGCAGTTTCTAGTTTTCTTTGTATTTGCCGTAATGTTATGGCGTTATTTTCTAGAACCATGTTTATGATTTCAGTCTCCTGTTCAGGAGACAGAAGACGCCCCCGACCACCTCGTGTTGGTAATCTTTCAGTTCTGCAATACAAATAGTATAGTGCAAAATACTGTAAATAGGCCTACTGTGTAGGAATACAAAGTAGGAAAACATTTCCCAAATACTTGAAACATACTTTACAGTATTTTCACAGTCTACAGAACAGTCCACAGGCAATACTGTACTACAGTAATGTACTCATTGAGTACAGTGAGATTTCTTACCTATTCTCATTTCGGAAAGTCCGGATGATGGATGCTACAGTGTACCTGCTCAAATTTGGCTGTACTCTTTGCCCAGCCTCCCTCATTGTTAGACCATGGTTGACCAAAGTGGCTTTGATCTCAGCAGAGATTACATTCCTTGGCCTTCCTTTTCCTCATCCTCCCCGTCCTCCTCCTCTTACTCTCACTCCTCTGGCTCTGCCTCTGTTTCCAACGTTGGCATCCATTGCTCCAAAACTGAAGAGCTCACCTGTTGCCCTTTTATAAAGCTCTGATTTCTAAATTGCAATTATGTGTAACAGGTGTTTACCCATGTGATGAGTTAGTATGCAAAGTAGGGCAACTGACTGTACAATTTTGAATGACAGTGTGTTCCTTGTGAAAACAAGAGATTTTATTCATGAAAATTGTGCCAAATTCAGAGAATTGTGTTTAGTGTTTTGAAAAAAGTGTGTTTTAAAACTGCAATTTGAGTGTAAAGCAGGAATTGTGCTTGTAGTTTAGCAGAATTGGTTCAGGGGGTTGGTGCATCAGTTACATGTTGTAGTCATTGTATCTCAAGTACAAGTAATTGTGTGTAAACAACTAAGAAAAACTGTAACAAGGGGACATTCAAAAAACAAATGAACAATGGATTCAATACTGACATTACAGAAATTGCAAATTAAATGAATATTACCAAATTTGGATGTAATCTCGTTTGTGGGGTATATACAGTATTATGGAAAATCTTTAAATGTACTTCTTTTGCTTTATTGGGGATACAAAATTTATAAGGTAATAGCCATGTTTTTTTTCCAATTGATCTTGTCTATTAAAGAGTTCCAAATAAATTTTCCTCTCGGAGTAACTCTTTTCCTTGACTGAAACACATTTCTTATATTTTTATTGCTACACTTTGGGTCATAAATACATTTATCATTCACCAAAAAATTTTGCTCCCTTTTTACAATCATTTGAAATGATAAATGACATTTCATTAAGTGAAGAAGACCATTAGGTATAGCTTTAACAAGTGTAAGAAATTCCTTATGAACAACAGGGAATTTGTATTTAAACATGAATTCAGAATAGGAATAAAATTTCCCTTGAGGATCTAGTATATCACAAAGATAATCAATACCTTTTTCATGCCAATTCTTAAGAAAGATTGACTTGTTCTTTAATAAAATACATTCATTGTTCCATAGCTTCACTTTATGCGGGGAGAAATTGTGAACAAAACAAAGTTTCCATGCCAAAAGTGCCTGTTCATGAAATTTAGAGAGTTTTATGGGGAGTTTAGAAGGAGAGAATTTACACGATAACAGAAATTTAAGACCTCCCACGTTTTTATAGATATTGTGTGGAATAAAGTACCAAATAGAGTCGGGTGCAATGACACACTTCTTAACCCAATTTATCTTGAAAGTGTAATTTATGTCAAAGAAATCAAACATATCAAAACCTCCATCAGCTTTTCTACCACAAAGAACATATTTCTTCAAATGCTGATGTTTGTTTTTCCAAAAAAAGTTAAACAATAGTTTATTAATTTGTTTACATGTATTATCATGTACAAATAATGAGAAAGATGAGTATATAAAATGAGACAGACCTTCTGACTTTGTTAGAAGAACTCAACCAAGGAACGACAAATCTCTTTGGAGCCAATTGTTAAATATTAGTTTTGCTTTTTTAATTTTAGGGAGAAAATGAATTTCTTGCTTAAGAGAGATTTTCTTGGAAATGTAGATGCCGAGATATTTCACATTATCTTTAATAGGTATATTACTCACGGAGGTTTCAAGGTTATCAAATAAACAAAGAATTTCACATTTAGGAATATTTAATTTTAAACCAGAAGCCTCTGAGAAGGTGTTGATAATTTCAAGAGCTTTTGCAATCTGATTTGTGTTTTCTAAGAACAGGGTTGTGTTGTCTGCAAGTTGTGAAATTCTAATCTCACGATCAAAAATGGTCAACCCTTTAATATCAGGACTATTTCGAATATTTAAAGAGAGTAGTTCCACTACTAATAAAAACAGAAAGGGGGAAATTCAACAACCTTGCCTAACTCCTCTGTTAATAGGAAATCTATTAGAATTTTCAAATTGTAAGAGAACTGAACTGTTAATGTCCTTATATAACATTTTAATCATTTTTATAAATTTCTCACCAAATCCAAATAACTCTACAGTAGAGAACAAAAATTTGTGTTCTATGGTATCAAACGCTTTGTAAAAGTCTAGGAACAGAATGATTGCATCAGAGGTAATATAATTTGAATAATCTATGAGATCTAAAATTAGCCTGATATTACAGCTTATATGACGTTTAGGCATGAAACCAGTTTGAGTTTCATTAATTATGTCAGATAAGCCTGTATTTAACTTTTTTGCGAGAACTAGTGATAAAATTTTATAATCTAAATTTAGTAAAGTGATTCGCCTCCAGTTGTCAAGGGAGAGAAGGTCTTTGCCTGGTTTTGGTATCAAGGTAATAAGGCCTTGTTTCATGGTAGTACATAATTCCTCATTAATAATGCATTCATTGTACATTCTAAGTAATGTTCTCTTAATGGATTCCCAAAAGTATATGTCGTGTCCTCATGGCATTTGGAGGAGGGGAGTTTGTTATTTTGGGGGTTTTTCTTGTTGTGGGTGGTGTGTGTTTTTGTTTTACCCAGGCAGTGTTGTGGACAGCTATGCAGGACCTTGCAGCATGCCCCTGGTCATGATTGGTTGGGGCATGGTGATGGACAGGGGAAGGGGAGGGCCATGGAGTATTTAAGATGGCTGCCAGTGTTTGTCAGAGAGGTGTCGATGGGAAAACTGGTGACAGAGACTCTGTTTTTATGCACTATTGGTTGGCCGTTTTGCTCTGGATGGTGAGTACGCTGGACTGAAAGGCGAGTTTCCAAGTCGCAAAGGGCGGATATTGTCACTCCAGAGCGGCGGCCATTTGTTGCTTCTTTGTATGTGTGTGTTGGGATGCCACTGCCTCGCAGAGGAGCGAGGGACACGGTCACCAGGAGGAAACGCAGTGCGGACAAGGACTAGATCCGGATGCTCTGGGCTTATTAATCAGTTTGGACAGTGGTGAAAGACGCTCAGGGTGTGGCTGGCTGGAAGGACGACGCTGGAGAAGAGAGATGGTTGGAATGTTTAGCACCCCCCAAGTCAGCTCAAAGGGAAGTGGCTAAGCTTGATTGAGGGTGTGTGGCATAGCTTGTCAGGCTGAGTTGCAGGGCTGGGGGAAATCGGAGCTGCCTCCTGCTCTCTCACAGCATTGAGGCCTAGGAGGATGTGGAGCAGAGCAGAGCAACGGAGCTAACGATGTTGCGAGGGCATCCCTGGAAGCTGAGGCAACGTCATTGAGTAGGACGACACCACAGTGTAATCTGGGTCTGGATATATTGAGTGACTGAGGGGAGGCCCTGGGAGTTGCCAGGACCAGGTGGACACTGCCTTGGGTGAACATTGATGAATGTATTGGGTTTATTTTTATTATTTTGGGGGGCCATGCTGGGTAGCCGTGGCCCGGAACTGATTTTCTTTTTTATTTAAGAATATCTAGTCTGTGGGGCCCAGTCTCATCTGATTACTCCCCGCTAAGGGGAAATACCCATCCGCTAGCTCCTTAAGGTTACCTAGTGTGTACAGTAGTAGGTTTGCGGTACCGAGTGGGGTGTCTACTGGTTGTTGTGGAGGACTTGCTGTGGTGAAGTGTACTTGTGTGGTGGTTGAAATGAAGACACGTGTGCTTGCTTTTTCATGCCTGGTGGGTGGGAAGTTGTCTCTGTGGGGGGGAGTGTTGGTGAGAGTTCAGGAATGAGCTATAATTCCCCAAATAAAGTTGTGTATTTAGTAAAATTGTGATGGGTCTCTTCTGTGTCGTGGCAACCGAGGTCCTAAAGGGTGTGGTATAAGTGGGTAAGGAAAATCTGTTGGCAAAAATAATAAAAGGTGGAGTTGCGGAGGGGTCTTTCACCCTAGGCCACCGCATATACATAGAATTCGATAGTTAGGCCATCTGTGCCCGGGGATTTACCCTTCATAGACTGCATTGCACTGGTCAGTTCATCTAAAGAGGTCATTTTCACAAACCACTTAACTCATTTGAAATTACTGGAGTGAAGGATTTGATTTTTTTTGTATAAAGGATCTTGCATAGTTTTCATTAATTGGAGCAATATAATTTGTTAATAAATATGTGTATTCTTTTTTTAATTTCACAGGGGTTTTTGTTCATGTTATCAATTGTTAATGCTGCTATACAATTGCTTTTTTTCCAAAGCAAAAAAATACCTAGTGGTGTTTTTCTCCCGTTTCCATCCATTTGGCCCTAGATCTTATAAATGCACCCTTGGCTAAATCTAAATAGTGATAGTCTATTTCGTTCCTTAAATTAATTAAATAGGATTCATCCTCGGAGTTTCTTTAGATAGCAACTTGTCAAGATACTCTCAATGAGCTTGACATCTTTTAGAATTATCCATTTTAATTTCTTTACCTCGACGCACAGGGTGGAAGGGAAAGGGGATTGGGAATAAGGGAAACACAGGGTGTGGTGCACAAGGGAACACACGTGGACAAAGGGGTATATTTTCTTATTTTATTTACACGAGACAGACACAGAACAGCAAACCTGGTGCAAGAGCTTCAGGAGTGATTATGGCCAAAACAATAAACAAAACCCCGACTACCGAACGAAACCCAAATCTAACTGCACTAGTAAAAACCAAAGAACGCAGTAACCAAATCACAGTGTACACAGAGTCTTTCAAACAAAACGGCAATCACTCCCTACGCACCAGACACACACACCGCACATATACAGAGCAAAGCGTCAGAGTCCGAGGGGCGCGCGAAGTCGTAAACAAAAACCGGGCGAAAGATCAAAAACCAGAAAGCAAACAAAACCAGGGCAGAAGTACAGAGAAGGGGCAAAGCGAGAAATCGTAAACCGAGAAAACAAAACCGTCATACACAATAATCAATCAATAAGCAAACCAAAGACAATTCCAAAATATGAGCAGAGCTCTCGAGGGATCTTGCTGTCCGGCTTTTCACTCCGGGAACAGGAAGTGAGCAGGCGGACCGATGTCTCGTGGGCGTCTCCCTTCAATTTAAGAGAACAGCGACCCCTGCAGAGTGGTTTGTCCTATGACAAAAATATGCAGAATCACCCCACTGTGATTTCCAAAACTTTACGTCATTAACACAAGAATGTGTTTCTTGAAGTAAAATAATTTGAGCTACCCTGTGTTTAATGAAAAGAAAAAGTGCCTTTCTTTTATCCAAATTCCTTAAGCCTCTGACATTAAGAGAGATAATGTCTAGTTTGTCAAAATTGAAAAGTGTCATCCAATAAGTAAATAAGTAAATAAATAAAGGAGAAAACAGAAAAGGATATAACAATGAACAAGACCTCCTAAATTGAACTAAGTCACTTGTTACAATGAGAACAGTTAGACCCACCGGGATCTTACACATGTAACGAGACTCAACGAAGCAGTATTTTAAATGAGGACAAAAAAAACATCTACTAAAAGCATCGTGTATAAAATGTCCGCGTATGTCTTTTTTCACTCACGTTGGTTACTAAACATCAATATTAACTTTTTTACCTTCGATATAAGCAAAGGCACAAACAAATGATGCTCTCTTGCCTTCTTCTCTGGCTCTTTTGACCAAAGGCCAGGCTTTGGCCCACATCGCTCTTTCGTCAGGTGACAAGTCAAAACTCTAATTCTAGTTGTCACCTTACTATATACCACCTATAACAGTAACCCTAACCACATCCCTAATGCCAGATGTATCATAGACAGATATTTATATTATTGCTTTTATTTTTTATCATCTTATTTTATTCTCTTAATCTATTTTACTTTATTATCATTCTTCAAATTAGGTCTTTCGTTTTTGATTAACAAAAGTATGGGAGGAACCCACCGAAATATAGGGACAGCAAGTCCATGCACACAATGTTGGGGTCGGTTAGGACCCCGTGATAGTGCAGCTGCAAAGTAAAATCGCTAATTACTAAGGCGCGGCAGTGGAGCCCCAGACATTCAACATCTCCAACTGAACTTTTCTAAGACGAAGCAGAACATCTGGTACACAATCAGCTGAAAAACCCCAATGTTACAACTTTGTCTGTCTTCATTGGCTCCGTATAGGTGCTTGCAACATGATTAGTTTAATGAAACGGCACCTACCGGCATTCGATCCCTCTATGGTCAGCATGCCAACCTCACCTGCTGATCCTAATGTCTTCTGTTTGAGTCCAATGTCCCGGTCCAGTCATGGATATATCCCACAGCGCAGCTCACATACTTTTTCCGTCTTCACCTGAACCATTCAAAAATAAGCAGCCTGGTATTCAGTCAGCCAAAATGCTCCAATGAAACACCGTACCTTGTCTGTCTTCGCTGGCTCTCTGTAGATGATGACATCAAGTTCAGGCTAATGATATGATGATGATGAGCCTCCAGATTGACTTGCACCTCCAAGACCGTGCTTTCTAATCAATGTAAAATACCTAATTTATTTGAATTATAACTATGCTATAGACTTCGCGGACATTTTCGGACATCTTTTTGCCGATGTATGATACGATGTGTATGATGTGTGTGGACTGTGAAGCACTGGCAGTGTCCGTGGAGAAATTGTATAAAATGTAACGTTTTTGAAATGGTTGCATCTGACTGGTTGCATTTGAATTGAGGCGCGTAATAAATAATGATACTGTTCTGTGAGGATGTGCAGTTTTCTCTTTTTTTCCCCATCCCATCGAGACCGCTATGTCCGAGACCAAGACAAGACCGAGACCAAATAGAGTCGAGACCGGTCTCGAGAACTACAACACTAGTTTCTGTTAGGCAAATAAATGCTTTTTTATTAAATCAATCGCTGTTTTGTGTTCATTCAGAAAAGACAGAAGCCAGAATACTATCCAAAGAAGTTTGTTGTTCGTTGTTGAACTACTTCAGTTAAACTGATGGGATTTGGTGTGATATGAGACTGACTGAGACTGATTCAATTACCTGTATCACCCAGAACCAACACATCCCAGTTTGCTGTTTTGACCACTTTAAATCATGCATAAGATGTTGCTTGTTGGCCATGACTGATTACAGAAGCATCCAGTACTTTGATGTGAACTAATGTGTATCCAAACTGTTTTCCAGCAAGCTCACAGACTAATATTTCTTGCACAATTATTTTTATATTTGTTTTGAAGAATAAAATATAGTTATTCCATAACAATTGATGCCCCCTGCTGGAGAATAGGCTACAGGGCCCCAAACACAATAATACAATAAATAATACAAAATGAAGCTATCTGTACATCCTACCTGATCCGTTCCTTCCGAGTCCTGCTCATATAGTGTGAATTCAGGTGTTTCATTCAGACCCATTGCCAAAAGTGCGTAAAATCAAGCACCCAGCCATGCAGTCAGGTTTACATTCATTTGTGAGAATATGGGTTGTTCTGAAGATCTCAGTGAATTCTAGCCTGGTATTGTCATGGGATACCACCTTTGCAACATGTCAGTTTGTGAATTTCCTTTCCTGCTATATATTGCACAGTCACCTGTACATGGTATTATTGCAAAGTGAAAGTGTTTAGGAACAGAAACCCAGCCACAAAGTGTCAGGCCACGTGAAGTAACAGAGTGTTAAGGTGCATAGAACATAAAAATTGCTAATGGTTTGTCGACTCAATAACTTCATAGTTCCAAACTTTCTCTGGCATTATCTTCTGCACAAACACTGTGCACTGGGAGATTCATGGAATGAGCTTCTATGGCTGAGCAGCTTCAAGCAAGCCTCACATCATCAAACGCAGTGCCAAGTGTCGGATGGAGTGGTGTAAAGCACACCACCACTGGGCTCTGGAGCAGTGGAAATGTGTTCTGCAGAGTGACCAAATCATGCTTCTTTGTCTGGCAGTCTGATGGACGAGTCTGGGTTTGGCAGATGCCATGAGAACGTTACCTGCCTGATTGCATTGCGTCACCTGTAAAGTTTGGTGGATGAGAGATAATGGTATGGGTAGGTACCATATTTGGTGAGATGAAAAAGAGGACGTGTCCGGGGATCAGAATATTACTGAGTTTTTCACCTTCACTGGCCAATCAGACAGCACTTCTTTTATAATAAGTCTTCCCTAATCATCCTGTAAAACGAAAATTCACGTCCAGGTTTCCCAGGACATATGGTAATCTTACAGTTAACTCTTGTTTTACAATCTACACACAACTGAGAGAAAAAATTTGTATATCCTCCTGAGACCCCACCCATTCATTTATGTCCATTTGTAGTGGACATTTTATTTTTGCATCTACCTCTTCACTGATGTTAGGAAACGTATTTATTCCTGTTGTACACTAAAGAGGACATGCATTGAAAAATAAATTTGAAAAAAAATCTAAATTGCAAGATGTCTTATTTCCTCCAAAGACAAATAACTTGAAGGACACTTTTTTCCTTGGATCTCAGGAGGATATGTATATGCAAATTATGTCTTTTTCAACAAAAGTTACAAAATGTTAAAAAAGCTAAACTTTTTTAAACCTAAAGCAAATGATGTGATTCACTGTAAGAGCGCCAGTAGTTTTTGGAAGTTGACTTCAGTCAATCATTTTTATGAGCCAAGTAGGCGTGTATACATTGAATTTGACATGATATATTCTATCCTAATAAACATTAAAACAAAGTCTAAAGGGAATAAGCAGAGGATTAGTTTTAAAGAAGCAAAAACAAATGTAATAATAAAATAAATTCAAATATAGAGTGAAGTGCCCAGATGCAGTAGTCCAGCGGCAGAGTACGGATCAGGTGTTGAGCAGAGCAACCACTCAGAGAAAAAGCTTTGCTCTTCTCTTGATTTGGTGATTCTGATGGATCAGATCCGTCCCCAAGAAAAGAGAATTTGGAAGAGTTTATGGCTGAGGTGGGAGAGGTCGGCGATGATCTCACCAGGTCGCCTTTTTGTTCTTGGGGCAGGTAGTGAATCACTGAGGTTGAGGCTGCAGCCAATGAGCTTATCTGCTGCTTGGATGATGCCCTGCAGCCTCCGGATGTCTTATATAAAATATTTAATATTAATTGTTGTGTCTATCATTAGGAAAACAGCGATACTGAATGGGCAGTTTTAAGTTGACCACTACATTTTAACACCACGTTCCAGATCTACAATAACATAACCTGAATGTATTATTTTACAAACGACCATTCCAACAGGGTGGCGTGGTGGTTAGGCTGCTGCCTCACAGCAAGAAAGTCCTGGGTTTGGTCCTGGGTCCTATCTGTGTAGAGTTTGCACACTGTTCGTGTGGGTTTTCACTGGGGGCTCCAGTTTCCTCCCACAACTGTTCAGGATAGGTTGATTGATTCGTCTAAATTGGCCCTGTAGTTGTGTGTGCATGTGCCCTGTGGTGTGTTGGCGACTGCCCAGGGTTGGTCCCTGTCTGTGCCCATTGTTCCTGGGATAGACTCCCTGTGACCCTGGTTGGGATTAAATGGTTTCAGAAGATGGATGGATGGACAACCATTCTGTTGAATATATTTCATTATTCTAATTTCAGTTCCAAAAATGAATTTACCTTAAGAAGAACAGTGTTCTTTACTTTTTAATCATTTTCCCACTTTTAGCTGCTGTTCTCTTTCAAGATGAAGGGAATAATGATAAACAGAGGTAAGCCTTCAGCAGCATTTACAGTAGTGTGGTGTCCAGCTAGCAGCATTTACCTGGTCACACTGTAATGGTGTCACGTCGAGGGCAAGGACAGAGGCGAAGACAGGCATGGAGGAAAACCAAAAGGGGCTTTATTAAAGAAAACTACACTACAGGAAGGGCAAAGGAAACAGACCACAAGGGGTCCAAACAGGGTAGGGAGGATCAGGCAAGAACACTAGACACAGGACACACTGGGGAGCACATGCAGGCAGCAACATCAATGACTGGACTGAGGATTGCAGGACTGAAGGACACTTTTTACAGGGCATGTGAGGGAGCAGATGGGACAGCGGGGAAGACAGCAGGCTATACGTACACTAAGATGGGAGACACAGTCTGGGGGCAAGACGGGACACCACTAGGAGAACTGGGGCCAGACTAGGGACAACCAGCATGACAGCACGTACATCACACACCAGGACAGATCCACAGACGAGTGATAACACGGGACAAGAAACATTTTGTGTGGGTTACAGGAGCCGGGGAAGACGAGACAGGCTGTTAACGGGGCCAGATAAAGGACACAAGTGGGGCAAGGAAATATATGGACTGTTGACCAGACAGGACAAGACCACGCAGGAGTAAGGAAACGGATCACGATCGGGTAAGAGAGAACTAGCACCAGGACGAAAACACAACAGAACACCATAGAGACACACTGGGTACACAGCAGGGCAAACATGATGCTCAGACAAGGGCAACGCACTAACAGGAACCAAACACGGGCAAGAAACCAGAAAAGACAGGGAACGCAGGGCACAACTGACACACAGACCAACACAGGGTGGACAGCTGAAGGACAGACAGACAAAGGAGAACCATGGGCTCAGGAGGAGTCAAGGTGGGATAGGGCACTCGGGCAGGAACTGAGGCAGGGCAAGCGAACAAACATGGGGACGCTACAGGGGGAACTGGAAATGGGCTTTGGGAGAACAAAGGCGGGACAGGACCTTGGGGCAAAAACTTAACTGAGGCAGGAGGGGACAGGACTGAGCTAGGGGGTCTGCTGGTCCCCAGAAAGCAGGGCATTGGCCCTGGGACACGAGCCCCTGCTGGGTCTCGGGAGGAAACCACCGAGATTTTTAATTGGTCGAATTGTATGAATATATGTACTGACATTATGTTCAACGAATGAAAACAAGAATTAATTGTCAGGGAGGGACAAATTTGAAGCTGGTCCAATCAGGAGTATAGTATCTTTAGTTTGTGTTTACTGTAGCTGGGCGTGATTGGATATCAAACCGCCTTTCAAGCCCCTAAACCATGTATCTACTTGTCAATAGGTAACCACGCAGCTCTGTCTATAAAGTCTGTCGGTAATTTTTTATGACATTATGTTTTTGCTAGGCAGCATTACGGTAATGCGTAATACCGCTGTATTGGGGTGTCCAGCTGCTGTATTTCCATAGCTGGTTGACGCAATTAGCATTTTAGCGACGTTGGTAGGGCGACGTCAACTCTCAGCGAATTTCATAGGCAGCATCTACAATTCAGGAACTAGTAGGTCTTCAGATAGTTGTTTACGCTTTTGAGAAAGAAGACTATAGTTCTTGTTATTCAAATTCTGTATCCTGGTATTTTTAATTTCGAAGATATGTCATATACAAGTTTTTTGAGAGACTATATTTTGGTTTGATTTCTATTTTATTTTATGTTAAATAAAGTTCATATAAAACCATTTTAGAATTACTGCAGTGTTTCGTTTAGAATTCGTGCAGTGTCCTTAAAAACTGTTCAAACCTAACGCCATGCCATAACTGCTTTGCAGGTATTTCATTCAAGAATCTATAGAGGATATAGGTAAGCCAGTCTGTGTGTGTTTGGATGGGTGGTCATGTGTATATTATGTTGTCGGGACCAAATGTCCCCACAGTGTTCTAAAAACATGTTATTTTGACTTTGTAGGGACATGTTTTTGGTCCCCAAAAGAAAAATTCTGTGAATGCAATCAAAGGAATAATAATTCCAAAAATCTTGTATTTTGTTTGGTTACTTACTGTTACTTCTTGCTTACTACTGTAGGGATTAAGGATTAAGGTTGCCATAGTTAGGACTGGGGTTATGCCCATAGAAATGAATGGAGAATCCCCTCAAAGATTCAGATACCTAATCTATGTGTGTGTGTGTGTGTGTGTGTGTGTGTGTGTGTGTGTGTGTGCGTGTGCGTGTTGGCATTAGGTTTATATTACATTGTGGGGACCAAATATCCCCAGCAATGTGATAAAAACCTGTTATTTTGATGCTTTGGGGGTATTTTTCAGTTCCCCACAAATATCTGTCAATACAATAAAAAACTAAAGATGCCAGAAGTCTTGTATTTGGTTTGGTTACTTATGATTAAGGTTATGGCTAGGTGGGGTTAAGGTTGTCATGTTGGGCTTACAGTTTCCCCCATAGAAATGAATGGAGAGTCCCCATGAAGATATAATTACAAACCTGTGTGTGTTGTGTGTGTGGTATCAGATCAGTCCCTGAGAGTTCAGTAGTCTGACGCCATGTTTCTGAGTCTGGGTGTGAAGGCCTGAATGCTTTTCCAGACGCTAGGAGGGTGAAAAGATAATGTGAGGGGTGGGTGGGGTCATCCACAATGTTGGTGGCTTTGCGGATGGAGTGTGTGATGTGAATGTCCATGACGGAGGGGAGAGAGACTCTAATGATCTTCTCAGCTATCCTCACTATCTGCTGGTCTTGTGATCTGAGGCTTGGAAAAACATGTTGTGCTGCTCAACCTTGGCACAATGATATGGGTGAATCATGGACGCAATAGAATTTCGGGATGATTAGTCCATACAGGGACAGAATCATTCCATACCTCAATCACCTCGTACGTATGTCTGCTAGGTGGAGTTGGAGTTGCTCCTAACTGTGCGCAGTGGAGTTGAACAATCACAACTTCCCAGAATATTACAGTAACAGGAGGACAGTGAACAACTGTTATTAATTCTATGCTGTGTGGACGATGTAATCGTCCGCGAGTCGCCTTAATACACAGGACATTCAAACCATTGCAGAATACAAACCCACAAATGCAGCTCCCTCCACCAGCAACGCCAATATAGAAACTGCCACAAAATCCATGCCCTCTGATAACCAGCCCCTTATATTTCCACCACCGTCGTGGGGACCGTACTACAAAGAGTCAACGCAAGGTAAGCTGCAAAGTGTAAACAAATTTACAACCTACCCTACATAGTGCACTACGTTTACTTTGTTTGTACTATGAGTACAGTCTTTGCACCTTATCTGTTTGGCACTATATGTCGGTCATTCCTGTTATTCAGTGACTTTTCTGTCCTCATGGTTTACTTATATTTTCTCTAACATGAGTCACATATTTAAAGCAAATATATATTTAGGTCTTTGTTATCACGTAAACAGAGTGATTTTTTATTTACGTATTTTTTAATATGTAAATACTGTACGTATTAAAAAATTAAAAACTTTTATTGATGTGTATTAAGGCTGCCATGATTAGTGGACGTAGTCGATGATATGTTCTTCAATATCACTACGCAATTATTGGAGTAGTTATTCTCTAAAGCCCTGCAGTGACATGTAGTTTGTTGTTGTCAAAATGGGAAGGGCCAATACAAAGCACAGGTCTTAGGGAATTCTGATTAAATATACAGGCTTATTAATCCTGTTAGTATAATTAGCATATGCCCACTATTAGTGTGAATAAATGCACAAACCTCAAGGCTTTATCAGCAAGATTATGCTGTGTTTGTATGAAATGCCTTTTTATATATCATAATTGTTTCAGTTTATGCAGTAGCCATTTATTTGTGCACGAATCTCCTTGCGTCAGAGGAAGCTGGAAGGAGGGTGTGACCTTTATGAAGCAGAATGAGACAGAAGAGTTGT
Source organism: Paramormyrops kingsleyae (assembly GCF_048594095.1). Classification (NCBI taxonomy): domain Eukaryota; kingdom Metazoa; phylum Chordata; class Actinopteri; order Osteoglossiformes; family Mormyridae; genus Paramormyrops; species Paramormyrops kingsleyae. The sequence goes on along the minus strand of NC_132800.1, from coordinate 48,054,115 downwards.
AAAATAAATGGTTACACTAACTGCAGTGAGACCTCTTTCATGCGGCCCTGCTCAATCTGTCTAGTCATACCATAGGAGTCAGTTAAACAGGGAGGTTTGTCTGCAGTGTTGTAACCTGTACAGCCAGTGCTTTGTACCGCTGATGACCTCATCTTCACATGTGTTTTGCTGCCACCTGCTGGTCAAAGTTTAATATTGGTTTATTAATTAGTGAAAGTAAAAATCTTATTGCGTTGCTTATTAATTCTTAAATATATATTTTATGTATATTTGTCATTATTTTAATTGAATAAATATTCTGATTGAATTAATATTTTTAAAATATTTCAAAATGAAATGTAAATGGTTTGTGGTTTTCAGAGCACAGCTCCCTCTCAGAGCCCACCAATCAGTGACCATCTTGGAGTGTGATGTAAGACACGAAATCAGGAGCGCCCACTTTTTACTCATTTTAATCTTAAAATATGGACAGTGTGAACTGGGACTTTGCCATTTTGCTCATATCACTTCCTCTGCCAGCACTTGCAGGATGGGCTTCCCCTTTGAATCTGGTTCCTCCCAAGGTTTCTTCCTTCTAGGGAGTTTTTCCTTGCCACTGGCTTGCTCTCTGTGGGCTTTGGGCAGGGATAAGGTAAAGTGCTTTGAGACAATGTAATGTTGTGAAAATGCGCGACACAAATAATATTACCTCCTGGTCAACATCAAAAGAGATTTATATATAAAATAATATATTGCATATTGCTATAACACTCAGTAAATGGGACCTATTATGCTTTTCCCTTTCTATTAGTGTGTTATATGGCTTCAGCTGCATGTAAACGGACTGCAAAGTCTTTAGACGCAAAATACATAGCAAAGGGAGTAACTCTCAGCACAGAAACCACTCATCTCTCATCTGCCTAAAACACCTGATTGTAATTCCAGCCCTTACTTCCATGACATGATGAGGTCACCTCATAACACAATCCTTATTGTCTGCCTACCTGCAAGGATCTGTCTGCAGACTGAAAGACAGGGGAATGAAGGGTAAACCGACCAATCAAACCACACTGGACTCATTGGGGGCGGGATTAGACAGAGGGTGAATAGAGATGTGCATTATGAGAAAACAATATGTGCTTTTTGAACACTGAAGCATGCATACTCTATTCTAGTAGATCATAAATATAAAATTATAAACTGAAAGTGAGCATAATAATGCCCTTTAAGCAACAGTAGGTTGCTGTCCATGGTGCTGAAAACATTGATTGTCAGATTTTACATTACATTTTTTCACCTACTTTAACTGTAACCCTCTTATTTTGTTGGCAGTGATGCTCTGTAAAGTCATACAGAGGTGGGTATAGAAAGGATTACAGTGGGTAATAGGTGATTTAGATTAACTTTTTAAATTTGACAACTAAAAGGCTTTGGACAATCAGTTAAACTTTGGACAATAGTTTCTCTCTGTCTCTCTTGCTAGTTATTTCTCTTTACCCCCCAGTCAAGGAGGAATCAAATGCAGACTCACTTTGTACAGTAGGAGATGCAAGGTGCAACACACATTAAAAGCTCTTTTTGTGTGAACATTATAAAACAGATTAGTACATATTAAGCAGTTTGAAACTTTACATTCAGACCTACATCAGTCAGAAAAAGCAGGCGATGACCAGCCCAACCAGCAGCTCCATCTCTGATTGTACAGAATCCCTTGTCAGGGATTCTTGGTTGGGCTGGTCATCGCCTGCTTTTTCTGAATGATGTAGGTCTGAATGCAAAGTTTAAAACAGCTTAATGTATATTAATTTGCTTTATAATGTTCACACAAAACTTTAATGTGTTTCCACCTTATATCTCCTACAATGTGCTTGTGCATTTGATTACTCCTTGACTGGGGGGTAACGAGAAATAACTAGCAAGAGAGACAGAGAGAAACTTTTCGGAGGTGCTATTGTCCAAAGTTGAACTGATTGTCTAAAGTTAATCTAAATCACCTATTACCCACTGTAATCCTTTCTATACCCACCTCTGTAGACTTCTAAGAGCATCATTGGCAACAATATAAGAGGGTTAAAGTTAAATTAGATAAAGGAATTTAATGTCAAATTTGCCAATTTAGGTTTTCAGCACCATGGACAGCAACCCAGTGTTGCTTAAAAGGGCATTTTGCTTAAAAGGGCATTATTATGCTAATTTTCACTGTTCAAAACTTTATTTTCAGGGTCTAGTAGAATAGATTTACATGTTTCAATGTTCCAAAGACACATATTTAAACCAAAAACTGTCTAGTGCTTAACCTCCCTGTTTACCTCCTTCTTCACAGACTCAGTGCTGGTGAAGAATTTCCTCTTCTTTTTATTTAGGATTTCTTTTAATTCTTTTGTAATCCAGGGCTTATTGTTTGGGAAGATGGTAACCTTCTTGGTGGGGAGGATGCTGTCCACACAGAAGGTGATATATGAGGACACTGTGTCCACCTGCTCATTGATGTTACTGGAGGTGGAAAGGAGGTCGTCCCATTCTGTGGATTAAAAACATCTTTGCAGAGGTGCAATGCTGTCGCTGGTCCACTGCTGGATGTTTTTGACAACCTTCTCTGTCCACTTAATGACCGGGGTGTAGGCTGGTGCTAGCAGGATGATGTGGTGATCAGCAGAGCCGATAGGGGGGAGTGCGATGGATCTGTATGCACAAGGAACTGATCCATAGCACTTATCCAGCGTCTTCCCCTGTCAGGTAGTGCAGGTGACGTACTGCTGATATTCTTTAAGGCACTTGTAAGGGGAACAGTGGTTCAAGTCTCCCTGGATGGATTTGGGAGAGTCAGGGGAGATGAGTTCCAGATTGTCCAGGGCTTTTTGATGTGTTCTGTGGCTGCTGTTGTATTTGCTCTGGGGTGGATGTTAATCATAATGAAAAATAGCTCAGGGAACTGTCTGGGAAGGTAAAAAGGGTGGAGGGAAACTGCCAGAAGTTCAGTGTCTTTGTTGCACAGCTCCTCCTGGATGATGATCTTTGAGCACCAGCCAGTGACCTCAGTGTCTCGGCCAAGTCTCAGGGTAGAATCTGTCAGTGTGCAACATATCGTCACTGTCGTTCTTATTTAACCATGTTCCCATCAGTGCAAGAATTGAAGCAGTTCTGTATTCATGCCTGTAGGTCGCATTGGCTTGCAGCTCACCTGTTTTGTTGCGCAAAGAGCACACATTAGCCAAGTTGACAGAGGGAAGCATGCAATGTTTCCAATTCTCCCTCTTAAGTCCGGCTCTAATTCCACCCTTTTTCTTCCCTCTCCTCCTCACCTTCTTTACCTTGTGTGGCTGTTGGTCATTGCATCTGTGGTAACGGTTTGGGGGTGCAGTCTGAGTTTCAGCAAAAAGTCTCTGGTGTATGTGATTCGCTGCCCATCGGGAAGATCCAGTTCGCTGATGTTAGCCAAAATAAACACCGCCGTAGCACCATAGCAGTAGGGAAACCACCCAGAAGTGTCCGAGAGTATCCATGCTGAGTTTGATGTAAACTCAGGGGCAACATGGAGTAATGTGTCCTTAGTAACAGCGAGCCGGCAGTGTAAACAAACAATGGCGAAGCTGACGAGACGTCCACACCAGGGTAATGTGAGGAGAGAAGTAGTCAAACACTAGAAAAAAATAAACTGAGAATGTAGACGGACTTATGCGGCAACACAAGTCTGCAGAAAAAACAAAGATGAGGCACAAAAACAACAAAATATACAAAACAACTGCACTGTGAGCTAGCTGGTCGACTGCATGAGCAGCAACCTGGACGAGTGACCTTCGGTGAATTTCATCTGCAAGAAGTATTAGAGACACCAATAGGCATACTCATACACATACCCATACACATCACAGCGTTACAGGCACCAATAGGCATACTCATACACATACCCATACACATCACAGCGTTACAGGCACCAATAGGCATACTCATACACATACCCATACACATCACAGCGTTACAGGCACCAATAGGCATACTCATACACATACCCATACACATCACAGCGTTACAGGCACCAATAGGCATACTCATACACATACCCATACACATCACAGCGTTACAGGCACCAATAGGCATACTCATACACATACCCATACACATCACAGCGTTACAGGCACCAATAGGCATACTCATACACATACCCATACACATCACAGCGTTACAGGCACCAATAGGCATACTCATACACATACCCATACACATCACAGCGTTACAGGCACCAATAGGCATACTCATACACATACCCATACACATCACAGCGTTACAGGCACCAATAGGCATACTCATACACATACAGATCCAGCCGCTTAAAATTTCCCCAGTTTCCATGACAGGTCCTTGACAGGACTTGATTTAAAGGAACCCAAGGATTCAGCTTGCACTACGTTATCAGGAAGACTATTCCATATTCTGACTATCAAGCCAGTCGGTTAAATAAACACTACTAAACAGTCATTACACACTACAGGAAAAAAAATTTTAAACACTACCAGTCAAAACTGTTGTTGGCATGTAAATTAGAAATCAGAAGACTATAGTGGAAAAAAAGTATGATCGTCTACCAGGGGCGCCGTAAGGGGGAGGAGCGACAGGGGCCCTAAAAATTTAGGAAAATAACTGGATTGGTTTGGACTGGGGGGCCTAATATGATATGCTTTCATGGGGCCCAAAATCTCTAGCAACGCCCCTGTCGTCTACCAAAAACATTTATACACTGTATGGTCATGACTGACATGCTGAGGCTGGGTTTGATCAAGTGACCTGGGGAACACAAGTACACAGGTTTAGCCCACTGAGCCACACAGCGACCCTGAAAGCACAAATGTTTTTTGCATGAAAGTTCACCATATAGCACGTACCCTGAGCAAGGTACTGTCCACAAGCACTGCTCCCCGGGTGCTGCATTACAGTAGCTGTCCCCTGCTATGTCACATTGGCACATATGGGTTAAATGAAGAGAACACATTTTGTTGTTGTGCACTGTGTGCTGTGGTGGTCAACAATGACAATTATTCACTAATTCACTTTGTTCACAGCTGATGGGACCATCAAGGTTTGGTATAGCAAATGCAACTAATTTTGTTATAAACTTCATCTTATTGTTATCCCTTGTAGGATCACACATGCACATATCACAGGGCCTAAATTCCAGGTGGCCTGAGACAAGGCCGAGCCTGGTACAAGAGGCACCAAAAGGGGGTTACACACACAAACACACACACACAGATAACAAGGGAGGCCAGCACTCCAACTTTTATTGCCCTCGACTTGGCACACAACCCCCTCCCCATACATTCTGCCTTACATATCACTCACCCAACAGACGAACACCCTAAAGGAAATTTCATTTAAGTTTGGCTTTTGTATACCCTGTATATTGATTTACTCACGACTACTAGTCTCAATATACAGATACGTTATGTTTGTATGTGTCCTTAGACAATCTTAGTGTTTTGTGTGCCACCCTTATAACCATGTTCACGGAGTATCACCTATTTTACCCCTTTGCACTTGAACACATATAAATTTAAATAAATAGATTGGTATAGCTACCATTGTATATATGTTCTCATGGTATACCAGAAGAATCTGGAAAGTGAGTGTAATCAATGTGTCCTAACTTTTAGAGAGTCTTCTTTGTTAAAACCCCCCCTTCTCTTCCAACATTCCTTTCCAAGTTTCTTTGTTTCTACCATGCTATGTTAAAAGAACTGAATTAAGGTGTATCTTATCCATTCTGGAGAAGATGAATTGGCACAAGCCACACCAAACAAAATGTGTTGTTTCCAGATGTGCAACTTATATTGATATTACCACAAACTAACAGCCACGCCTATCTATGGATAAGATGTGCTGTTTGTAATATGAATATTTGATGTAATATCTGCACAAAGTGTAACATCTGTTGAGGTGCAACCCAAAACACCTGTATCCCATACTGATGTGAATCAGTCACATAGATAAAATTATTAATTGTTTAATCAATTAATACAGATGATATGAGGTATGTACCTGTGAAGCTGGTATGGCATGTTTGGTGTCAAACTGATTGTTAATCACCCCTGATTCCAAATCTGGTCAGTGATTACCATAAAAGTGGATGTATCAAAAGTTATAACAGCTTAATGAAAATCATCAGTAAAGGGAGAATCAGTCGGGCCATAAATCCCAAAAGGACTGATACAGACCCCCTTCTGAAAGCCCGCCAAATGGATGGCCAGCCATTGGGCCAGGATTCGAATTCCTGGTCATCCCTATTCATGAACTTTAGACCATAAAAATCTAGCACCGCAGAACAAAGGTGCGCAGAGAATAACCGCCAGCCCGAAGGAGAACATCAGCCGGTGCAAACATATCATCAAGCGCAGAAAAGACCATCAGCCCGGGAGAAGAGAAGCCCACAAGAACCCTCCGGTGAAGGCCCAGCTGAACAGAGAACAGCACCCAAGACAAAGCTTCACCAGGAGAGAGAATCCAAAGGGGCTCCACTCCACTGCTCCAAATGCCGCACCTTCCTGAGTGCCATCAACTCAGCAGCTCTGCCATCAACAGCCAAGACCCCCCCCCCCCCACTCTTCAACCAAGTAAACCAACTTCCTTTCATTCTAACAACTTAAGCTGTTCTGTTAACCTGCTATAAGACTTTAGGGTCGTGTTTCCACAAACTGTGCTTGCTTTGCAGAACAGTATTTCCCATTTAAGGTTACTCATTTAAAATCCGGTCATTGCATTTTCATAATTACATCGTTTGTTTTATTCCGTTATTTCGTGTTTGTTGTTTGTGTTAGGTGTAATGTCTGTCTTATGTTAGTTGTAGTGTTAGCTAGGAATAAATGCATGTCTTTTACACAACTTCAGCCTCCGTCATTGAGTACTCACACTAAGTTCCTGCCTCTGTGCGATCTTGCTACACGCTCTGAACCTCAAACTCGCCTGAAACATCGCGAGACTCTCTCTCATCGGCCGTGAGGGGAGCTTCACTACCAATCGTTTACATTACCTGGTGATGCAGCTCGCTGGACGAGCCTTCTAACGGAGGTTACTAAGCGATACTGGTAATTAGTAAATCCCATTTAAGTCTCACATTAACAGACTCACAGGGATACCACAATTGAGTTTGGAGGAGCCGACCATTCGGCATAACAATTGATTAATAATCAGCATTAAATAATAATTAATTAAACTTTAATTAATTCAAACATATTGGTGGAGATATTAAAAATTACCTGAGCTAATAATTCCTACACCCTCCACACAGAACAAAGGGCAAAAGAAGATGCCTTTTTATTATACATACTGTATAATACAGTACCACAATTGTGACAGAAGCAAAAAGACAATAGGAGGCTCAATATTTTTATTGCAAACTGGATAAATACTGTATACTTCTTACACACACACACACACACACACACACACACACACAGTACAGTATAGTGCTACAGTATATGTTTTCTCAGTGGTACAAAACCACGTCAAGGTGTCTCCGGGTCTACTTTTCGGGGGCTTTTTGTCCAAGCTATACACTGAAAAAAAGAACATGTTGGATTTAATTTAACACTGGCACAGTTGCTGTGTACATAAAATATAAAAATGTTGTGAACACATGAATTACAATAATAACGCATAATGAATGAAAATATTTTGCAGAAAAAACATAACTTGGATTTTGTCAGTTATTTTCTTCATTGATCATTTTGTATTCATTTGGGTTTAGAAATTGAAAATAAATCAACTGCTGTCTGGAACTGAAACCATTGGCTGCCAGGAAAATGGGAGAGTTGTTTTGCTGCTCTAAATTGTAATGATGGGAAAGAAAAATTCCATCTAATATTCAGATATACTGTTTAGTTGTATAATATTCACCTGCTGTAAAAACCGGTATTTTGAAAGAGTTTTGAAAGAATTTTGTTTATAGCCCAACTGTTATGCACTTTTTAAAATGTGCTAGCTTTTGCTCAGTGAAATTTTGACAACTTGTTAAATCAACATAGTTATGAACATTTCTTGTCATATCTATTCTCAATATGCATTTAGTGCATGTTTCGTTTAGAGAAATGGTATTTTAAATATATTTAATGTAGTAAATGCAAGTATACAAAAAATACTTCTTGAAATCATACTATAGTTTGTTATGGTGCAGTATTTTACTTTTCTATAAAGCAAATAACTGTTGTAAAAACTGCAAACTTTAAATTGACTTGTCTAAAATTTCAGTTGCATTAATAATAACTATTAATTTGAATGTAATCAGATTATTCTATACACCTAACTTAAAGCAAATGGGTTAATTAAACTTGTTACCTTGATTTGAAAAAACTAAATTCATTTGTGTGTTACCAACTGAAGCAAATTTTTTAAGTTGGTCCAACAATTCTTTTTTTTCAGTGCAATACAAACAATCTATTTTAAGGCCTCCATTGTAAAATTGTGTAATTGACACTCGAATATAATTTTAAAATGTAATATGAAAATAACATGTAGTATTTAAGTGACCAAATAGTATTGGAGGAAAAATTATTGAATAGTGTTGGAATAAAGTGATAAAATTGAGAAGGATTAAAATGTTCCAAGAGCTCAAATTACTTTAACAAAACATGTTTCAATCACACTGTATCAAAAGAAAATACACAGGTTTATTGAATATGAATAACTTGTGTTAATTTAACTCAATTGTTCAAGTTGCTGCCAAAGCAAAACATCTGTGTGCAACCACTTCCACTATTGAATTAAGTAAATCCAACATGTTCTTTTTTTCAGTGTACTTCTTCACCCCAATCCACAAAATCCTGATGGAGCTTGATGCAAAGAAGATGTCAAGCAAAGTACATGCTCTGAACATCAAGCTACAAATGATTAAATAAATCCCAGTCACTTTGTTGACAGCCATTTGATATTTGTTTTTCCTTTCACATTTCAGTTGTTCATTTAATTACTTAAGAATAACTGTTACAACGAGCACTTTTAAAATGTTTAAAAATTGTTTACAAAATGTTCAAGGACCCAATTTAGTTGCATGTTTATTTATGCTGTATTAGTAAAAAAAATTGATGTGACATGTTTTCTCTGAAACGTTTAAAATTGTCCACTGTTCCTGGCCACTGTATTCTTGTTCATAGCTACAGTATGCATCAATACGTTGTAATAAAGTGGACTGTTGCAGCAAACTGGCTTGGGTTTTTTAGTTGTTTCAAATTATATTCATTAGTTGAGCATGGTTGGTTTTACAGGTAAGTGCAAAAATCTAATGTATTAGATTGACTGACTTGAAAAAATGATATTAACCAAACTTGAAAAAATTAAGTGTGAAAAAATGAAGTAATATTTTAAGTTGATCCAATGTTTCATTTTTTACAGTGCACATACCTATACACGTCACAGCGTTAGAGGCACCAATAGGCATGCTCATACACATACCCATACACATCACAGTATTACAGGCACCAATAGGCATACTCATATACATATCCATACACATCACAGCATTAGAGGCACCAATAGGCATACTCATACAAATACCCATACACATCACAGCATTAGAGGCACCAACAGGCATACCCATGCACAAGCAAATACACATCACAGTGTTAGAGGCACATCAAGGTTGTAACTGGTACTTTAGTCTGCGGCAGAGGTGCAGTGTTTGCTGAAAAATTGGGCTGATGAGGGAATCTAGGAACAGCTGGATGCAAAACACAAAATCTATTTGGTAAATTTGGTAAAATATGGGACTTCTTACGGGTGCAGCACATATAATTGAACATCACTGTGTTACATACTCAATAAATCAGTATGAGGGCTGTGTGTCATCATACACAAAATGACCCCAAATAAGGCACAAAAAAGAACATTAATCATAAACTCCACTATGCTGTACGATTGCGCTTTTCTTCCTATATTTTCTTCAATGCAAAAAGTCGCGCTGTAATGACGAAAGTGCGGTGGGGCCCAAAATGTTAAGTGCAATGTGACCGCAGACCAGCGGGGAGTGGGAGGGGGGATAATCCTGCTCAGGCATGGTGCGAGGCTACTGGGCCAAGTGTGAGTACACACACAGAAACACGATCCTAATGGGCCTCTTGTTTCCTACTGATCCACCGAGATTAAAAGGACCTACTGCAGTGGAACTTAACAAACTGTATAAAACATAACAAAGACTGAAACAATGGCCTGAGGTCAGACCCTCTGTATGCAGCACACAGTGTTTCTGCAGAGTCTCACCCTCACATCCTGTATGACGACATTTCTGCTTTTCAGAATGTGTCTGTCTGAAAATATCTTAGATGCTTTATGCTCATGCACAAGAGGAAAAAAGGAAGTTACATGATTCATTAATAACAACTGATATGTTTCACTTGCATGTTTTTCTAAACCCTGAGCCACAATGATTCTTTATAAAGACCATCTATCAATTATTCTATATTGCCAAAATGATAAAATTCCAAATACTGTACAGTATAAAATGCTGTAAACAGCAGGACAAAGTAATCTTCAAAAATGTTTTCCTTGTAAGTGATAAGAAATACACAGAAAATGCATAAGTACAGAAACACACCATTGTCACGCCCCGCCGGTGAACCGGCAATGGGAGGCGGCAGCCCCGACGAAAACACCACAGCCCGATGCGAGGTATTGTAGATGAATAGATACATATTGAGCGTGACTTTCCCTGTCTTCCGTATAGCTCCGTTCCACCCTGCCCGACTCTCCCTGCGACCTGTCTCGACCTCCCTCCTGCCCGACCTCCCCTCACTCTTCCTCCTCGTGAATTTCCCGTGTACCTTGTCAGTGTCATCGGACGGACCTCCCAGCTCTCGACCCCTTTGCCTGCGACCCCAACCACGAATCCGGATCCTGACCCTGGCCTGCCCGATCTCCTGGTTTTCGACCCTGCCTGTACGACCACAATCCTGCCCGCTCCCAGTTTCTATTGCTACAGCTCTGTACAATAAAGGCTCTGTCAAATATCCCTCTGTTGGTTCTAGCAGGTTCGTGACAACCGTAAAGATTATAACCTCTGACAGTATGTACTGGCCCTCACTGTTTTCTGCAGTGTTTCTCCCTCTCAGCTCTTCATTTCACGCCTTATACGTGTATCTGCAGAAAATAGCTGTGAGTCACATGAATGACACAAGAAACCAAGCAAGCTGAAGACTTTCATTTTTTTTAATTCTCCCCCCTGCATTGTGGGGTTTCCTCTGGGTTCTCCTGTTTCCCCCCACAGCCCAAAAACATGCTGAGGTTTATTGGAGTTACCATACTGCCTGTAGGTGTGCATGTGTGTGTGAATGGTGTGTTTGCCCTGCGAGGGGTTGCTGCCCCATGCTGGGTTATTCCCGGCCTTATGCCATAGCTTCCAGGATAGACTGTGGGCCATCAGGATCCTGCACAGAATAAGCAGCTATAGAAGATGGATGGATGGATGTTACGTCTTGCTGAAGTGCTAAACATTCAGTCTTTTTGTTTTGTTACTTCCTGTTTAAAGTGTCCACTCCCCCTTCACTCTGCCTGCTGTGTGTGAGAATAGAAACGAAAGTGACAGTGAAGGTACAGAGGATGAAGTGAGTGTCAGTGTCCACAGATCTGGGCTCAGTGACACACAGACGTATGGATCCTCTGATGCTCCTGTTTCTTCTCATTGCTGGGCTCACAGGTGAGTGTCTCTCTTTACAGTGGATCTCTTTACAGAGATCTCTCTCCTGCTCCTCCACACACTGTCAGCTGCAGTTTGGAGATCATGATGGAGATCTGCTGCTACATTAGAAGGAATCTCAAAATGTAGAGCGTAAAAGATTTGCAGATGGCTGCTTCGAGTTACAATGTCCTGGAAATTGCAAAAACGATTTGGATTCTCACAGGTGTTTATATCATAGCATTTTATATATTTTTAGCAAGTATTTTACCATGAAAATGTAATTACTTGAGAAACTTATTTTGTGTTATACATATTTATTAGTTCTTCCTGAATGCTAATACTTAAGACATGACCAAAGTAGCATGTAACAGGTTATTGAAATTGTAAGTATAATATCCAAATATACGGCATGATACTGTAACGTCTCTCCTTTAGTGTACAAGCAGTACAGAGATTCAGATAAACTGCCCCTGTCTCTTATACCCTTTGCTTTTCTGTGAGGCCGGTGATTGATCTGACTGGGGTCCTTTCAGCAGCACTGGAGGCTCTTTTTCTAACTTCACTATGGGAGTCGCTTTGGCCGTGACCAGCTACAGAAACTCCAATGTAGCGTCACCCCCGAAAGATGGTCAAGACTTGACTGATGGTTTTATTGTTTATTGAAATCCTTGCGTTAATCAACCAATAATCCAATCAACCAACTTAAGAGCTGGGCAGAGCACAAGAAAAATGCATTACCTTGCTAGACAGTGCCATATGTAACAGCATATTACCTACTTAGCGAAAGAGTAAAAGTTCTCAATTCAGTAAGAATCACCTCAAACAAAACAATAACACATATTAACCGTGTCTTTTCATGAACACCAACCTTGTGCTGCTTCGGAGGGGGCAAATCATTCAATTTCAGTTTATTTCTTATCTCATTCTCTTTACGTTCACTCAGTTCCTTTTTTATCTTGCCGTAAGAACTTTCTAAAGCGAGGCACATGATTTCAGAATAAAAGTTCCTCAAAACAAAATGAAACCTAAGGCAAAATAAAGTCACAAAAATGATTTTGTAGCGCAGAGGTACCGGTGGCATATTGGACTGATGCTACACAGCAAACGTGCCAGTGTTAAATTAACACTACGTGGTATATATATGTGACCACGCCATTCAGTGTTACCTTTAACACTTTTCAGTGTGCGGTGAGTGTTGTTTTTACAGTGTTAATATTTATTAACTCTGTGTTCAATTTACAACCTAGAGTGTTAGGACAACGTGTCTCCACCTCTTCCCAAATTGCAAGCCCATATGGGTGGCACACAAGTACAAAATGGGTGGCCCATATCCGCCCCATTTTAATGCATTCTCATTTGAAGCAGGTTTGCATCACATAATTATTTAGTAGGTCTGAAAAAGGGTGAGAGCTATCTTAATGACTGAAGGATTGTATTTCCGCTAAAGCAGATATAATGGGTGTTGGCCTCATTGCTTTTAGACCACAACTTGCGATAGAACAAATCAAATCACTTTGCTCATTTAATATTAAGATTTTCATTAAGCTTAATTTTTAGATACCCACCACGATCGAGGCTGTTATGACACTGATATTAGTCTTTAGCACATTTCATTACCGTTTTTTGAGTTGTCTGTGTTGGTGTATGTTAATTGATGTGGGCAGTGTGGTTCTTACATATGGGCATCTCTGAATTAATCCCCATTGTAAAGATGCAGATCCAAACAATCTTCCTGGGAAGACCACCCTTAGAAAAGGAGCAAAATGACTGTTTTCCATAGCATTTTGAATGCCTTCTGTAGTTGAGCCATAAAGGCTAAACCACCCCACCTGGTTCTTGGCTGGAACACAAGAGCCATTTCAGTGGTTTTTGTTCTCTTGCCTTATTCATCACAATCACGGTGGATTAGAAAAAATCTATTAAGTCAAAGACAGTACTGTGTCATGCTATGCAAATATACATCCAGCACCATTGGTCTACAGGGGAGTGGGTGGTACCAGGAGCTGCACAGAAAAGGGTATCCCAACTGTCCTAACACCTTTCCACATATGTTAATCATCCAAAGGCAGGACTGACAATCAAACATACTACCACACTATTAATATATACACCAATCTGGAGACACGCCCTGTATATTACCAAGAGTTTTTTCTCTGACGCACCTACAACATGCTATGAGACCACAGCTCTCTAATCTTCAAGAACCATCAGAAACAAGCCAACAAAACTTTAATACAAAACAAGAAAAAGCTGTAAGGTCCTGTTTGGTCAGAGTCTTTCTCATGATGGTGGGTAAATCTGGGACAGCTCTTCTGATCCTCATGACGTCTTGTTCGCATATTAAAATGGGGCAGATATGTGGAGGAGGAGACTCTTTGACAACAATCTAGGTTGTAAATTGAAGACTATAAGAGTTAATAAATATTAACACTGTAAAAACAACACTCACTGCACACTGAAAAGTGTTAAAGGTAACACTGAATGGTGTGGTCACATATAGACACCATGCAGTGTTAATTTAACACTGGCACATTTGCTGTGTAGATTGTAAATAGTTCGCAGTAATCGCTTGTGTGATTATAAATGTGCTGTGTGTTATCTCATGCATAGTGCATGGTTATATGTTTATTGTTGTATGTAGTGTGTGTGTGTGTGTGTGTGTGTGTGTATATATATATATATACATATATATATAAAATATATGTGTGTGTGTGTGTGTGTGTGCATGAGGAGTAAACAGGGCGATGAACATGGTGGGCAGTGCGAGGTTTGTAGTAGTACAGATGTAATAAACACATTCTGCTGATTGAACCCCAAACTATCTCTGCTGTCCAATTATTGAGAACATGGCTCAGCGACCCACTATTACAATATTATAAATAATACCTTAGGCATATTTAACAGTGCAATACTGTGCCATTTACATCTAACGATATCACACCTGTCTGTGACAGAGAAGTCAACCCAAGACCAGGCTCCACCCCTGCCATCATTACATTTTTAGCATTTAGCAGATGCTCTTACCCAGAGCAACTTCCATTATTCTTAGCTCCCCCTGGAGCAAGTTGAGATTAAGGGTCTTGCACAGAGACCCAGTGAAGGTAGAGCTAGAGGTGGGACTCAAACCCACAATCTCTTGGTCTAGAAGGAAGCATCCTGACCACTAGACCACCAACAGCAGTCAACCTCCTTATTGTGTCATTTCCACTTTCTTCCTGTGAACTACAAGCTCCCCCAGGTCACCTGGATGCCTAGCCTGTGTATTCTTTAGGCTATTAAGCCCACTGATTCATTTATTTTAAGCCTATTTTGTGTGGAACGCCATTGCCAAACCTGTCCGTTGTTGCCTATATGCTGCTTAAAAATAGATATTTTCTGAGTGGTAATGTTGCCCTCATATATCTTTTTGATATAAGGCTTCGGTTTAAGGTGACATTTGTTAGGCATGCAGATTATTTGTCCCTCTTTTAAACTGGAGCGAGCGTTGAGCGATTTGACTGGAGCGGGAGGAAATTTTAGTGGAGTATGGAGCGGTGTTGAGCGGAGCGGTTTAGTGCGAATTAGAGCGGGGAAGCGGGCGGAGCCAACAGCCTCGTGAGCGAGGAGCGGAAATTCTCACTGCTCCACTCCGCTCACATGCTCTGATACAAAGCCTCATTAATAATTTAGCCATGCTAAGCTGCTTAAATTGTGGGCGTAAATAAATGTCCGTATAGCACAGAAAAGCTGGCGCACTGCCAAATGTTGCGCCTGTCATCTGAAGCCCTAGTGATTATTGCGCATGCGCGATATAATATCGATATGATATCGCCCAGCGCTAGTGTTTATAAACAGAGGTGGAAATTTCAGATCCAGAAAGTACAAATCCAGACCGTGATTTAGTTTCAACTGACCAGTTGTGCATAAAGAGTCACAGTTACAGAGTACTCCACTGGTTGGTTGAAACAAAATCCTGGTCTGGAATCGTACTTTTTGGACCTGAAATTTCCACAGACCTTGGCCAGTACTGGCCCGATGCAGTTATTAATGCTATGATATTTTGCATGGATCTGGCTCAGATCCGTGACTCAAACTTTACATCAGGGGCTCATCTGGCCCTGGTCTGTGATTAGTGATTAATTTTTTCAGCTACACCTGGGCCGGACATGGCCCAAATAAATCCCCACACATTTCTCATCTTCAAAACAGTTTATTTTAATTTTTTTTTACATTTCTGAATCTCAATCTCATCCAGAGAACACATAACATTTTTTATTTGTCATTACAAAAACTCCAGTCATATGAAAAATGTAAAAATATAAAAAATATATTCAAAAACATTGTGACAAGCTTGCATGGAATAAATTGTTTAATTCAATATCAATTGTATTTATTAAAAAATGCAATAATTAAAAAAAAAATATATAACGAATTTACGTGTGTGCGGAGACCAAGTGTCAAATACATTGAAAATAACAGTCAACTTACATGATTGTTTGGATGGTTAAAGGAAAACAGGTGATCAGCAAAAGTTGGAGCCAGTGAAACCAGGTACAGGTGTGAACATAAAAAGTACATTTGTTTTTACTAATCTCTGAATATACAATGATCTGTGTTTGTGTGTGTGTGGTGGTATCTTACTTGGTCTGTCACTGAAGAGTAGGAAGTAGCACGTCTGAAAATGAACTGGGAATACAGTTTTCAGACTATACGATAGAGGAAAGGAATTCAACATTTGTGCTGGATGATATTGGTGGTGCCTATAGAGTGTCATTTCTAAATCTTAATGCGTTATTCGACAGGGCATCAGGTGGAAATAAAGATCAAGCAACAAGTTTCAAAATCAGGGTACAGGTGCATTCTGTGTCTCAAAATGTGACTGTATGTATGTGATATAGCTGGTTACCTGCAAGAGATGATGGGTGGCTTGACCTCAACTTGACTAGCATCAGCAGATGGAATGGAACAAAACCTATGGAGCACAGTTCAAAGTAATAGGAGACATTTAACTACTCAAAAAAAAACTCAGTAACACTGCTGCAAAAATGAGAATCTGAATTTGAAATGAACAACAAGTAAGAAACTGAAAAATGGGGGAAAAATACACTTAATGTTTCACCTCATAGATAAAATACACTTCAAATCTAAATAAACATATTTGTTCAAACACTATCAAAATTAAATCTGAAAAAGATTTTATGCTAACACTAGCAATAAACGTTATGCAAAAATTTAACTAAACGAAGTTTGCTGATTTATCCAAAAACTGTGTAAACAGGGTCCCATCAACTGGGCCTACTAAGTTTAAGCAACTTTAAGTAACGTTTGCATGCTAACGAGATGAATGAACTGGAAGACACAAACAGGCTTGAAATGAGCTTAGATAATATTTACTGCCAAGTTGGTGACACTGAACCCAAAATTAGAATTTTACACAGACGTACAACAATATTGCCTGCATCTCATTGGACATAACATCCACGCGAACAGAGATATTCACCAATTTTGATAACAGGCTTTCACCACAATCGCCAATTTTTACTTTAAGCCTACTTTCGCATTAGTTATGTTTTTTAATCGCATGAATGGAACTATCAGCTATATGTCAATCTGATGTCAATCTTAATATAGTTTTATAATGCACTTACTAAGAACCACAAGCAGGTCTTCACTGCTTGTTGTGTGACTCTTCAGTTAACTCTTACTGAGGTACATACACACGCATCTGCGAGATTTAAAAAAGCACAGGTCCGCCCCTGATCAGATACGGACCTTTCTGACGGACTGTCAGTCAGAGGTTGCAGACAAATATGCTGCAAAGCTGGCGCAGAGGTGCATAGTGAGTGTGACTGCTACGCAAATCTCGAGAATCGAAAACAGATCCAGCACAGAGGGAATTGCTGTCTGGGTTGGTCGTCCCACAAAGTGACGACCCCATTCATTCACCTCCCCTGTGCCTTATTGCCAGTGATTTAACCCTCAGAAATCTGACGCCTCTCAGCTACGTTCGGGGTAGTCTGACATGCCTTGACATTTTAAAATATTTCACCTATCTAAAAAACATTTATCCCAGCACAAACTCAGCACCAATAATCTGAGACAACTTTGAATGTTATTATTCTGTTTTTAACCAACTTTAAACATATGCTTTTCAAAAACCTATTTTCAGACATGCTGGGAAATTGTAAAAAATCACATTATAAACATTTCTAGCCCAGACTTTTGAGCTCTGAAGCTTATAGACACAGGGGTTGGCCTCACATTGGTGAGTAAGACATTGTGAAATTTTATGTGGTTTGATTTCTAAAGTGTTAGAACTTGGAAGGATGCTATTTTTTTCAAAGTCAGTGGCCTGCACAATGAATATTGATGAGATAGGTGTCCCCACACCTGTAGCAGTTTGCATACTTTCAATGGCCCATCAGTTCTGGTTTTCCTCTCAGACCCTAGAACACACTCCCAGGCTCAGATTCCCAATCCCACATCCCGCTGTAGCCCTTCCCAAGATCCGACACCCGTTTTGTATTCCTGTTTCTTTCCCTCGTTCTTATGGCAAAATGACACTTTGCCTTTTATGCATTCCCAGTGTTCTGTTAAACAGTAACTAGTGTGATTGCAAAGCAAACACTGTCCTTATGCATCGCTTTTAATTTTCTAATTTTTGTCACGCTTATCCTCCTACAGTTTTTGAGATATCGACCCCAAACCAAATTCCACTCATCTGTCCTATACTTGACGGATGTGCTTGCATACAGCTTTTAGATACCTGCACTCATTCCCCAGATTCTGTCATTTTCTTTTCTTACATTTTCTTGAGCCCATAGGATAACCTGGGATTTTGGAATCAAAGGCCTGCAACTCGCTCACTTTGTGTCCCTTTGCCACCAAACTCCATAGGTCACCTCAGAACAGGCAGACAGAAATGGACCCACACTCGTTTTTTTTCCTGCTTTTTCCCATCATCCCTCCATCCCTGACATTCTAATTCAGGCCATACCTGCCAACATGAATTGAAATCTGACTCATTGTTTTGTCGTTTTTCTTTATCCCTCCATCCTTCCATTGGCCGCCATTATTTTTTCAGAGGCTCTTACCACTCAGACACTGAACATGCCACAGCCAGCAAACTGCATCTGCAGTCTCAGGCCAAGTCAGTGACTCCTCACTGCAGGATGAATACACCTGCACTCGTCTTTTTGTCATTCTTTAATTTTTGCTGCAAAAATCATTTTCGTCAGGAAATACACTCTTCTAGTTCTTTCTCAGATGCCTGATCAAAGTATTGCACAAATTGAATATATACTGTAGTGTATTAGAGATCAGAGAGACTGTGATGTTAAAATTGTAAATTCAGTTGGTTATTTTCCCTGCAGGTGCTGACAGTGAGTCCAGAAGGAGACAGGTGTCTGTGCTGAGTGGAGGATCTGTTACCATCCCATGTTTCTATGGTGACAGATATAAAAGACATGTGAAATACTGGTGCAAAAAGAATGATAGGGATGCATGTACTCCCATAGTACACAGTAACTCTCCACAGGAGGGTAAAGTGTCAATCAGAGATGATCCTGACCAGCGAGTTTTCACTGTGACCATCAACAATCTGACAACTGGGGACTCTGGTTATTTCCGGTGTGGTGTGAAGATCAGTGGAGGTTCAGATGATGGAGATCAGGTTGTCCTGTCAGTGACTGATGGTAAGATGTCTGTACAAAACACCCGATCACACTATTTTCATGCATGTATGTCTAACAAGTATAAATTCTAAATTTTATTTTACAATCTGCAGTAACTATAAAGGATCTTGCTTCAAATACGTAAAATATTTTTTTAATGGATTGACATCAGTAGTAATGTTGTTTAGCAGGACATTCTTAACAGTCGTTTCATTACAGTGCAATTAAACTTTACTATTACTATGTAGAATAGGGTCTAAATGTATGGTTTGTTTAGGATGGTAAATGAGACCTGGGAGAAGTAACAGTGTCAGTTTAAATGGGCTACATCAGGCGGTCAGGAATGATAAGTAATGTGTTAAGTAATATCATTTTATTAAGGGTTAAGTGAGTTTTAAGTGTAAATTTAATGGAAAAGTGTAAATATAAAAGTCTGTAAAATAGCATAAATGTGGCTGCTAGTTACTGATATTTGTATTATAAATATAAATTTATATACATCAAAACGAGAAATGGTCTCTGTATGCTAATTATGAAACTAAATCAGCAGTTAATATTTATTACAGTGTTTTATTTTTTATAAATATAGTAACATTCAAAGCAACATTCACCAAAACACATTTGAATATTCTATAAAGTAAAGTACTGTAACCTACAGTAGGCTGGTACTGACTCTTTATTAATACAGTGGTACCTCGGTTCTCGAACTCACTAGAACTCGAATTTCTTGAAAGTCGAACAAACCAGATTGACCTAGAACTCAATCTGAATATCAGAAGTGGAACCGTGAACGTTGACCTAATATAAATTGTACGCGACAGGAAATGAGTCATACTACAATACAATTCATACTTGAATGCCTTCTTCACAGACTGGACAATTAATCAAATAAAGCAGCGCAACATTACAGTAACTAACAATAAATAAACCACTAACTTACGTGTACTATTAGAGCATTTGTGTCATTCATTTAAACTTTATTTTACCAGGTAAATTAACTGAAAACCAGTTCTCACTGCTTTACGTGATATTCGGGAGAAATAGCAGATTACGCATCGGAACTGCTTGGGATGCAAACGTCATGCGTGTAACTAAACTCTTCAGCCAATAAGGGCAAAGGTATGTCATCACGGAGGCGGTTCCAGTTTGTGCAGCCGGGTGAGAGGTCGCAATGCATCTAACCGTAATGCATTGCGTCAGGATCATTCAGAATGCGTTTTAAGCCAGCGCTGTAAGCAAGTCGAACACACCGAATGACCGGACTGGGGAAACAAACTGAAACGCGGACTTAATACAGAGGACTAATGACAACAACCAGAAACAGCTGATCACATGGGGATCCCACATGAGGTTAATGAGGGGGCGTGGCACACGGAAGGAGCGGACGATCGGGGCAGGACAGGGGTAATGTTGGGATAAGATCTTTATCGTTTTGGAAGCCATTAAGAAAAAAATCCTCTTCTTGTTTTATCCTGTTCATTTTGTGTTTAAATGCTAAAAAAAATAAAAATGAAAACATATTTAGGTGTAATTTTCAGGGGCCGGGAACCAATTAATTGGTTTTCCATTATTTCTTATGGGAAAAATTCGATCAGAACTCGAACTTCTTAGGATTCGATCCGGAGTCCGGAATGGATTAAGTTCGAGAACCGAGGTACTACTGTATGTGTATAAATGGTGTAAGAGAGAGTGAGAGTTAATCAGCTTGCTAATTTTCATACTGTCCCTGCAGGTGTGTCCACAGTGAAATGGATGCGTGTACAGAGAAGAGGATCTGTTACCATTCCATGTTTCTATAGTGACAGATATAAAACTCATGTGAAATACTGGTGCAGAGGGAATAATAGAGATTCATGTACTCCCATAGTACACAGTGACTCTCCACAGGAGAGTAAAGTGTCAATCAGAGATGATCCTGACCAGCGAGTCTTCACTCTGACCATCAACAATTTCACACATGGGGACTCTGGTTACTACTGGTGTTGTGTGGAGATCAGTGGAGCCTCAGATCCTGGAGATTGGGTTTCCCTCTCAGTCACTGATGGTGAGATGTTTGTACTGCAGACTGTAGCCAATGAGATGCACAGTATGTAACATGTCATTCAGCCTGAAAGGAAGGACACAAACACAAACACTGAAGGAATAAATATTTTAATATTTTAAGACTTAATTACAATCTTAGTTTTGCACAGTAACATAAATGTGACCTGGGAGATGTAACAGCCTCCGTTTAAATGGGCTACTTTAGGGGATAAATAACATTAGAAATATGTTTTGTTCAGGTTTTGATGCATATAAAAAGTACAGATAAATATTAAAATAAGCATGTTGTAACTTGGTCATATGCATGAATATTTTACAGCTGTATAAATAACAGTGTTTCATTTGTCCCTAATTTGCATATTCAGGTTCCTCAAGGCTGTCAGTGGACAAACAGGAGGTGACGGGTGTGGAAGGAGACAGTGTCAGTGTTCAGTGTCACTATGGATACAGTGTAAATAAGAAGCTGTGGTGTAAGATCGGGGGCACCTGTGTGTCAGAGAGATCTGGGAGCTGGGATCTGGATGGGAGGCCTGTCCTGATCAGGGATGACACAGGAAATAGAGTCTTCATTGTGACAATGAGGGGACTGGAGAGGAAGGACACTGGCTGGTACTGGTGTGATGCTGGAGGCTTGCAGATCCCAGTTCATATTACTGTCAAACTAATAACCATCACTGAATGTAAGTAATTAATATAAATCTGGCTGTGAATGTGTTTCAGTACAAATAGCCAAACAACAAATGAAGCAGTTTCACCCATGAAGGGAGTCTGTGCTTTTTATAGGGATAATCTGTGGGGGGGGGGGGGCTGTGTTTCTTTAAAGTCCCCTATTGATAACTTTTGCTGAACAAAGATATTTATTGGGATTAAAGGCTCTGTGCTAGTGGCACAGTGGACCAGTAGGTGGCGCTGTTACTTCACACCTCCATGTTTAGGGGTTTGAATCTGGCTTCTGCTCTGTCTGTGTGGAGTTTGCATGTTCTCCACATGCTGTGTGGGTTTCCTCCCACAGTCCAAAGACATGCAGTCAGGCGAATTGGTGTCTCTAATAGAGAGAGTGTGTCTATGTGCCCTGTGACTGACTGGCATCCCGTCCATGATGTCCTCCATCCCTGTGCCCTGTCCTGCCTGGGATAGGCTCCAGGCCCCACATCCCTGACCAAGACAGAAGATAGATGGGTGGATGGCTGTTAATGTGTCTGTATGAATGAACTGAAAGATTAACGTTAAATGCCAGCATTACCTCTAGGGAGACATCCCATAATACAGTTGTGATGACCTGCACCAAGAGGAATTCCTTGTACACTTGGTGAAAAATAAAGATTCTGATTCAGATTTAACTATACATACATGCACCGGTTTTCTTATTAATTTCCTGGCCAATACATTGTATATAATCTAATCCTGCTATTAGTATGTAATTCATTCCTGCCCAGATCCCTGACACAGAGTTAGAGGCAGAATTCCATGCTATCAGGTCCTGCTCTGTACCAAATACACGAGTGTCTGATCTGTTTGTTATACCTGGAGCTGTACTGAGCCCTCAGGAATCAGCAGCTTCTAGGTCAGGATGTGTCTGTATAATGAGACACATTTCACAGGATGTTGCCACAGACAGTCATTCGTTTCCATATTACAGCCATTTGTTATGTATATAAATCCAATTACAAAATTGTTACAAAAGGTGTGCAGACTGGCTGATGTGTCTGTAGGTGGTTTCAAATTGCAGCAGAGGACCTTTTCTTAAGAGTCTCTAGTGACTTACAGAACAGGGCTTTTTATTTGTAAATTAAGAATCCTTTCTCCTGTTTCCACTGCTGTCCTTCTCTCAGCACATGAAGAAGATGGAGGGAATAATGATAAACTGAGGTAAGCATTCAGCAGCATTTACAGAAGTGTGGGGGTCCAGCTAGCAGCATTTACCTGGTCACACAGTGATGGGAAACTGCCATTATATTTACGAGAATTAGTGTCACGCCCCGCTCCGTCCGCTCCTAATGTGTGCCACGCCCACCTCATTACCTCGTGTTCATCCCTGATTGTTCTCACCTGTGCTTCGTTACCCTTAGCCTGTCTCCTGTATTTAGTCCGTGTCTAAGTCAGTAGTCCCTAATTCCGTCATTGTATTGTTGTAATGTTCAGTCGCCGTCAGTCCTGTGTGCTTTAATAAACCCCGTTTGCCCGTCTCACCGGCTTGACTCTCCTGCTTCACCGCTCTCTCGCAGGCGATCACAACAATTAGGATATTGCTTTTCATTTTGTTACAATGAACTTAAGACGGCATCCCATCCAGACTGAGCCCCTGCCTTGTACGCTGTGCTGCTGGGGATAAACTGCAGGCCTGTTTGGAAGATGGATGGATGGACGGATGGATTTTACAAAACAGTATAACATGTTGTGTGAAAATCTTGAGCTATTTTTATGCTCTTTGTTAATGTCTCCTCTTCCTCACGTTTCCTGTGTAATAGTACAGATGTGGTTGACCTGTGTTGCTATAAAGCATGTATGACTTTACTGTTCAAATCTACCCTCTTATTCAGATCCTTGGTCCAGCTGGCTCTGTATGTAGGACTAGGCTTATTGGTGCTGCTATTGATCATCATCTTCATCACATGGAAAGTATGGGACAAACACAGTGAGTATCTGCTGATGCAGACAGTGAATAAGTGACCTGAGTCTTTGATAACATGTTTTAGTCTATTTTGTTTTGCTTTAGAGTGGTATCACAACATGCTAACTTAATTAGGACCCCCCCTCCCCCCACGTACTCTGTACCTGACAGGACTCCCCCTCCCCCCACTCTGTACCTGACAGGACCCCCCCTCCTCTCAGACTCTGATTTAGCCCCTGGATATATGTACATGCTAATTCAGAGACCCTTTGTTTGTTAGACAGTAAATTATTATCATTTAAGAGCAGAGACACTGGTGGGAGCAGAATGATTTTTTTTGTGGCTTTTTTCCTAATTTCTTTTCTTGCAGAGAAAAAAACAACAATGAGTCAAAATCAGGGAAACACAGATTTGACAGTAAGTTCATATTTAATACAGAAAGTACAGAAAAGCGTTTCTTAACCCGGCCGCTGGTCTCTACAAGCTTTGAAAGAGTCGTGAGCCCCAGTTGGAAAGTGGTCATTGCTTATTTAAAATCAGAAACTGACACATTTTTTCAATTTGTAGTTCGCATGATGTTGAATTTGAGAGGACTGGCTACACTGAAAAAGTTAATTTAAATGAACTCAGTTGAATCAGGGACAGTGGTTCCCTACAATTAGAATGAATATTCTGAAAATGAAACTTTCTATTTAAGTTGTGATGAATTCACTTTGTGTTCTAAGAACATAGTACAGTTGCGTTAAGCTCACCAAATTTTCTCATGTCTAATTAAACCCACTGAATTGGTTATTATAGATAATAACCTTCTTATTTATGTTTATGGTTCAACCTGTTTTACAGGCTAAACTGAATAAATTACTTACATTGAGGCAACTTTAAATATTTCATGTGATCCATTACTTCTAATATTTTAAATTGATTAAACTTTTTCAGCATTTTATTTTTTCAGTGTACTGTACAGCCATTCTGCCACTGATTATATACCTAATTTAAGTTGAATGGAAGTGATTCAATTGGTTTGATTAGACATGAGAAAATTTAGTGAGATTAACTGAACTATATTCTGTTTTCAGGACACAAAGTGAATGCATGAACTTAAAAAGAATGTTTCATTTTCAGAATAGTTATTGTGGAACTACTGTGCATGATTCAATAGTGTTTATTCAAAGATTTATATATAACAACTAATTCATTTACATTGCATCAATATAAATATTTAAGTAATACCAGCAAGTAAGATGAATCCTTTATTTTAGTGATTGTTTTACTACAAAATGTCCACTACAATAGACATAAATGAATGGGTGGGGTCTCAGGAGGATATAGGGTCACGACTGAGCTGGCAGGTTAAAAATTGGGGCGAGAGGTAAAGTAGTTGAGAATCACTGGTCTAGAAGATTCTGCAGGGTTATTACGTCTTTTATAAGAGAACATAAACAGAAATTAAACTGTGTTGACAGCCACTCACTCATTAAAAGTTATTTTTTGTAGAGTAATATGATGTGAAACTGACTTGAGGAGTGATTGTTTGAACGCTGAGCTGTGACTTTGTTCTAGCTGAACCCAGACCCTGAATATGCAGCAATAGGCAACATCAAGAGAGACCCCCCAGGGCAGGTAAAGTGCAGGAATAAAATATATACAGCGAGGATTTTGAGAGCAGTCTGTGTATCTATATGTAAAAAAGTGATATTATTTTATGTCACACATTTTCATAAGACAGTTGTTACACTGTGGTTAAAGAGTTTTCTTTAATGGAAATTCATATTGTACAATATCGGTAAACATACAAATCATTAACTAATACGTCAGATTATCATCAAATTCACCAACAATGATGTTCCATTGCTGTCAGTCAAAGAATGGACAGGTGGTTCTGTATAGATACATGGTCATAATGTGATCCTCTCTCAGGCCTCTGAGGAGCCTGGTGCTGATGTCACCTACAGCTCCATTGTCCTGTCAGACCCAGAGGTAAGATGGTTTCATGTAAATCAGTGTTTGGTTCAGGCATAGGACCAGTATCACAATGAGAGTGACACGTATATCAATAATGTACTGACTGGGCAGGAACATCTACACCTCAGCTGATCTCTCAGATCCATGTGTATCAGAATTAGCTGTAATGTACCAAGAAGTACCATGATACCCTGATATTTCACAGTGATTCACATGGGAGGTTTGGGAGTTTATGGATTTGTGGTTTCTGTACAAAGGTTGGTCTTGTACCTCCACTGTAAGCAGCTAAATGTTCTCAGCAGGTGTCCTCTAGATGTTCTTCACACCGTCCTGCTGTAACCCCAGCCAGCGATGTGGTCTACAGCTCAGTCGCCCTGAAGCACAGAGAGGTGAGTTTGGATAATCTGCTCTAACATGAGCTGTGATACATTTAGTGTCTGATGCTGCAAACATGTGATATGTTTCATTTGACTCTGTGTACAGCCACAATTCCAACATCATACACTCAAAAAAATATTTAGGCCTAATATTTAGGATTTATGTAATTTAATTGCATATAAAATTTCCATGCATTTGGATTACATAGTTTTAAAGAAAGCAAATTAATAAACGTAATATAATGTATTTTCATCAGTTTAATATAAATAAAACAATTACGAATGAGATTTATGTAATTGTGTTAATATGTCCAATGTTTTTTAAATAGATAATAACTAAGCTTATGCATTTACAATATATACAATTTATTTTAAATTCATATGAACCAGATTTATGTATAAATTTTTAATAAAGATTACATAAAACTCATTAATAAATTCAAAATGTTTAAAATGCATTTATAGAATTTATTTTTAGTTCTTATTCTTATATCTGATATTCTTTTCTTTTATGTTCTTGTCCTGTGTCTATGTGTGACCGTCTGTAGTAACATGAGCAATTTCCTCCGGGATAAATAAAGTTTTTCTGATTCTGATTCTGATTCTGAAATTATATTTATGCAATTCTCCCAATGGATCAAATGTAAAAAAAGACAACTGTTTCACATTTTAACCATTTATTGATACTGAAATGCATGTAAAACTACACAGCAAATGTGCCAGTGTTAAATTAGCACTGCATGGTGTCTATATGGGTCCACACCATTCAGAGTTACCTTTAACACTTTACAGTGTGCAGTGAGTGTTCTTTTTACAATATTAATCTTTATTAACTGTAATAGTGTTCAATTTACACCATAGGGTAAATCAATGAGTCTCCACCTCCACATATCTGACCCATTTTAATATGCGCACAAGTCATGAGGATCAGAAGAGCCATCCCAGATTTACCCACCATCATGAGAAAGACTCTGACCAAAAAGGACCTTACAAATTTTTCTTATTTTGTATTGAAACTTTGCTGGCTCATTTCTGACTGTTGTTGGAGAGTCACAAGCTATGCTCTTAATGGCTTTTTCTGCCCCAGATGTGTGTTTTTGTAACATGTTAACATCAAGGCTGAAGAAGAACTCTTGTAGATGTATTGGGCACATCTCCTGAGTGGCATTTGTTTTGTAAGAATATGGTTGCATTTGATGGCTGGTCCTGCCCTTGGATGATGTATTTGCATAACATGATACGGTACTGTCTTTGACTTGAGTTTTTTTTTTTTATTATTCACCGTGATTGTGATGAATAGGGCAAGAGAACAAAAAATGGCTTTTGTGCGACTAGGCTATATAGTTTAGCTTCTATGGCTTATCTAGAGAAGGCATGTTACTATGAAAAACCAGTTATTTTATTTCTCTTCTAAGTCTAGGCTTTCTAGAAAGGACATATGTACCTCTACAGTTGAGGTTTCTGTGGGGATGCACATAAACAAGAAATACACTACTCAGACAAACAAAGATACACAGGCAACCAAAAAGAACTAATAACAGAAATGTGCTAAAGACTAATATCAGTGCCATACCATCCTCAATCGTGGTGGGTTTCTAAAAATTAAGCTTAATGAAAATCTGAATATTAAATGAGCAAAGTGATTTGATTTGTTCTTCTATCCCAAGTTGTGGTCTAAACGCATTTCGGCCACCACACATTATATATGCTTTAGCAGAAATACACTCCTTCACACATTAAGATGCTCTCACCTTTTCTCAGCCCATTTATCTTTCTTACCATAACTGTAAACACCTCATTGATGCTTGAATAAATACATTTATAACAACAACTTTTTAATGTCTTCTAACTTACATGAACACAGTTCTTTGGGTATAAAAACTGAACTGAAATAAAACTAGCATCAAAAGAGAAAAGGCTATGTTGGTCAAAGTCTTTCTCATGATGGTGGGTAAATCTGGGCTGTCTCTTCTGATCCTCCTGACTTGTGCGCATATTAAAATGGGTCAGATATGTGGAGGTGGAGACTCATTGATTTACCCTATGGTGTAAATTGAACACTATTACAGTTAATAAAGATTAATACTGTAAAAAGAACACTCACTGCACACTGTAAAGTGTTAAAGGTAACACTGAATGGTGTGGACCCATATAGACACCATGCAGTGCTAATTTAACACTGGCACATTTGCTGTGTAGTATTACATGCATTTCAATATCAATAAATGGTTAAAATGTGAAACAGTTGTCTTTTTTTACATTTGATCCATTGGGAGAATTGCATAAATATAATTTCAGAATCAGAATCAGAATCAGAAAAACTTTATTTATCCCGGAGGAAATTGCTCATGTTACTACAGACGGTCACACATAGACACAGGACAAGAACATAAAAGAAAAGAATATCAGATATAAGAATAAGAACTAAAAATAAATTCTATAAATGCATTTTAAACATTTTGAATTTATTAATGAGTTTTATGTAATCTTTATTAAAAATTTATACATAAATCTGGTTCATATGAATTTAAAATAAATTGTATATATTGTAAATGCATAAGCTTAGTTATTATCTATTTAAAAAACATTGGACATATTAACACAATTACATAAATCTCATTCGTAATTGTTTTATTTATATTAAACTGATGAAAACACATTATATTACGTTTATTAATTTGCTTTCTTTAAAACTATGTAATCCAAATGCATGGAAATTTTATATGCAATTAAATTACATAAATCCTAAATATTAGGCCTAAATATTTTTTTGAGTGTACATGCTGTTTATTTGGTTTGTGAAAGTGAACTATAGAGGTTTCCCTCATTAATCTTTCACTCTGATTCATTTCCTGTTCCTGTAGCAGTAACATTAACACACCAAACTCCCTGAAATGCTAAGGAAGGTGTTACTGCCTCAGAAGCTGAACTGATGTTAATGTTTATCTGTTCCTTGTCCAGTAGGGGGCAGCAACACCAAGAGGCTCCTCAACATGTGGGGAGCTGCTGCTCATGATGAGAGCTGTGAGGGACACGCAGATACTGCATTGATGGGGAGGGATAATCACCAGAGAGGAGCATCTTACAGTGATGTGAGCTGTATTTAAATGGCATGCAGCACTGTCACATTACAGTGTGACGGTAAGAATCAGCCAGTGAGAAACACATTCATGGCTGTTGTGCATTTGAACCATGATCAAGGTGCTATTTGTCTCACTTGTACGTTGCATTGCAGAAATTAAAATTTAATTAAAATAGATGTAAGTGTAAGACATTATCTTGGTGTGCAAACTGTCCCTTTTCATTCATATTAATGGAAAACAAATATCATTAGCAATTCTAGTTGATTTGTATAATATAGTTTCCAGAATAAACAGTATTTTGAGAAAGTGTTAGAAAGTGTCTTGTGCATATACAGTTTATGCAGAGGTGAGGGTCTACTGAGGTCTAAGCACAATTATTGACAGTGGAATTGAAATCTGCCCTGTTACCATTATATCATGTTTCAGTATAAAAACTTTAGTTTTTTTCCACAGAATGTTAGGCTTTTGTTTACTGATAAATGGAGTATTATTGAAAATGCAGATCACAGACTGTGTGACTCGTCATACACAATGTTAATAAAAACGCTTTTTATTACTCCTGCATGCTGCAGTGCTGTCAGTGTGTAACATGGACGCCTCATACTGTCAGGGGTTTGGGTTTGAATCCTGCCCCTGGCTCTCAGTGTGTAACATGGACGCCTCATACTGTCAGGGGTTTGGGTTTGAATCCTGCCCCTGGCTCTCAGTGTGTGACATGGACGCCTCACACTGTCAGGGGTTTGGGTTTGAATCCTGCCCCTGGCTCTCAGTGTGTGACATGGACGCCTCACACTGTCAGGGGTTTGGGTTTGAATCCTGCCCCTGGCTCTCAGTGTGTGACATGGACGCCTCACACTGTCAGGGGTTTGGGTTTGAATCCTGCCCCTGGCTCTCAGTGTGTGACATGGACGCCTCATACTGTCAGGGGTTTGGGTTTGAATCCTGCCCCTGGCTCTCAGTGTGTGACATGGACGCCTCATACTGTCAGGGGTTTGGGTTTGAATCCTGCCCCTGGCTCTGTGTGTAACATGGACGCCTCATACTGTCAGGGGTTTGGGTTTGAATCCTGCCCCTGGCTCTGTGTGTAACATGGACGCCTCATACTGTCAGGGGTTCGGGTTTGAATCCTACCCCTGGCTCTCAGTGTGTAACATGGACGCCTCATACTGTCAGGGGTTCGGGTTTGAATCCTACCCCTGGCTCTCAGTGTGTAACATGGACGCCTCATACTGTCAGGGGTTTGGGTTTGAATCCTGCCCCTGGCTCTCAGTGTGGTGTTTGTGTCCCTGATTTGGGCCCCGTGCTTCCTGGGATATGACCCCATCTTGGGTAAGAGGGTGAAAGACAGATGGATGATTTTTAAACATTTAAAACCCATAAAAGGGAGGCAGTGAAGTTATGGAGAGTCAGGAAGTGAGTGTCAGTCTCCACAGATCTGAGGTCAGTGAGACACACATAAGGCTCCTCTGATGCTCCTCTTCATCCTCTTCTTAACTGATGGGCCTCCAGGTTAGGATCACTTACTCTGGGACAGACTCTCACTCTCTCTCACTCCACCATGCAGCATATTTAGATAGAAAGACAGACAGACAGGAAATGAAACATTTCCATGAGCTTTTATGTTTTTCTATATTTATTTTCTTAATGACGCCTGATGCCAAATCAAATCATTGTAAAATCCAATAATCACACAGAATCTGTATAATGACATATACATGTTGTTCTGTCTTTAAACATCTGCTTTTGATGACACACAGAGGGTTTGTCACTTCCTGTATGCTGTGTCAGTCTCAGAGTTAAGATTGACTGGCCTGACTCGGTTGCAGTAGTATGTAGCAATAGTATCCAGGAAATGTCGTATTCTGTCATGGCTTCTGCTGTGTGTATAAATTCATATACCATGATATCATGGAGTTCTGCCTCCAGCTTTGTGTCAGGGATCTGGGCAGGAATAAATTACTTGCTGACAGTGTTATAATAGACTTAGATTATACACAGTGTTTTGGAAAGGAAAATAATCAGAACACAAATTAAAATTAGTGGATGGAGGTTTGTGTCGTCCTATGCAGGGTCAATGGGGGTCTGGAGGCCCTCCCAGAAATACCGGGTGTAAGGCAGGGAATAACCCAGGATGGGGCTCCGAGCCGTCACAGGGCACACACACTACTCACACGCACCACTCACACACACATGCAGTCTGAGCACAGGAACTCCCCCAGGTCGCTGGCTCCGCCCCCTACTATTCACACTGCTGACATCCACCTGCTCCGCCAAGACCACCTCTAACCACATCATAAAGTATGCAGACGACAGCAGCATGACGGCCTCATGAGGGGGGGAGACGAGTCTGTGTACAGACAGGGGGGGAGAGAGCTGGTGGAGTGATGCAAGGCCCACAGTCTGCTGTTAAACATCGACAGGAGCGAGGAAGTGACTGTGGGCTTCAGGAGGACCTGGGGGGGGCATAACCCCCTACAGGAAATTTACTTCTGGCTTCAGGCCTCTTTATGTTTTAATAGTCAGATTGTCAATCTTTAAATGTCTTTCATGTTAATATTCTATTCATCACATTACTGCACCATGACCAACAAGATGGTAATTTCATCATAGTGTGGGACCCATGGAACATACTGCAGAAGATGATAAAGATACTTTAATGTTACTTTGCTTGTTGGTAATACCCTGATTCACAACCAAATTTAAATTAGTTACTTACGTTCAGTGCTGGTTGTGGTTGTAGTTGTCTGACTGACAGTAAAATGAACTGGGATCTGTTGGTCTCTGTCAGCACACCAGTACCAGCCTGTGTCCTTAATCTCCAGTCCCCTCATTGTCACATTGAAGACTTTATTTACTCTGTCATCCCTGATCAGGACAGGCCTCCCATCCAAACTCCCAGATCTCTCTGATGCACAGGAGCCCCCGATCTTACACCACAGCTTCAGACTGTCACTGTTTCCATAGCGACACTGAACACTGACACTGTCTCCTTCCACACCCGTCACCTCCTGTTTGTCCACTGACAGCCATGTGGAATCTGAACACACAGATTATGAACAAACACTGTAATTTTTACACATAAATAAAATATACTATGCATAAAATAAAAGCGAGTTACATGCTTATGTGATGACCGGGTGTCGGCGAGCAGGGAATCAGGCGAGAGAGCCGTGAATACTATCAAACGGGTTTATTTAGAGCGGACAGGACAAAGGGGAGCACACGGCAAACTCACGTTAATGACACACACACGTCTATGGGCGCACTAAGGTTTGTCTCATGGAATGTGCATGGAGCTGGCTCCAGAGAGAAGAGGTAAAAAATATTTAGCCAGCTTAAAAAACTACAGGCAGATGTTGCTTTATTACAAGAGACTCATAGTCCTGCCACAGCTACAGATGAACTTAAAACACAGTTTCCTAATGTGTTCTCAGCCTGTTATAACTCTAGGCAAAGGGGGGTAGCAATTTTAATACATAAAAATGTTAATTTCACAGTACTCAACACAATTATAGATCCAGAGGGTAGATTTATAATCATTAAATTATCTATACTTAACAAAAAGTTATGTATTGTTAGTTTATACACTCACCTAAAGGATTATTAGGAACACAATACTAATACGGTGTTTGACCCCCTTTCGCCTTCAGAACTGCCTTAATTCTACGTGGCATTGATTCAACAAGGTGCTGAAAGCATTCTTTAGAAATGTTGGCCCATATTGATAGGATAGCATCTTGCAGTTGATGGAGATTTGTGGGATGCACATCCAGGGCACGAAGCTCCCGTTCCACCACATCCCAAAGATGCTCTATTGGGTTGAGATCTGGTGACTGTGGGGGCCATTTTAGTACAGTGAACTCATTGTCATGTTCAAGAAACCAATTTGAAATGATTCGAGCTTTGTGACATGGTGCATTATCCTGCTGGAAGTAGCCATCAGAGGATGGGTACATGGTGGTCATAAAGGGATGGACATGGTCAGAAACAATGCTCAGGTAGGCCGTGGCATTTAAATGATGCCCAATTGGCACTAAGGGGCCTAAAGTGTGCCAAGAAAACATCCCCCACACCATTACACCACCACCACCAACCTGCACAGTGGTAACAAGGCATGATGGATCCATGTTCTCATTCTGTTTACGCCAAATTCTGACTACCATTTGAATGTCTCAACAGAAATCGATACTCATCAGACCAGGCAACATTTTTCCAGTCTTCAACTGTCCAATTTTGGTGAGCTTGTGCAAATTGTAGCCTCTTTTTCCTATTTGTAGTGGAGATGAGAGGTACCCGGTGGGGTCTTCTGCTGTTGTAGCCCATTCGCCTCAAGGTTGTGCGTGTTGTGGCTACACAAATGCTTTGCTTTATACCTCGGTTGTAACGAGTGGTTATTTCAGTCAAAGTTGCTCTTCTATCAGCTTGAATCAGTCGGCCCATTCTCCTCTGACCTCTAGCATCAACAAGGCATTTTCGCCCACAGGACTGCCGCATACTGGATGTTTTTCCCTTTGCACACCATTCTTTGTAAACCCTAGAAATGGTTGTGCGTGAAAATCCCAGTAACTGAGCAGATTGTGAAATACTCAGACCGGCCCGTCTGGCACCAACAACCATGCCACGCTCAAAATTGCTTAAATCACCTTTCTTTCCCATTCTGACATTCAGTTTGGAGTTCAGGAGATTGTCTTGACCAGGACCACACCCCTAAATGCATTGAAGCAACTGCCATGTGATTGGTTGATTAGATAATTGCATTAATGAGAAATTGAACAGGTGTTCCTAATAATCCTTTAGGTGAGTGTATTTTCATTTCCTAATGATTATTTGAAAAAGCGTTATCAGTTTTCAAAAGAATCGTTAATTTACTTAACATCTCTTGAAACCGCATATTGCAGTTATTAGAGGCACTATGTCACAGTGGGCCTCCGTTTATAGTGGGGTACCGCAGGGTTAAATTTTAGGACCACTATTGTTCCTAATTTACATTAATGATATTGACACAAATACATACAGTAAACTGGTTAAATTTGCAGATGACACTAAGGTGGGCGGGGTAGCAGATACTAATCTAGCAGCAGAGAGGCTTCAACGGGATCTGGATTTAATTAGCGAATGGGCTGATACTTGGCAGATGAAATTTAACACAGATAAATGTAAGGTAATCCATGCAGGGAGCAGAAATATACAGTACAGATATTTTATGGGTTCCACTGAAATAAAGGTAGCTGATTACGAGAAAGATCTCGGTATGTATGTTGATGCTTCCATGTCCCACTCTCGCCAATGTGGGGAAGCAATAAAAAAGGCGAACAGAATGTTGGGTTATATCTCTAGATGTGTGGAGTTTAAGTCAAGGGAGGTGATGTTACACTTATATAATTCCTCGGTAAGACCCCACCTAGAATACTGTGTGCAGGTTTGGTCACCATACCTCAAGAAGGACATTGCTGCCTTAGAAAAGGTGCAACGAAGAGCTACGAGAATGATTCCTGGTCTTAGAGGAATGTCTTACGAGGAGAGGTTAGTGGAACTGAATCTGTTCAGCCTTGAGCAAAGGAGACTAAGGGGGGATATGATTCAGGTCCATAAGATTCTAACGGGTCTGGATGCTGTTCAGCCAAATGACTATTTCAATATTAGTCTAAATACTAGAACTCGTGGCCATAAGTGGAAATTAGCGGGAGGACATTTTAAAACAAATTTGAGGAAGCACTTCTTTACACAGCATGTAGTCAGAGTATGGAATAGTCTTCCTGCTATTGTAGTGGAAGCTAAAACCATGGGTTCCTTTAAATCAGAGCTAGATAAGATTTTAACAACTCTGAGCTATTAGCTAAGTTCTCCCCAAACGAGCTTGATGGGCCGAATGGCCTCCTCTCGTTTGTAAATTTCTTATGTTCTTATGTTCTTAAATGTCACAAACCCAAACCGCGGGTCTGCGCTTAGCACAGAAAACATTCTGTACGTAGCACTTCGGTTTTTTGCGTCAGGGCATTTTTTGTACAATATGGGCGACGCAGAGCATGTGGGAAAGGCAACTGTGTGTAGAGCCGTTCGCACAATATGTCTGGTACTTAACGCTTCTTACACACGTTTGTATAGTTCCCTGTCCATAAAGCTCTGCGTGTTATTAAAGAGGAATTCCACAAAGTGGTAGGTTAATTTGTCCTTTGTAGTAAAATCTATGATGCATATTTAATATGTAGTCATACTATTTATATCTATACATGTATTCCTCCTGCACACACACACACTTGATACTTCCATATATGACTTTCTATTTCAGGGTTTCCAAATGTAATTTGGAATACATGTAATACATGTACAGTGACAATAAAAGGCATTCATTCATTCATTCATAATTGGGTGCATTGATGGCACCTACATTCCTATTAAAGCTCCTTCAATAAATGAGGAAGACTATGTTAATAGATAGATAGATAGATAGATAGTGTAGTATAGTGGATGTTACTGAGTTATCGCGAGAACAACGAGAATTAGACAGACATACAGTAGCAGCCAGAACTTGAAAGTGAACGTGTGTTAATAAAGCAAGCATAAAAACTGAAATAAAAGGACTGTTTATTGGAGAACACAACATTTGGCGACGAGGAGACAGTTTGCCAAGAACCCAAGGCAAGGCGACTGGGATTCTACGTCCGTGCCGACATAAAAAAAACAAAAAAAAAACAAAGACGAAACTTACTATTACCGGAGCTATGTCGCATGATGACGGAGCTGCGCGAGCTGCAGCAGGACCCGGCTACGCTCAACTGGTCCCGCCCGTCCCGCTGAACCTCGGAGCGTCTGATTTATTCACAGAGTATAACCTGTGGAAGGACGCTTACAGCTTTTTCGAAGTTGCCAGTGGCACTATTAATGCACCGGATTTGGTGAGGCGTGCCACGCTGTTGCATTGTATAGGAGCACCTACGCAGAGGATTTTTGCAAACTTACCAGGAGTCAAAGGTACACATGCTCAGACTGTTGCCGCTTTAGATGCATATTTCACTCCACGGAGAAATGTAGTCTTAGAGAGACACAAGTTTAGACAGAGAGCTCAGTACCCTGACGAGTCAGTAGATGCTTTCGTGAATGCATTGAGAGAACTGGCAAAATCATGTGACTTTGGCACACTGGAGAGCGACATGATACGTGATCAGATAGTGGAAAAATGCACCGTGAAAAAGCTGCGCAACAAATTGTTGCAGGAGGATGGACTGAGTTTAGACAAAGCACTGTCGACTGCAAGGGCCTTTGAAGCAGCACAGGCAGAATCCAAACTTTTCACGGAGAGTGCTGGTCGCAGAGCCGGAGACAACCGGATTCAATTCACCGGGAGGGGTGTGCGCGTGGATCGCGGATGAAAAGCTGGAGCAGCGCGGGGAGCGAGACGCAGCCAAGAGCAAGCCAACAGCGACACCCAGTGTTACAGATGTGGAATGGACACTCACACAGCAGATGATTGCGGAGCCAAGACAGCGACGTGCCTATTCTGTCAGAAAAAGGGACATTATGCACGCATGTGTTTCAGGAAGAAAAAGAAAGCACAAGCAGACAAGAACAGTGACAAAAGTAAAGACAGAAATAAGGAGAAAGAAAAGACGAAGTCAGGTAAACCAGTGAGAGCAGTAGTACAGGATACTTCTGATTCAAATTCAGATGAGTTTGTCCATGCTGTGAGTCCTGAAGGTACGGAGACAGTCAAGGTAAATGGACAATGGCTGAAAATGGTCATAGATACAGGAAGTGGTAGAAACTTTATAGGAGAGGACCTGTATAAAAGAACAATGTCCGCTGGAACACAACTGAAACCAACCAAGAAGAGATTCTATGCCTATGTGCAAACTACTCCACTTAAATGTGTAGGTTACTTTGAAGCAGAAATGAGATGGAAAGACAGCGTAGTTAAAGATAACATATATGTCATAGAAGGAAATGTAGAAGCACTGCTAGGTAGAAAAACAAGCTTTGAATTAAAGATACTTAACATGGGAGAAAAAGTGAACACAGTACGGCAGACAGAGAGATTTAATGAGCTTGTTAAAGAGTACCCATTAGTTTTCAAAGGACTAGGTCAGATCAAAGGTTACAGTCATAAGGTTACAGTCGATGAAAAAGTCCCGTCTGTAGCACAGGGTTTAAGGAGAGTGCCTTATCCTATGTTAGAAGCTGTAAACCAGGAGTTAGACAAGATGCTTGAACAAGATATAATAGAGGAAGTGAACGAAGGATCAGAATGGGTTTCTAATATTCTGATAGTACCCAAGAAAGACACAAAAGAAGTGAGGCTATGCGTAGACCTCAGGGAAGTGAATAGAGCAGTGATCAGGGAAAGACACCCAGTGCCAACAGTAGATAGCATCTTACAGGCAGTGCAAGGAGCAAAATTCTTTGCTAAGCTGGATGCACGGAAAGGGTTTTGGCAGTGTGACTTAGCCCCTGAATCCAGACCCCTGACGACATTCATCACGCATAGAGGATGCTACCGTTTTAGAAAAGTCCCCTTTGGATTATCGAGTGCACCGGAAGCGTATCAGAAGGCTATGGACTCTATGTTATGTGGAATGCCTGGCACCGTCTGCTACATGGATGATGTAGTAGTCTTCGGAGAAAACGAAGAGCAACTTGAACAGAGACTTAGACAAGTCTTTCAGAGATTTGAGAACAGAGGTTTAACTCTCAACAGAGACAAGTGCATCTTTGGATTACAACAAATTGAGATACTCGGACATTTGATCACCGCTAAAGGAATCAAACCAGACCCGAGAAAGGTCAAAGCCGTCTGCAAAGCACCCAGACCTGAGAACGTCCAGCTACTCCGCTCATTCCTAGGCACCTGTGGATTTCTGATGAAATTCATACCTAACTATGCAAATTTATCAGAACCACTACGGAAGCTGACTAGGAAAGGACAGGCATGGGAATGGACAAGTGAAACAGAGAGATCATTCCAAGCAATGAAAGAAGCACTGGTGAATGAGCCATGCTTGGCCTACTTTAAACTAGATGCACCAACAATAGTCATTAGCGATGCAAGTCCAGTAGGACTAGGTGCAGTTTTGTTACAGACCCAATCAGATGGACAGAACAAGCCGGTAGCCTATGCAAGCCGTTCATTGACCCCAACAGAACGTCGCTACTCTCAGATAGAACGGGAAGCTTTAGGATGTGTATGGGCTGTGGAACATTTTAGAAGGTACTTGTGGGGGGCGAAGTTTACTCTGCAAACAGACCACAAACCCCTCATTTACATGTTCAACCCAGAGAAAGCAACGCTGTCACCACCACGAATACAGAGACTTGGCTTAAGATTACAACCATATGACTACAGGATAGAACATATAGTCGGAAAGTCCAATGTAGCGGATTCACTTTCACGACTTCCTTTACCTGAGACAGAGTATAATGAATATGTGGAAACGTATGTGGACAGAGTGCTATCAGTGACAATGCATGATGTACAAGCCATGAACCTTGAGGACATACAACAGAAAATGACCGAAGATGACACACTGAAGCAACTAAAAACAATTGTGGAGACAGGAAAATGGCCGAACCCAGTCCCAGAGGAATTGCAGCCTTACAACAGATGCGCTGGAGAGTTGTGCACATATGATGGACTTGTGCTGAGAGGACACAGGATAGTGCTACCAAGAGCAATGGTGAAACAAGCACTGAGGATCGGACACGAGACTCACCAAGGGGTGGTCCGTACGAAACAATATCTGAGGAGCAAGTTCTACTGGCCCAACATGGACCTAGATGTAGAGAGACTGATCAGAAACTGCTCCGCCTGTGTGCTCAACCTGCCATTACATAACGATCAACCCCTCCAACCACTCGAATTACCACCAAGACCATGGACTAAGATAGGTATTGATCTGGTAGGTCCTATCCAAAACCAGTATGTACTAACTGTGATAGACTACTATACTTCTTTTCCAGAAGCTGTCGTTATTTCGGACATTTCCTCAACCACTGTAGTTGCAGAACTGACTAAGATATTTGCTAGATTTGGCTATCCCCTAGAAGCTGTTACTGATAATGGTAGGCAGTTTGTAGGACAGCTTTTTGAGTTATTCCTTAAGTCATGTGGAATTAAGCACCTCAGAGCATCACCGTATTATCCAAAGAGCAACGGAAAAATTGAGAGGTTTCACAGATACCTAAAGAAAGCCTTCAGAGCAGCCCAGTGTGAAGGAAAGGCTTGGAAAGAGGAGCTTCCAAAGATATTAATGGCATACCGCTCGACACCACACAGGGCGTCGGGAGAGACACCAGCCAAGCTCATGTTTGGACGAGACATCCGCACTAAGTGTCCACATCTGGAGGAAGCAGGTGGAACTCCAAAAAGAGAGGAGAAAGCAACAGATGTCAGAAACCATCACGAGGAATACAAAAATAAAATGAAACAGTATGCTGACCAGACCAGCAGAGCAAAGGAGCACAACTTTAAGGTTGGTGACGTAGTCTACATTGCCGGTGTGGAGAATGGAAAGCTGGATCCCACATTCAGAGACATTCGCTATGTACTACTGAGAAACACCGCCGACAACTCCTTTGAACTGGTCAACACAGAGGATGGATCAAGGGTGATAAGAAATGTCAAACATCTTCGCCGCGTGCCTGTGGTAATTGGACTTTGAGGTTTCTCTGCCTCCATTGGTCCATAACGCTGAGATCAACAATGACACAGCAGATGCGTCGATTGTTGACACCGCTCCAGCAGTCGAGATCCCACTTGAACCTGACCCACCTGTATCTGAGGTCATCACTACCAGGAAGGGCCGTGTCATTAGAAAGCCCATCAGATACAGAGAGACTTGACAACTAAAAAAAAAAAAAAGAATCTACCCTTGGTTTGTTACTTAAAAAAAAAAAAAACAAAAAGGAAATGAATATTTGAATTATTGATAAGTTTAAAAGTAATGTAATTTGTTGGGATTTATTAAGAAGGTAACTTTTATGTTATAGACTTTTGTTTTAAACAAAGGAGGAAAATGTAGTATAGTGGATGTTACTGAGTTATCGCGAGAACAACGAGAATTAGACAGACATAGCAGCCAGAACTTGAAAGTGAACGTGTGTTAATAAAGCAAGCATAAAAACTGAAATAAAAGGACTGTTTATTGGAGAACACAACAGATAGATAGATAGATAGATAGATAGATAGATAGATGTCTTTATTGTCACTATACAAGTACAGCGAGATAGCGGAGGAAATCTATTCATAGTATCAATGTGCAGGTAACTTGATTTTGTATCCTTAATTTTTTGCCTTGTTAAAATCATCAAACTCATTACTTTTTTCCACTAACTATAGGTAATCATTACAGGACAGTACAATGCTGGTTACCACTGGTTGCCCTCAGATGGGGTGAGGGGAGGTGGTGGTGGGCCCCCGCCAGTTAGACGGGCTTCAGCCTTTTTCCTATTAGCTACATGACAGAAAGAATATACTAAATCGTGTTTAATAAATAGTTAAGTGATCGTGTAATCAATTACCTTTTTGCAGAATGTTTTTGTGTTTCATTTTGACTTGGCTCAAAGTTCTTCTGGCTCCAGAAGGATTACACCTTATTAAATAAGAAACCATATATTCCTAGTCGATACACATTGTTATTTTAACCTAAAGAAATGAATGGCAGGAAAAGTAAATGCTTTCATAGTGATTTAACAGTAAAAAGGATGCGGAAGGGTTACGTGTTTAATTATTTTGCATTATAATAAAAGGGGAGGCGATGTCAAATTTGCAATTTAATACACACGCATTTACTCTGTCCGTTATTTTTTGCCAAGCCAACTCTTTCTTTAGCCGATGCAGCCGTATTGCTTTTTTTCATTATTATTGGCTTGAATTCCTCATATGCGTGCATTAAAACTTCCAACTCCGCCTCTGTGAAGTATGCCACTCTCTTTTTTTCACTTTGATTTTCCATTCTGACTCGTGAAATCGGCGATCAATTGAAAACGTCTTTATGTATGTGTAACCAGCAGATGTCAGTGTAGACTGCCCTTGTCCTCTTTCAGCCACTGTAGCTCTCTTCCCTGTGGACACACCCCCATGTTGCTCTGAGTGGCTACCCATTCAATGTTTTGGTTGCACCATTTTCTATAAAATGCTTCCCTAAGTTCGGCTTTACTGCATCCCTCTGGGTTTGTGCTGTGTCCTGCAGGAAGGTATGTGCGGTTGTCTGGTTTACCTTTTGTTTCGACAATGTCGCAAGTAGCTTAAAGCTAATATTAGGTTGTTTGGAAAATAGGTGGCCAGTGGTGTATCTATCCTGTCCGGGTGACGTGTGGCTGAGCTTCCAAGGGTAGTACTGCTGTAAGCTGGCTTTGCATGCAGAGAGTAGGTAAAGAGGGTGGGGTGAGGGTAAAATGCGGACCGTTTACAAACAGCGGATTCCGTGTTTATAAACAGACGTGTCGCAAAAGACGCACGCCGCGTAGACAGATCACGTGGCATAGAAAGAAACCCATACGACGTTACCTAATCACGGGGTGCGTTCGAGGTGTGTCTGCAGCTGACGTGACGTGGAGCGCAATCTGCCGTCGCCTGCAGGGGTGGAGTATACGCTGGATGTAAACAAAGGGGTATTCGAGGAGCTCAGGAAGGCGCAGCAGCTGCGCGTTCAGCCAGTGCAATTTTGTCATCCATATTACAGAGTACAATACGATTGTCCGAAATCCTTATTGTTGTTAATGTTTAACAATTATTTAATTGTTGGTTGTTTTTTTTTGTTTTTTAACACTAGCTTTACTATACATCGGAGAGAATTTGCGTTAATTCCTTGCCTCTTGACCCCCTGGGGTTTGTCATGCTGTGGCAGTACACATCAGCCACACCTGAGAGACCGGCAAATTTGCATTTGACTGCTAGCGCCACTGTCACAGAGAGGTGGGGGAGGGGTTGTTCTGAAAGCACAGGCCTGGCTTTGCTTGAGCAAGAAAAAGGTTTTGTGTCTGACCCTCATTGGAACTTTGGGCAGTGTTTGTGTGTGTGTATATATATATATATATTGTTTTTGCTCCCATTTTTCATGAGCTGAACTCAAAGATCTGAAAGATTTTCAACATACACAAAAAACCCATTACTCTCAAATATTGTTCACAAATCTGTCTAAATCTGTGTTAGTGAGCACTTCTCCTTTGCTGAGATAATCTATCCCACCTCACAGGTGCTGATTAGACAGCATGAATAATGTACAGGAAAATGGGGTACTCATTTGCTAATGCACCAATGACAAAAGCAGCCAATGGCAGGACTGTACTGTGTATAAAAGTGCTGCCACAGAGCTGCATGAATCATTTCTAAACGTGATTCCTGAAGAACAACACCAGAATGGCCCCTCAAGACCTGCCACGCCAGAAAAGATACACTGCGCAAGCTGCTTTGCTTCTGATGCAGGAAATGAATGACGGCGAGTCTGATGGCAGCGATGTTTCATTCGCTGTAGATAGCTCTGATTTGTCATCTGATGAAGGCACCGACTTTACAAATACGACGGAACAAGAAAACACCAGCCCCCCACGAAAGAAGAGCCGTGGTATAGGGAAGAGAGATGCCAAGCCAAGCCTGACTGCAAAAGATGGCTCAGTTTGGGTGCATCAAGAAGCCGGACAACAATTTGAGACAGTGCATAGCACATTCTTCACTGCCAACAGTGGACCCACAGAGTATGCAAAGCGTAAAGTCACCAGCGTGCTGCAGAGCTTCCTGTGTCTGATTGACATTGGGATGCTGCTGACCATCAGAGAGTGTACGCTCCTGCAAGGCCGCAGAACAAATCCCGAATGGAACCTGTCAGTGTATGAATTGATGGCTTTTCTATCAGTTCTGTTTTTCAAAGCAGTTATGTCTCCAGTTGGTGCCATGGTGGACTCCTGGTCGGAAGACTTTCTGGTGCCAGCAGTCAAGGAGACAATGTCCAGAGACCGCTTCATTAGAATTATGGCAAACCTTCGCTTTGACAACAAGGACACCCGTGCTGAGCGTGTAAAAACCAATAGATTTGCAGCAATTTCTGATATCTGGTCACGCTTCACTACAAACTGTGTAGCAAGTTTCTGCCCAGGACAACACATCACAATTGATGAACAGCTTTTCCCAACAAAGGTCCGTTGTCCATTCATACAGTACATTGCCACCAAGCCCGACAAATTTGGAATTAAATTCTGGATGGCCACAGATTTGGAGACGAAATATGTTTGCAATGTATTCCCTTACTTGGGAAAGGATCCTGGTCGTCCCACAGGTGAGAAGCTGTCAGAGAACGTGGTGATGCGTCTCATGCAGCCATTCCTTGATGTGGGCAGGAATGTCACAACAGAGAACTTTTTCACCTCATTATCACTGGCACACAGACTGCTTCACCGTAACACCACTCTTCTTGGCACAATGAACAAAGTTCGGCGTGAGCTTCCACCTCCAGCAAAGGACACTGCAGCATGGGAACAATTCTCCACATCGGTGTTCAGAAGTGGCAGTGTGTCATTGACAGTGTATGCTCCAAAGACAAAGAAAACAGTGTGTGTTCTGAGCTCCATGCACCAACACGTGGTGCCCGGGGATGACAGAAAGAAAAAACCAAACACAATAACAGACTACAACTATATGAAGTGTGGTGTTGATGTTTTGGACCAAATGGCACGCAAATACTCGGTACGAGCAGCAACACGCAGGTGGCCAGTTGCAGTGTTCTATAATATGCTGGACTTGGCGGCAGTGAATGCCTATGTGCTCTACAAGGCATGCACGGGGTACACAGGTACTAGAAGACGGTTTCTGCATCGTCTAGCCATGGAACTCCGAGGGCGATTCATGCAGGAAAAGGAAATGCAGAAAGAAAAGGCTTCTGCTGCTGCTGCTGCTACTATAGCCGCTGTTGCTGCTGCTGCTGCTCAGGCTGTTGTGCCAATGTCCTCACCCACATGGACAACGCAGTGCCAGGCACAGCAGAAATGCAACAAAAATC
Source organism: Paramormyrops kingsleyae (assembly GCF_048594095.1). Lineage (NCBI taxonomy): Eukaryota > Metazoa > Chordata > Actinopteri > Osteoglossiformes > Mormyridae > Paramormyrops > Paramormyrops kingsleyae. The sequence goes on along the minus strand of NC_132800.1, from coordinate 48,009,768 downwards.
GCAGCAAGTTTCGCTGTGCAAAGTGCCACAAGTACACCTGCGCCAAATGTAGGGACCAGGATTACTGGGTCTGTACAGCGTGCAAATAAATAAATCACATAAATAAATTTGTATTTCAATATGACTCTGAATGTTATCTGTTTGGCTGTTTTTTTTTCATTTCATTTTTTAACAAATAAAACACATTCTTGTTCTAAAACATTCTGTGACAGTTTGTCTTTCATAATTGCAGTTTAGTCCGTGTGTGGGACATTTTGTGTGAATAAGGTACACAATCAAGTCACTGCTGTGAATGTTTCTCTGTGAGTTAGAGAGTTCCGGGCTGTAGGTGAATGGTGTGAACAACTGCAAATACCTTCCCTTGGAGAGTGTGAACGGGTAATTGGTGCGTTTACACAGCAATTACAGGAGGACAATGGACTGGCTCAAAATGCTAATTTGTCTCCAGGATTATTTTTTGTCAGTAAAGCTAGTGTTAATGTTCTATATATCATGTTGAGCATTTTCTAGTCGCGGATAATTTGGATTTGGACGTCCAGCTACCATGAACGTCACAGTTTGTGGGTGCCTGTTCTTGATAAATAAAATAAATCGTAATAATAAATAAAAATGTTTCTTTCACCAAAAAAAGTGTATTCTGACGTATTTTTGTAGATTTCATATCGAAACACTATCGAACTGTATCTTTGTGTTGTCTGGTTTCATTTTCTCATATAATTAGTAAGGCTACTGTACACCTTGCAAACACTCATGTGAAATATCGACACTATTATAGAAACGTCACATTGGTTGGCACTGTACAAGTCATTATATCATAATTAATACAAGAAAGAAAAAGAAAATTGCAAAGCATCTGTTACATTTAAACATGGAAGTAGCATGTAGAAATAAGTCCCCCAGGCTTGGCATGTAGTAGTGGAAAAGGTGAAATTTTATGAAAACATTTAAAAGTGTTTGTGGCAGGATTTGTAATTATCAATTTTGTCCTATACACTGTAACAATAGGGAAGCTGCCCTGCATAATCTATAAGTCCACAGAAGTGGCATGTAGACATGAGGCCCCAGAACATGTGATATATTGCCAGGAAGGTCGGAATTTGTACTTTACAAAAATTTAAGATTGAAGATTCAAAAGGTTTATTCGTCATGTACACAGTTGTACACACACAACATGTAGTGGAATGTAACCCTGGTCACTCTGAGCAGCTGTGCATGATAAGAGAGTAACAAAATATAGAAAAAATAAGAAAAATGATAAGATAAAAAATATATGAAATGTTCAGCTGTACATAATCTATACATAAGTGATAGGTAAGAGTTATATAAGTGCAATGTGGAAGAGGCCTGAGGTATGTGCCAATGATTTGGACAGGGTGAAGCAGTACCTAGTGGCATTGAGTATTGTCCTGATTTAGGAGCATTTATGACCTGGGGGAAAAAGCTCTTCCTTAACCTTTCCGTTCTGGGGTGCGTTTCCCAAGACCATAGTGGAGCAAAACTGTTGTAAAGTTGCGTAGTTCGAACTACAGTTCTTGAGCTGTAGTTAGAAGCTTAGTCCCGGGTAAATACATCAGCGATGGTGGAAAATGCAGTCTAATAAGGGTATAGTCACCGTGTAAGTAAGAAATTTTATAATCTTTCATAACTAATAAGGAATAATTTAGCTCTATGATCACATATAATGTGAAGTTGTCTGAAAATGTAATTTGAAACGTAATTGTTGTGTGAGTCTCTGGTCATAAGTACGGTAACTGTCGGTAGTGAGCAATAGGGACACCTTGCTGGGTGATGCGGGAAGAATCCTCTGTGTGACCCATCTGTACGTTGACGACGAAATTCAACTCACCAGTGGCACTTGCACTCTCATCTAGCACATATTGTATGTTCTAGTCACTCTTTGGCTTCTTCTCATGTTTAGAAACGTGTGAACAGTTTTGAGTCATTGTGTTTAAATGATGACTACTGTATGGTGGCTGTGCTGAACTTCTGCAGCCTGTGTTTTCTATTTTGTAAAGTTCACCACAGTGCAAAATGTGTTTTGATGAATGGGAATGTGTTTAGAGTTTTGCTCAAATCTGCAAATTGTGTTTAAAGTTTCACAAAAAGAGTGATTGATTCAATAAATGAGTTTTGGCAATTGGAAGTTATGTTCCAAGAATGAGGTTTAGTCTTTAGGCAAGGTAAACTTTAACTTACCAAAGCTCTTTGGGGCGGTCAAACCAGATGTGTCCAGTTTATACAGATACTGCACAGTTAGGGGTAAAATGCTGTTATGGGCAGGGTTAATCAATTGTACAGTTGTGCTTAAAATGGGGGTATAAAATCCTTCAAATACTACAAAAGTTATGTAAGAGAACTTTTGTTTTTTGTTTTGTTAACAAGTACACCTACTCTTACAGTTTTAGACTTAACAGGTTTTAAAGAATTTTGTATTATATTATATTATATTATATTAACATGACTATAGCGAATGTCTGTCAGCCCCTTTTGACAGAAGGGCCTTTTAGCTATGTTTTCACAGAATCTGAGCTGGAAAAGTCAGGGGTAGAACTAATTTGCGATAATGCAAAAAACAGTGTGAGAGGAATGGATGTGTGGTTGCAATGACAGATAACATCACACAGTATGTGTAAAAGTCATTTGAAGACTGAATTGTGTTACAGTGAAAAAAACCCACAAGAGCACAATAAAGGACAAGTGACTCAGGCAGTCAGTCAGAAAGGTGTGTGAACATGCTTGGCAAACTGGGTGATAAGTATAATGATGAATGCCTGCTCACCAGTAAGTTCATGCTTATTTCCTTACAGTATCTCTTGAGGAGGCCTGCCAATGGTGTGGACAGTTTCAAAATAAAGATGGTGACTGGGTGAGGAAAATTACTGTAGTCATTTGATAGATGGGAAAATATGGCTACTTGTCTTATACTGTATGTTGTTAATCCCACTGTAGATACTCTGTGATGGATCATGGATGCCAGAGGTGACAACTGTACTGGCATGACCAAGAGCCAATTCAAACACATAACAAATGTTAAATGGTATTGCACAGCTTGTGAAGAGGAGTCTTCTTTATAAAAACGCAGCCACACTACAGTGGTATGCAAAAGTCTGCAACCACTTGTTAATTTAGCATTTTTTCCAACTTTTGACCTTTTACTTTTAACTCCTTCATTGAGCCAATATATTTATTTGAAAACAGTGTTACAGGGGACACAGTAATAAAAATCAAGTTTTTATTCTAGCTTGGATTTACTAAACTGAGTTTGTTTGTTAAAGCTCCCATGTCAGTTGTCTTATTGAGTAATATGCGTAATGTACTTCTCTGGCCAAAGGTGCAAAATAAATGTGTATACTTCATATATAGTAGAACAGACATGCGTCAAGCTTTCTTCATGTTCGTGTAGGTGGCCTTGAAAAAGGACTTTTTGTGTCTCAGTGATGGCTCAGTATCTGGTGGGCCACACTTTGTTCTCCATCACCTGCCTGCACCATGTTGGCATTGAGTGAACCAGTTTGATGAGGTGATCATGGGTGATAACATGGTTCCAGGCTGCAATGAGTGACTCAGTCAACTCATGCTCTGATTTTGGATGTCTCTTGGATATCTCCAAAGCCACCTTGTGCCACAAGTTCTCAATCGGATTCAGATCGGGAGATTGGGCAAGCCACTCAATTGATTGATGTTGTTCTGACACTTCCAGTTGATCACCTGTTTGGAGCAATGGCACGGTGCATTGTCATCTTGGAACAGGAACCGGCCTGTAAACAGCTGCTGCACTGATGGCACCATACACTTTTGCAGTACTGTGATGTACTTGGTCCCACTGACCATGCCGTCAACGATGTGCAGACGTCCGACGCCACTGGCAGCCATGCAGCCCCAGACCATGACCTTCAAAGGATGCTTCACAATGAGATTGAGTCACTCAGGCTTGAACTCTTCTCCAGGAAACCTCCTCACATAGGTGTCTGCCTGGCTACCAAACAGGCAGAAAGTGCTTTCATCGCTGAAAAGCACCTTTTCCCACCGTTTCACATGTCCAGCGTGAGTTCTTCCGTGTCCAGTCAATCCGGTTGCACCTTTGGACATCAGTCATCAGTGGCTTGTTGCGTGCCTTGCAACTCTGCAGACCAAACTGCGGGAACCGGCAACAAACTGTTGATGAGGTGACACTGACATGACAGCTGTCTGACCACTCACACAGTAGCTGAGGTGAGGTGATTGCTCAATGGAATGCGTCAAAGTGCGTGATCCTAGCATGATTTTGATGCATGTGGATGACCAGACCGAGGCATGTCTGCCACCAAACTCGCTTTCTTCTCATGTACAATCTTTACAAGTGCTCTGTGACTGCAGCCGACTTTGCTAGTAATCTGGCAGCATGAAAATCCATGAAAATTTGTTGTTCCAAGGAATATTTCTTAAATAATAGTTTATTTTCATTTTTAATTCTTCATTCTGCAAATGCAGATTTGTTTGTTTACAGTTTTTCTCGATTGCTAAAACACTAAACCCTATTGTCTGAACCAAATTCTCAGTTGCCTGAACCCACTTATTGAATCAGTCACTCTTTTGGCAAAACCATAAGCATTTTTCACCTGTTTAGACACATCTTGTCAACACATTGTCATTGTGATGCACCTGTGTTGCATAATGGTGAGCACAGGTGGCAAAAGTCAAACACAATTAAAGCTCAGATGTCACCGGTTGAACACAACAACTCAAAATTTATCACACTTGTGGCTAATGATGTGAGGGTACATATACAGTAAGCCAGAGCACTGGTTTGTGCGGCACTACAATGGATAGAAATCTAAGAAGAGGAGTTCGTGTGAGAGGAGGTCGAGCAGGTCAAGGTGGTCGAGGTGGTCAGCGAGGACAAAGAACAGTAATATCTGATGAAATCAGAGCTACTGTGATTGACCATGTTCTTGTCCATGGTATGACAATGAAGGAGGCCGGACTAAGGGTACAACCAAACATCAGTAGATTCACTGTGTCCACCATAATCCGAAGATTTAGAGAAGAGAACAGGTAGTTACCTTTTTTGACATTATAGTATGTAAATGTTGACAACAATTACATAGGTACAATGACTGTACTATATACTGTACCACAGTAAACATGTTTCAGTACATCACTGTGCCAGTGTACTGTAGTATTGTAATGGAGGGTTAGTCTGACTGTTTGTAGGCCTATTCCATGTATGTATTTTTGTAAGTGCATGTTCTCTTTTTGTAGAATTGAAAGACTGCCACATGGGGGTGGTAGGACAGGGTAAATCTCCTGCAAGCCATAGAACTGGCCTGTGGTGACATGGGTGTGGAGGCATGTCAAGCCTGGATACGGCATGACAGGGGTTTTTTCCCCCGTTGCCTGGCCAGAGAAAATGTGGCCTGTGATGTAGATGAAGTCCTGTGGCCTGACCCAGTACGGAGAAATGATGCTGTGGCGGAGTAATGCACTTCTTTTCTTTGTACTTCATTTGTATATTTTTGTGCTTTATTTTTACGTACAAATGCTACATGTAAATGCACAGGATTTCTGTTTTTTTGCAAATTCTTTTTTTCTATGTACAAGTGTTAAAAATGCCCAGGTATTTTGTTTTGCAACATGCATTTAGCCTGAATAAACATTTATTTCTACCGCTTCATGTCCTGAGCATTGTGTTTTCCTTTTTTCTATGTAGTGTTTAGTGACTACTCAGTAGAGTATATACTTTAGATTGACTTGAGGCATGATTTGACAGCATAGTTCAGTTTTGAGCACAGATTGAACTGTTATGGGGTGAAAGTTTGGTTTTGCAAGAAGAGTCAGAGGTTTTGTGAATGTAGCTTGAAAATTGGTTTTCATGTTCACAGTTTAGGGAAAAGGAGAGCAGCTTTCCAGGAATGTGTCTTAGCAATCGAGAAAAACTGTAATAAATGGTGTTGTTCACAAATCTACTAAAAGTCATTTGAGAACATGGCAATTCACTACTTTTCATGGTTCAAGGGCCTATAAACATGCACTTATCTAGTTGAAGCTGGATTTGAACCAGCAACCTCTGAATTACAAGCCCACATACTTAGACTACTGAGCTATACACTTACACTGAACTAGTCTAAGTTGTAACTTTTCAAGTGGAATGAATTGCAATGTACCTGACTATTATACTCATTAAGGTCAGTTTATTTACAGTTCCTACTTTCAAGAGCCAGCCACCAATCTAATTAATTTTTAAGTACACCTCCTGTAATATGTAATACACGTTTAAGTTCATTTCCAGGTAAGCATTTCAGGCAAGGCAGTGCTCATTGACACAGATTATAAAGTTTGTTTCACTCTGCAGCTCCTGGACCTGCCCACTCTCCTGAAGACCAATAGCTCTGATGTATATTTGCATAGCATGACAGGGTACTGCCTTTGTTTTAACCTTTCACCATGATGGTGTTGAATAGGGCAACAGTATAAATACCCCAGAGACTTTAAGTAGAGACTGCATTTCCAACAGTAGATCCTAGTAGGATCTATTGGTTTATGGTCCATTGTGGGTACTTGGGTGGTATCTTGAAAGATGTATGTCCATGGAATAACAAAAAAAAAAAGTGTTTTCTCAATGCTTGTTTTCCTGCTGCAGTCTCATAACAAGCCATCTCAGGCACAAGAACTATGCACTGTTTATTTCTAGCACCTGGAGTGATATTTTAGCCACTAACCACCTGATTTCCCTGTACATTGAACCTCCTCACCAGGCTAGATGAAAATTAACATCACACCCAAAATAGAACAACTGCTCAAGTACCTAATACAGTAGGACTTGTCACAGCATTCACATAATTTAAACCAGCAATAATTCCACTTGCTGACACAGATCCCTAGCTAAAAAGCTATCACTCTGAGCCAACAAATAGGTACTACTACATGGAAGAGACTTATATCTGTGGCATTCCATTTTCAGTTGCGGTGGGTTTCTAAATTTGGGCTTCCAAAAATCAAGCCTAATAAAAAAATTTAAATATTAAATGAGCAAATTGATTTGATTTGTCCTTCTATCCCACCTTGTGATCTAAAAAGCAATGAGGCTGCCACACATAATATCAGCTCTATGGAAATACAGTCCCATAGCCACTACGGGAGCTCTCACCTTCTTTCACAATTGTGTTGTGCAGTCTAACAAATGGCCCTTAAGCCATGAACAGTAGTGAATGTAGTGAATTACTATGTTCTCACGTTACTTTTTGTAGTTTTGTGAACAACACCATTTATTAAACAAATAAATATGCATTGGCAGAATGAAGAATTACAAATGAAAATAAACTATTATTTAAGAAATATTCCTTGGAACAACAAATTTTCATGGATTTTCATGCTGCCAGATTACTAATAAAGTCGGCTGCAGTCACAGAGCAGTTGTAAAGATTCTACAAAAGAAGAAAGCGAGTTTGGTGGCAGACACGCCTCGGTCTGGTCATCCACATGCATCAACATCATGCTAGGATCATGCACTTTGACGCATTCCATTGAGCAATCGCAAGTTGACCTCACCTCAGCTACTGCGTGAGTGGTCAGACAGCTGCCATGTCAGTGTCACCTCATCAACAGTTTTGTCTGCGGGGTTGCAAGGCACACAACAAGCCACTGATGACTGATGTCCAAAGGTGCAACCGGGTTGACTGGACACGGAAGAACTCACGCTGGACATGTGAAAGGTCCATGTGAAAAGGTGCTTTCCGGCGATGAAAGCACTTTCTGCCTGTTTGGTAGCCAGGCAGACACCTATGTGAGGAGGTTTCCTGGAGAGGAGTTCAAGCCTGAGTGCCTCAACCTCACTGTGAAGCATCCTTTGAAGGTCATGGTCTGGGGCTGCATGGCTGCCAGTGGCGTCGGACGTCTGCACATCATTGACGGCATGGTCAGTGGGACCAAGTACATCACAGTACTGCAAAAGTGTATGGTGCCGTCAGTGCAGCAGCTGTTTACAAGCTGGTTCCTGTTCCAAGATGACAATGCACCGTGCCATTGCTCCAAACAGGTGATCAACTGGAAGTGTCAGAACGACATCAATCAATTGAGTGGCTTGCCCAATCTCCCGATCTGAATCCGATTGAGAACTTGTGGCACAAGGTGGCTTTGGAGATATCCAAGAGACATCCAAAATCAGAGCATGAGTTGACTGAGTCACTCATTGCAGCCTGGAACCATGTTATCACCCATGATCACCTCATCAAACTGGTTCACTCAAAGCCAACATGGTGCAGGCAGGTGATGGAGAACAAAGTGTGGCCCACCAGATACTGAGCCATCACTGAGACACAAAATGTCCTTTTTCAAGGCCACCTACATGAACATGAAGAAAGCTTGACGCATGTCTGTTCTACTATATATGAAGTATATACATTTATTTTGCACCTTTGGCCAGAGAAGTACATTACGCATATTACTCAATAAGACAATTGACATGGGAGCTTTAACAAACAAACTCAGAAAAGTAAATCCAAGCTAGAATAAAAACTTGATTTTTATTACTGTGTCCCCTGTAACACTGTTTTCAAATAAATATATTGGCTCAACGAAGGAGTTAAAAGTAAAAGGTCAAAAGTTGGAAAAAATTCTAAATTAACAAGCGGTTGCAGACTTTTGCATACTACTGTAGTGTGGCTGCGTTTTTATAAAGAAGACTCCTCTTCACAAGCTGTGCAATACCGTTTAACATTTGTTATGTGTTTGAATTGGCTCTTGGTCATGCCAGTACAGACACGGTGTTGCCACCTCTGGCATCCATCACAGAGTATCTACAGTGGGATTAAAAACATACAGTATAGGACAAGTAGCCATATTTTCACATCTATCAAATGACTACAGTAATTTTCCTCACCCAGTCACCATCTTTATTTTGAAACTGTCCACACCATTGGCAGGCCTCCTCAAGAGATACTGTAAGGAAATAAGCACGAACTTATTGGTGAGCAGGCATTCATCATTATACTTATCACCCAGTTTGCCAATCATGTTCACACACCCTTCTGACTGACTTTGCCTGAGTCACTTGCCCTTTATTGTGCTGTTGTGTTTTTTTTCCACTGTAACACAATTCAGTCTTCAAATGACTTCACTAACACTGTTTTCAAATTAGTTGTACTCTTGGCATAGCAATCTGACTTTTCCGGCTCAGATTCTATGAAAACATAGCTATAAGGCCATTCTGTCAAAAGGGGCTGACAGACATTCGCTATAGTCATGTTAATATAATATAATATAATATAATATAATACAAAATTCTTTAAAACCTGTTAAGTCTAAAACTGTAAGAGTACACAGCAAATGTGCCAGTGTTAAATTAACACTGCATGGTGTCTATATGTGACCACACCATTCAGTGTTACCTTTAACACTTTTCAATGTGCAGTGAGTGTTGTTTTTAAAGTGTTAATATTTATTAACTCTTATAGTGTTCAATTTACAACATAGAGTGTTGTCAAAGAGTCTCCACCTCCCCATATCTGCCCCATTTTAATATGCGAACAAGACATCATGAGGATCTGAAGAGCCATCCCAGATTTACCCACCATCATGAGAAAGACTCTGACCAAACAGGACCTTACAGCTTTTTCTTGTTTTGTATTAAAGTTTTGCTGGTTCGGTTCTGACAAATCTTGAATATTAGAGAGCTGGGAAAATGTTGTTGTTACTGCATCACAGCAAGAACTCTTGGAGATATACAGGACGTGTTTCCAGATTGGTGTATTTATATTAATGGTGTGGGAGTATGTTTGTCTGCCAGTCCTGCCTTTGGATGATTAACATATGTGGAAAAGTGTCAGGACAGTTGTGCTACCCTTTTCCGTGCAGCTCTTGGTACCACCCACTCCCCTGTAGACCAATGGTGCTGGATGTATATTTGCATAGCATAACACAGTACTGTTTTTGACTTAATAGATTTTTTTTTTTTATCCACCGCGATTGTGATGAATAAGGCAAGAGAACAAAAACCACCGAAATGGCTACATTTAAAGCTATCCACAACTTGTGGATATCCACACCTGGTGGGGTGGTTTAGCCTCTATATGGCTTGACGAGAGAAGGCATTGGCTGGGAGGAAAATGCTATGGAACAACCACTCATTTTGTTTCTTTTATAAATCTGCTCTTCCCAGGAAGATTATTTGGATCTTCTGTATCTTTACAATTGAGATTACTACAGGGATGCACATATAAGAACTACACTGCCCACATCAATTAACATACAACAGGCAACTCAAAAATACAAATAATGAAATGTGGTAAAGACTAATATCAGTGCCATACCAGCCTCGATCGTGGTGGGTTTCTAAAAATTAAGCTTAATGAAAATCTTAATATTAAATGAGCAAAGTGATTTGATTTGTTCTATCACAAGTTGCGGTCTAAAACCAATGAGGCCACCATCCATTATATCTGCTTTAGCGGGAATACACTCCTTCAGCCCTTCTAAATAATTATGTGATGCAGTCTAACAGAATCTAGCTTCATAATCTATGTTTGGTGCCTTACATTTCAATCACTTTCATACCACAGAAGATTCTCAGCACAGTTTTTTGATTATTATGAGCTGAACTGAAACAAAACTTGCATAAAAAGAAAAAAGGCTATATTGGTCTAAGTCTTTCTTATTATGGTGGGTTAGTAAAACACAGCAGTTGAATGCCCAAATGAGTTCAAATGAGTGCACATTAAAATAGGGCAGATATGGGCCACCCATTTTGTACTTGTGTGCCACCCATATGGGCTTGCAATTTGGGAAGAGGTGGAGACACGTTGTCCTAACACTCTAGGTTGTAAATTGAACACTATAAGAGTTAATAAATATTAACACTGTAAAAACAACACTCACTGCACACTGAAAAGTGTTAAAGGTAACACTGAATGGTGTGGTCACATATAGACACCATGCAGTGTTAATTTAACACTGGCACATTTGCTGTGTAGGTGTACTTGTTTACAAAACAAAAAACAAAAGTTCTCTTACATAACTTTTGTAGTAGTTGAAGGATTTTATACCCCCATTTTAAGCACAACTGTACAATTGATTAACCCTGCCCATAACAGCATTTTACCCCTAACTAGCACCGGATCCCCACAGGGCTGTGTGCTGAGCCCCCTCCTATACTGCCTCTACACCCACGACTGTAGTCCGACCCACAACAACAATCTCATCGTCAAGTTTGCCGACGACACTACGGTGGTCGGACTCATCTCTAAGGGAGACGAGGCAGCCTATAGGGATGAGGTCCTGAAGCTGGAGGCCTGGTGTTCAGAGAACAATCTGACTTTGAACACCAAGAAAACTAAAGAGATCGTTGTTGACCTCAGGAGGCACGGCACCGACCTAACCCCCCTATACATCAACGGTGAACGCGTGGAGAGGGTCCATACTTTCCGGTACCTAGGGGTCCTCATCTCGGACAATATCTCATGGACCGAGAACATCACAGAGATCGTCAAGAAGGCACAGCAGCGGCTCCACTTCCTGAGAGTCCTCAGGAAGCTGAATCTCAACCAGGATCTGCTTCTGACCTTCTATCGCTCGTCCATTGAGAGCCTCCTGATGTACTGCATCACAGTGTGGTACGGCAGCTGCACCATGGCAGATAAGGAGAGGCTTCATAAAGTTGTCAAAGCTGCCCAGAAGATCATCGGCTGCCCTCTCCCCTCTCTTATGGACATATACACCTCCCGCTGCCTCAGCAGAGCAAGGAACATTATCAAGGACACATCCCACCCTGGCTCTGATCTGTTCAACCTGTTGCCCTCAGGAAGACGCTACAGGTGCATCAGGACTAGGACAGACAGACTCCGGAACAGTTTTTTCCCTAGAGCCATACTCACACTGAACACACACTGAATACACACAGAAAACAATCACTCCCCCTACTATGGTCTTCCTCCCCTCACACACACACTAAAAAAATCTTACCACATCTATTTATTATATATTATCACTGTGTAATAATCCGGTCAATGTGAAATTGTGCATTCGTTCACTTTATATACATATGCTAGTGCAATAAGATATATTACACTGTCACTTTAATACTTTCTATTTGTTTACATTGCTTATTTTTATACATATTTTATACATACTTTTATACTACTTCTCTTTTTATATTTTATATGTATATGTTTGAGCACTGACCCAAGGAGATGCTTTTCATCTCATTGTATATGTAAAAAATGTATAATGACAATAAAAGGCATTCTATTCTATTCTATTCTATTCTATTCTAACTGTGCAGTATCTGTACAAACTGGACACATCAGGTTTGACGGCCCCAAAGAGCTTTGGTAAGTTAAAGTTTACCTTGCCTTATGTTTCTGTTACAGTTTTTCTGAATTGCTAAAAGACTAAACCTCATTCTTGGAACAAAACTTCCAATTGCCAAAACTCATTTATTGAATCAATCACTCTTTTGGTGAAACTTTAAACACAATTTGCAGATTTGAGCAAAACTCTAAACACATTCTCATTCATCAAAACACATTTTGCACTGTGGTGAACTTTGATGCAAAATAGAAAACACAGGCTGCAGAAGTTCAGCACAGCCACCATAAACACAATTGCTTAAACACAATGACTCAAAACTGTTCACACATGTTTCTAAACATGAGAAGAAGGCAAAGAGTGACTAGAACATACAATATGTGCTAGATGAGAGTGCAAGTGCCACTGGTGAGTTGAAGTTTGACGTCAACGTACAGATGGGTCACACAGAGGATTCTTCCCGCATCACCCAGCAAGGTGTCCCTATTGCTCACTACCGACAGTTACCGTACTTATGACCAGAGACCCACACAACAATTACGTTTCAAACATTTTCAGACAACTTCACATTATATGTGATCGTAGAGCTAAATTATTCCCTATTAGTTATGAAAGTTTATACAATTTTTTACTTACACGGTGACTATACCCTTCTTAGAATGCATTTTCCACCATCGCTGACATATTAACCCGGGACTAAGCTTCTAATTACAGCTCGTGAGTTGTTTGAAATACGCAACTTAAGGACAGTGTTTGCGAACGTTCCTTCGAACTATGGTTTTGGGAAACGCACCACAGAACGGAAAGGTTAAGGAAGAGCTTTTTCCCCCAGGTCATAATGCTCCTAAATCAGGACAATACTCAATGCCTCTAGGTACTGCTTCACCCTGTCCAAATCATTGGCACATACCTCAGGCCTCTTCCACATTGCACTTATGTATAGATTATGTACAGCTGAACATTTCATATATTTTTTATTTTATTATTTTTCTTATTTTTTCTATATTTTGTTACTCTCTTATCATGCACAGCTGCTCAGAGTGACCAGGGTTACATTCCACTACATGTTGTATGTGTACAACTGTGTACGTGACGAATAAACCTTTTGAATCTTGAATCTTCAATGTTGAATTTTCGTAAAGTACAAATTCCGACCTTCCTGGCAATATATCACATGTGCTGGGGCCTCACTTCTACGTGCCACTTCCGTGGACTTTTAGTTTAAGATTATAGATAGCAGCTTCCACATGGTTACAGTGTACAGGGCGAAATGCACATTTAGAAATCCTGCGCTGGGAACTTCCATGCACTTTCGTATAGTACAAATTGCGAGCTTTCCGGCAATATATCACATGTCCCAGCGCAGGATTTCTATGTGCCACTTCCGTGGACTTTTAGTTTAAGATTATAGATAGCAGCTTCCACATGGTTACAGTGTACAGGGCGAAATGCACATTTAGAAATCCTGCGCTGGGAACTTCCATGCACTTTCGTATAGTACAAATTGCGAGCTTTCCGGCAATATATCACATGTCCCAGCGCAGGATTTCTATGTGCCACTTCCGTGGACTTTTAGTTTAAGATTATAGATAGCAGCTTCCACATGGTTACAGTGTACAGGGCGAAATGCACATTTAGAAATCCTGCGCTGGGAACTTCCATGCACTTTCGTATAGTACAAATTGCGAGCTTTCCGGCAATATATCACATGTCCCAGCGCAGGATTTCTATGTGCCACTTCCGTGGACTTTTAGTTTAAGATTATAGATAGCAGCTTCCACATGGTTACAGTGTACAGGGCGAAATGCACATTTAGAAATCCTGTCCGGGAAGTTCCATGCATTTTCGTATAGTACAAATTGCGAGCTTTCCGGCAGTATATGACATGTCCCGGGACAGGATTTCTACGTAGCACTTCCATGTTTCAATATAACAGATGCTTTGCAATAACCCTTTTCTTTTATTTATTTCGTGTATTAATTCTCATAAAATAGCTTGTAGAGTGGCTACCACGTTTCTAGGTAGATATTTCACAGCAGTGCTTTCAAGCTGTACAGTATAGCTGTACTTATATGAGAAAATTTAATCAGATAACACCAAAACAGTTCAATAGTGCTTGGATGTGAGATCTACAGTAATACAGAATTACAATAAAATACTGACATGTTTGGTGAAAGACATATTTATTTATTGATTTATTATGATTTATTTTATTCGTCAGGAACAGGCATCCATGAACAGTGACGTTGGTAGCCATGGACATCCACATATCTGTCTGACGGGAAAAGAGAGGGAAAAAATGCAGATTATCCTCGACCAGAGAACGCTCAACAGATAACATATAGAACATTTTCACATGTTTAACAAATTAACAATGAAATTAATGTTAACATTAAGAACAATACGATTTCGGACATCCGTATTGTACTGACTGCGCAGTTGCACCGCAATGCTGAGCTCCTCCTTTGTTGACGTTCGGCGGAATCCGGCGGAATCCGCATTTTACCCTCACCCAAGAGGGTGCATTTTAATGGGTCAGGGTAAAATGCGGAATCCGCCGGACGTAAACAAAAGAGAAATTCGAGGAGCTCAGCATTGCGGTGCAACTGCGCAGTCAGTACAATACGGTTGTCCGAAATCGTATTGTTCTTAATGTTAACATTAATTTCATTGTTAATTTGTTAAACATGTGAAAATGTTCTATATATTATCTGTTGAGCGTTCTCTGGTCGACGATAATCTGCATTTTTCCCCTCTCTTGTCCCGTCAGACAGATGTGGATGTCCATGGCTACCAACGTCACTGTTCATGGATGCCTGTTCCTAATTCCTGACGAATAAAATAAATCATAATAAATCAATAAATAAATATGTCTTTCACCAAACATGTCAGTATTTAATTGTAATTCTGTATTTCTGTAGATCTCACATCCAAGCACTATTGAACTGTTTTGGTGTTATCTGATTAAATTTTCTCATATAAGTACAGCTATACTGTACAGCTTGAAAGCACTCCTGTGAAATATCTACGTAGAAACGTGGTTGCCACTCTACAAGCCATTTTATCAGAATTAATACACGTAATAAATAAAAGAAAAAGGATATTGCAATTAAAGCATCTGTTATATTGAAACATGGAAGTGGCATGTAGAAATCCTGCCCTGGGACATGTGATATATTGCCAGAAAGCTGGCAATTTGTACTATACGAAAATGCATGAAAGTGCCCGAGGCAGGATTTCTAAATGTGCATTTCGCCCTGTACACTGTAACCATGGGGAAGCTGGCATAAATAATCTTCAACTAAAAGTCCACGGAAGTGGCACGTAGAAATCCTGCCCTGGGACATGTGATATACTGCCGGAAAGCTGGCAATTTGTACTATACGAAAATGCATGAAAGTGCCCGGGGCAGGATTTCTAAATGTGCATTTCGCCCTGTACACTGTAACCATGGGGAAGCTGGCATAAATAATCTTCAACTAAAAGTCCACGGAAGTGGCACGTAGAAATCCTGCCCTGGGACATGTGATATACTGCCGGAAAGCTGGCAATTTGTACTATACGAAAATGCATGGAAGTGCCCGGGGCAGGATTTCTAAATGTGCATTTCGCCCTGTACACTGTAACCATGGGGAAGCTGGCATAAATAATCTTCAACTAAAAGTCCACGGAAGTGGCACGTAGAAATCCTGCCCTGGGACATGTGATATATTGCCGGAAAGCTGGCAATTTGTACTATACGGAAATGCATGGAAGTTCCCAGGGCAGGATTTCTAAATGTGCACTTCGCCCTGTACACTGTAACCATGGGGAAGCTGCCATAAATATTCTTCAACTAAAAGTCCACGGAAGTGGCACGTAGAAATCCTGCCCTGGGACATGTGATATACTGCCGGAAAGCTGGCAATTTGTACTATACGGAAATGCATGAAAGTGACCGGGCAGGAGTTCTAAATGTGCATTTCGCCCTGTACACTGTAACCATGTGGAAGCTGCTATCTATAATCTTAAACTAAAAGTCCACGGAAGTGTGATATATTGCCAGGAAGGTCGGAATTTGTACTTTACGAAAATTCAAGATTGAAGATTCAAAAGGTTTATTCATCACGTACACAGTTGTACACACAACATGTAGTGGAATGTAACCCTGGTCACTCTGAGCAGCTGTGCATGATAAGAGAGTAACAAAATATAGAAAAAATAAGAAAAATAATAAAAAAATATATAAAATGTTCAGCTGTGTCACGATCGGGCGTAAGGCGAGCAGGGAAGCAGGCGACAGCAGCCAGGAAGTCAGGTAACGGGGTTTTAATCGGCACAAGACAATCACGCTGAGACATCGACGGACAATACAATGCTGGATCTGGCATACATGGGGAGACGCGGACTAATATACACAGGACTAGGTAAACGGAACAGGCAACAGCTGGGCACAATCGGGGAAGCACACGTGGATAATGAGGGGGCGTGGCACACACTAGGAGCGGACGGAGCGGGGCGTGACATAACCCCCCCCCCAAAGGCGCGCACACCGGGCGCGCCCGAGAGGAGGCGACGGACGGGACGAAACCGGGGGAACAGGACCTGGAAGACAAAAACCAAAAACCATCAACGAAGAACAGGGAACAAGACAGAGACACAAAACAAGAACAAGGACGAAAAGAAAGACAGGACCTGACACAGAACAGGGAAGGCAGACAGGCAGGCAAGGAAGGGAGACACAGAAGGGGAGAAAGGCGGAACAAAAGGGCCAGGAGTGAACGAAGGAGACAGAGAGGGATGAGGAGCAGAGACAGGTGGGACAAACGGAAAGGGAGGAGGAACAAGGGGAGCACGAGGGAGCCCAGGCGGGCGACGGGCAGCGGCCGGAGGGGCCGCAGGGGAGAGGGAGGAAGGAGCAGGAGGGGACCACCCAGGGGCCAAGGGAACGGGACGAGGGAGTGACGGAGGGGACACGGAGGGAGCAGGAGGGAACCCCAGTGAAGGCAGGCAGGAGGGGGAAGCCACGGCAGGCGGAGGCGCAGCCGGAGCCGGCGAAGGCGCCGTCCGACGCCCAGCCGGAGCAGGGGGGCCCGGAGGCGGCCGACACGGACCCGGAGGCGGGACCTCGTCCCGTTCCCTTGGCCCCTTGACACGGACCCGGAGGCGGGACCGAGGACCGGCACCGAGGATCCAGGGGGGGACCCGGAGGCGACCGCCGACCCCGAGCCGGAGGACCCGCAGGCCGCCACCGAGCCACAGCCAGGGGCCGAACGGGCGAGCCAGGGGGCAGGGCGGGCGGGACCCGGGCCCGACGCCTATGTCCCCGTCCCTTACGGGACACCGAAAGGTGGGGTCCTGGGGGGCGTCGGCCTTGCCGGGGTAAGGGGCGAGGTAGTCAGGAGGGAGGCAACAAGCGGGGCAGCCGGAGCCTCGGGCGTGGCCGCAGGCGGGGCAGCCAGAGCCGCGGGCGTGGCCGCAGGCGGGGCAGCCAGAGCCGCTGGCGAGACAGGCAGTTCAGGTGCCGGCAGGACAGGCGAGACAGGCAGTTCAGGTGCCGGCAGGACAGGCGAGACAGGCAGTTCAGGTGCTCGGCAGGACAGGCGAGACAGGCAGGTCAAGAGCCGGCAGGACAGGCGAGACGGGCAGGTCAAGAGCCGGCAGGACAGGCGAGACAGGCAGTTCAGGTGCCGGCAGGACAGGCGAGACAGGCAGGTCAAGAGCCGGCAGGATGGGCGCCGCCATCACGTGGCCAGCAGGGGGCGCCGTCGCGGGCACCGCCATCGTGCGGCCAGCAGGGGGCGCCGTCGCGGGCACCGCCATCACGCGGCCAGCAGGGGGCGCTGCAGGGACTGCAGGCAGAGCAGGCAGGACAGGCGGGTCAAGCAGGACAGGCGGGTCAAGCAGGACAGGCGGGTCAGGCGGTGCCGCGGGCAGATCGGCGGCAGCTGCAGGCAGCGCAGCCGCGGGCAGATCGGCGGCAGCTGCAGGCAGCGCAGCCGGCAGGTCCGGATCGGGCAGAAGGGGTGCTGAGCGCGTAGGCACTGCTCCTTTAAGGGCTCTCGGGACCCGGGGAACAGCGTCCCACACGGCGCGTATCCCGCCTAGACCCAGGCGCGCCGGCCGGTAAAAGTAAGCCTCCATCGGAGGTGGCTTCTCCGTCTGGGAGCTGGCCAGGCGGGTAGTGGTGGTGTCGTCCCAGGCGGGGAGCAGAGAGCAGGCTCCTAGGTAGAGCGGCGAGGTCTCCTCCGCTCGGCTCCGGGGCGTTCTCCGTCTCCCAGCGTCGCTCGTGGTGGACAGCAGGGCTGTTTCCGGCACGTCGCCCGGATGTTTGGCAACGCGCCCCGCTCTCTCCGCCGCGAGCCGGAGCTGTAGGCGGTGGAGGCATTTACGTGCCCTCTGCAGCGGGTACTGTTGTCCGGGCGGGCGATCCTCTGCCAGGAGGTCCGCGCCCCGCTGGGCCAGCTGCAGGGCCACGGGGTCCTCCTGGACCTCGGGCTGGGACCGCCAATACACAAAGTCTTGCAGGAGACCAAGCCGGTGGTGCTCGGTCTCCCGCGTTGTGTTGTGAGGGAGATCCAGCATTCTGTCACGATCAGGCGTAAGGCGAGCAGGGAAGCAGGCGACAGCAGCCAGGAAGTCAGGTAACGGGGTTTTAATCGGCAAAAGACAATCACGCTGAGACATCGACGGACAATACAATGCTGGATCTGGCATACATGGGGAGACGCGGACTAATATACACAGGACTAGGTAAACGGAACAGGCAACAGCTGGGCACAATCGGGGAAGCACACGTGGATAATGAGGGGGCGTGGCACACACTAGGAGCGGACGGAGCGGGGCGTGACAAGCTGTACATAATCTATACATAAGTGATAGGTAAGAGGTATATAAGTGCAATGTGGAAGAGGCCTGAGGTATGTGCCAATGATTTGGACAGGGTGAAGCAGTACCTAGAGGCATTGAGTATTGTCCTGATTTAGGAGCATTATGACCTGGGGGAAAAAGCTCTTCCTTAACCTTTCCGTTCTGTGGTGCGTTTCCCAAAACCATAGTTCGAAGGAACGTTCGCAAACACTGTCCTTAAGTTGCGTACGTATTTCAAACAACTCACGAGCTGTAGTTAGAAGCTTAGTCCCGGGTAAATACGTCAGCGATGGTGGAAAATGCATTCTAAGAAGGGTATAGTCACCGTGTAAGTAAAAAATTGTATAATCTTTCATAACTAATAGGGAATAATTTAGCTCTACGATCACATATAATGTGAAGTTGTCTGAAAATGTTTGAAACGTAATTGTTGTGTGGGTCTCTGGTCATAAGTACGGTAACTGTCGGTAGTGAGCAATAGGGATACCTTGCTGGGTGATGCGGGAAGAATGCTCTGTGTGACCCATCTGTACGTTGACGTCAAACTTCAACTCACCAGTGGCACTTGCACTCTCATCTAGCACATATTGTATGTTCTAGTCACTCTTTGGCTTCTTCTCATGTTTAGAAACATGTGTGAACAGTTTTGAGTCATTGTGTTTAAATGATGACTACTGTATGGTGGCTGTGCTGAACTTCTGCAGCCTGTGTGTTCTATTTTGCATCAAAGTTCACCACAGTGCAAAATGTGTTTTGATTAATGGGAATGTGTTTAGAGTTTTGCTCAAATCTGCAAATTGTGTTTAAAGTTTCACCAAAAGAGTGATTGATTCAATAAATGAGTTTTGGCAATTGGAAGTTTTGTTCCAAGAATATATGAGGTTTAGTCTTTTAGCAATTCAGAAAAACTGTAACAGAAACATAAGGCAAGGTAAACTTTAACTTACCAAAGCTCTTTGGGGTGGTCAAACCAGATGTGTCCAGTTTGTACAGATACTGCACAGTTAGGGGTAAAATGCTGTTATGGGCAGGGTTAATCAATTGTACAGTTGTGCTTAAAATGGGGGTATACAATCCTTCAAATACTACAAAAGTTATGTAAGAGAACTTTTGTTTTTTGTTTTGTAAACAAGTACACCTACTCTTACAGTTTTAGACTTAACAGGTTTTAAAGAATTTTGTATTATATTATATTATATTATATTATATTAACATGACTATAGCGAATGTCTGTCAGCCCCTTTTGACAGAATGGCCTTATAGCTATGTTTTCATAGAATCTGAGCCGGAAAAGTCAGATTGCTATGCCAAGAGTACAACTAATTTGAGATAATGCAAAAAACAGTGTTTGTGAAGTCATTTGAAGACTGAATTGTGTTACAGTGGAAAAAAAACACAACAGCACAATAAAGGGCAAGTGACTCAGGCAAAGTCAGTCAGAAGGGTGTGTGAACATGATTGGCAAACTGGGTGATAAGTATAATGATGAATGCCTGCTCACCAGTAAGTTTATGCTTATTTCCTTACAGTATCTCTTGAGGAGGCCTGCCAATGGTGTGGACAGTTTCAAAAGAAAGATGGTGACTGGGTGAGGAATATTACTGTAGTCATTTGATAGATGTGAAAATATGGCTACTTGTCCTATACTGTATGTTTTTAATCCTAATATTAAAAACATGCGTAATGTTTTAGCAGTTGTTTTATGGGCCCTTGAACCATGAAAAGTAGTGAATTGCCATGTTCTCACATTACTTTTTGTAGTTTTGTGAACAACACCATTTATTAAACAAACAAATCTGCATTTGCAGAATGAAGAATTCAAAATGAAAATAAACTATTATTTATTAGTTATGAAAACATAGCTATAAGGCCATTCTGTCAAAAGGGGCTGACAGACATTCGCTATAGTCATGTTAATATAATATAATATAATATAATATAATATAATACAAAATTCTTTAAAACCGGTTAAGTCTATGGTGATGTTCACAAAACTACAAAAAGTAATGTGAGAACATGGCAATTCACTACTTTTCATGGTTCAAGGGCCCATAAAACAACTGCTAAAACATTACGCATGTTTTTAATATTAGGATTAAAAACATACAGTATAGGACAAGTAGCCATATTTTCACATCTATCAAATGACTACAGAAATTTTCCTCACCCAGTCACCATCTTTATTTTGAAACTGTCCACACCATTGGCAGGCCTCCTCAAGAGATACTGTAAGGAAATAAGCATAAACTTACTGGTGAGCAGGCATTCATCATTATACTTATCACCCAGTTTGCCAATCATGTTCACACACCCTTCTGACTGACTTTGCCTGAGTCACTTGCCCTTTATTGTGCTGTTGTGTTTTTTTTCCACTGTAACACAATTCAGTCTTCAAATGACTTCACAAACACTGTTTTTTGCATTATCTCAAATTAGTTGTACTCTTGGCATAGCAATCTGACTTTTCCGGCTCAGATTCTATGAAAACATAGCTATAAGGCCATTCTGTCAAAAGGGGCTGACAGACATTCGCTATAGTCATGTTAATATAATATAATATAATATAATATAATATAATATAATATAATACAAAATTCTTTAAAACCTGTTAAGTCTAAAACTGTAAGAGTAGGTGTACTTGTTTACAAAACTGTAGGATCACACATGCACATATCACAGGGCCTAAATTCCAGGTGGCCTGAGACAAGGCCGAGTCTGGTACGAGAGGCACCAAAGGGGGGTTACACACATAAACACACACACACAGATAACAAGGGAGGCCAGCACTCCAACTTTTATTGTCCAAAGATTTAGGGACCTACAGACAAGCAGAGTGGACTTCACGGACAGGGGTCCCTCGACTTGGCACACAACTCCCCTCCCCATACATTCTGCCTTACATATCACTCACCCAACAGACGAACACCCTAAAGGAAATTTCATTTAAGTTTGGCTTTTGTATACCCTGTATATTGATTTACTCATGACTACTAGTCTCAATATACAGATAGGTTATGTTTGTATGTGTCCTTAGACAATCTTAGTGCTTTGTGTGCCACCCTTATAACCATGTTCACGGAGTATCACCTATTTTACCCCTTTGCACTTGAACACATATAAATTTAAATAAATAGATTGGTATAGCTACCATTGTATATATGTTCTCATGGTATACCAGAAGAATCTGGAAAGTGAGTGTAACCAATGTGTCCTAACTAGAGTCTTCTTTGTTAAACCCCCCCCCCTTCTCTTCCAACATTCCTTTGTGGTCCTTATCTGATCTTGGTGGACCGTTACAAAGTTTCTTTGTTCTACCATGCTATATTAAAAGGAACCGAATTAAGGTGTATCTTATCCATTTTGGAGAAGATCAATTAGAATAAGCCACACCAAACAAATTATGTTGTGTCCAGATGTGCAACTTATATTGATATTACCACAAACTAAAGGCCACGCCTATCTATGGATAAGATGTGCTGTTTGTAATATGAATATTTGATGTAATATCCGCACAAAGTGTAACATCTGTTGAGGTGCAACCCAAAACACCTGTATCCTATACTGATGTGAATCAGTCACATAGATAAAATAATTAATTGTTTAATCAATTAATACAGAGGGTATGAGGTATGTACCTGTGAAGCTGGTATGGCATGTTTGGTGTCAAACTGATTGTTAATCACCCCTGATTCCAAATCTGGTCAGTGATTACCATAAAAGTGGATGTATCAAAAGTTATAACAGCTTAATGAAAATCATCAGTAAAGGGAGAATCAGTCGGGCCATAAATCTCAAAAGGACTGATACAGACCCCCTTCCGAAAGCCCGCCAAATGGATGGCCAGCCATTGGGCCAGGAGTCGAATTCCTGGTCATCCCTATTCATGAACTTTACAGCATAAAATCCTGGCACCTCAGAACAAAGGCGAGCAGAACAACCGCCAGCCAGCGCAGAGAATAACCGCCAGCCCGAAGGAGAACATCAGCCCGGGAGGAGAGAAGCCCACAAGAAGCCCTCCGGTGAAGGCCCAGCTGAACAGAGAACAGCACCCAAGACAAAGCTTCACCAGGAGAGAGAATCTAAAGGGACTCCACTCCACTGCTCCAAACGCCACGCCTTCCTGAGTGCCATCAGCTCAGCAGCTCTGCCATCAACTGCCAAGACCCCCCCCCCCCCACTCTTCAACCAAGTAAACCAACTTCCTTTCATTCTAACAACTTAAGCTGTTCTGTTAACCTGCTATAAGATTTTAGGGTCGTGTTTCCACAAACTGTGCTTGCTTTGCAGAACAGTATTTCCCATTTAAGGTTACTCATTTAAATCCGGTCATTGCATTTTCATAATTACATCGTTTGTTTTATTCTGTTATTTCGTGTTTATTGTTTGTGTTAGGTGTAATGTCTGTCTTATGTTAGTTGTAGTGTTAGTTAGGAATAAATGCATGTCTTTTACACAACTTCAGCCTCCGTCATTGAGTACTCACACTAAGTTCCTGCCTCTGTGCGATCTTGCTACACGCTCTGAACCTCAAACTCGCCTGAAACATCGCAAGACTCTCTCTCATTGGCCGTGAGGGGAGCTTCGCTACCAATCGTGTACATTACCTGGTGATGCAGCTCGCTGGACGAGCCTTCTAACCAAGGTTACTAAGCGATACTGGTAATTAGTAAATCCCATTTAGGTCTCACATTAACAGACTCACAGGGATACCGCAATTGAGTTTGGAGGAGCCGACCATTCGGCATAACAATTGATTAATAATCAGCATTAAAAAATAATTAATTAAACTTTAATTATATTGGTGGAGAATATTAAAATTTATTTGAGCTAATAATTCCTACAAAACAAAAAACAAAAGTTCTCTTACATAACTTTTGTAGTATTTGAAGGATTTTATACCCTCATTTTAAGCACAACTGTACAATTGATTAACCCTGCCCATAACAGCATTTTACCCCTAACTGTGCAGTATCTGTACAAACTGGACACATCTGGTTTGACCGCCCCAAAGAGCTTTGGTAAGTTAAAGTTTACCTTGCCTTATGTTTCTGTTACAGTTTTTCTGAATTGCTAAAAGACTAAACCTCATTCTTGGAACAAAACTTCCAATTGCCAAAACTCATTTATTGAATCAATCACTCTTTTGGTGAAACTTTAAACACAATTTGCAGATTTGAGCAAAACTCTAAACACATTCCCATTAATCAAAACACATTTTGCACTGTGGTGAACTTTGATGCAAAATAGAAAACACAGGCTGCAGAAGTTCAGCACAGCCACCATACAGTAGTCATCATTTAAACACAATGACTCAAAACTGTTCACACATGTTTCTAAACATGAAAAGAAGCCAAGGAGTGACTAGAACATACAATATGTGCTAGATGAGAGTGCAAGTGCCACTGGTGACTTGAATTTCGACGTCAACGTACAGATGGGTCACACAGAGGATTCTTCCCGCATCACCCAGCAAGGTGTCCCTATTGCTCACTACCGACAGTTACCATACTTATGACCAGAGACCCACACAACAATTACGTTTCAAACTACATTTTCAGACAACTTCACATTATATGTGATCATAGAGCTAAATTATTCCTTATTAGTTATGAAAGATTATTAAATTTCTTACTTACACGGTGACTATACCCTTATTAGACTGCATTTTCCACCATCGCTGATGTATTTACCCGGGACTAAGCTTCTAACTACAGCTCGTGAGTTGTTTGAAATACGCAACTTAAGGACAGTGTTTGCGAACGTTCGTTCGAACTATGGTCTTGGGAAACGCACCACAGTACGGAAAGGTTAAGGAAGAGCTTTTTCCCCCAGGTCATAATGCTCCTAAATCAGGACAATACTCAATGCCTCTAGGTACTGCTTCACCCTGTCCAAATCATTGGCACATTTCTCAGGTCTCTTGCACATTTCACTTATGTATAGATTATGTACAGCTGAACATTTCATATATTTTTTATCTTATTATTTTTCTTATTTTTTCTATATTTTGTTACTCTCTTATCATGCACAGCTGCTCAGAGTGACCAGGGTTACATTCCACTACATGTTGTGTGTACAACTGTGTACGTGACGAATAAACCTTTTGAATCTTCAATCTTCAATTTTGGTTAAGTACAAATTCCTGGCAATATATCACATGTGCTGGGGCCTAACTTCTACGTGCCACTTCCGTGGACTTTTAGTTTAAGATTATGGATGGCAGCTTCCACATGGTTACAGTGTACAGGGCGAAGTGCACATTTAGAAATCCTGCCCCGGGAACTTCCATGCATTTCGTATAGTACAAATTGCCAGCTTTCCGGCAATATATCACATGTCCCGGGACAGGATGTCTACGTGCCACTTCCGTGGACTTTTAGTTTAAGATTATGGATGGCAGCTTCCACATGGTTACAGTGTACAGGGCGAAGTGCACAATTAGAAATCCTGCCCTGGGAACTTCCATGCATTTCCGTATAGTACAAATTGCCAGCTTTCCGGCAGTATATCACATGTCCCGGGACAGGATTTCTACGTAGCACTTCCATGTTTCAATATAACAGATGCTTTAATTGCAATATCCTTTTTCTTTTATTTATTTCGTGTATTAATTCTGATAAAATGGCTTGTAGAGTGGAACCACGTTTCTAGGTAGATATTTCACAGGAGTGCTTTCAAGCTGTACAGTATAGCTGTACTTATATGAGAAAATTTAATCAGATAACACCAAAACAGTTCAATAGTGCTTGGATGTGAGATCTACAGAAATACAGAATTACAATAAAATACTGACATGTTTGGTGAAAGACATATTTATTTATTGATTTATTATGATTTATTTTATTCGTCAGGAACAGGCATCCATGAACAGTGACGTTGGTAGCCATGGACATACACATCTGTCTGACGGGACAAGAGAGGGGAAAAATGCAGATTATCCTCGACCAGAGAACGCTCAACAGATAACATATAGAACATTTTCACATGTTTAACAAATTAACAATGAAATTAATGTTAACATTAAGAACAATACGATTTCGGACATCCGTATTGTACTGACTGCGCAGTTGCACCGCAATGCTGAGCTCCTCCTTTTGTTTACGTTCGGCGGAATCCGGCGGAATCCGCATTTTACCCTCACCCCTAAGTAACACGGCAACTTTCTTTCCGTCATTAATCTCGTTCGCCAAGCAGTACTGTCTAGTCTTTCGTGGCCCAGTCCTCCACCGAACTATCAAAACTGTCAATTTTCCCCACACAACCGGACATTTTTTTTATTTTTTTTTTGCTTTAGTCTGTTCACTTTCCGGTCGTATAATTTGCTTTACTCACAGCCCCAGTTTGCGCTGCGTGTCCTGGGTAGCTAGCCTCTGGAGTCTGGAGCATGCACCTGCTGGGCGATGTTCGTTCCACCCCGTTTTCTTGAAATAGCTCCGTACAGAATCAAGTTTATTTTGATTGTATGGTGTAAATAAAGGTTCGAGTAAACTCTCGTCGCCAATTGTTGTGTCTTACAACATTCTACTTTTAAATAAATTGAGAAAAGCCGTGAGATAACCACTTTCTATACCTTACCTTTTTATTGAACTTGTTGTATAACAGAACTTGTATACGTGCGCATATGCACACATACCGGTTAACAGTATATGTAGATATACGTATATATACACCACAAAAAAGTAGATCCATTAATACAATATACATAACACACTGTACATTTGATTTTGAAATACGTCTAATTTTTAATAATTACCAACATCAGAAAACTGCAAAATGTAAATACAAAATCAGTGTATCAATTATTTATTAAATGAAAACAATACCCATATAGAATATCTATTTCAAATTTAATAAACAATGTAATTAGATTCAGTTTTACTTTTCATTAGTTTATATACCAATATTAAAGATTACCAGCAAGTGGCAGCAAAGCGTTGGTGAAGAAGAGGCTATCAGCAGTACAACGCACCAGCTGTACAGGTTCCCAGCAGACAGTCCAACACTGCAGATCAACCTCTCTGCATAGCAAATGTGCCAGTGTTAAATTAACACTGCATGGTGTCTATATGTGACCACACCATTCAGTGTTACCTTTAACACTTTTCAGTGTGCAGTGAGTGTTGTTTTTACAGTGTTAATATTTATTAACTCTTATAGTGTTCAATTTACAACCTAGAGTGTTAGGACAACGTGTCTCCACCTCTTCCCAAATTGCAAGCCCATATGGGTGGCACACAAGTACAAAATGGGTGGCCCATATCTGCCCTATTTTAATGTGCACTCATTTGAACTCATTTGGGCATTCAGCTGCTGTGTTTTACTAACCCACCATAATAAGAAAGACTTAGACCAATATAGCCTTTTTTCTTTTTATGCAAGTTTTATTTCAGTTCAGCTCATAATAATCAAAAGACTGTGCTGAGAATCTTCTGTGGTATGAAAGTGATTGAAATGTAAGGCACCAAACATAGATTATGAAGCTAGATTCTGTTAGACTGCATCACATAATTATTTAGAAGGGCTGAAGGAGTGTATTCCCGCTAAAGCAGATATAATGGATGGTGGCCTCATTGGTTTTAGACCGCAACTTGTGATAGAACAAATCAAATCACTTTGCTCATTTAATATTAAGATTTTCATTAAGCTTAATTTTTAGAAACCCACCACGATCGAGGCTGGTATGGCACTGATATTAGTCTTGACCACATTTCATTATCTGTATTTTTGAGTTGCCTGTTGTATGTTAATTGATGTGGGCAGTGTAGTTCTTATATGTGCATCCCTGTAGTAATCTCAATTGTAAAGATACAGAAGATCCAAATAATCTTCCTGGGAAGAGCAGACTTATAAAAGAAACAAAATGAGTGGTTTTTCCATAGCATTTTCCTCCCAGCCAATGCCTTCTCTCGTCAAGCCATAGAGGCTAAACCACCCCACCGGGTGTGGATATCCACAAGTTGTGGATAGCTTTAAATGTAGCCATTTCGGTGGTTTTTGTTCTCTTGCCTTATTCATCACAATCGCGGTGGATAAAAAAAAATCTATTAAGTGAAAAACAGTACTGTGTTATGCTATGCAAATATACATCCAGCACCATTGGTCTACAGGGGAGTGGGTGGTACCAGGAGCTGCACGGAAAAGGGTAGCACAACTGTCCTGACACTTTTCCACATATGTTAATCATCCAAAGGCAGGACTGGCAGACAAACATACTCCCACACCATTAATATAAATACACCAATCTGGAAACACGTCCTGTATATCTCCAAGAGTTCTTGCTGTGATGCAGTAACAACAACATTCTCCCAGCTCTCTAATATTCAAGATTTGTCAGAACCGAACCAGCAAAACTTTAATACAAAACAAGAAAAAGCTGTAAGGTCCTGTTTGGTCAGAGTCTTTCTCATGATGGTGGGTAAATCTGGGATGGCTCTTCAGATCCTCATGATGTCTTGTTCGCATATTAAAATGGGGCAGATATGGGGAGGTGGAGACTCTTTGACAACACTCTATGTTGTAAATTGAACACTATAAGAGTTAATAAATATTAACACTTTAAAAACAACACTCACTGCACACTGAAAAGTGTTAAAGGTAACACTGAATGGTGTGGTCACATATAGACACCATGCAGTGTTAATTTAACACTGGCACATTTGCTGTGTGTGTTTAACTGACTCTCATGCTATGACTGTACAGACTGAGCAGGGCCGTGTGAGAGAGACCTCACTGCAGTTAGCATAACCATTTATTTACAGCTTATTCTGCTCCACAAAGGTCATCCCCCTCCCAGCTTCCTCTGACCAGAGAGACTCACAGAAAATGACTACAGCATAAACTGAGACACTCCAAAAATATAAAGATACATTTCATACAAATACAGAGTAACCCTGCTGATACAGCCTTGGGGTTTGTTAATTTATTTACATTAATGTGTATGATTTGTGTATGCTTATTATTTTAACAGGATTAATAAGATTATATATTTAATCATAATTCCCTAAGACCCGTGGTTTGTATTGGCCCCTCCCTCTGCTTCTCTCTGATTGGTTCCCCTCTTTCTATAGGAGCTCCAGTGCAGCTGAATGGCGATGATGGTGCAAATCAGATAAAACACACCAGTCCCAGCTTTCAGTACAGCATCCAGAACCTGCTCCCACCTGTCAGACATATAATACATCAGTGTGTCTGTCTGTCACACGTATCACATTTAAACCTGAAGAACAATGCAGTGAATCTACTCTGACAGAATTATAACCACCTTGATGACCAACAGCAGCACCAATAAGTCAAATCCTACATGCTTTATAGCAACACGGTTCAGCCACATCTGTACTATTACACAGGATACATGTGAGGAATGGGAGACATTAACAAAGAGCATAAAAATAGCTATAGTGAAATTTACTGCTGGTTGTATTAAGATTTTTACACAATATTGCACAATATCAAGGCCTGTAGGGATAGCCTACAGGCCTGTAGGCTATCCCTAGTAGTATGAGGCTCAGCCTGGAAGATTTGCAATCTCACATAAATTATATTCAAGAAAAAAACATTCTTATTTCTGTGTGATCAAGTAAATGCTTCTTGCTGCATCACCACACTACTGTAGATGCTGTTGAATACTTACCTCAGTTTTTCATTATTTGATCCGTCTTAATCGTGTCCCGAAAAATGACCAGCAGTGGAAACAGGAGAAAGGATTGTTAATTAAAGAAAATAATCATTTTTGGTTAGTTATGTTTTTCGGTACATCTGTACAGAGACGTAAAACTACAGCCATCCACCCATCTATCTTCTAACCCTCATCCTGCTCAGGGATGCGGGGCCTGGAGCCTATCCCAGGCAGGACAGGGCACAGGGATAGAGTACATCCTGGACGGGATGCCAGTCAGTCACAGGGCACATAGACACACACTCTCTATTAGAGGCACCAATTCGCCTGACTGCATGTCTTTGGACTGTGGGAGGAAACCCACACAGCACATGGAGAACATGCAGACTCCACACACACAGAGCAGAAGTCAGATTCAAACCTCTATGGCAGGTAACAATCCAGGATGAGCTGCCAACCCATCACAGGGCACACACATACACCATTCACTCACACACACACACACACGCACCTATGGGCAGTCTGGTAACTCCAATTAGCCTCAGCATGTTTTTGGACTGTGGGGGGAAACCAGAGTGCCTGGAGGAAACCCCACAATGACATAGACTTAGAGAGATCATGGAAACTCCACACACATGGTGTCACGTTCGGCAGGCAGGCGAGTGGGGAAGCAGGCGAGATCAGCCGGATAGACGGGTAAACGGGGTGTTACGTGCCGTAAGTTCGGGTTACGTGCCGTACGGGATATGTGCCATAAGTTTCAGGTACGTGCCGTAAGGAGGATGCCTGCAGGTCCTTTGGACGTCCTGCCCACTCGCCGATTGGTCACCCGCCCCCTCGACTCCGCCCTCAGGACCTGACCCCGCCTCCCTTGCCCTCGGAGCCGTTTCCGGTTCACCGGCTGAAGAGTTCGCCGCTTCGTCCCTTCGTTGCCCGCTACTTGCTTCTCGCCTGCTAGCTCGCTCTTTGTTCGCTTTTGCTTTATTAATTGATTGTGTATGACTGTTTTGCCCTTGACTTTCGATTCTCGCCTCGCCCTTATTTGTACTTTCGCCTTGGTTTCTGATTGCTTGATTGGTTTTGGACTTTCGCCTGTGTTTCGACTTCGCCTCTCGGTTTTCCCTTTTGATACCTTTGCCTCGGCTTGGTGTTTCGTGTTCACTAGGTGTGTAGGGAGTGTCTGCCTTTTTGGTTTATTCGTTAACGTGGGGATTATTGTTTGTTTGGTCAGGGAGATAGATTTAGGCATTGTTGTTTCGTTTCACCATTTTCTTTGTGTTCACTTAGGTAGCTCAGCTTGGGTTACTCGGTAGATGTGCTTTTGTTTGTTTCTTTGGCCTTTGTCACTCCTGACGTTCGTTACACCTAGTGTTTGTACTGTGTTTGTGAAAAACTATAAAAAAAAACTATAAAAAAAGACTCCCTCTGTGTCCCGTGTTCCCTTCTCCTAGCCCTAGTTGTCCTGTCCTCCCCAATCCCTCCTTCCCTTTCACTTTGTTGCGGTCCAACCCTAGACTGGATCGTAACAAAATTGGGGGCTCGTCCTTTCCTTCTTTCCTTTTCGTGCTTGTCTGGCGGATTTTTTTTGTGTGGGGGGTGTTGTGGTAATTGCAGTAATCGTGATGGCCCAATTCGACCTTGTTGCGTTCACCCTTTACCCCACACTCGAACAATTTGATGTGTGCCGCAAGGATGATCTGCTACAGATAGCAGACTTCTTTAACATTTTGGTTCCCGCTGAGGCTTCCAAGCGGGTCGTTAAGAAATTTCTGCTCGATGAATTGGTTCAGCAAGGTATACTGCCTGAGTTGGGTGGATCCCCTAGTGTTGCTGCCACCCCGGTTCGGATGTCTGCTGTAGCGGAGGCCAGCAGCGACGATCCAGGGAGTGGACACCGCATGGATCTTGGAGATCCCCGCTCAACCAGGGAGGACCTACTGCTGACAATTAAGTTACGGGAGTTAGAGCTTGAGATTAAGAGACAGGAGTACCAGGCTCAGCTACTCCGTGTCCGGGCTATGGAGATGGAGGCTGAGAAGGAGCTGGAGTTACGTCGGATGAGCATGGGCGACCAAAAACCGATGCCTCTTCCGCGTAAAGCACCCACACCAGGTACGCCTCCACCCGCAGCTCGCTCCGCCCGAGACCAGGCTGACGGCCAAGACGCTCCTAGACCCCGTCCCCGGTCTCCCTTGAGCTCGCCTGTCTCCCCGGAAATTGGTAGATCGAGCTTTGATGTGAGCCGACACATCGGTCTTGTTCCTGTGTTTCGGGAAAATGAGGTAGACGCCTACTTTTCCATTTTCGAGCGCATTGCTATGACATTGAACTGGCCCAAACACCTTTGGTCATTGTTACTGCAATGTAAGCTTGTGGGTAAGGCACAGGAGGTTTGTTCGGCTCTCGCGTTAGAGCAGAGCCTGGATTACGACATTGTGAAGGCTACTGTGCTTCGCGCTTATGAGTTAGTGCCGGAAGCTTATCGGCAGAACTTCCGAAAGCTTCCCAAATCTGCCAGCCAAACATACGTGGAGTTCGCACGCGAGAAAGCCGTCTTGTTTGATAAGTGGTGCGGCGCTAGTGGTGTGTTTACCTTCGACCAGCTTAAGGAACTGGTCTTGTTAGAGGAATTTAAGAACTGTGTTCCTGATCGAGTGGTAGTGTACCTGAATGAGCAAAAGGTCACTTCGCTAACTGAAGCTGCCACCCTCGCTGACGAGTTCGTTTTGACCCACAAAACGGTGTTTGCTCCGATTCCTTTGCCTCGTAAAACTCATCCAGTTGTATCCTCCCCCTCGTCAGTATCGTCTCACACCACCCGTGGAGAAACGCGAGTGCTTTTACTGCCACGAGGTGGGCCATATCATTTCTGTGTGCCCTGCATTAAAGCGCAAGGAAGCTCGTACAGCAACCAGAAAAGTGAATGTTGCTGCCTGCCCCAACAGTTCTTCACCCTCGTCCTCTCGTATCGACGCTGCTTTTGAACCATTTGTATTTACTGGTTCGGTTTCGCTCAGTGTGACTGATGCTCGGCACCCTGTGACTATCCTGCGGGATACGGGAGCCGCTCAGTCCTTCATGGTGGAAGGAGTTATTCCCCTATGTGACGAAACGTACTGTGGTACGGATGTGTTGGTGCAGGGAATTGATTTGTGTGTGGCTGGAGTTCCCCTGCACACCGTTTATTTGTGTACTCCCGATTTCTCGGGGTACGTGCGAGTAGCTGTCCAGCCCCAGTTACCTGTCCCAGGCATTACGTTTATTCTTGGGAATGACATAGCGGGGAAGAGAATCGTTCCTCTACCTGAAGTCGTTCTGGACCCTGTGTTATGTGAAAATGATGTAGCGGTGGAACACCCGACGGTGTTTCCTGCGTGTGTGCTTACTCGTGCACAGCGGCGTCAGCTCGCCGACATTGACCTCGAGGACACGTTCATGTCCGTGCCACTGTTGGACCAACCCTTGAAAATTGAGTCTGTGGCCCCGGTTCCTGATAACTTTATCTCCCCTGAAGTTCCGTTCTGTTTGTTTTCTTATGTTTATTTTGTGGTTTTTGTTGTTTTTTGTTTGGGATCTGTGTATTTTGGTGACCCGTGTGGGTTCACTCTTGTGTGGGGGGGTGTTACGTGGCGTAAGTTCGGGTTACGTGCCGTACGGGATATGTGCCGTAAGTTTCGGGTACGTGCCGTAAGGAGGATGCCTGCAGGTCCTTCGGACGTCCTGCCCACTCGCCGATTGGTCACCCGCCCCCTCGACTCCGCCCTCAGGACCTGACCCCGCCTCCCTTGTCCTCGGAGCCGTTTCCGGTTCACCGGCTGAAGAGTTCGCCGCTTCGTCCCTTCGTTGCCCGCTACTTGCTTCTCGCCTGCTAGCTCGCTCTTTGTTCGCTTTTGCTTTATTGATTGATTGTGTATGACTGTTTTGCCCTTGACTTTCGATTCTCGCCTCGCCCTTATTTGTACTTTCGCCTTGGTTTCTGATTGCTTGATTGGTTTTGGACTTTCGCCTGTGTTTCGACTTCGCCTCTCGGTTTTCCCTTTTGATACCTTTGCCTCGGCTTGGTGTTTCGTGTTCACTAGGTGTGTAGGGAGTGTCTGCCTTTTTGGTTTATTCGTTAACGTGGGGATTATTGTTTGTTTGGTCAGGGAGATAGATTTAGGCATTGTTGTTTCGTTTCACCATTTTCTTTGTGTTCACTTAGGTAGCTCAGCTTGGGTTACTCGGTAGATGTGCTTTTGTTTGTTTCTTTGGCCTTTGTCACTCCTGACGTTCGTTACACCTAGTGTTTGTACTGTGTTTGTGAAAAACTATAAAAAAAAACTATAAAAAGACTCCCTCTGTGTCCCGTGTTCCCTTCTCCTAGCCCTAGTTGTCCTCTCCTCCCCAATCCCTCCTTCCCTTTCACTTTGTTGCGGTCCAACCCTAGACTGGATCGTAACAGGGGTTTAATGGTCACGAAAGGACTGAGAGGCATGAACATCCGGACAATACAATGACAGATCTGCGAGACAGTGGGAGACGCGGACTAATATACACCAGACAAGTCAAAAGGAACAGGAAACAGGTGATGAAAATCAGGGATTAACATGAGGTAACGAGGTGGGCGTGGCAAACACGAGGATCGGACGGAGCTGGGCGTGACACATGGAACCCGGTTTGAGACCCAGGTCCCAGAGGTGTGAGGCAACAGTGCTGACCACCATGCCGCCCCATTAAAAAGTACAGTGATACCTCAGTTCTCGAACTCATTAGAACTCGAATTTCTTAAACTCGAACCAACCAGTTCGAAAAAAAAAAAAATACCTAGAACTCGATCTGAATCTCAGAAGTAAAACCGTGAACGCCGACCTAAGATAACTTGTACGCGCGGGGAAATGAGTCAGGTGGCACGTCTCTCAGCGGAAACAAATGGTAACGCTTCAGTCTCAGCGCATTCCCTGTGATAGCACCGTGCATGTTTACACTAACTGATTATATATATTTAGACAGTAAAAATACATTTTTACTGTATTTTTTATGTACAAAAGACAGTGACAGTAACAGTAATTATTATTATATAATAAAATACATTTAAAAATAAAGATTTCTTATTAATTATTTTAATGTTAATAATAAACGATTAATACATTTAATTATAATAATATTGTCGTGCCGAGCGGGGACGGAACGGAGACAAAGGCGCAGACATCAGGGAATCGGGGAATACGGGGTTTAATTACAGGTAAGGCAGGCAAAACGCTGACGGACAATACAATGACTGGACTGGGGAAACAAACTGAAACGCGGACGAAATACAGAGGGCTAATGACAACAACCAGAAACAGCTGATCACACGGGGATTCCACACGAGGTTAACGAGGGGGCGTGGCACAAGGAAGGAGCGGGCGATCGAGGCAGGACACATTGTTTGGATACATTTATTTTCTTACTTTACAAATTACTGTTTTGATAAATTTGCTTAGATGTGTTTAGTACAGTATATGCTCTTCTTGTTTTATCCGGTTCATTTTGTGTTTAAATGCTAAAAAAAAAAACATGTTTAGGTGTAATTTTTTTGGGGCCGGGAACCAATTAATTGGTTTTCCATTATTTCTTATGGGGAAAATTCGATCAGAACTCGAACGTTTTAGGATTCGATCCGGAGTTCTGAACAGATTAAGTTCGAGTTCTGAGGTACCACTGTAACCCTAATTCATATAAATATTCCAATTTAACAGCTGATAAATAGGGAAATTTAACTTATTTCTCAGTGGTTGAGATGCTTCAAAAAGTGGCTCATAATATTTAAATTCATAAATCATAAATTAATTTTTAATTCATAATTTTGTAAATTGCACAAGTTTGCAATAACTTGAGGGTAATTTATTCACCCTGGTGTTTGTTGGTAATACCCTGGCAAACACAGCCCCCCCACCACACTGTAAAAAAAAAATGTTCAGCCAACTTCAGGCAACATGCTGCGATACATTTTTGAGTTAAGCTAGTCAACTCAGTTACAAACGTTTAACAAACCTATAGACAGAGGTTCAGCTAACTTTGACTTCAGAGTTAAGGCAACACTGTAATACAAGTTAGATTAACTTAGGTACATCTAGACATCACACCGCACCACACAGAGGGAAGGGGGGGCGATTAGCCACTCATCCCCCCCTCATTATCTTAACTGCATTTTAGACATACATCCACGTCACACCACTCATCCACATAGGGCCTTGGAGGGCGGAGGGAGCTGTGCAGGTCCTGGGTCGGCTGCTTCTGCAGCCCGCAGCTGGACTGCACAGCTCCCTTCCCCTCTATTTTAACTCCACTATAGACACTTAGGGCTTGGGGGGGGCGATGGGTGTCTTTTCCCCATATGCTCCCCCATATCTCAACGACACCTTAGTTCACACACATGTACACCATCAATGATCAAGGTGGGTGGGGGGCGGTTGGGGGGGGGGCGGGGTGAGGGGTCCTGGGTGTGGCGGGGGTGGCGGGCGCCGGCGGGTGGGCTCGGGGGTGGGGCGGCCGCATCTGTGGGGCGCTGCCGGTCTCCGGCGGGGTGCCTGCTCGCCTGCGATCTGGGGGGGTGGGGAACATCCTCTGGGCCGTCCACTGGGCAAGTCCAGGGCATCTGCTGCCGGGCTTCAAAGACGAGCAGGTGTGACTGGGAGTGTGTGTCTGAGTGTGTGTATGAGTGCGTGCATGGATCGGTGTGTCTGCATGTTTGTCCTGGTACGGGGAGCACGTGGATGATGGGGCGGTGTGGGGGCGGCAGTGAGGGGACTTGGGGGAGGGAGGGTGCGGGGGCTGGGGAGGGAGGGTTGGGATCTGGGTGGGGGAGGGGGGGTCGGGGTAGCCAGGGGCGGGTGTGCTTGGTGGCTCTCGGGGCGTCCCCCTGGTCCCCCGGGTGGGGGTTCTTGGGGGGGGGCGGGTCTCCCCGGGGCTGGCGGGGCCCCCGCGGGGTGTGCGGGTGCTCCGGGCTCCGGGTCCCGCCTGTGGCCGTGGGGTTCCTGCCTCGTGCTTGCCGGTGGGGGGCGCCCGGTGCCTCCTTCCCTGCCTTCCTTGGGTGGGCGCGCAGCCTTCCGGTGGCAGGGGCCCGGGTACCTGGCCACTGTGGGGCGGCTGGGTCCGTGACCCGTCGGGGCTCTCCCGGCCGTCTGGGGGCCCCGGGGCGGCGTTGTTGTGGCCTCGCACACACACTGGGAATCATTCCATGTTAACCTGCACACTCATACATACACTCACAACACACAAACATACACACATACACATATGCGTACACACACACATGCACGTACATATGCACACGCACACACATACACTTAGAACGCACACACACATAGACATGCACGCACACGCACACACACGAGCGCCTGGGGCTCTCTTCCCCTATTTTATCCCTCTTTCCCCTTGTCTGGGTGTGTGTGTGTGTGTGTGTGAGAGTGTGTGTGGGGGTTGGTGTGTGGCTTCCACTCCCTCCTCTCGGATGCGGATGCGGGTACGACAATGTTTGGACGGTGTTCCTGGTGGTCTGCTTGTGCCTACTGTATATATTTATTTTCTTTCGTTGGTATTGACGTGTTTGGTTCCAGGAGCGGATACTGGCACAGGCACGGTCCCATGTCGTGGCGGTACCACTGGTTTCTTTGTGTGTACACTGTTTGTGTGTGTCCCTGGATCTTATCTTTCAGATACAGCAGCTGGTGTGATGATACGGTGTAAAGCAGCAAGATGCAGAAGCTGTCCTCATCACTCTTTCCTTTTTTTGTTCTATTGTTTGTTATGTATTATTTCTCTTTCCCTGTCTCTCTCTCTCTCTCTCTGACCCCCCTCCTTATTTTATTTTTATTATGCATTTATTTATTTTACTGTCTCTCACCCCTTTCTCTCCTTTCTCACTTTCTCTCTCGATTTTTTTCCCACTAACCCCCCCCTGTCAGCTCCGGCTTTGTGGCGCATTGACATATAACTGATTAATAAAGAGTATACCTCAAGTAACAAGAGGAGCTTAAATCCGAAGCTCCACTTGTTAAAATAAAAGTGTTGGCACAATAAGGCACCCAGACTAACATCCTGCTTGCTAAACTGCCGACACGACAGGGAGGGGGAAAAAAAAAAAAAAAAAAAAAAAAAAAAAAACTTAGGTACAAAGTTTCAGTTAACTTGGATTGTTAAATTGTCAACACTATTTTGCAAGTTTGATTAACATACGTACAGAGGTTTAGTCAACTTTGTTTGAGGAGTCAAATTAAATTTAAATAAACCTGCCTTGTTAATGTTTTCATTAACTTTTTTAAATAGCAAGATTCAACTGTAATATTTCAAGTTGCCTTGTT
The DNA here is from genome assembly GCF_048594095.1 of Paramormyrops kingsleyae. Taxonomy (NCBI): domain Eukaryota; kingdom Metazoa; phylum Chordata; class Actinopteri; order Osteoglossiformes; family Mormyridae; genus Paramormyrops; species Paramormyrops kingsleyae. The sequence goes on along the minus strand of NC_132800.1, from coordinate 47,971,704 downwards.
TAGAGTAATAAAAAACTTATATTACCATTATAACCCACTGAAAAAAGTGTCACAAGGATGTAGCTGGTTTGACCTAAAAATTTCACGTAGGATTGATGTATAATTTTCTGTAATGTGTTCAACTTCAATTTTTTAGCTGCCTCATTTTAATATGCGCACAAAAAGTCATGAGGATCAGAAGAGCCATCCCAGATTTACCCACCATCATGAGAAAGACTCTGACCAAAAAGTACCTTACAGCTTTTTCTTGTTTTATTTTGAAGCTTTGCTGGTTCAGTTCTGACTGATCTTGGAGTTTAGAGAGCTGTGGTCTTGGTGGTTTTATAGCATGTTGACATGAAGACAGATAAAAAACTCTAGGAAATCTACTGGGTGTGTCTACAGAGTGATATGTATTTTAATGTTGTAGTGGTGTATTTGATTGCAGGTCCTGCCCTTGGATGATTAACATATGCAGAAAAGTTTCAGGACAGTTGTGATACCCTTTTCTGTGCAGCTCCTGGTACCACCCACTCCCATTTAGACCAATGGTGCTGGATGTATATTTGCATAGCATGATTGTAACGGAGTGTGCCCGAGCGGAGAAGGGGGTCAGCACCGAATGATGGACAGATGCACAGGGGTCTTCAAACAAAAGACATTTCCTTTATTAATTTCCTTTTTACGTTACCAGCAGGACACAACGCAGCATACCCATACTCAGGGGCGGATTAACGCACAGGCTAGATATGGCTTAAGCCTAGGGGCCCCACGTGTGCCAGCCTGCAAGGGGGCCCCCATTGGCGCGGAGCGGGGCTGGGTTGGGGGGCCCACAGACTACTGTAGCCTAGGGGCCTCCGTACACCTTAATCCGCCCCTGCCCATACTGTACCTCCTCTCCCTGCAGAGGCAAAAAAATCTCCTGACTGAGCCGCGCAGGACACATTTAAAATGTTAGGCAATACCACTGATCGCTCCCTAATCAATCAGCTGTCAAACGCATGCCTTACCATTTTCCACATTTTGCCAGCACAGTATACCTTCCCGACCCACTGTATTACGGCATAAAACATCAAGTAACACAACATTAATTTAATAACAAAATACCATACTTAACCCCCCTGCTCTAATGAGCTCTCCCACCGTAAAGCGCGACCCGAGCACAGAAAAACTTCTCCCGACCGGCATTCCGGTTTCCTGGAGCACACCTGTAAGACCAACACCAGCAACCCGCCGCAAACATCGGTAAGTTATTATAAATGAACGCATGCTCTAACATCGTCTATTCATAACTAGCGGGGAAACCGCTAATTTACAGGGACAGACGTATTGCGCTCTGTCACAATGATACAGTACTGTCTTTGATTTAAGATTTTTTTTAATCCACCATGATTGTGATGAATAGGGCAAGAGAACAAAAACCACATAAGTGGCTTTTGTTTGCTTACCAGTGACTAGTTAAGATTGACTAGCCTCTATGGTTTAAAGAAAATGATATGGAAAATGAACTGCTTTGTTTCTATTCTCAGCCAAGACTCTAAGAAATGCATCCAGACCATACGTACCTCCATAATTGATATGCTTTGACAGAATGTGCTGCAAAGCATAATAAGGTTTCTTGGGGGATGTATATACATAAGAATAACAATACTTAAACCCAGAAAACAAAGCTAATCAATGTGGCAAAGACTAATATCAGTGCCATACCATCCTCAATCGTGGTGGGTTTCTAAAAATTATACTTAATGAAAATCTGAATATTAAATGAGCAAAATGATTTCATTGGTTTTCCAATCGAAGTTGTGGTCTAAAGACAAAAGGTACTGTTTCTGGCCACTGTATCTTGTTTATAACTATTTATGCAAGGATGCAACAATGTGTTGTAATAAAGTGGACTGTTGCAGTAAACTGGCTTTTGGGTTATTTAGTTGTTTCAAATTATATTCATTAGTTGAGCATGAGCAGTTTTATTGGTTTTAAGTGCAAAAATCTAATGTATTAGATTGACTACTTTAAGTTGAACTGACTTGAAAAAATTATATTAACCAAACTTGAAAAAAGTTTGAAAAAATTAAGTAATATTTTAAGTTGATCCAGTGTTTCCTTTTTAGCCTGAAGGTTCTAATGGTAATATGTTTTTTAGTACTCTAAACAAGGCAACTTGAAATATTACAGTTGTCTGCCAGTCCTGCCTTTGGATGATTAACATATGTGGAAAAGTGTCAGGACAGTTGTGCTACCCTTTTCCGTGCAGCTCCTGGTACCACCCACTCCCCTGTAGACCAATGGTGCTGGATGTATATTTGCATAGCATAACACAGTACTGTTTTTGACTTAATAGATTTTTTTTTATCCACCGCGATTGTGATGAATAAGGCAAGAGAACAAAAACCACCGAAATGGCTACATTTAAAGCTATCCACAACTTGTGGATATCCACACCCGGTGGGGTGGTTTAGCCTCTATGGCTTGACGAGAGAAGGCATTGGCTGGGAGGAAAATGCTATGGAAAAACCACTCATTTTGTTTCTTTTATAAGTCTGCTCTTCCCAGGAAGATTATTTGGATCTTCTGTATCTTTACAATTGAGATTACTACAGGGATGCACATATAAGAACTACACTGCCCACATCAATTAACATACAACAGGCAACACAAAAATACAGATAATGAAATGTGGTAAAGACTAATATCAGTGCCATACCAGCCTCGATCGTGGTGGGTTTCTAAAAATTAAGCTTAATGAAAATCTTAATATTAAATGAGCAAAGTGATTTGATTTGTTCTATCACAAGTTGCGGTCTAAAACCAATGAGGCCACCATCCATTATATCTGCTTTAGCGGGAATACACTCCTTCAGCCCTTCTAAATAATTATGTGATGCAGTCTAACAGAATCTAGCTTCATAATCTATGTTTGGTGCCTTACATTTCAATCACTTTCATACCACAGAAGATTCTCAGCACAGTCTTTTGATTATTATGAGCTGAACTGAAATAAAACTTGCATAAAAAGAAAAAAGGCTATATTGGTCTAAGTCTTTCTTATTATGGTGGGTTAGTAAAACACAGCAGCTGAATGCCCAAATGAGTTCAAATGAGTGCACATTAAAATAGGGCAGATATGGGCCACCCATTTTGTACTTGTGTGCCACCCATATGGGCTTGCAATTTGGGAAGAGGTGGAGACACGTTGTCCTAACACTCTAGGTTGTAAATTGAACACTATAAGAGTTAATAAATATTAACACTGTAAAAACAACACTCACTGCACACTGAAAAGTGTTAAAGGTAACACTGAATGGTGTGGTCACATATAGACACCATGCAGTGTTAATTTAACACTGGCACATTTGCTGTGTGGCCTGAAACAGCTTTTTGAAGGACATTATGTGCCAGTTAACTGTCATTTGTTAGGGGACAGTGGCTATCCATGCAAACCATGGCTCCTCACACCTTACCTCCACCCAGACCCAGGACCACAGCTAAACTACAACAGGTACTAAACAGTAGACTAACAGTGAATCATTGTGCATGAAAATAAAGTGTACTTACAAATGTGCTCGAATATACTACAAACAAGAGAAGGTTCTTTAATCAAACATATCCACATTATTGTTGAGTACATTAGGCCACCTTAACTTATATCTTTTGATATTTTCTCTTTTAGAGCCCACAAGAAAACACGTTCAGTAGTTGAGCGGGGTATTGGCCAGCTGAAGAGGAGGTTTCATGTGTTGCATGGAGAAGTGCGCCTGTCACCAGCTAAGGTCTGCAAAGTCATTACAGCCTGTGCAGTGCTTCACAACATCTGCAAAGTACGACAAATCCCCGAACCTCTCGAAAGCAGCCATGGTAACAGTGATGAAGGTGATTGTAATGAATATGATGAAGACATTCAGTTTACCCAGGGGAGAGACATGTCCCAGAGTGGGCTTCGTCACAGAGCTCAATTTACAAATTTGCATTTTAGGTAAGTGACAGTAACTGCTGTCTGTAGCCCATTGAACAAATATTCCATACAACTATAGTTGAACACAAATGCTGTTATAAAGACCACATGACCATGATATACTTTTTATTTTTCATTCTTTTTATATTTTAGCAGCTCAATTTTTAGCTTATAATACTCCTGTAAACAGAGAATTTTTTTGTGCTGGGTGAGAGTATCAGTTTTGATCTCCAATTTTCTGTCCAGCAGGGATGGTGTTGAGGTGGCTGCAGCAGGCTGGCTTATCTGATACACTGGCCGAGGGTCGCACACCTGCGACGTTGACGGTCGCGGTTCCTCTGACGGTTCCATGCTGCAAAAAATGCAGAAAACAATACTTTTGTTTATTGTTTTGTTTGTTGTTCACATGCGAGTGCACAAAAGATGGTACATTGTCTATATATTAAACAGCACTTGTTCTTGACAAATAAAATTTGATTTGAATTTGAAATGTCACATACACAGTCATACACAGTCATACACTGTACGATATGCAGTGAAATGGTTATACGACCGCCCGTGACCTTAAAAATAAAAGCTTATTAATAGGAAATAAATATGAATAAAAAGAAATACAATAGAAAATACATTTAGCTAGGATAAAAATATTCTGTACAATATAGAAAATATAGAAATTTTAGTATAAATAAAAAATAAAAAATATCTATTTATTTGCCTATTGTACACTTTAAAAATTTTGTCCTACCTTTGTTGCATTCCCATTAGCTGGATCATTGAGCTGTCTGTGCCTTCCTTCAGCCCAGTGACAGATATTTCTGAGTGTCCAAGTACATTAAATACAGTTTCCGCTACCTGAGGCAGTTGTTTAGCAGGTGGTCCTCCACCTAAAAACACAGTAGCTTAGGTGTATAGTTCTGTAGGCATATTCAATCAAGCCAGATATAGTAACAAACTGCAATAATCACTCACCTGTGCTTGAAGAATCCCGTTTGTGTGCTGCAATCTCCCTCCTGGCTTGAGACTGCAACACATACCACCGCTTTTCACATTCCTCACTGGTGCGCACAACCAGAGGGAAAGAGGAGTTTATCTGCTGAGATATTTTCTCCCAGGTCTGCCTCTTTCCTTGAGCTGTGACACCGGAGCCAAATTTACCTTTTAAAATGGCTTTCTTTTCTTCAACTAACTGAGCTAAAAGTAAACACTGCTCTTCTGTCCAATTTGGTTTTCGTGGTCTTTTACTTCCTTCCATCTCTCTTGGATTGTTGGCTACATACCATCCAAAAGTGCATCTTAAATAGACTGGCCTGCAATCATGTACATTGGTAAAAGCTGAGCCATTTTGCTCCAATCAATCTGAAATGGATTACAAGTAATAAAATCAGTATGGTAAATAAATGTAAGAACGTAAACATACAGTAGTAACTGCTGCGTGGAAATTGGTTGCTTTAAAAGTAGACACATTTTTAACATTTGGCTATTTTAATTAACTTTAATATATTTTGCCTATAACAGAAACTTTGCATAAAGTATCCTGTAGTCATGATTATACAATTTCTTTATATACAAACATTATGATTTCACTGTCTATTCTATTATCATATATTCTATTTTTACCAAGAGTCCATTTTAAGAGCTTTACAGATTTTTTTTTTTGTTATCAACCAATCACAGTCCTTGAATTGCTGCATCATCCCTAGCAACGGAGTCGACCACACCTCCTCACTAAGATAAAGGTTTTTGTACTTTCCTTACTCAGAGTTGCTCTAAGAAGTTTTCTAAATCACTTTTAGTCTAAGACACCCAGCTAGGACTTTTTAGGCTAAGATAGGAGCTCTCTGAGAGCATTCTAAGAAGCTTTGTGAATACGGGCCCAGGAGTTTATCCATGTGTTTCCCAGTCTAGAGAGAACTGATTAGCAAGTACTATATTGATGGTAAAATGTATAAACAAAATTACATAAAAACATGCATATAAGAAATAAGAAAATAAAAATTAATGGAAATGTAGTACAATAAATAAATTTAAAAAGTAAGAGTTAAATTAAAATCAAATTAAATGTGTCATTAAAAACTTTATAGTGGACTTGACAAAAACCATAGGAGAACCTTGAAAGCAAGAGAGAAGGTGGGTCTTTAGTTTAAGATATATACTCTTCAATAGTAATGCAGGAATTAATGTGGAGACTATTCCAAAGTCAGGGGGCAGCTACAGAGAAAGACCGGGGAGGTTGAATATGGAAATAGCAGATCTTACATGTATTGTGGGGCTAATCCATTGAGTGCTTTGAAATCAAATAGCAGAGTTGTAAGGAAAGCACTGCAGAGAGAGACGCTGGTATTCCAGTGAGGAATGGATACAGATAAAATAAAACCAAAATATGACACAGAAGGTGAGACTGACCTCAGGCCTCAAGCTGATGAAGGAGGGATGTCTGCCTCTGAGCTGCACACTCAGCCCACTGAGCCACGCGGTGGCCTGACTAAGGCAACATCAGACAGGGAAAAAGCACAGAGTACAGGGCCAGACGGGCACCGACCCTGACAAGTAATATTACAGTGTCAAACTCATGATGATGAACCATGAAAACCTGGATATAACTGAGGAGGACCAGGGACCCCATTGTGTACGAAACATCATTCTTGTTGCATCACTTCCTGTGTGACGTGTAAAGTGACCCTTCCCTCTTTACTGTGACTGCTGTATGTGAGCATAGAGAAGACAGAGAAACAGTGAAGTTATGGAAAATCAGGACGTGAGCATCAGTCTCCACAGATCTGAGGTCAGTGAGACACATGAAAAGGCTCCTCTGATGCTCCTCTTCATCCTCTGATGGGCCACCAGGTGAGAATCACTTACTTTAGGTTGGTTGTTTTTTCACTTCCTGTTTATAATAACTAACAGCAGACATCCTAGGAAAATGTATAAATTCACTATAATTTGACAGCATGTAGTTCCGCCCTTAACTGTGTATGAGCCCTCAGATGGACGGGCATCTCCTATGGATTAATGTCGGGTAAGAGGTTATACTCAGAGTAAAGACGTCTGGGCTGACTGACTGATTTTAAAATTGATTGCAGTCTTTTCTGTCTCCACCGTGTGGCAGCAGTGCACAGAAATGTTCTAATTCTATCATTACAACTGTGGGATTAGATCAGAATAGATGAGATTCAACTTCATTGTTATTGCACAAAGTACAATAACTCAGACAATAGAATTCAGCTTCACATCTGAAAATAAAACATAGTGCAAAACTGCCAGAAACAGCTGTAGAGTATATACATGTGTGATAATTATGAAGTGGGGAGAGGGGAAGCTGTGCGCCAATGATGTACTGGCCAGTTTTCATCATCTGCTGCAGGGCCTTCTGGTCTGGTACAGAACAGCTGAGTTACTGTGATACAGTAACTCAGGCCCCTACTTTCCCTCAGCTCTCTGCCTTTCAGTCAGCCATTGGCTGTGCTCATAGGCTGTACGGCCGTCAGAAAACTCTTCACGCCCCCTCCTATTATCATGCACTTTGACTTTTCTGACTTTTTGTAGGAGAATCTCTTTTATTACCAGTATTTTACTGCTAAAACAGCTGCAGCTGTGAAAGCGATGAACGCCCCGATCAGGACAGTGAAGGAGTTGAGGCTTACACCTTTTCCGATCTTACCTGCACACCAGAAGCTTTCCTTAGGAAGTCAGCATGTTTTATATGATACTCCTGAGGATGCAAATACTGCCATGGATGGCTTCCAGTATCTTGGAACTCTCCCTATTTAAGGTCATTGAACTGCACTGAGTTCGCCAGCCAATTCCTGCAGGTCACCTTGATCGCTATGGCTGCTGTGCAATGTGCTTCCCTGTAGCTGCTCTGTTGCGTGATGCTTCTTTCTGATTGCTTAGTTTGCCCATCCAGGAGTTGCTGTCTCCACAGCAGTTATTAATCACAAAACTGCATGATTGTTACATTGTTCCTGTTGTTTAATTACATGTCCGACATGCCCCTCAAATTTTCACTCTCGATTCTGGGGCTGATGCTCACCACAGGTTCTGCTGTATCCTGTCTGAGTTGGGGGAAGTAAGATCTGTTTCGCTTCTGCTTATGCCCCCACCCCCCACAAAGCTCATTCTTCCTGGGCCTCTCTAACCATATCCTTAAACTACTGTACATGATTATGAGCTCATTACAGGAACAGATGCCAATGTTGTCCATGACCCAGTCCTGGATAAATCCGGTTCTCTCTTAGGTAGTCAGGTATCCCCTCTAGTCACTCAAATACTTTATTATTTGCAACAACAAAACAAACTGGAGGTGTTGCTAAGTTGGAGTCTTGCCTAGGTTTTTTTGGAGATCCAGAAGTACCCCATGATTTGGATTCTCTTCTTGTCGAAGGAGATGATGAGCCAACCACTGAGAACCACTTCTGATTATGAGAAAGACCTTGGTGTGTATGTTGATGCTTCCATGTCTCATTCTCGCCAGTGCGGGGAAGCAATAAAAAAGGCCAATAAGAGGAATGTCATATGAGGAAAGGTTAGTTGAGCTAAATCTGTTCAGCCTCAAGCAAAGGAGACTGAGGGGGAACATGATCCAGGTGTATAAGATTCTAACAGGTTTGGATGCTGTTCAACCAAATAGTTACTTCAGCATTAGTTCAAATACATGAACTCGTGGCCATAGGTGGAAATTAACGGGAGAACATTTCAAACTGGATTTAAGGAAGCACTTCTTTACACAGCGTGTAGTCAGAGTATGGAATAGTCTTCCTGATAACGTAGTGCAAGCTGAATCCTTGGGTTCCTTTACATCAGAGCTAGATAAGATTTTAACAACTCTGAGCTATTAGTTAAGTTCTCCCCAAGCGAGCTCGATGGGCCGAATGGCCTCCTCTCATTTGTATAGTTCTTATGTTCTTATGTTCTCTTGTTCTGAAGAAGAAGTGCCCTTACCACGACCCCGGTCTGGTAGGACAGAAGATGCACCGAGACAGTCCTGAAAAAAAAAATATCTCTTGGTTTAAAAGGAAAATTTGACCATTCCAGACAAGGACTAATTGATTGAATGTATTGGTGTTTCATCTGTTCACATTTTTTTTTACATCCATCCATCCATCCATCCATTATCTCCCGCTTGATCCGAGGTCGGGTCGCAGGGGCAGCAGTCTCAGCAGGGAAACCCAGACTTCCCTCTCCCCGGCCACTTCATCCAGCTCCTCTGGGGGAACCCCGAGGCGTTCCCAGGCCAGCCGAGAGACATAGTCTCTCGTTTTGACTGCACAGACTGGGAAAAGTTCAGAGAAGCATCCACCTATGAACACTCAGTGGACTTGGAGGAGTACACAGACACAGTCACTAGCTACATCAGCAAGTGCATTGAGGATGTCACTGTCTCTAAGACCGTTATCACCCGACCAAACCATAAACCCTGGTTCTCTGCTGAGCTGCGCAACCTGGTGAAAATCAGGGACTCTGCTTTCAATTCAAAAGAAAAAATCAACAGACACTTCACATCCACAAAAGACATGCGGCGCATGTGGCAGTGCATCCAGACCATCACAGGCTACAAGCCAGCATGTCAGGCCTGCAGCAGTGAGCCCTCCCTGCCAGATGAGCTGAATGACTTCTTTGCACGTTTTGAGACAGAGATCAAGGACCCATTAAAGAAGATGACCCTATCACCGAATGACCACGTACTCCGGCTTTCTGCAGGCGACGTCAGAACAACTCTTTGCAGAGTGAACCCGCGGAAAGCAGCAGGACCTGACAACATACCTGGTCGGGTGCTACGGGAGTGTGCTGATCAGCTGGCGGACATCTTGACAGACATCTTCAACTCATCGATGAGTTCAACTGTGGTCCCTACCTGTCTCAAAACCACCAAAATCATCCTGGTGCCAAAGAAGTCCCACAAGCAGTGTCCTACAGTGTCTCAACGACTACCGGCCTGTGGCGCTCACCCCCATCATCATGAAGTGCTTTGAGAGGCTGGTACTGAGGCATGTGAAAACATAACTCCCACAGAACCTGGACCCATTACAGTTTGCCTACCGCCCAAACCGCTCCACAGACGATGCCATTTCGTCAGCCCTTCACCTGACCCTCTTCCATCTGGACAAAAAGGACACATGTCAGAATGCTGTTCATTGACTTCAGCTCAGCATTCAACACTGTCATTCTTCAGAAGCTCGTAAGCAAGTTAGACCTGCTGGGAATAAACACCCCCCTCTGCAACTGGATCTTGGACTTCCTGACGGACAGACCCCAATCTGTCTCGATAGGAAATAACACCTCCAAGGTCCTCAGACTGAGCACTGGTTCCCCACAAGGATGCATGTTCAGCCCACTGCTGTTCACTCTGCTGACTCACGACTGTACTGCACGGTACTGTTCAAACAAAATCATCAAGTTTGCAGATGACACAACAGTGGTAGGTCTCATCACCAACAAGGATGAGTCTGCATACAGAGAGGAGGTGAAACAACTGGTGGACTGGTGTCAGAGCAACAACTTGCCTCTCAATGTCAACAAGACCAAAGAGATGTTTGTTAACTTCAGGAAGAAGACAGCTGCACACACACCACTGCATATCGATGAGTCCGCGGTTGAGATCGTCAGCAGCATGAAGTTCCTAGGTGTGCACATGACTGACGACCTCTCCTGGAGCCTCAACACCACCTCCATCACTAAGAAAGCCCAGCAACGACTAAAGCTGAAGAAGGCCAGGCTCCCTCCTCCCAACCTCACATCATTCTTCCGGGGGACCATTGAGAGTGTACTCTGCTGCTATATCACTGTCTGGTACGGAAACTGTACCGTCGCTGAGCAGAAGGCCCTACAGCGGATAGTGAGGACAGCAGAGCGCATCATCGGGGTTCCTCTCCCACCCATCTCCCAGCTTTACGAGAAACACCTCATCCGTCGAGCCTGCAGCATTGTGAAGGACTCCTTCCACACCTCACATGCACTGTTCTCCCTCCTGCCATCTGGCAGGCGGTTCAAAAGCATCAGAACTTTGCCAGAAAAATGCCAGACACTGCAGGAGCTTCTTCCCACAAGCAGTCAGAGCTCTAAACTCACTGCCACCACCAAAGAACTGATAAAAATCACACAAATGCTAAATCTCAGAAATTTGTTTTTTTGACATTTGCACAATTTCACAAATTTCACAAATATGCACAAAAATTGCACAATTTTACCTCCTGCTAAATTTGCTCTTGCTTACTTTGTACATCTGACATTTTGCACATGTTTTTGTCTTGTCCTGTTCTGTTTTGTCTTTACAATATCCTGGAAACTATAATGCACAGCAGAGCATGTGAGCGGAGCGGAGCGTGAGCGAGGAGCGGAGCGGTCGGAATTTAGCCAGAACGCGGAGCGGTTTTTTTAATTAAGGCTGGAGCGGTCGCACTGTCTCGCTCCAATTTCACTCCGATACCGCTCACACTACGATTCTGAGGCGTGCCCAAATCTACCCAGAATTCATCTGTATAATTATCAAGACTATTACAGAAATTGGCCGAGATGGAATTCGCAAAGTATTTCACAAAGGAAACTGATAGATCATACAAGTATAATATTTTTATCAAACATTTAGATGATAATAATGTAGAGCAAGAATAACAAGGTGGTGAAACTGTTTCAGTGAGTAAAGATTCACTTTGGAATCATTTTTCTCAGAAACACGAGTGTTTTATGCGAACAGGTCGAAGCCAGAGCAAAACATGAGCAAGTTTTATATGGTTGTAGTATATCGATCAAGTCTATAAATTAAAGTTTAAAAGCCTATATTGGTAAATATTGGTAATCAAATAAATTCGTTTTGTCATTCAAAGTAGGTCTAATAGGATTTTTTAAATTTCACGTAACGTTGTCAGTGAAATTTTATTTTATTTTACAGCAGCATCAACAGAAAAAATTGAGAAATTTAAAACGTAGATGCTTAGCCTGTATATTCTTTAGACTATTAAGACCATTGATTCCTTTATTTTTAAGCCTATTTTTGTGTGGAATGCCATTGCCAAACGTGTCCTTTGTTGACTATATGTTGCTTAAAAATAAATATTTTCTGAGTGGCAATGTTGCCATTGCTCATATTTCTTTATGATATAAGGCTTTGGTTTAAGGTGACATTTGTTAGGCATACAGATTATTTGTCCCTCTTTTAAATTGGAGCGAGCGTGGAGCGATTTCACTGAAGCGGGAGGAAATTTTAGTGGAGCGAGGAGCGGAAATTCTCACCGCTCCACTCCGCTCACATGCTCTTAATGCACTTTTGAAACGTCTTGTTATGTCCTCCTGCTGTCCCTATTTAATGTACAGAGATATTTATAGTTTTTGTTATAGGTATTTAGGTGTGTACAGAATTTTTTTTATAGCTCTCATAGGTATTTAAGTGTGTAATCTCTGTTTATATTTTTCTATATTTTATATTCTACGTACCATGGGGAGGGCTGGGTGAAACGGCATTTCAATACACTGTATACTATGTACACTCACCTAAAGGATTATTAGGAACACCTGTTCAATTTCTCATTAATGCAATTATCTAATCAACCAATCACATGGCAGTTGCTTCAATGCATTTTGGGGTGTGGTCCTGGTCAAGACAATCTCCTGAACTCCAAACTGAATGTCAGAATGGGAAAGAAAGGTGATTTAAGCAATTTTGAGCGTGGCATGGTTGTTGGTGCCAGACGGGCCGGTCTGAGTATTTCACAATCTGCTCAGTTGGTGGGATTTTCACGCACAACCATTTCTAAGGTTTACAAAGAATGGTGTGCAAAGGGAAAAACATCCAGTATGCGGCACTCCTGTGGGCGAAAATGCCTTGTTGATGCTAAAGGTCAGAGGAGAATGGGCCGACTGATTCAAGCAGATAGAAGAGCAACTTTGACTGAAATAACCACTCGTTACAACCGAGGTATGCGGCAAAGCATTTGTGAAGCCACAACACGCACAACCTTGAGGCGGATGGGCTACAACAGCAGAAGACCCCACCGGGTACCACTCATCTCCACTACAAATAGGAAAAAGAGGCTACAATTTGCACGAGCTCACCAAAATTGGACAGTTGAAGACTGTAAAAATGTTGCCTGGTCTGATGAGTCTCAATTTCTGTTGAGACATTCAAATGGTAGAGTCAGAATTTGGCGTAAACAGAATGAGAACATGGATCCATCATGCCTTGTTACCACTGTGCAGGCTGGTGGTGGTGGTGTAATGGTGTGGGGGATGTTTTCTTGGCACACTTTAGGCCCCTTAGTGCCAATTGGGCATCGTTTAAATGCCACGGCCTACCTGAGCATTGTTTCTGACCATGTCCATCCCTTTATGACCACCATGTACCCATCCTCTGATGGCTACTTCCAGCAGGATAATGCACCATGTCACAAAGCTCGAATCATTTCAAATTGGTTTCTTGAACATGACAATGAGTTCACTGTACTAAAATGGCCCCCACAGTCACCAGATCTCAACCCAATAGAGCATCTTTGGGATGTGGTGGAATGGGAGCTTCGTGCCCTGGATGTGCATCCCACAAATCTCCATCAACTGCAAGATGCTATCCTATCAATATGGGCCAACATTTCTAAAGAATGCTTTCAGCACCTTGTTGAATCAATGCCACATAGAATTAAGGCAGTTCTGAAGGTGAAAGGGGTCAAACACCGTATTAGTATGGTGTTCCTAATAATCCTTTAGGTGAGTGTATATTGCTGTATTGACAATAAATCCCTCTTGAAATCTTGAAATCTCATCCACCCCCGCGGCCCAGCCACTGAGGAGCTTTTTAACCACCTCAGAGACCTCCACCCCAGAGATAGGGGAGTCCACACCCAAGTTCCCATAATTCTGCTTCCACGTTGGAAGGCGTGTCGGTGGGATTGAGGAGGTCTTCGAAGTACTCCCTCCACCGAACGAAAATGTCCCGAGTTGAGGTCAGCAGCACCCCATCCCCACCATAAACAGTGTTGATGTTGCACCACTTTCTCGCCCTGAGCCACCGGATGGTGAACCAGAATCGCCTCGAAGCCATCCGGAAGTTGTTTTCCATGGCCTCACCAAACTCCTCCCACACCCGAGTTTTTGTCTCAGCGAACGCCGAAGCCGCATCCCGCTTAGCCTGCCAGTAGCTGTCAGCTGCCTCTGGAGTCCCACAGGCCAAAAAGGCCCGATAGGATTCCTTCTTCAGCTTGACAGCATCCCTCACCACCGGTGTCCACCAGCGGGTTCTGGGATTGCCGCCGCGATAGGCACCGACCACCTTACGGCCACAGCTCCGGTCAGCCGCCTCCACAATGGAGGCGCGGAACATGGCGCATTCGGACTCAATGTCCCCCGCCTCCCCCGGGACATGGGAAAAGTTCTGCCGGAGGTAGGAGTTGAAACTTCTCCAGACAGGGGATTCCGCCAGAGGTTCCCAGCAGACCCTCACTAAACGCTTGGCCCTGCCAGGCCTGGCCGGCTTCCTCCCCCACCAGCGGAGCCAACCCACTACCAGGTAGTGATCAGTTGATAGCTCCGCCCCTTTCTTCTCCAGAGAGTCCAAGACATGCAGCCGCAAGTCCGACAACACGACTACAAAGTCGATCATCGAACTGCGGCCTAGGGTGTCCTGGTGCCAAATGCACATATGGACACCTTTATGCCTGAACATGGTGTTCATTATGGACAATCCGTGACGAGCACAGAAGTCCAACAACAAAGCACCGCTTGGGTTCAGATCGGGGGGGGGGGGGCGTTCTTCCCAATCACGCCACTCCAGGTCTCACTGTCATTGCCCACGTGAGCATTGAAGTCCCCCAGCAGAACAAGAGAGTCCCCGGGAGGAGCGCTCTCCAACACCCCTTCCAAGTATTCTGAACTGCCACTTGTTGCATAAGCGCAAACAACAGTCAGGACCCGTCCCCCCACCAAAAGGCGAAGAGAGGCTACCCTCTCATCCACTGCGGTAAACCCCAATGTACAGGCACCCAGCCAGGGGGCAATAAGTATGCCCACCCCTGCTCGGCGCCTTTCCCCCTGGGCAACTCCAGAGTGGAAGAGGGTCCAACCCCCCTCAAGGAGACTGGTTCCAAAGCCTAAGCCGTGCGTCTAGGTGAGCCCGACTATATCCAGTTCGAACCTCACAACCTCACGCACCAGCTCAGGGTCCTTCATCAGAGAGGTGACACTCTATGTCCCTATAGCTAGCTTCTGCAGCCAAGGATCAGACCGCCAAGGTCCCCACATCTGGCCACTGCCCAGCTCACATTGCACCCGACCCCTATGGCCCCTCCTATAGGTGGTGAGCCCATTGGAGGGGGGACCCACGTGCCTTGTTCAGGCTGTGCCCGACCAGGCCCCATGAGTACAGGCCTGGCCACCAGGCGCTCGCCATCAAGCCCCACCCCCAGGCCTGGCTCCAGGGGGGGCCCCGGTGACCCGCGTCCGGACAAGGGAAACCATGGTTCAAATATTTTTTTTCTTCATTAGGGGTCTTGTGAGCCGCACTTCGTCTGGTTCCTCACCCAGGACCTGTTTGCCTTGGGTGACCCTACCAGGGGCATAAAGCCCTGGGCAACTTAGCTCCTGGGATCATTGGAACATGCAAACCTCTCCACCACGATAAGGTGTCGGCTCCAGGAGAGGATTTTATTTTACAATGCAGGCTTAAATGTGTCTCTTTCAGTAAATTATCTTGTAAATACATTGATATCTGAAGTTAACTGAGGCCCTTGCTATTCATTGTGTCCGACTCTCCAATCCTTACCTCTCCTATAAACCTAGACACTGGTCCACTGTAATCTACCTGCATGATCAGGTCGCAGCTGTTGGTAGCAGGTTTCATGTCAGACCACTGTAGATGCAGCACCATGCATTGCAGCCTGCAACAAAGGTATACTGGTGAAACTTCTCCATGCCATACAGAATAAGGAAGTACTGGGGGCAGTGAGTGGCTCAGTGGGTTAAGCTTCTGCAGCTGTGATTGAAAGGTCACTGGTTCAAGCCCAACCTCAGCACATTTGTGGCTGGTTTGAATGAGGCCCTTAACCCCTAGCTTCCTGGGCACTGCCATGGGTGGCTGCCCTTCACAGCTAGGTTCCCCTTTGCCTAAGGAGAGCAGTTTGGGGGAAGGATAAAGAGAATCTTTCCACAGGCATCAATGAAGTATCTATTGTTAGAGGCTCCTTTTCTATCTGAGCATATCCTTGCTCAGTTTGCATGAGTGCTCTGCTGCACCCAAACTGGTGTCTGAAGCATCACACTGGAGAATCAAGTCTTCCTTGGGATTGTAATATTTCAGTACCGGTGCGTTTACAATGGACTTTCTGATTTTGGAGAATGCAGCATCCTGAATGTCTGTCCACTCCCACAAACTGCCTTTATGGGTCAGTTGTCGCACAGGCTCACACTGGTCTGAACGGTGGCTGCAAAACTTAGCTAAGAAAATCCTAGGAGTCGTTGCCCCCTTTAACATGTGTTGGGCATCTGCTGGATTGCTTTGCCTTTTTCTACATCAATTTGAAGTCCATCCACTGTCGGTAAATATCCTATGAATAGAACAGCGTCTGTTTCAGTCTTTTAGACTTGATGCAATGATGCTTGATTTTTTTCATAAATAAATTACTTTTACTCTGCCAGTTCCATTGTATCTCCCTCACCTGTGATCGAAATGCCGTCTGTAATCATATGAACTCCCTCCAAGCCGTTCCTGGGATAGGCTCAGTCATCTTTGGAAAATCTCTGGAGCAGTGCTGATGCCCATAGGTATGCACAGCCACCTGTACCTGCCACAAGGGGGCGAGAAAGTGGTCGAGTAGCTGAAGTTTTCCTCCAGCTTGACATGCCAACAGGCATTTCTGATGTCACACACTGAAAAGCTTCTTCAGATCTAGCAAGATGTCATCAATGGTAGGGAGAGGAAAATGGTTCCTCTTCAGTGCTTTATTCAGTGGTTTAGGATCTGTACACACGCTGAGCTCACCGTTTGGCTTCTTTGTGAGGACTATAGGCTGCTGATCCACTCCATGCTTTTGTCCACAGGTGTTACTATTCCCCTCTTCTTTAGGTGAAGCAGCTCTTCCTTTAAAGCAGACATGATGGAAACCAGAACCTGTCTCTCTGATAGCTTGGCTGGTGTTGCCCTCCTGTCTACTTCTATCTCATATTCTTCATCCAAGCAGCCATTGTCTTTGAAAACATCAGGATATGTAGCTTTAATGTGCTCCACTGTCCATGGCCCTTCTGTGGAGTCTTCTGTCACAGCACTGTCTAGTGCCAGTATATTCTCTTACTGCACCTTCAACAGATTCATAGTCCATGAAGACTACATGGTAAATTTAATATTTTTAGGTTCTTCAGTACATGTTTGCATCAGACGAAGGGCTACAGTGTCTTTTTGTCATACATTACTAGTAACTGATCTGTCTTTTCAGTCACAATGTCAGGAATCACTATGTGTATATTGCAGTTGGCCCCACAGTCTACACTAACCAGTACCATTTTTGGAATTCCGCTCTAAATTAGCTATTAATTAATACAGGAATTTTGGTGGTAATGTCTATCAAAGAATGTTTACAAATATCATACAATGGACGATTAAAGAAGTAACCGTAGCAGTTGAATAGTTCTGCAATCTAAAAATTTGAAGTGTTTCCACAATTTTGGCCACTAGTGTAGCTGAAATCTGACTGAAGCATTGATGCAAAAAGCTGCCCCTGCTTCTCATTCTATAATGCCATCCAATCACTGATGCCGCTGTAATGCTTAGAATTTCTTCACATTCTGCCTGTTCTAATTCATCAATGGCAGTGCAGTGTTACTCTTGCATTTTACAGCAAGAAATATTGACTTTCCCAATTCTTCTATTTCTTGCCATAAGCTGGACATTTATTTTAGTCTCTGATGTGTGATCTGCACAACACCATTGCAGTACCTTTTGTGTGCTTTTTGTCTTATTCCATAGCATGGACCTTCAGCTACTGCACCTTCTGCTGCTCTACAATCTGCACACAGAGGACTGAGCCCTGCTGGACTTGGCAGCAATGGGGAGTATTATAGACCTGAAGCTCACACAGCAGCATAAGATCCCTCTGGAGCCAGTGTCACCCCCTCTCACCATTCAGGGAGTGAATGGATACCTGCTAGCTTCTGGCTGGGTTATACACCAAACCGCCCCACTTGTGATGCAGGAGGGTACTTTGCAGTGGGACCAGATCCAACTCTTGGTCCTCCCTTTGGTCCACGACCAAGTCATCCTTGCACAGCCCTGACTCAGCCCTGCCTACCTCCAGGTGTCCCAAATGTGTTGACATTCAATGAGGAGGATTGATGGGAGAGTATCCACTGGTGTCTGGAAGACTTGTCCAAAACGTTTGACTTTGCCAAACCTCTATAATTCTGCCCAGAGGCTCTCCTTAGGCAAAGGGGAACCTGGCTGCCCAGGAAGCTTCTCCTTTTCAGTGGTTCCTGAGCCCATGTTCACCCCCTACAGTGTCCTCTGAGGCTGTCGTTGCCCCTGCAGTGCCCCCTGGGTCCGTTGTTACCCAGGCACCTGTCTTGTCGTCTCCTGTCATCACCCAGGTACCCACCTCATGGTCTCCTCTTGTCACTCTGGCCTCTGCCTCTGTGTCCCTTATTGCCCCCAGCCTAGAAGGGAAGGACTCGGAGGACACCCCTCCTGGGGACTTGGAATGGAACCCTTTGGACCAGGTCTTGAGCCCAGTGCTTTAGCTCTCTCCCCATTTGTCTGTCAGTTCAACTTTACACTGACCAAACATGTCAACATGTCATTTTGATGTATCATTCTCCTCCTCTTTTGACTGCTTGTTATGCAGCTCATCTTAATGTGTTGTTATGAATTTTGTTTTGATGTGTCATTCTTTGTTACATGTTCAGCCGACATAGACAGTAAGCTATTGACATATATTTGGGACAAATGGGAGCCCCAAATGCATGATGACATATTTTTTGCACAAACAGAGCCCCATACATAGGGACGGTATAGCAATCTGATGACTTGGAAAGTGAACTTAGCATTAATAACATGAAAGCCAGCTAGCATTTGTTATCATCCAAGCAAGGCCAAAGTAATGGAGCACAGATCAGCAAAGCCCCCCTGGCCAATAGCGCTTTAGAAAAATGGTTAGGGCCACCCAACTCATTTACATACAGATGAATAAAAATATCTTTGGAATAAAAAATATTTTTCTATGAATCTTTGGAAAAAAAAACCTTAAATAAATTTGTCTATTGATTTCTTTATTTCTGATTATGTCCTACATAATATTTGGCCCACAACGTGTTTATAATTAATCATTAAACATGGACAGAGGAACGATCTTTCATAACATCATTCCACTAATAATGGCACCCTGTCCCCCAGCAAGTGGCTCAGAGGTTTGCCCGTTATCAGCATCTGTGATATCAAACAAAAATAGTGTACAGATCGTTTGTCTTTTGAAGTGTTTGTAAAGTGTTTCTAAAACAGTGATATTTAAGACATGACCATTGCACCATGAATCAGGTTATTGATATTATATGTACACAGCAAATGTGCCAGTGTTAAATTAACACTGCATGGTGTCTATATGTGACCACACCATTCAGTGTTACCTTTAACACTTTTCAGTGTGCAGTGAGTGTTGTTTTTACAGTGTTAATATTTATTAACTCTTATAGTGTTCAATTTACAACCTAGAGTGTTAGGACAACGTGTCTCCACCTCTTCCCAAATTGCAAGCCCATATGGGTGGCACACAAGTACAAAATGGGTGGCCCATATCTGCCCTATTTTAATGTGCACTCATTTGAACTCATTTGGGCATTCAGCTGCTGTGTTTTACTAACCCACCATAATAAGAAAGACTTAGACCAATATAGCCTTTTTTCTTTTTATGCAAGTTTTATTTCAGTTCAGCTCATAATAATCAAAAGACTGTGCTGAGAATCTTCTGTGGTATGAAAGTGATTGAAATGTAAGGCACCAAACATAGATTATGAAGCTAGATTCTGTTAGACTGCATCACATAATTATTTAGAAGGGCTGAAGGAGTGTATTCCCGCTAAAGCAGATATAATGGATGGTGGCCTCATTGGTTTTAGACCGCAACTTGTGATAGAACAAATCAAATCACTTTGCTCATTTAATATTAAGATTTTCATTAAGCTTAATTTTTAGAAACCCACCACGATCGAGGCTGGTATGGCACTGATATTAGTCTTTACCACATTTCATTATCTGTATTTTTGAGTTGCCTGTTGTATGTTAATTGATGTGGGCAGTGTAGTTCTTATATGTGCATCCCTGTAGTAATCTCAATTGTAAAGATACAGAAGATCCAAATAATTTTCCTGGGAAGAGCAGACTTATAAAAGAAACAAAATGAGTGGTTTTTCCATAGCATTTTCCTCCCAGCCAATGCCTTCTCTCATCAAGCCATAGAGGCTAAACCACCCCACTGGGAAACACACTGACAAAAACATGTCACACACTTCAGCATTTTGATTGATGGCCTTTAGCTTGTGCACATTCACCATCTCTGTCTGTTTCGATGAGCTTATGCAGCATCACTATGTTAATTTTCATCCAGATTTGCTTTAATGTTTCACTGACATCAGAGAACTTTCACAATTGGAGCCTTATGAACCTTGGCATTGTGGTCCTGGAGTACACCCAGGCCATCAGGGAAGAAAACATTCATTGCTGGGATAACCTGGTTATTCAGTAGATTCAGGTACTCAGCTGACTTCACTTTATTGCTGCAAACAAATTAATCACTGCAATAATGAATTACTCACTGGCTCTTAACTATTTAAAATTCAAGCAGTGACTTAATTTTTTCCAGGCCGTGTACATGGTATGATGGCAGAAGTCCTTGCTCTATGGTCAGGTAAAAATTCACACAGTGCAATAAATCCATTTAGAATTCATGACATTCTGCAGGCAGAGCTGAGCGTATCGATTGGCTAACATTCCCACAATGCCTCTTCAGGAGTCCTTTTAGACACCATGTTCTGAGGTTTCCAATTAGCACCATGAAGGCGTACAATGGTGTTCATGGGTATTATGGTCTGCAACCAAGTAACAATTATTTAAGGCTTTTTCTAGATTTTATGTGTCTGCAGTGTTTGAACATTTTTAAAATATACATCGGGGTGCAACTTTTGCCCCCACTGTCTAAAGATGGACGAATTTGCAATATTTGGGGTCAATTTTTTTAAATTGTACTTAGAGCATAAGGTTTATGTTTTATGAGCGAAGAGCCCAGATTAAAATGCATACAGTAATCAGCACCTCGTGCCAACATGCGGAAATAAGAATAATATTCCTATCAGGGAGATTTTGGGCCCCATGAAGCCATATCATATTGGGCCCCCAGTCCAGACCAATGCAGTTATTTTCCATATTTTCTAGGCCCCCTGTCACTCAGGGGCCCCTGGAAGCGTCCTAACTTACCCCACCTTATGGTGCCCTGATTGCTGTTCCAAAGAGAAGTGTGCAGTCATCTGTATGTGTATAGAGAACCATCTGAATGTGAGAGGCAGCAGGTTCTAACTATTTAGGCTCTTATTTGCCTCTTAATAACCTTCAGATATGTATAATGCATTAGTTCATAGATAAAGTGAAAACTTCATCACAGTCTTTCAAATGAACTAGTTTACCATCTTTTTAAATGCCCTTTAGAAACTGTACAAAGTCTACTATGATATTTGGTAAAATAAAAGGCAGCGTTTTCCAGCTGTAAATACAAACCACCTTAAAAACAACATTATCAGAACCAAATTCAAGCAACAACACTGCCCTGCAATGGACCGACATGCTGTTAATAGTTTACCTCACTTTACACTGTGTGCTTACTGCTCTAATGATGAATAGTTATACTTAAAAAAGTGACAATAAAGGAACGACTTACTGAAATGCTAAACATTCAACCTTGTGGTTTTGTCACTTCCTGTTTAAGGTGTCCACTCCCCCTTCACTCTGCCTGCTGTGTCTGAGAATAGAAACGACAGAGACAGTGAAGTTACAGAGGATGAGGCAGTGAGTGTCCGGGTGTACTACTCACAGCAGGCGATCTGTACCCTGCCTGAGCATGTTTGGCCCCTAAAGTGCAGTTCATTTGAAAAATGGGAATTCAGTCAATTGTTTTTCCTGCAGGTGCTGACAGTGTGTCCACAGTGAGCTGGGTGTCAGTACTGAGTGGAGGATCTGTCACCATCCCATGTTTCTATGGTGACAGATATGAAACACATGTGAAATACTGGTGCAAACAGTATAATGTGAGTTCATGTACTCCCATAGTACACACTGACTCTCCACAGGAGGGTAAAGTGTCAATCAGAGATGATCCTGACCAGCGAGTCTTCACTGTGACCATCAACAATCTGACAGCTGGGGACTCTGGTTATAACTCATGTGGTGTGAAGATCTTTGGAGATGTAGATGTTGGAGATTGGGTTTACCTTTCAATTACTGATGGTAAGATATCTGTACAGATGTATGATCATTGTTTTCAGGCATATATGTCTTGTAAAAAATAAATACAAATATTCATTGTATGAGCTGCAATGACAATGACATGTCATTTTAATTAAGGAAGGAATATTTTTTTAAAAAAGGGGATGAATCTGCCAATATTTTCCTTACACAGAGTCACTGGTGACATTTAAATGGGCATCTTACATTTTATTTATGTAAATGAGGGTCCAAATGTATGTCTTTTGTTCTAAGCGACTTCAGGGTGTTATATAAGTTAAGAAATGTCATTTTGTTTAGGTTTTAGTTCATTTCAAGCATAAATATGGATACAGAAATGTATACAGCACCAGTTTGGCTGATATTTACTGGAGTTTATATTACATATATGAATTAGTAAATATGAATCAGCAAACATTTCCAAGGTAATTATGAAACTCAGTTAGTAATTTCTACACAGTTTGATTCTTACAAATACAGTGATATTAAATACAACATTTAAGAAAAACAATTTTTAATATTTTTGCAAAGTGAGCAGTGAAAGATATTGTCATGGAGGACGCTGCTGTGGATCAATCAGGTGAACGAGGCTTTATTATACGGATTGTGAACCAGGAAAAAGAATCAAGACGTGGTTCTGGGCTCGTGGTCGTGAGACAGGCTGAGGTTGGGCGATCTTCGTCAGTAATCAAGGAGGGCAAGGCAGGCTCAGGTCTGGGGACATGCGGGTAATCAGGCGATCTTCGTCGTAAACTCAGAGGGCAAGGTTAGAATCATTGTCGGGAAAACACAACAGAGTCAGGGTAACAGGCAGGCAGGGTTCTAGACAGGTTGAGGGAATATGGGACAGAACTGCTCGAACTCGCAAAAATTTCCTGAAGATCTCGCGTCTGGCGAAGTACGATCTTCCATTTACCCTGATGAGCTTCAGCTGTCAGAGGGCGGTGTATCGTAACCGGTTCTCTCGGTTCCCGGAGCCAGCGGGGAGTGAGCAGTCCGGTCGCTGCTACAATCCCTTCTCGGGAAACCATGAGGGCATGAAAAAGAAGCCCTGCGTGACATCAAAGGGGATTCCTCGGAGCGGTCCATGACAGATACAGTGGACTGGTACTGATTCATTATTAATGTGTGTATAAATGGTGTAAGAGGGAGTGAGAGTTAATCAGCTTGGTAATTTTCATACTGTCCCTGTAGGTGTGTCCACAGTGAAACGGGTGTCTATACACAGAGGAGGATCTGTCACCATCCCATGTTTCTATGATGACAGATATAAAACTCGTGTGAAATACTGGTGCAGAGGGTATAATGTGAGTTCATGTACTCCCATAGTACACAGTGACTCTCCACAGGAGGGTAAATTGTCAATCAGAGATGATCCTGACCAGCGAGTCTTCACTGTGACCATCAACAATCTGACAGCTGGGGACTCTGGTAGCTACTGGTGTCATGTGGAGATCAGTGGAGGTTCAAATGTTGGAGATCAGGTTTATCTGTCAGTCACTGATGCAGAAGATCCAAATAATCTTCCTGGGAAGAGCAGACTTATAAAAGAAACAAAATGAGTGGTTTTTCCATAGCATTTTCCTCCCAGCCAATGCCTTCTCTCGTCAAGCCATAGAGGCTAAACCACCCCACCGGGTGTGGATATCCACAAGTTGTGGATAGCTTTAAATGTAGCCATTTCGGTGGTTTTTGTTCTCTTGCCTTATTCATCACAATCGCTGTGGATAAAAAAAAATCTATTAAGTCAAAAACAGTACTGTGTTATGCTATGCAAATATACATCCAGCACCATTGGTCTACAGGGGAGTGGGTGGTACCAGGAGCTGCACGGAAAAGGGTAGCACAACTGTCCTGACACTTTTCCACATATGTTAATCATCCAAAGGCAGGACTGGCAGACAAACATACTCCCACACCATTAATATAAATACACCAATCTGGAAACACGTCCTGTATATCTCCAAGAGTTCTTGCTGTGATGCAGTAACAACAACATTCTCCCAGCTCTCTAATATTCAAGATTTGTCAGAACCGAACCAGCAAAACTTTAATACAAAACAAGAAAAAGCTGTAAGGTCCTGTTTGGTCAGAGTCTTTCTCATGATGGTGGGTAAATCTGGGATGGCTCTTCAGATCCTCATGATGTCTTGTTCGCATATTAAAATGGGGCAGATATGGGGAGGTGGAGACTCTTTGACAACACTCTATGTTGTAAATTGAACACTATAAGAGTTAATAAATATTAACACTTTAAAAACAACACTCACTGCACACTGAAAAGTGTTAAAGGTAACACTGAATGGTGTGGTCACATATAGACACCATGCAGTGTTAATTTAACACTGGCACATTTGCTGTGCACTCTCGGACAGTATCCTGGCATCATGTGATTACAATGTCTAAAATCTTGTAATCTGCACTGAAAACAAGTTTTGTATTGATGCTGTGGAACCTCTTTCTGTTGACAAAAACATCTTCATTTTCCGATGGTGCGATTATGCAGATATGTGTCCCATCAATTACACTGGCAACACCGGGAAACCCCGCTATGTCCATGAATGCCCTTTTGAGAGCCTGCAGAGTGCGAACGTCCAGTGGAAATGAAATGAACTGTTTCACTATACACTCACCTAAAGGATTATTAGGAACACCATAGTAATATGGTGTTTGACCCCCTTTCGCCTTCAGAACTGCCTTAATTCTACGTGGCATTGATTCAACAAGGTGCTGAAAGCATTCTTTAGAAATGTTGGCCCATATTGATAGGATAGCATCTTGCAGTTGATGGAGATTTGTGGGATGCACATCCAGGGCACGAAGCTCCCGTTCCACCACATCCCAAAGATGCTCTATTGGGTTGAGATCTGGTGACTGTGGGGGCCATTTTAGTACAGTGAACTCATTGTCATGTTCAAGAAACCAATTTGAAATGATTCGAGCTTTGTGACATGGTGCATTATCCTGTTGGAAGTAGCCATCAGAGGATGGGTACATGGTGGTCATAAAGGGATGGACATGGTCAGAAACAATGCTCAGGTAGGCCGTGGCATTTAAACGATGCCCAATTGGCACTAAGGGGCCTAAAGTGTGCCAAGAAAACATCCCCCACACCATTACACCACCACCACCAGCCTGCACAGTGGTAACAAGGCATGATGGATCCATGTTCTCATTCTGTTTACGCCAAATTCTGACTCTACCATTTGAATGTCTCAACAGAAATCGAGACTCATCAGACCAGGCAACATTTTTCCAGTCTTCAACTGTCCAATTTTGGTGAGCTCGTACAAATTGTAGCCTCATTTTCCTATTTGTAGTGGAGATGAGTGGTGCCCGGTGGGGTCTTCTGCTGTTGTAGCCCATCCGCCTCAAGGTTGTGCGTGTTGTGGCTTCACAAATGCTTTGCTGCATACCTCGGTTGTAACGAGTGGTTATTTCAGTCAAAGTTGCTCTTCTATCAGCTTGAATCAGTCGGCCCATTCTCCTCTGACCTCTAGCATCAACAAGGCATTTTCGCCCACAGGACTGCTGCATACTGGATGTTTTTCCCTTTGCACACCATTCTTTGTAAACCCTAGAAATGGTTGTGCGTGAAAATCCCAGTAACTGAGCAGATTATGAAATACTCAGACCGGCCCGTCTGGCACCAACAACCATGCCACGCTCAAAATTGCTTAAATCACCTTTCTTTCCCATTCTGACATTCAGTTTGGAGTTCAGGAGATTGTCTTGACCAGGACCACACCCCTAAATGCATTGAAGCAACTGCCATGTGATTGGTTGATTAGATAATTACATTAATGAGAAATTGAACAGGTGTTCCTAATAATCCTTTAGGTGAGTGTATGAGACTGTGAAAGCGCTTCAATAGTTAGTGTGATCACTCTGCTGATGGAAGGTTGTGACAGACACAAGTCATCACTACTGCACTGTTGCATTTTTCCAGTTGCCAAATACCTCAGTGTTGTAATCACTTTCATTTCTACGCATTACTACGCATTACTACGTTGAGTGGGAGATGTGAGCGCATCTCTAATAAGTTCGACCACAAACATTATCCCATCATGATCCAATCTGTAGCGTTTAATTAACTCAGGATCATTCAGTGTTTGGAGAATATTTCTTCTGTCCGCCATTTTGTCCTCTGCTACAGAAACTCTTAAGCCTCTTAAAAGTCCTCCTCTCTACTCTTAACAAATTTTACCTTAGGAGCTGTTTTTAGGGCTAAGATGTTTTGTGAATCATTTTTATCTTTACTAAGATTTAATCCTAAATTTAAGGGGAAATTCTAGGAAATACAGGCCCTGTTGTTTTTAAATGTGCTCTACAAATAAATGACTTGATTTCCTGAAGCATCAGATCCCTTGGTTTAGACAGTTGGTTTAGAGCACAGGTGTCAAACTCCAGTCCTGGAGAGCCAGGGCCCTGCACATTTTTGGGTTTCCCCTCATTTAACACACCTGATTCAACTCCATGTGCTAATTACCACACAGCTCTTGAGCTGAATCATTTGTGGTGGAACAGGGAAAGAACTAAGCTACACACCCTCCAGGACTGGAGTTTGACACCCCTGGTTGAGATGGTGTGTTTAGTTTAGACGGTGTGGTCTGCTGGGGCAGCAGCATCTCTGCTGGGGACAGTAAGAGACTAAACAGGCTGATCCGGAGGGCCAGCTCTGTTCTAGGATGCCCACTGGACCCAGTGGAGGTTGTGAGTGACAGGAGAATGGTGGCTAAGCTGCCATCCCTGTTGGATAACATCTATCACCCCATGCAGGAGACTCTGACAGCACTGAGCAGCTCCTTTAGTGGCCGGCTGCTGCATCCACGATGTGGGAAGGAGAGATTCAGAAGGTCTTTCCTTCCAACTGCTGTCAGACTCTATAACAAAGTCCTTGCAACTGACCACACACACACACACACACACACAGACTAACGAAACACACACATCCAATACACCATAGTGTTTTCTTATGTGCAATATTTCTTTGAGTGCATTTCCACAGTGTTGTACATATATTTATGTTTATATTTTTATATCCACTATGTACACATATAGTTTTAATCCTATTGTTTTTCATTTTTGCTGCTCTATTCTTGTACTGTCCACTTTCTCCCGTGACAATGCAAATTTCCCACTTGTGGGACTAATATAGGATCATCTTATCTTATCTTATCTTATCTTATCTTATCTTATCTTATCTTATCTTATCTTGTCTTATCTTATCTTATCTTATCTTTATTAGGGAATCTCCTGTGTGTGACTGCCCTCTAGTGGATAAACAAAATTCAGCTACATAAGTCAATATTACAGTTTTTTCCAATCATTTTCACACTTGTCTCAATACCATGTCCACTTTTTCAAAACACTTCACACTGTGAACTTTACAAACACGCACCTGAGCATATCAGTTAACTTTCGGTGCAAGATGCACTAGAACCACCAAAACACTTCACACTTCACCCAAAAGTGACTCATGCTGCCAAACCTATAGCACACACACTCTCTCACAAGACGACTTTGTCACACAAAGTACAATGCATGAAAAACCACAAACAACTTGAAGTGCTGCAAAATGCATATATATGATGTGTTGTTGGAAAAGAAAAATACATTACAACCACCTACTGAAAGTACATTACATTCAATACAGAAAAAAACAAAACAAACATAGCCAAATAGCAAAGTTTCACTGTATACAGTTAAGTATACTGTTGTCCTGGACTAATCCATTTGGTCCCTTGCATTTGGCCATAAATTTTCATCAACATCACACTGAATATTTTCTCTTGCAATACACCAAGGAAAAAATCTCTTTGAGTGTCTTATCCAGCTCTGGATGTCCTCCACATGGATGTCCACACCCAGCAGCCATTGCATCTAAAAGCGACATCTGATCATGTGGCCGATGGTCATATACCTTCCATCCCCATGCAGAAAAAAATCCTTCAGTCGGGTTGAGGAATGGAGAGTATGGTGGCAAGAATAATGACATCATCCTGGGATGGGCTATAAACCACTCTGTGACTTGGCGGGAATGATGAAAGGCCACATTGTCCCACACAATCACAGATACCAGTAAATTCTTCCTCTCCCTCCTGTGGGAGGTAAACGCTAAATCCTACAGTATTGGGTTACAGTAAAGACAAACGTGCATCGATGCATCAGTTTTTTCCTGGAGATTTTCCTCAAATCACACCACTACAGTAATATACACACCAATCAAATGCCTTCAGTCAGAATGCTCTAAATTGTGTGTAGTACCTGTTGCTTTGCCTGAAAATCCTGACAATTGATGCCTCTGTGGATCTAGGCAGGTGGGGCTGAACTCATAGACCCACTTTCCTCAGGGACAGACCATGACTTACAACATGGTCAATTACTGTGGCTCTGATTTCATCAGTAAACATGGTTCCTCCTCTTCCTCTCCATTGATGTCTTCTTGATCTTCCTCTGCCTCTTGCTGCATCCATTTTTCACTAGCTAAAGAAAAATGGCAATGGAAAGTGCCAATCCAAAGATTGCCCCTTTTGTACATATGGCAAATTGGCACAAACCACTCAAATAGATAGGTGCATAACTGAAATTACAGGCAGGTATGTGTTTTCATTCAGCTTTCCAGCCTCAAGCATTGTAAAATGCTTGGTGGTGATCTAGGGGGATCGTGGTGGTCTAGTAGTTAGGGATCTGGCTGGGATCCCATTAGGGCATTATTATGCTCACTTTCAGTTTATAATTTTATATTTATGATCTACTAGAATAGAGTATGCATGCTTCAGTGTTCAAAAAGCACATTTTTTTTCTCATAATGCACATCTCTATTCACCCTCTGTCTAATCCCGCCCCCAATGAGTCCAGTGTGGTTTGATTGGTCGGTTTACCCTTCATTCCCCTGTCTTTCAGTCTGCAGACAGATCCTTGCAGGTAGGCAGACAATAAGGATTGTGTTATGAGGTGACCTCATCATGTCATGGAAGTAAGGGCTGGAATTACAATGAGGTGTTTTAGGCAGATGAGAGATGAGTGGTTTCTGTGCTGAGAGTTACTCCCTTTGCTATGTACTTTGCAACTTAAGACTTTGCAGACTGTTTACATGCAGCTGAAGCCATGTAACACACTAATAGAAAGGGAAAAGCATAATAGGTCCCATTTACTGAGTGTTATAGCAATATGCAATATATTATTTTATATATAAATTTCTTTTGATGTTGACCAGAAGGTATGTGATACCCCCCCCCCCCCCCTTATCAGATAAGTAAGAGCTGCTGTCAGCTGAGACAAGCTGGTGTGATTCATTTCAATTCAATATTATTTGTGTCGCATATTTTCACAAAATTACATTGTCTCAAAGCACTTTACCTTATCCCTGCCCAAAGCCCACAGAGAGCAAGCCAGTGGCAAGGAAAAACTCCCTAGAAGGAAGAAACCTTGGGAGGAACCAAATTCAAAGGGGAAGCCCATCCTGCAAGTGCTGGCAGAGGAAGTGATATGAGCAAAATGGCAAAGTCCCAGCTCACACTTTCCATATTTTAAGGTTAAAATGAGGAAAAAGTGGGTGGTCCTGATTTCGTGTCTTACATCACACTCCAAGCACTGGCTGTACAGGTTCCCAGGAGACAATCCAACACTGCAGATAAACCTCCCTGTTTAACTGACTCCCATGGTATGACTAGACAGATTGAGCAGGGCCGCATGAGAAAGGTCTCACTGCAGTTAGTGTAACCATTTATTTTACTCTTCTGTCTCGTTCTGCTTCATAAAGGTCACACCCCCCTTCCAGCTTCCTCTGACGCAAGGAGATTCATGCACAAATAAATGGCTACAGCATAAACTGAAACAATTATGATATACAGTATAAAAAGGCATTTCATACAAACACAGCATAACCTTGCTGATAAAGCCTTGCGGTTTGTGCATTTATTTACACTAATAGTGGGCGTATGCTAATTATATTAACAGGTGTTACGATCTGGCTCAAATTCGTAACAAAAAGGAAAAGCAAAAAAAAAAGAAAATCCAAGGGAAGACACGGGACCCAAGATTACCAGATAAAGAATTTAATAAGTATAATGAAAAAAAAGAATGCTACACAACATATATATAAAACACATGGTTGTCAGTAATCAGTAGTGTCAGTAGTGCAGGCATGCCATGTTCATGTTTAGTGTAGAATAAATACAGAAAATGAAAATCAAATACATAACAAGAGCAAAACAAATGGCAACGTGCAATCGGCGCCTGACCACGAGCCCCATTTTCCCCAAAGCCTGGCCATTTTAAAAGGGAGCAAATCAGCTACAACCTTAACAAGCATCAGGTGTAACCGGCTCACAGGTATAGCAACAGCACTCAGAGTCATGACAATGTGAATTGCCAACACTAGATGACAATCAATCCACAACCCACACTCAAGGTCGTCACAACAGGATTAATAAGCCTGTATATTTAATCAGAATTCCCTAAGACCCGTGTTTTGTATCGGCTCCTCACATTTTGACAACAACAATCTAAATGTCACTGCAGGGCTTTAGAGAATAACTATTCCAATAATTGCGTAGTGATATTGAAGAAGAACATGTCATCGACTACGTCCACTAATCATGGCAGCCTTAATACATACACTGTAAAAAATAAACCGTAAATTTTACGGTAAAAAACTGGCAGCTGTGGTTGCCAGAACTTTACCGTCAAAAATACGGTAGCAACGTTATTGGTTTTACAGGACTGCACCCACAGTACTGTATATTTTACGGATTTTAATTGTTTTTTTTATGGTTTATAACTGTCTAATTAACATATTTATGTTGCTATAAAAACAGTTTATACCTGTCAAATTCCAGGGTTTACATTGTAATATTCTGCCTTTTATGTCTCCCTCAACTTGCTCTTTGTAAGTAAGTTGTCCATGAAGGGCAGCCACTCATGGCTGTGCCCAGGAAGCTGGGGGTTAAGGGCCTTGCTCAAGGACCCACAGACATGCTGAGACTGGATTTGAACCAGTGACCTTGTGATTATTGGCACACAGGCTTAACCCACTGAGCCACACAGAACACATGGACCCTGTTGCTTGAGTACAAGAACTTTTATAAATAAATTACAAATATCAACTCTAAACACAGAAAGCATACAATAGGTATTTTAGACATCCAGAAATTGTGCAAATGTTGCAAAAGTAGTCAAGTAGAAAACAATTTGAATAGTGGAATATAATCGTGTGCATTATATGTGTGTATGATCAGCAGGGTTTAAATATGAGTACAGTCAATCAATTTCAATACATCTATATTGTACAGCACAATACTATATACAGTACTATATGCTATATACAATATCTATACAGTATCTAAGTAGTATTGCATTTGTAAAATGCAACTAGAAAACCCCTTGTCTCATGCTGTCTTGCCATGCTTCCCCAAAGATAATACTTGTTACAGTTCGCATCAGTTAGCATAGCACTGCGCTAGCAGACCATAGCTGCTCTGGGTAAAATTGTTCTAAAATACGTTACACAGCAAATGTGCCAGTGTTAAATTAACACTGCATACTGTTTATATTGGCCCACAGCATTCAGTGTTACCTATAATACTTTACAGTGTGCAGTTAGTGTTGTTTTTACAGTGTTAATATTTCTTAAAACTCTTATAGTGTTCAGTTGACAACATAGACTGTTAAGTCAGTAAGTCGCCACCTCTTCCTGGATTGCAAGCCAATATGGGTGGCACACAAGTACAAAATGGGTGGCCCATGTCTGCCCCATTTTAATATGCACTCATTTGAACTCATTTGAGCATTCAGCTGCTGTGTTTTACTAACCCACCATAATAAGAAAGACTTAGACCAACATTGCCTTTTCTCATTTAAGCATGACTAATAGGTTTTTTGTATTTGTATAAGAAAGAACCAGTTAAGTTCATCTATGAACTGCTTGTGGTATTAATGTGTGTGAAATGTATAACACCAGCCACCAAACACAGATTACAAAACTTGCCTGTGTTCAACCGCATAACAATTATTTAACAGGGCTGCGAAAAGGTGAGAGCTCTGGTAATGGTTGGAGTGTGTTTCAGCTAAAGCAGCCAGAATGGGTGGTGGCCTTATTGCTTTTAGACCACAACTTGTGATGGAAGAACAAATAAAATCATTTTGCTCATTTAATATTCAGATTTTAATTAAGCTTAATTTTTGAAACCCACCACGACTGAGGATGGTATGGCACTGATATTAGTCTTCACCACATTTTGCTAGTTGGTCTGAGCGGTGTATTTGTGCTGCAATCTTAACTGTAGTGGTGCATGTGATCTGGATACTTTACCTAGAGAGCACAGGCTTAGAAAATGAGAAAAAAAAAAATATTGATTTTCCATAGCCTTTTCTTTCCCACCTAGTGCTGCCTTTAGTCAAACCATATAGGCTAATTAATCTCATTTAGTCATTGGCAAGCACACAAGTGGCATTTCTGTGGTTTTTATTCTCTTGCCCTATTCATCACAATCGCGGTGGATTGAAAAAAAAAAATCTATTAAGTCAAAAACAGTACCGTGTCATGCTATGCAAATATACATCCAGTACCATTGGTCTACAGTGGAGTGGGCGGTACCAGGAGCTGCAAAGAAAAGGGTATCACAACTGTCCTAACGCCTTTCCGCATATATTAATCATCCAAGGGCCAGACTAGCAATCAAATGCACCCCCACCCCATTAAAATACATATCACTCTAGAGACATGTCCTGTACGTCTCCACAAAACTTTCTTTGACCAGACACCAACATATATAAAACCACAAATCAGTGGAAAACCACCAGAACCACAGCTCTTTAATCTTCAAGATCAGACAGAACTTAGCCAACAACACTTTAACATAAGACAAGAAAAAGCTGGTCTTTTTTGGTCAGAGTCTTTCTCATTATGGTGGGTGAATCTGGGGTGGCTCTTCTGATCCTTATGACTTCTTGTGTGCATATTGAAATGGGGCTAATATGTGGAGCTGATGACTTACAGTTTTTCCCAATCATTTTCACACTTGTCTCAATACCATGTCCACTTTTTCAAAACACTTAACACAGTGGGCTGTACCAATACACAACTGAGCACACCACTTAACCTTTGGTGCAAAATGCCCTACAACCACCAAAACGTTTCACAATTCACCCAAAAGTGACTCATGCTGCCATAACCATGACAAATGCTGTCAGCCAACAACACTACTGGGGCACTCAATGTTCATTGGGCTAAAAAACACTAACAACTTTCAGCATTGCAAATTACATATATAAAGTGTGGCTGTATCCTCCAGTTTGGCACAAATTACTGTCATGTTACATTGTAAAAATAAAATAAACAAGAGCTACTTTTGCATGTGAAAATTGTAATACCAACCAATTCTGAAATGCTGCAATATATTTCATTAGAAATCATGTAAGTGTTGCTGTTTCTTTTTTGCAGTATGTAAATATTTCATTCCTAGCAGAAAATACCAATCCAAAGATGGCCCCTTTTGCAGGGACGGATTATGGGTTGTGTGGGCCCCTGGGCAAAACGCCAAAAAAAAAAAAAAAACGCCAGCATTGTCTGGGATGGCTAGTTGCTACGTAAATGACTACATGTGTACCGTGTCCAGCTGAACCATGCCAGAATCCACCTGTGTACCATATCCCCTTACAGAACGGAGTGATCAGGGGTGTAGTGGTAAAATAAGAGGTGGGTGAACTACGAATTCTGTGATCACATTTTGTGCATAAACTATACTATGATGTGCATTTAGATCAATTGAGAAGTGGGTAAACTCTAATTCTGAAATTTCAGAGGTGGGTAAACCGTGTTTACTTGCGTTTAGCCTCCACTACAGCCCTGGGAGTGATTACACTGGTCAAACTCTTACACTGCTACACTGGTCTGGGGGCCACTCAGCGGGCAGGTTAACCGCCTCCATCCCACCATGCTACCGCTCCCTAGTCAGAGGGCCTTCTGTAAGGCTGTTACAGTAACATGACCCCCTCCCTTCCCCCCAGAAGCCAGGGGCCCCATGGTAGGGGCCCTTGTAATCAGATGGCCCTCTAAAGGTACACTACACCCTCCTCCCTAGGGCCTCCTAGTAGGGCCCTCATAATCAGAGGGCCCTCTAAAAGCCCCCAAAACCCCCATCCTCCCTAGGACCCCCTGGTAGCCAGAAGCCAGGACCATAATAGGAGGGCCTAAGAGGGCCTTCTAAAAGTAGGCTCCCATGCACCCATTTCCCTTTAAAGTTCCTATAGCAGGGCCGGGGGCCCCCTGAAAGCACCGAACCCCCCCACCACCAGCACCACCACCACAACCACCACAATTCAAGGGCCCTTGGCAGCCAAACGCCCTCCCTCCATGTTTCCATCAGAGGCCCTATAGGGTCAGGGGCCCTTGTAGGCAGAGGATCAAAGAATGTAGGCCCTCCAAAATAGACAAACGAAAATACATTGTTGATAAGCGTTGCAAATTGTTTTGGGATAGGGGCCCCACGGGCCCCCTGCACCCCAAGGGCCCCAGGGCAGCGGCCCCGCTGGCCCGGTCCGTAATCCGTCCCTGCCCTTTTGTACATATGGCAAATTTGCACTAACCAAACAAATTCCTAGATAGGTTCTTAGCTGAAATTTCAGGCTGGTGTGTGTTTTCATTCAGCTTTCCAGCTTCAACCATTGTAAAATGCTTGGGGTGATCTAGGGCAGGGGTCTCCAACTCCAGTCCTGGAGAGCTACTGTCCAGTAGGTTTTTCTATCCTACCTGGCTTCTGATGAGTCACACCTATACTCAAGTAAATACCAGGAACAGGTGTGGCTCATCAGAAGCCAGGTAGGATAGAAAACCTACTGGACAGTAGCTCTCCAGGACCGGACTTGGAGATCTCTGATGTAGGGGGATGGTGGTGGTCTAGTAGTTAGGGATCTGGCTGGGCTCCCATTAGGAACCCCAGAAGATTGTGAGTTCACTCCCAGGAGGTGCCATCATTGTGCCCCTGAGCAAGGCCCTTGACCCCAACTTGCTCCAGGGGGACTGTCTCTGTAGATATAGTACGTCACTGTAAGTCGCTTTGGATAAAAGTGCCTGCTAAATAAATACATGTAAATGTTGTACTGTAATATATGTGTTGTCATACCCACTGTTTTTGCACAGATTACATTGTGTTGCCTTGCAAAAAGGAAAGGGACACTCCATGGCCTCATTCGTATAGATAATGTAGATGGTAACGAAGCAGCAAACAAAAACAAAATTAGGAAATTTCTGCTAAAAGCACAATTATTTGTGTTAGTGCAAGTGCATAGTGTCCTTTGTCTGTGAAAATGCAGCATATTTCAATTGACAGTGCTCTAAATTTCATTAGGTTTTGACCTGAAAGTTAACTGTTTTGAACAGATTATCTAAACGTCTGAAAAATCGGCTGTAGTTGTACAAAGTTTTGCTGGTGGCGAACACTGACTGAGAGAAGTATTCATGAAATTTGGGGGAAGTGGTGATTGAATGCATATTGTGTCAAAGCAATGCAAACGTATACATAGTTTAGCTCACGTGGTCCAATGGTATGGTGCATGTGTTAAGTGTTTTGAAAAAGTGGACATGGTATTGAGACACGCGTTAAAATGACTGGAAAAAACTGTAACAGTCTAGGTTGTCAATTGAACACTATATGAATTAATAAATATTAACACTGTAAAAACAAAACTTACTGCACACTGTAAAGTATTATAGGTAACACTGAATGCTGTGGGCCAATATAAACAGTATGCAGTGTTAATTTAACACTTGCACATTTGCTGTGTAACGTATTTTAGAACAATTTTACCCAGAGCAGCTATGGTCTGCTAGCGCAGTGCTATGCTAACTGATGCGAACTGTAACAAGTATTATCTTCGGGGAAGCATGGCAAGACAGCATGAGACAAGCGGTTTTCTAGTTGCATTTTACAAATGCAATACTACTTAGATACTGTATAGATATTGTATATAGCATATAGTACTGTATATAGTATTGTGCTGTACAATATAGATGTATTGAAATTGATTGACTGTACTCATATTTAAACCCTGCTGATCATACACACATATAATGCACACGATTATATTCCACTATTCAAATTGTTTTCTACTTGACTACTTTTGCAACATTTGCACAATTTCTGGATGTCTAAAATACCTATTGTATGCTTTCTGTGTTTAGAGTTGATATTTGTAATTTATTTATAAAAGTTCTTGTACTCAAGCAACAGGGTCCATGTGTTCTGTGTGGCTCAGTGGGCTAAGCCTGTGTGCCAATAATCACAAGGTCACCGGTTCAAAAACCAGTTTCAGCATGTCTGTGGGTCCTTGAGCAAGGCCCTTAACCCCCAGCTTCCTGGGCACAGCCATGAGTGGCTGCCCTTCATGGACAACTTACTTACAAAGAGCAAGTTGAGGGAGACATAAAAGGCAGTTTCCCCATGGGGACTTGCAGTCAAATATAAGAACATTGTTAAACAGCTTTAAGTTACATTTTCATGTTGAGTTAACTTAAATATATAAGTACACTTAAAAAAAGTGAACAAGTGAATGTTGGGAGATATTAAAAAAAATGTTAATTGATCTCAAAATGTATAAACAGGGTAACTTGGGTATTTTAAGTAAGAATAAATAATTTTGCATGAGTACAACAAACTCAAAACTAGATTTTTCTGTTTACTTAAAACTGTAAATTTCATAACTTAAAAAATTTGATGTAACTGATTACCTCAAATTTTTTGAGTTTTGCCAACTTATTCGGGATTACAGTGCAGTATATTGTTAATTTTACTGCAATAAACCATATTTTCATATGTTTTTAACTGTGAAATGTAAGGTCTTACTCTGTAAAACTAATTACGGTTTTTCACTGTAAATTCTAAGGTTATCGCATGTTTTGTGGAATATGGTTTTATCCGGTAGCATTTATACGGTATTTTACTGTTAAATCTACGGACATTTTTTACAGTGTAGCTGATGTAATGCTGCAAACGGTCGGGGCTCTGACATTCTTAAGGTGCGGCTATCTATCCCCGAGACACTTTAGCCAGGATCGTGTATATTTGCGCTTATTAATGCTGCAATGTCAGGGTTTTGCTGACTCTTATAGGAAGCTGGCTAGCAATAACATTTTTTAGCTGGTCTTTTTCATTTAGTACATACACGGTTTAGAAGAAAACCTAATCACCATTAAAATAAATAAATAAATAAACGTACAAAACTATTGAAATCCCCCAGAAGCATGTGCATATTTTTCTGGTTTGCATGTTGTGTGTGTGTGTGTGTGGTTACCTATAAGCACAGTCGGCCTAGTGTTTGATAGGTGATGGAGAAGCGTACGGTCGTGGGGACAATAAACTACATGCGCCTATGCCAACATGTGTTTAAGTACAGCGACAAACATGGACGCTTTCTTTAACGTAAAACAGTTAAAGGCTCATTCGGTTTTGTTTACATTTTTATTTTTTTAATTTCAAGTAGCCTCTAATCACCTTACATTAGTTCTGATTTACTGTAGTCACCAATCAGAGTATTTTAAAACAATGGCACTGAAATGTCACCACATGTTAAAGCTAACAAGGTAACATTATTATATCAGCGGAACAAACCAGTCGCCGGTACGTACAGACAGATCATGTTTTGCTCAACAATCGACTGCATTTTATTTAGACAAATATATTGGGAATAAAGCGTTGTGTTTTAAAAGGCAGACATTGAGGTCGAATTTAAATTGGTCACAATTGTATTTTTTTCCACAGCTAGAAGTGTCGGCTGAGGCTGATTTTAATTGGCATGTCAGTTTAGGATTCTTGCAGTAGAAGTTATGTAGTGAATTGCGGTACTCTGAAATTAAGTGATATGTGTATTAGAATCGTGAAGCGTCATCTTCCTTTGTTTTAGGTTCACCCCGGGCATTTTATGAATTATAATGTAATATCAGACAGTGTGTGATGAATTTCTGAAGGCCTGTTATATATGACAATTTCGTGGAACCGTCTCATGGAAAAATGTAGTTGCAGTTTGTCAGGACTAAAGACTGGCTAATATGACATGGTGAACAAGTCCTGTGGTAAAAGAATGCCTGCCTGTTGCTTAAAACATTGTGTTGTATGCCGAATGTTTCTTGCCCATAGACTACATGTTGCTATACTGTTCCTTTATAATATTCAAGTATTATTTTTTAAATCATTTAATGAAATAGGTAAATACCTCATCATTGATGACTATGGTCCACCTGAGTGACAAGTAACCCGTCCTGGACAGAGGTTTCTTCAAGGCCTGTTGTGGGAACCCCATGGTGTAGCATTAAGAGAAAGAATACAGGGAGTGGTACAAATGAGCAGTTGTCTTGCCCCCTTTTACTCATTTTGGATGCTTAAATTACTAAATTGTGATTTTAATGCTAATCTGTATGATTCTATGGTCTGAGCGAGTCTCCAGTACTACATGAATGGTAAACTTAAAAACTCTACTTCTCTTAGCTTAATGATATTTTCTTTTACTGTGTACGATTGGTAGAAATGAAAATCGTGATTTGCCTCTCAGCTTGTGTGTGTGTGTGTGTGTGTGTGTGTGTGTGCGTGCGGTGTGTCAACAATGGCAATTAATCACTAAATTCTAAACAAACCCACATATAAAACCCCCTCCCCACCCTCCCCAGACACCTATAAAACACAGCATTCTTGCTCTCACCCCCCACTCATTTTGTGAAAAAGCATGTCTGTTGCCAAGACTACAGCTCGTGTCTTGAGTCGTACATACTATGACCCCAGCCACCCGGGGTCATACGGAGGGGCCTCCAGACTGCAGAGAGCCGTGCAGGAAGATACGGGGGAAAAAGTGGCTACTGATGACATCAGAGAGTGGCTGTCTATGCAAGACAGTTATACTTTACATAAGCCGGCTAAAAAGAATTTCCCCAGGAGCAGAGTGTTTAATACCGAGAGCCATGTATCAGCGGCAGGCCGGTTTATGCGACATGCAAGGGCTGGCGATGTACAACGACAGGTTAAAGTATCTCCTTACGGTGATTGATGTTTTTTCCTAAAAGACATACTTGCGTGTGTTAAGAAACAAGACAGGGGTGGTTGTAACGGAGGCCTTTGATTTTATTTTAACCGAGGGGGCGTGTCCCTCGAGTTACACACGGATGCTGGTAATGAGTTTTCAGAATGAACTTTTCAGAAACTTTTAAAAAGTCATAAAATCACCCATTTCACCATTTAACCGAACGTTAAAAGAGAGGATGTCCAAGTCAAATTGAATTTTCTCACAGCTTGAAAACTGGTCACATCTTTTCATTGTGCCACACATACAATGTGTAGTGTACATTTGAATGTGTAGTGTACACATTCAAATGTAACGCTTTTTAATAAAGTAAAAACATTTTGCCCGCAAATAATTCTATTAAACAGTAATATCAGCAACCGCTCTCCCTTAACTACAAGAGTAGCAGGACTGCACACATTAATTTAACATGGGAGTGTGTGGTGTGTCGAGGGACACTCTGACTCGCGCGCGCATTAGACTCCTTGGTCCATGTTTCAAGACGGGTCCGGTGGGTAGCGACATCGCCGCGGACCCCTGGTGCCATTCGTGGGCCGTGATCTGCGCGTGCCGGCGCAACACGGTCGGGCCGCACTGGGGACAGTACGGCCCGGTCGGCAGTCGCGCCGGGGCACGGTGACCCCGTTCCTCGCCCAGCAGCCGGGCGCACCCCATCAAGGGGAACCCGGAGAGGGCGGAGGGAAGGCACGGTGACAGGTCATCTCCCTCGGCCCCGGGAAGCTGGCGGGCGGGGGCTGTAACACCCGCCTGCTGACCCCCTCCCCCGAGAGGGAACAGTACACACCACACACTCCCATGTTAAATTAATGTGTGCAGTCCTGCTATTACATTACAATTCATAAAATGCCCGGGGTGAACCTAAAACAAAGGAAGATGACGCTTCACGATTCTAATACACATATCACTTAATTTCAGAGTACCGCAATTCACTACATAACTTCTATTGCAAGAATCTTAAACTGACATGGCAATTAAAATCAGCCTCAGCCGACACTTCTAGCTGTGGAAAAAAATACAATTGTGACCAATTTAAATTCGACCTCAATGTCTGCCTTTTAAAACACAACGCTTTATTCCCAATATATTTGTCTAAATAAAATGCAGTCGATTGTTGAGCAAAACATGATCTGTCTGTACGTACCGGCGACTGGTTTGTTCCGCTGATATAATAATGTTACCTTGTTAGCTTTAACATGTGGTGACATTTCAGTGCCATTGTTTTAAAATACTCTGATTGGTGACTACAGTAAATCAGAACTAATGTAAGGTGATTAGAGGCTACTTGAAATTAAAAAAATAAAAATGTAAACAAAACCGAATGAGCCTTTAACTGTTTTACGTTAAAGAAAGCGTCCATGTTTGTCGCTGTACTTAAACACATGTTGGCATAGGCGCATGTAGTTTATTGTCCCCACGACCGTACGCTTCTCCATCACCTATCAAACACTAGGCCGACTGTGCTTATAGGTAACCACACACACACACACACAACATGCAAACCAGAAAAATATGCACATGCTTCTGGGGGATTTCAATAGTTTTGTACGTTTATTTATTTATTTATTTTAATGGTGATTAGGTTTTCTTCTAAACCGTGTATGTACTAAATGAAAAAGACCAGCTAAAAAATGTTATTGCTAGCCAGCTTCCTATAAGAGTCAGCAAAACCCTGACATTGCAGCATTAATAAGCGCAAATATACACGATCCTGGCTAAAGTGTCTCGGGGATAGATAGCCGCACCTTAAGAATGTCAGAGCCCCCACCGTTCGCAGCATTACATCAGCTATAGCAGCTTCTGCGCCTCACCGCGGACTCCCTCGTGCTCAGAGCCATTGTGTCCGACATACTATGAATGAATGAAATGCCTTTTTATTGTCACTATACACATGTACAATGAGAATAAAAAGCAGATCCTCCAGTGTAAACATGCATGTAGAACACACAACAAACAATAAACAAATAGTGCAAAAAAGTGCAAAACGTTCTGCGGTGCTATATATATACATATGGAAGGAACAAATAACTGTGTACGTTATTGCCGCTGCCATTTCCCTTGTTATCCGATAAGTGGTAAAGTAAGAAAATGAATCTCTATTCACATTTCGCTCAGAAATCTCACTGCAAAGTGGATGACGACTGGTTCTGTTGAATTAGGTCTAAGTTTCATTAAGAGTCAAACACGGTGCAGCTCAGTCACCACTGTTAACTTAACATATACATCTCAAATCAGGCGCCCGGATGTCACCAGGCCGCGGGGTCACCTTGTAGGAAAACCATTTACTAGAAAGCCGTCTTTATTAAAAATAACTAAGGCTTTATTCTTTAAAGTTTTTAATGTGTTTTAATGCGACTGCTAAATGCAGTTTACAAGCTCCTACTGTTATAAATAAAATGCTATTAAACCAGGTGCACTCGAAGTTACATCTTTTGATGCTTCAGCTAAAAAACAATTTTGGAAAACTCAGCATATAACGAATGGAAAGAATGGTTACAGATTCGTTGATACACAAAATGCTGGTGGATCGTTCTTTCACGGCGGAGACATTCTCTTGCGATGGACCTGACCCTACACTGGGTACATGGGGACCATTGCTGAAGTAAGGATCTAATGCGTAGCTAGGCGTCGAGTCTCACGGTTAAAAACCCCAGTCCCCGTGTGGCTCAGGGTTCAAAAGCTGCTAAAGATTGGTAGATTCCACGAGAGGTACCCCTTTAAATACGCTTTATTCCCACCATCCCGCAAATATTAGCACATTTTAAAAACATGACCGTGCTGCATACATATAACAAAATGTATGTACAACTTTTATTTTGAATAATAAAAACACCTGTACATGTTACATTTTAAAACTCATTTGATAAATGTACACAAACATTTTTGTACAAGTTTGAAAAATAAAACACACGTAGCCTATACATGTTACATTTTAAAAACATTGTGCAACTTTGAAAATAAAAAAAAACTTCATGTTATATTAACAAAATCTGCTTTGATAAAGAGCCTACAAATTTTTTGCAACTTTGTGTTTGTAAAATAAAAGCCACGTTCATATTAGATTTAAAAACCGATTCGCAAAATGAATGCATATAACTTTGTACAAACACGCTTGGGCTGCATACACGTAACAAAACGTTTTTGTACAACGCGTCTAGAAAATAAAATACCCGAACGTTTTAAAACATCTGTACATCTTACTTTGAAAAGCTTTCATGTTACATTAACAAATTCATTCGATGAAATATTTTTAAAGACTTACAACACCCTTTTGCGATGCTGCTAGTTTTACATTTCGGTATCCAAAAGGCAGTTTCCCCTAGAGTTGTGACGTTCGCGAACGAACCGATTCTTTTGAACGGCTCATAAACATGAACGATGGGAGCCGAGTCGCGGCTGGAGGGGAGCCGTTCTTTCTGTCGTTCTTTTTTTCCTATGCGTGTTTCACACAGATGCACACAAATTAGCTCCTCCGCGAGACAGAACAGTTATAGGGGGAGGGGCGCACCCAGCGCAGGGGTGCTACTGCCTAACAGCATGATGATAGTTGTGCACGCATCCTTCACTTCCACATTGTGTGGAAGTGTTTGTAGTAAAAGCTGTTTTGCACAGAAATTCATTGCAGCCGGCTTTGTTTTTGATGTTTATTTGTGAGTAGGTATTGTATGAATAACACAAGTCAACGTAGCTTTACACATACACACACTTTGTACTAAAGGTAAATCCAAAATAGTGATGTCACTGTCTAAGCAGAGGGATGTTGTGCAACCATATGGAATATAGTACACACATGACAAATGAGGTAATAATCAATATTTCAGAATAATTCAAACTCAGATATTGGTGTGTGATATCTGAGTTTTAATTATTTGACTACAAATCTCACCTCATCATTCCTCCCAGTGATTATTTCCAGGATAAACTGAGATGCCCCCAAGCTGGCTTCTTAAAACTGACTAAATATTTAAAAAGAGCCAAAAGAGCCGTTCTTTTGAACGGCTCTTTGAAAGGAACGGATCGCCAAGATCCGGATCCCCTCAAAGAGCCATAAATCCCATCACTAGTTTCCCCACTAGGCAACAATCTGCGTTTGTCGTAGACGTCCCTGACATTTTTATTGAGGTCTATTAAACGTTTTCACGTCGCGTTTGATTTTGTTATAGTGCGGCATTATGGGGAATTATCCCGCTGCCTTTCATTTAACACGCTTAACCTTCGGCCTATGTTAGCTTTCTGTTCCTGTCTCTTATGTTAGACGGGTCGGTGTCAAGCAGCACGTGTCTTACATCAGCCATAAAATACCCTCAAAACAATTATTTATCATCCAATTTGTTTCTTACTTCTTGGTTACCTTGTTAGGCTTCCTTATCCATGAAAAGATTGGTTTTAATATTTTTGGTGTGGCTTTCTGGACCTTTCTTTTGACAGCATTCCTCTCGTTTTCAATAAAAAATAATGATAAAATAAACCTCTAGAGAATTATATAAATAAACTGAACTGGTCTTATCTTACCTTACATGTGTGGGGATGCCTTACCTTGATTTTGTTTTAATTTATTTAGTTTAAATAGAGATTCCTGACAAAGTCAAAAAGCTTTGATGCAGTATATATTTCGAAAAAAAGGTTCTTGGGTGTGCTATATAGAACTATAGGGGTTCTAACCAGAGGAAATATAACCATTGCCTTCAAAAAGGTGCCATTTCTTTTAATTGAGAATGTCCAAGAAGTGTCATATATGTACCAAGCTAAAAGGTTCAATATGGAGCCTTTTGTTTTAAGAGTATGCACAAATGTATGTGGTGCTTTTATGCATGTTAAACTTAAAAACGGGTCGGTGCCGACCCTAACAGCACAGGAAGGTTAATAATGTCTCTAAGGACGGTAGCAAACAGAGCTCTTGGGCCGTCGCTTCACCAGACGCTGCGGGTGGCGAGTCGTGTTGAGCAAAGTAAACCGCATCATTTTCATCATTATTAGCGTTGTTGATGTTGTCTATTTCATTTAATAGCGCTTCAGGTATAGGAGGGGGGTGTTGCTCCGTCCATACCTGCTGATTCAGGTCTTGCGTAGATTTTCTCTTGACCGGTCCGCGCCGTCTCTCTTGTACATAGAAAACAGGGAATACCTATTATTAGAATAAGTTATAATGTATAGTGTTTAATGTATAGCGTTTATCATATGTATAAAAGAAATAATATACTCACTCTATGCATGTCCCGTGTAGTTTTCTCTTTCCAGTGGGGGTACTTGTGTCTCTTTACCAAAGGAGGGAAACCCTGCTCGGCGTACTAAAAATATCTGTGGTTGATTACTTCTTAGGATTCTTTAAGGAGAAATATACGGCCTGTCAAGTTTTATCTGATTTTCTTAAGTCTATTTCGATGTACGTTTTTTCTTTTAACTGCGCAGACGATGTACATAACGGGCGAGTCGGGGAAAAAACAAAACTTCAAACAAAATTTACTGAAATACAA
The DNA here is from genome assembly GCF_048594095.1 of Paramormyrops kingsleyae. Classification (NCBI taxonomy): domain Eukaryota; kingdom Metazoa; phylum Chordata; class Actinopteri; order Osteoglossiformes; family Mormyridae; genus Paramormyrops; species Paramormyrops kingsleyae. The sequence goes on along the minus strand of NC_132800.1, from coordinate 47,926,784 downwards.
AATGTCCAATTTGATGTGTGGTCCAAATTATTACGGATGACCTACGGGGATGTACATAACAGGTGCATGAGAAAAACCAAAACTTCAAACAAAATTTACTGAAATACAAAATGTCCAATTTGATGTGTGGCCCAAATTACAGTTTGACCGGGATTTGAACTACGCTGATGTAATACAACGGCTGCATGACGAAAAACACAAACTTGAAAACCGCTACCACACAAGGCCAAGCTGTTGCTGCTGCTGCACGGGGTGTCAACACACACACCCAAACTGCCGCTAAGCGTTCATTGGAGGAGGATAGCGTCAGACCCAGACCCTCCTCCTCCTCTCATTCTTAGCTCCAACTTGTTCATTCTCACAGGGTTTCTTTCAGTATCGCGCAGCACAACTCTCAGCTCACAGCTCTCCAGCATCGCTCTCTCCAAGTCCTTTGCGGATTCTCCAAAGCCCGGGACCTTCCCAAGGTACCGCTCCACAGGCACCCCCTCCGAGTCCTTTGCGCTATGCCCAAGTACACGCTCCGCTGGACCGACTGGGACCTTCCCAAGGTACCGCTCCACAGGCACCGTACGCTCACACTCCATCAGGTAACCGACCCACTCAGCCCTCGTGCTCAGCTCCGTCCTCGGCACCCTCGTAGCACGGGGCTATTCCCACAAAACCCCACTCATAAGCACACAATTCACTCTCCTCAAATAAAAATAAATTTATAATTAATAATAATAATTGATTAATAATAAATACTATATTAATAATTAATTAATAATAATAAATAAATAAATAATAATAATAAAAAAAACCTCTCCCAACGTCACTAGTCGTTGCGTCACCCCAGACCCGCCCATCCAGTGAACTTTTGACCCGTGACCTTTTTGACCTTTGGGTCATAAATCTTTTTGAAAGAAGCGGTATTCTCCATCTCTCTCTAATATTAAAACAATATTTAATATTTGGTTGTCAAGGGATTTATCGATAAAGGGTCGAGTCTTATTATCCAAGAGTGAAGGTTTGTCAAGACTGATTTATTCTGCTATGGTGTTGGATGTCCCAAAAGTGATAATTAACCATACTGATAAGGATCTTTTCAATTGTGTTTGGAAAAATAAGCACCATTATTTAAGAAAAGAAGTGGTATGTAATTCTCTTGTGGATGGAGGCTTAAACATGATTGACTTTGGAACATGTAATACTATTTTGAAAACTAAGTGGATCAAAAATTATATCCAAAATGCAAAAAAAAAAAAAAAAAGTTTGCATAACGTCATGTCCGGACTCACTTGTGGAGGTCACATGTTTCCGGCCCTCTAGTGGAGTTTCTCCTGGTGGAGGTCTGCAGCCAGATGATCTTGTGAGGGCACAATCTGTCTTAAGTTGTCTTGATGTCGTTTTACAAAAAAATAAAAACATTTTAAATAGCTGGATACAGAGAAATAATTCAATCTTTGGGAGAGTTTTATTGACGAAAATGGAAGGAATTTAAAGAATAATGTACCCAGCATATTCCTTGGCTATACCAGACAGATTTATTGAAACAATAAACCAAAGTCATTATAATTTTATTTGGAATAATAAACAACATTTATTAAGAAAAGGAGATGTGGTAAAACCAGTAGGAGATAGTGGTTTGAATGTAATTGATTTTGAAGTGATGAATGGTACTATTAAGTTGAGATGGTAGCAAAATGTTTTAAAAAATGAACATTGTATTTGGTTCAGTTTACTTGCTTATCTGTTTAACAGGGTTGGTGGTATTAGGTTTCTTATTAGATTTTGACCCCCTTAAATTACCACTTAAGTTATCTGATTATCACAGACAGGTGTTACTGTACTGGAAAATGCTCTACAAACACAACTTCACCTCACACACAGCCATTATATGGAATAATAGATACATTTTACGTAAGGGTAAATCCTTATTTTATAAAGAGTGGATGGAGAAAGGTGTCTGGGCTATTGTCCATTTCATGGATAAGGAAGGTAATATTTTATCTTATACAGAGTTTAAATAAAAAATTAATTTGGATTGTTCTTTTAAACAATACTCCTTCATAGTTAAAGCTATTTCCTTTCGATGTGAAGAACTTATTTAAAGGTGTTTTACAGTATTCATTAGTAATACCTGTATATGCTAATTTATTAATTGACAAATATAACTTTTTAGATAGTAAATGTAATAATAGAATATTAAGATCTGTAATGACAAAAGAATGCCCTACTCCAGTTAAAAGAAGAGTATTATCTACAAATTTTTCATACTGAAACTATCAAAGTTAGATCTATATATTTGTCCTTTCCTGTTATCCAAAATGAAAGAAGTTCTCTTTAAAAAGATTAATGACATTTACCCAAGTAAACATTTTTTAAAAATGAGGTTTAATTTAGAAGACTTGGAGGATTTATGTTCTTTCTGTGATAATAAGAGTGAATCCCAGGAACATTTATTTTTCTCTTGTACAGTGGTCAACAATTTTTGGTCTGCTCTGTTTAACTGCTTATCTTCACAATATGTAATACCACATCTCACCATTAAGTTTGGGGTTTTCCTTGAAGAGAAGGATACTGAATTCTTGCTCAACAATATTATTTTAATTGCAAAATTTTATTTACATAAATGTAGATATACAAAGGTCCTCCCCTTTTAAAAATGATTTAGTTTTATTTTTTAATTCTTTAGAGAAGGTAAAGACCAATAGTGCCTGTAAACTTTGTACTCTTATGTATGGCCTGTTTTGATGTACCTGTGCTGTCCCCCGGCTCGGATATTGTATTTTGTTGAAGACGAAATAAAGGAGTTAAAAAAAAGAAGTCGTCTTGATCTCTCGAGGATTTTGTATCATGTGACATGGTGACGCGTGGTGACGTTTTGCAGCGCCAGACAAAAAGTCTAACCATGATTTGGCATTTTTTTGAAATAGGGGTTTAGATACTTTTCTACCTCAGAATTTTAAAAGTTTTTAAGAGACCAAGAATAGATGCAGATAGTTCTTGCAGTCAGTTCTGTCCTGCTTTATTTTGTGTTTGCCCATTATACTGTTTTTGTCAGCGTTCGTGGGGAGGGCGAGCAGGAAAGCAGGTGAGCGAAGCCAGGAAGTCCGGTAAAGTGGTTTATTGGGTAAACGGAGAACAGGCACGGACATCCACGGACAATACAATGACGAGTCTGGGGAAGGACTAAATACAAAAGACGAGCTAGACATAACAGGACACAGGTGATCACAATCAGGGCTGAACACGAGGTAACGAGGTGGGCGTGGCACACATCAGGAGCGGACGGAGTGGATCATGACAGTTTTGCACATTGTTACATTATTATATGGTTTTATTCATCTGAGCTATGTTTCTTTGAATACTTGAAAATCAATAACCTTTCATAATTTTAAGGGAATTTTGTATGTAAACAGTAAAATTTGTTGGAAAATAAACATTTGTTTACTAATATTGTTTATTTCAATGTATTCATTCTATTTGTCAGAATAGGGTTGTTTTTATTATTATTTAGTTTATTACATGGAACAACATTGTGAAACTATTATATTGATAATTATCGATATCAGTCAATACAAGAAAAAATATTGTGATATTTATTTTAGCCATATCGCCCAGCTCTACATTAAAGCATGGCTTATGCTAACAGGCTAGCGGGGCTTAAGCTACACAGCAAATAAGTGGATAAATGTTTTGTTTGTGCACCAAATTATTTCCCCATTTGGTACTGCTTTTTCCTTTTTACAGTATCATTGAAGCAGGATACATTTCCCATGGTACAATAAGCCCAACATCGTATTCACTAATAGTTCCAATACCAGTTACCATTACCAATTTACAGTTAGCATTCAATGGTACATTTCAATCAAACGCAATCAGGAGCATTGAAGTTTGGTGAAATGTAGCTTATTACTCACTTCATTACATTATGCATATAAATGGTGTAAGAGGGGGTGAGAGTTAATCAGCATGGCAATGTTCATACTGTTCCTGCAGGTGTGTCTACAATGAAATGGATCAGTGTACGGAGAGGAGGATCTGTCACCATCCCATGTTTCTATGGTGACAGACAAAAAACTCACATGAAATACTGGTGCAGAGGGGACGACTGGAGGTCATGTACTCCCATAGTACACACTGACTCTCCACAGGAGGGTAAAGTGTCAATCAGAGATGATCCTGACCAGCGAGTCTTCACTCTGACCATCAAAAATCTGACAGCTGGGGACTCTGGTACCTACTGGTGTCATGTGGAGATCAGTGGAGGTTCAAATGTTGGAGATCAGGTTTATCTGTCAGTCACTGATGGTAAGATGTTTGTACTGCAGACTGTAGCCAATGAGATGCACAGTATGTAACATGTCATTTACCCAAAAAGGAAGGACATTAACACAAACACTGGAGGAATAAATATTTTAGCATTTTAAAACCTACAAAATTTACAATAACAAATACCAAATCTTAGTTTTGCAAAGTATCATAAATGAGACCTGGGAGATGTAACAGTCTCAGTTTATATGGGCTACTCTAGGGGATAAATAACATTAGTAATATATTTTGTTCAGTTTTGATGTGATTAAAAAGTACAGATAAACATTAAAATAAGCATGTTGTAACTGGGTCATATGCATGAATATTTTACAGCTGAGTAAATAACAGTGTTTCATTTGTCCCTAATTTGCATATTCAGGTTCCCCTGGGCTGTCAGTGGACAAACAGGAGGTGACGGGTGTGGAAGGAGACAATGTCAGTGTTCAGTGTCGCTATAGAAACAGTGACAGTCTGAAGCTGTGGTGTAAGATCGGGGGCTCCTGTGCATCAGAGAGATCTGTGAGTTTGGATGGGAGGCCTGTCCTGATCAGGGAGGACAGAGTAAATAGAGTCTTCAGCGTGACAATGAGGGGACTGGAGATGAAGGATACAGGATCGTACTGGTGTGATGCTGGAGGCTGGCAGATCCCAGTTCATATTACTGTCAAACCAATAATCATCACCGAATGTAAGTAATTAATACAAATCTGGCTGTGAATAATTTGTGCTTCAATACAAATAGCCAAACAACAAATGATGCAGTTTCACCCATGAAGGGGGTCTGTGCGTTTTATAGGGATAATCTGTGGGGGGGGGGGGGCTAAGCTGTGTATATTTAAACTACCCTATTGATAACTTTAGCTGAACAGAGTTATTTATTGGCATTATAGGTTCTGTGTTAGTGGCACAGTGGCTCAGTAGGTGATACTGTTGCTTCTGACTGGCATCCCATCCAGGATGTACTCCATCCCTGTGCCCTGTCCTGCCTGGGATAGGTTCCAGGCCCCACATCCCTGACCAGGACAGAAGATTGATGGGTGGATGGCTGTAGTTTTATGTGTCTATATGAATGTACTGGAAGATTAACCATAAATACCAGCATTACCTCTATGGGAGACACTCCATAATACAGTTGTGATGACCTGCACCAAGAGGGATTCCTTGAACACTTGATACTTGGAAAACAATAAAGATTCTCATTCAGATTTAACTATACGTACATGCACCTGTTTTCTTATTAATTTCCTGGCCGATACATTGTATATAATCTAATCCTGCTGTTAGTATGTAATTCATTCCTGCCCAGATCCCTGACACAAAGTTGGAGGCAGAATTCCATGCTATCAGGTCCTGCTCTGTACCAAATACATGAGTGTCTGATCTGTTTGTTACTCCTGGAGCTGTACTGAGCCCTCAGGAATCAGCAGCTTCTAGGTCAGGATGTGTCTGTATAATGAGACACATTTCACAGGATGTTGCCGCAGACAGACATTCGTTTCCATATTACAGCCATTTGTTATGTATATAAATCCAAATACAAAATTGTTACAGAAGGTGTGCAGACTGGCTGATGTGTCTGTAGGTGGTTTCAAATTGCAGCAGAGGCCAGTGTTACAGTTATACTCTGTAATAACTGATCCAGTGCTGCAATAAGTACATTATGATATTATAATAAAATAATTAATATCACCAATTCACTGCAATTCCCTGGGATATGAACATTTTGATCATAACACTAATTTATTATTCTGTATCCAACCAGCTGCTCTATGAAATATTTTATTTTAGTTATTCTTATATCAGTTTTTTTAGGAGTCTTTAGTAATTTACAGACCAGGGTTTTTCTATTTGTAAAATAACAATTCTTTTTCTTGTTTCCAATGCTGATGTTTTCTGTCACATTAAATGGATGGAATGAAAAAGTGAGGTAAGCCTTCAGCAGCATTTACAGTAGTGTGGGGGTCCAGCTAGCAGCATTTACCTGGTCACACTGTAATGGGAAACTTCCATAATAATTATGAGAAGTAGGATATTGCTTTTCATTTTTTTCTTAATTATAATAAACTTGAGATGGCATCCCATCCAGGGTGAGTCCCTGCCTTGTGCCCTGTGCTGCTGGGGATAGACTGCAGGCCTGGATGATGGATGGATGGATGGATGGATGGATTTTACAAAACAGTATAACATTGAGCTATTTTTATGCTCTATGTTAATGTCTCCTCTTCCTCACATGTATCCTGTGTAATAGTACAGATGTGGCTGAACTGTGCTGTTATAAAGCATGTGAGACTTTACTATTCAAATCCACCCTCTTATTCAGCTCCTTGGTCCAGCTGGCTCTGTATGTAGGACTGGGCTTATTGGTCCTGCTGTTGATCATCATCATCATCACATGGAAAGTGCGGGACAAATACAGTGAGTATCTGCTGATGCAGACGGTGTATAAGTAACCTGAACTTTGCAGAGTTGCAGAGACACAGGTGTGAGCAGAATCATTTTCTGTGACTTTTTTCCTCATTCCTTTCTTGTAGAGAAAAAAATGGCTGAGAGACAAAATCTGGGAAGCACAGAATTGACAGTAAGTTCATATTTAATACGGAAAGTCCAGAAGAGCATTCCTCAGCCTGTGGGTCGCAACAACCTTTGGAAGGGTTTTGAGCCCGAGCTGGACAATTGTTAGGCTATTTTATCCTACTTTAAAATATTAAAATTGCTTATTTAAAATCAGAAACAATCACATTTTTTTCAATTGTAGTTGAAATGATGCTGAATTTGAGAGAACTGCTTATAATGAAACAGTTACTTTGAATGAACTCAGTTTAATATGTAAATTTATGACATGTGACTTTTATATCTCATTTTTATGTGCAGAATCTCAGTATGATGGGAGTCATAACAAAAAAAATATTTGGTACAATACTTAAAACAGATTTGAAATATATTCGTTTGCAATGTTTTGTAGTTAAACTATGTTGTCGAGGCATGTATTTAACGAAAATAGCATGTTTGTAGAATTTGCTGACTACTGCAGTGTATGATGGGTACAATATTTGGAAGCTACTTAAATTTCATCAACTGCAACTGGCATAGGCAGGGCCTAGGTGTGAATTTGGAGGTGGGGGGGGGGGGGGGCATGGTCCATTTTTGCCCCAGTGAAATACTAAAACAAAGCTTTTGCTAGTTCAGTGTGTTTCTTCACATTCCAATAGTTGAAAATTATTAGTTTCTTCATTAAAACGTAACCTTCTTATGTATGTTTATGGTTCAAGTTAAACTGAATAAATTACTTACATTGAGGCAACTTCAAATATTTCATGTTATCCATTACTTCTAATATTTTAAGTGATTCAAGATTTCCAGCATTTTATTTTTTTCCGCTTACAGCTGTTCTGCCACTGGTTATTTACCTAATTGAAGTTGAATGAAAGTGATTAAGTTGGTTTGATTAAACATGAGAAAATTTAGTGAGATTAACTCAACTATATTCTGTTCTCAGAACACAAAGTGAATGCATGAACTTTAAAAGAATGTTTAATTTTCAGAATACTCATTCTAGTTGTGTGGAACTACTCTGCATTATTCAATAGCGTTTATTCAAAGATTTATGCATAAAAACTAATACAATTTACATTGCATCAACATAATTATTTAAATAACAAGTAACATGAATCCTTTATTTCAGTGACTGATTAAAAAGTTTATTGTTGGATAGGAATATGATGTGAAACTGACTGGTATGGAGTGATTGTTTGAACGCTGAGCTGTGACTTTGTTCTAGCTGAACCCAGACCCTGAATACGCAGCAATAGGCAACATCAAGAGAGACCCCCCAGGGCAGGTAAAGTGCAGGAATAAAATATATACAGCAAGGATTTTGAGAGCAATCTGTGTTTCTATATGTAAAAAAGTGATATTATTTTATGTAACATATTTTCATAAGCCAGTTGTTACACTGTGGTTAAAGAGTTTTCTAAATGGAAATAAAAATTAATTAATATTGGACAACATCGATAAAGATACAAATCATTAACTAATATGTCAAATTATCAACAAATTCACCAACAATGATGCTCCACTGCTGTCAGTTAAAGAATGGGCAGGTGGTTCTGTATAGATACATGGTCATAATGTGATCCTCTCTAAGGCCTCTGAGGAGCCTGGAGCTGATGTCACCTACAGCTCCATTGTCCTGTCAGACCCAGAGGTAAGATGGTTTAATGTAAATCAGTGTTTGGTTCAGGCATAGGACCAGTATCACAATGCGAGTGACACGTATATCAATAATGTGCTGACTGGGCAGGTCATCTACACCTCAGCTGATCTCTCAGATCCATGTGTATCAGAATTAGCTGTAATGTACCAATAAGTACCATGATACCCTGATATTTCACAGTGACTCACATGGGAGGTTTGGGAGTTTATGGATTTGTGATTTATGTACAAAGGTTGGTCTTGTACCTCCACTGTAAGCAGCTAAATGTTCTCAGCAGGTGTCCTCTAGATGTTCTTCACACCGTCCTGCTGTAACCCCAGCCAGCGATGTGGTCTACAGCTCAGTCGCCCTGAAGCACAGAGAGGTGAGTTTGGACAATCTGCTCTAACATGAGCTGTGATACATTTAGTGTCTGATGCTACATACATGTCATATGTTTCATTTGACAACATATACGGCCATGATTCCAACATCATACATGCAGCTAATTTGATTTCAAATTATAAACTAGATGAAAGTGAACTAAAGAGGTTTCCCTCATTAATCTATCACTCTGGTTCATTTCCTGATCCTGTAGCAGTAAAATTAACACACCAAACTCCCTGAAATGCTAAGGAAGGCATTTGTGCCTCAGGAACCAAACTGATGTTAATGCTAATTTGTTCCTCACAGATATGGAAGATTATAAGCACAAAAATTCTTATGGCAATTCATTTTGCAATTGGCAATTCAATATTCAATCAGAGCATGCATTTGTCATTTCAATATTTAATCTGAACATGTAATTTGAAAATACATTTTGCAATCAGCAATTCAATGTGCAAAGTGCTTATGCAATCCTTAATTCATTTCAAAATATTTTGAATAATAAATAGAATAACAAGGCACTGAATTGCATTACGTGTATTGCCATGGCCTTTTTGCCTCTTTATTCAAATGCAATGGCGTCCCCGGCAATTCCATTGCATGTTAGGGGGAAAACTTAATTTGCAATTCCCAACTGTCAGACCGCTCATCAAGGCGGACCTTCATTAACGACGTCACTTCCTTGTTTAGGGCCTCGCCAGCATTCAACGGATTTGTTCATTTAGAGAGTAATGGCGACAGAACAGCCTGTAGCAAATATTTGTGCCTTAGCAGATGACATGGAAAACAATCGGGTATCAGCAATAGATGCGTTTGATAGGTTGCTTTTGCTCTCACAGAGGGTAGAGGAACTTTCAATCTTAACTGGACTTGACACGGGAAGGGTGCAAACTAATCTAGGCAGTCAGTGAGGCGCAGAGTAGGGAGACCCGCCATCGAGATACCTGTGGTGGCCATTGAGGGCTACCTCTATGGGCAGATATTTGTGCTACTAGAAACTGAATTTGAATTGTATGTATTTACTTGAATCTGCAGTTGTCGCATTAAAAAACTCAATCTGAGTTTATTAGTTGAATCTGAATTCAGTTCGCAAATTCAATTCCAACTTATTGAGGAAAAGTAATCGACCGCAGGTTCACAACGCAACTCATTTCCACGTTTACGACAGTTCTGCAGGTCGGGGTACAGTGGAGGCATGTGCCGGGATGTCGCAAGCGCATTACCTTATGATGTATATGAGAATAAGCTTTATATACACAAGCGATAGCATAAACATTAACCACACATCTGGTTAGTATATAGTAGTATATGTGGTTAAATGAACGATTTCTGGCTCTGCTAGTTTATTTTAATATGGTAGACTAATGCAAAACTAGCTACACAGCAAATGTGCCAGTGTTAAATTAACACTGCATGGTGTCTATATGTGTCCACACCATTCAGTGTTACCTTTAACACTTTTCAGTGTGCAGTGAGTGTTGTTTTTACAATGTTAATGTTTATTAACTTTTATAGTGTTTTATTTACAACCTAGTGTGTTAAGACAATGTGTCTCCACCTCTTCCCAAATTGCAAGCCCATATGGGTGGCACACCAGTTCAAAATGGGTGTCCCATATCTGCCCTATTTTAATGTACTTTCATTTGACCTTATTGGGCATTCAGCCGCTGTGTTTTACTAACCCAACATAATAAGAAAGATCTCCTTTTATGTAAGTTTTTAGTTCAGCTCGTAATAACCAAAGAACTGTACTTATATGAATCGAAGAATATTGAAACACACTCATTATGAATGTATTTGTTTAAGCTTGAGTAAGATAAGTTTCTTCAATCATCATAAGAAAGAACTGATCCAGCTCAGCTGAGAACTGCTCGTGGTATAAAAGTGTGTGAAATGTATGACACCAGTCACCAAACACAGATTATGAAGTTGGACTGTGTTAGACTGCATAACATAATTATTAGGGCTGGACGATATCATATCGATATTATATCGCGCATGCGCAATAATCACTAGGGCTTCAGATGACAGGCGCAACATTTGGCAGTGCGCCAGCTTTTCTCAAGAGCGCCTGGCTGCAGACACAGTAGGTGTGGAGCTCCACACTAAGCGGAAACACGTGACCTCCACACTAAGCGGAAACACGTGACCTCCACACTAAGCGGAAACACGTCACTCCTCCACAGTAGGCGGAAACACGTGATCTGCATAGATTCAGTGGAAACCGCGCAAGTGGATCGTAAAGGTTGGTACAGAGTCATTCATATACAAATGTGCTGTTAGTAATTTAGTAATTCTAGTATTCAACTAGTCTGCTTAAACTGATCATGTTGGCACTTTGTATGCGTATCAACATGGAATATTTAAAACGAAGGTCATTTTTAAACTTGTTTTTTTTTTTTATCGTGCTCCATGGCAGAGAAACACACCGATGTTTGTTTCCTGGCCCTGGTTTAAGTAAGAGAGCTGGATTAAGGGCTTCTGTGAGCGACATGACCAAAAATATCTCTAAACCACATTTTGCATTAGAATTAGTTATTGTTGGAATATAGTGGTCAGTTTCAAATGTATTTGTTTTTTGTTTCCTATTGAACAAATTCACTTCACTACTTTTCATTGTCTGTAACATCAATGTGCATTGTTCCATTTACTGCATATTGCGCTTTATTCATGTCTCTCATTCCACCTGCATCGACGTTGTAAAGTGCTTCAGAAAGAGATTTATATATTTATAAATACTTCTATTCTTTATTCTTTTCTCTAATGCTTTTTTATTGCCCGGTTTTTAGTTCGCCTTTGTTAAATTGTATGTGTTGTATGTCAATACATACGTATGTCACAATTAAAAGTCTTGTAAAGTATCTTTTTGTATAGACCTTTCTCCCCAAATCTTCATGGTTCTTACATGTTATTCTGCTAAATCGTTATCACGAAGCACAGTGGTTTTAAACAGTAATTGTTACCAGTGTAACATTGAGAAATCACTATTACATGCTAAGTGTAATGTGTTATTTCTGCTAAAACCTGAACTGGTTTTTTTTTTTTTACATCCAAAATGTATTTGATCTCATAATTTCAACTTAATCTGTTGTCTAGTACATTTTCTCTGCTCCCTCAATGTGGTCAGTAGAATAAGGGTCTCGGCACTTTGAAGAACATACAGTAGCATCAAAATAGTTCAAATGTGTATATGGTGTTTATCTTCTTTTCTCTCTGTTTTAGATGCACATATCAATCTGTGATTCTGCCTCAAAGCCAGCATTGCAGGAATGCACAACATGTTGCAGGAGACTCTTTCACTGCCCTCTGTGCCCTACTGTCAGCCCTACTGTCAGGGCAAAGATGGAGGAACATATAAATGGACACATTAAAAATGCTTTGCCTTTCAAAGGTATGTTGGTATTAAATATAGTTTATAGTTATAAATATAGTTATATGCACTTGTTTTCAGAACTTCTGTAGTGTCTTTGTTGACTTAAAAGTTGCTATCACATTGTACAGTTCAGTGCATTCATCAGCAAGAAAAAACTTGTTTTTATTAAATATATTTTTCTTTCCTCTTCACCACATTGCTTGATGGCATCCATACCCTTTTGCTTTTACTATAGAGGATTGGATGGTCATTATTTTATTTATGCTTTTGTTAACATGTACACTCTGTTAGATAAATTGATTGCATTCTATATAACTACGTTTAAACTACATGTGTTTTTTTTCTCTCTTACAGACAAAATTATATGCCGGTGCAGGCTGCCATGTAGGAGGACAGGACACTTTCACTGCCCTGTCTGTAACAGGACAATCATACGGCGTAGGGATATGGCAAGGCATTTATTATCATGTCAGCATTCTTCAATACCAAGTCAGCCACCACTGTCAGGACTGCTCCCCGCTGCACTCTCCGAGGAGCCCCGTCTCCCTCCCGCTGCACTCTCCGAGGAGCCCCGTCTCCCTCCCGCTGCACTCTCCGAGGAGCCCCGTCTCCCTCCCGCTGCACTCTCCGAGGAGCCCCGTCACCCTCCCGCTGCACTCTCCGAGGAGCCCCGTCACCCTCCCGCTGCACTCTCCGAGGAGCCCCGTCACCCTCCCGCTGCACTCTCCGAGGAGCCCCGTCACCCTCCCGCTGCACTCTCCGAGGAGCCCCGTCTCCCTCCCGCTGCACTCTCCGAGGAGCCCCGTCTCCCTCCCGCTGCACTCTGTCCAGTGTCTAGACAGTCTTCTGAACCTTTGGTAGAACATTCATATGCTCTACCCTCTGTGCTGAATGAAACTGTGGCTTATGGGAAGTCAATAAGAATGAAATGCCCTCACTGTGGTCTTAGTCTTCTTAAAAAAAACTTAAAGGCTCACATGATGAGGAGGCATTCAAACAGATCACTGGATGTTTACCTGGCTTGTCATCTGCAGTGTGTTTGTGTAGATGAGACTACTGGCTTATTTGCTGTGCAGAGAACTGGCCATGGGTTTTCAGTGCCAGTTCACGTTCAGAGGAAAACATGGGGGAGATCTCACAGTGTCAGATGTGAGCTGGAGGAATGTCAGCAATATCAGTTGCTGGCTCAGCGGAGCGGACTAGGCTACAGTTTATGTGAGCACATTCGCTCACTAGATTACTGTAGAGAAACTGTGAAAGAGGTATTTCTTCAAGAAGCTATTTTGATGGAAATGGTGGTCCTGAAATTCTTCGGAAAGGACAAGGCTGCGGCATGCTTAAGGAGACAGACAGCTGCCCAGATGACACATGTTCCACTTTGTGTGAGGGTAGATTTTGGTGGATCCTCCTCACAGATATGTTTCTCTGTACTTGAGCCTGAAATACACAGTTTCTGCCGTCTTGGCAGAATATTTGTGACTTACAATGCTCAGAGGAATACCTGGCATTGTGCTTGTGCAAAGCCACGAATATCATGCCCTCATAAAAGCATTGCTAAATGGCATCTCTTTCAGACAGAGAGAGACCTCTTCCAGTCAAATGTGCCACTATCATCAGGCCCCCCATCACTGATGACTCAGGAGGGTTCTTCCTGTGAGGACAATGCTGCTGCGGAAAGGAGTATCCGCTATATATTTAAAGAGAAAAAAATTCCTCAATCTCTTCCAGAAGATGTCATGTCACAGAAAATGGAACATCAGAGACAGCTCATTCCTTTTGAAACTCTGTGCCAGGTGTGCCCAGACTACCATAAACTTGACGAGGCTGTTCTAATTACTAATAAAGCAAGGATTGTCAGCATGATGGGAATGATTGAGAGTAAGTTGTAATGAATCAGATTAAATCTGTGTGGAATTATGACTTATAATTGCTCCTATACTAATGTTTTGAAATTAATGTGGTTTGTCTTTAACAGATGTTTCAACATACCATAGATTGTGTCCTCAGTGCCACATGGTGTACAGATACCAGGAGTGGACGGATGGGCTTCATAACTTTGACAACCACATCGTTTTATCTCTTGAACTCTGCCTTTTTCTGAGAGAAAATTTACAGGTGAGGATCACAAATAAATTGTACTCATCTGATGATTTCTTAAAATGTGTTTGTGTGTGTGAGTATGGTATGTTGTTGTATGCATACATTTGTGCCTAAATTTAAATATCTGTCTAATCACAATCTTCAATCTATTGTCATATTTCAGAACCATGTATCCGTGTCAAGGGTCATTGACTCATTGGAGGGCTTAAGAAGGGTGAAGTTTCCTTCTAGGGATATCATATTTCATGGTTATTGCCATTTTGAGGCTTTGACTGACACAGATTACATGTACTCCTGCATAAACTGTGGATTTCACCCCCCTGTGGTAGTTATGGACTTACACAGAAAAGGGGTGTTCAACTTAGCAGGTAAGTTTTATGTACATTTGTGTTTATAGTTCATGGAGTACGTACATGTTCCTGACTAGTCATTGTTATTATAGTGAGTGACCTCAAAGCCCCCCCTGAAGACTTCAGTGGTGAACATGACATTGAAGGTTTTTGGAGCTCTATTCACCTGGAGATGATAAGCCGTGAGTTTTTTCCAAGTAAGTGATGGCAAAAACTTATTTACAGTCATTCAGTGTTTTAACGTAATTTAGACTGTAAATAAAAACATACCATTTTTCTGTAGGCAGCGTGAAGAATCCATTTTCAGTTCCACCAACTTACACGCACTGGGCACCATGGATCGGGAGTGAAACTCGAAAGAGTGACATTGTGCTTAACACTGAGTTTAAAAAAGTAAGAACAAGCAGTTCACATGAAGCACAGCTTAGCAGTGTTACAGAGGAGCGTCTGTTTGATGAACTCACCAAACAAAAGGTAACATTGCTTTGAAGTTTTTAGAATATGTACAATAAAGCTCAGTGGTTGTTCCATTTACAGTTTTCCCTAATTACTGTCAGGTTGGAGTGGTGAGAAAATTGTGCAAAGCCTGCAACATCGACTCCAAAGGCTCCCGCTTTGATCTCATCACCAGACTGAGGGAGAAGATGAAGAGCAGGCAGACATATGATAAGGTCTTTCAAAGCATATGGGGTGCCTCTGGTAAGTATCACTTAGTGATTATAAGAAGTAGCATTAAATTATTGATTTACAATCACAGACACCTTGTTTAATCTTTTCTCGCAGGTGGATGGTCTGTAATACTATGTCCGCATGGCATTGTATACAGTATTAAATTTAATCTTCGTGCTGAAAGTCCCAGGGATTTTGCTGACCTTCTCCTGTCCTGGAAGCACATACCAAACATCTGCGTGTATGATTTTGCGAGGGGTTTGGTGGCACACACCAACTTGCGGGTTCCAAATCGAGTGCCATTTCATCCACATGAAGGTCGACTGGCTGAGCCCACTGAGGAAAATGTCAAGGCTGCACGGGATGGAAAATTGCGAGTGAATCTTCCATGGCTACATGAAAGGATGGACAGTGTAAATGAAAATCCTCATCCTATCACTGGATCATCCGACCATCATGTCCTGTATGACAGATTTCATGAGGGAAATACAAAAGATCCCAAGGACATATTACGTAGAATTCAACTTGTCCCAGAGCTGAAAGGTTGGCTGAACAGTCAAGTTGTTGAACAGTTCTTTGCAAGCATGAGGAAAAATAATTACTTTTTAAATAATATGAGTCCATCCACACATGTGTTTTTGATGAGAAATATAATTCATCATCATAACACTGTCACCAACAAGAAACTTCTGGAGAGGCAGTTAAGACATGGTCGACTTGGACAGATCAATATCTCATTGTCTGCACTGGGTCAAGCTGTCGTAGGTAAATGATACATGGATTTTCACAAGACCAGAAAGCTGTCATTGTTCACGGATTACATTTGTTCCTCACTGTGTGTATATTGCTGTTTTCTTTGTGTCCCTAGCCCTACAGTGCAGTAAACCCAGAGAAACCACAGAAACTGTGTTGAACCAAGCACCTTCAATTTCTGGTAACACTGGTACAATTTCTTATTTTGAATAGTGTTTGTTATATATAGGTGAAATGACAATCTTGCTCATAACAGATTTCCTTACCTGCTGTTTTAAATGCATTCCCTTATATAAATAGTGCTTGTTTTTCTTGCATGTGTATTCTTTAATATGCATTCTATGTAGTGTTTTGTATAAAACCTGTGGAAATCCCTATAGAACCTCTGGTACCAGTTGACGACAAGAAAAGCAATAGAACGTCAACAGATGCAACTCTTCCTGACCTGTGTGGACCACCGTGTAAAGCTCTGACAAAGCCTGAGAACATTTTGGCCAGCCGTTCATCGTGGTCTTTTGTACTGCACCCTGGTCAACAGCAGCTTGTATGTTAAAGTTTGAGTTTTCACATGTCACAAAGTAGTACTTTTAGTGCTTATTTGCTTTTCTCATCCACAGTGTATGATACTTATCTTTTTTTTAGCTCAACTATGTTCTGGACATCAGCAGACCCAAAGATGAGCTGATTGTTGAAACGTCTACTGGATGTCTCACACGGGCTGATTTTTGGACACTGGGTTTAAACGAACAAATGGAATCTACAGTAAGTATTTTTTATTTGGTCTGTAAATGTATAATAATAAAGTGTACATTAATTTTTAATCTATTTTTTTCAGGTTGGGAATGGCTGTTTTGAGCTTATCACCAAAATTGTTCAGTCAAAGGTACTGTGTGTTTGTATATGAAGATTTTTAAGCTTTATTTTAAAGAGTGGTTGTTTTAAATGTGCTATTTCACATTTTCTAGGGGATAAGCATTTACATTGAAAATCTTTATGTCACCCGGACTTGGCTTGCACCCTATGGCTGTGATCCATTGCAGTCCGTTCCTGTAAGTGTACCATCCTTTAAAAAAAAACAAGTGATCATAATGAATTTTTATAGAAATTTAGCAAGAGTTTATATACTGAATACTTAAAAATATGATTCTGTTTCAGACTGATGCTCAGTGGATGGACATCATAGTTCTCCCTCTCTGGACACCTGGCCATTTCCAGTTGTGTGTAAGTCTTATTTTTTGCCACATACTAAAATTTTGCTGTGTGTCTGTGATCTATTACATTTAGATGACACATTTTCAAAAGTATTTCTTTACTGTATTTTTTATGATCTCTTGCAATGACATTGTTTGCAAGTTTGAAGTCCTGAGCAACTGTCTTTTAGGTACTGAAGCCACGTAAAAGAGAAATCCTCTTTCTTGACCCATTAAACACAAAGGCAGGATTTGGTGGCCAACAATATGTTTCACTTTTGAGGTCACATTTTTATAAGCTTGTTTGAACAGGTTCCTGAAAACTCTGGAACAAACCAGTGTTCCAGGTTAAGTGCATCCCAGATCATGTTCTATTGATCTAGAGTGTTCACACATACAGTACATTCACATGCTTGCTTATAAACTATATCAGCAGGATGCATCACCTCTTGATTCTTTTTCTCATCTTCACATTCTGTTCAAATCAATGATGCTGTCTTTAGATGAGTTTCACACATTAATTGGCTTTTCAAAATCTTCTAGTGTTTAACATAAAACAAAAATCAGTTTATAAATTATGCCAACCTGAAAATAAAACTGAAATTGCTATGTATGACACACTTTAACCAACTGCGAGCATGTGACTGTACTTTTACATTTTGTTGTGTCCAGGCCGTGTTCCTAAGGCCGTGTTCCTAAGGCCGTGTTCCTAAGGCCGTGTTCCTAAGGCCGTGTTCCTAAGGCCGTGTTCCTAAGGCCGTGTTCCTAAGGCCGTGTTCCTAAGGCCGTGTTCCTAAGGCCGTGTTCCTAAGGCCGTGTTCCTAAGGCCGTGTTCCTAAGGCCGTGTTCCTAAGGCCGTGTTCCTAAGGCCGTGTTCCTAAGGCCGTGTTCCTAAGGCTTGCACTTAAAGTTGGTGCTATTGGCAAATAGCATTTCACACCCATCATGATGATGTCTGTTAACTTGTGAATGTAATTGTCTTGGAAAAAGGAATCTTGCAGTGAAGATCATTCCAGGGCAGTGGTCAGAAAAAAATGGGTTTGACTTGAAGGTATGTAATGGTGTGAGTGTATGGTGAATTACATGAATTACGCTAGTCGTCTTTTAAGGGATTTTATTAATGAACCTTTATTTTCTCTGTAATAAAGGGTTTTCCGAGCCAAGACTTTGGAATTGACTGTGGGATCTTCATGCTAATGGTTATTTTTCTGTTATTCAGTTTTCCTTGAGATTCATACAAAAATTAAATTAAGCTCCAAAACAATGTAATTTTTATTTTTCGTCCCAAACAGTCTGCTCTCTACGTGGCACTGGATGCACCATTTGATTATACTATAGTAAGTATCCTATTTCATTTGAGAGCAATGGAGTCTTGAATCTTTTGAAAGTTGTTAAACATGTTTCATATTGATATTTTACAGTCAGACATGCCCTACTTGCGGAAATGGTGGTGCTTGCTGTTGATGGAGAACTTTGATCTCAGGAGGTATTTATATTTTGGCTTCTGTGCTATATTGTCTCAAGGTTTAGACACATTAACAATATCAAAATTTTCTGTTAAGCTATGGCAAGCTTTTTGCACACTGGAGAGAGGACGCCAAAGTTGTGCTTCAAGGACAACATGTGCCCATTTTCAGACTGAAAAAGCGCAAGTTACCGGAAGTCAGTCAGGTCAGTATTCACTTTAAACATTAGTGTAATTTAATGGTTAGTGACTTGACTCACTGTTAAAATAACCGTTCTGCTTCAGAGAATATCTAAATTTTTATCCCGATTTGCTTGACACAGGAGCCAGCAGTTGTTCAAGATCTGCATACTGCTGTGCAGTGGGTTGTCCAAAATAAGGCGCTTTTCCATGAACACGTAACCATGCCAAAATATCTGTCCTTAAATAAAGAGGACCAGCAGAGGGTCTTAAGAGAGATGCTGGAGGAAGAAGACACTGAAGCAAGGGACTTCTTCATCTTTGTTTTTCAGTGTGCGGAGGACATGGAGCTCTTTCTACAGGCATGTGTTGACGAGCAGGGGCTAAGGGTCAATGCTATGTTTGAAAAATAATGGACGGAGGAAGGCACTGGCTGTTTGTTTTTTTTATGTGTTGTTTTTTTCAATGTAAATAAAAAATTACAATTAAACTTATTTCAAAATTTTGTTCACTTGTTTCCATGTTCATACTTATAGTTGAACTTTATTGATCCCCATGGGGAAATTATACTACTACAATTTAAAATAAAAGATTACAGTGCAAATATAACAGCATTGTTTATACTTGTAACATTAAAAAGCTTAGTTGCTATTAACAGTAATGTATTAGCCTGTAATCAATAATATTTTTATACATTTTACGAATTAAAAACACTTAATTAGAACCATGTTTATTTCTCAGCATTATCAACAGTAACAAAAACGCAATTTAGTTTTCGCTGTCAAAGTCTATTGTTATTAATTTGTCTATTTTAAGTACATCCTATATTTTTTAAACCTTTTATTCCAATATATTGCAATACGGGATACAACACAAAAACATTTCTCGTGCGACGTAACTGTGTTCAAATTTGAAGTCACGTGTTTCCGCTTACTGTGGAGCTCCACGTGTTTCTGCCAACTGTGGCGGTGACGTGTTTCCGCCTACTGTGGAGGTCACGTGTTTCCGCTTACTGTGGAGCTCCACAGTGTCTGCAGCCAGACCCTTCTCGCTTTTCTGTGCTATACGGACATTTATTTACGCCCACAATTTAAGCAACTTAGTATGGCTAAATTATTAATGAGGTTTTGTATCAGAGCATGTGAGCGGAGTGGAGCAGTGAGAATTTCCGCTCTTCGCTCACGAGGCTGTTGGCTCCGCCCGCTTCTCCGCTCTAATTCGCACTAAGCCGGCTCCGCTCAACACCGCTCCTCACTCCACTAAAATTTCCTCCCGCTCCAGTCAAATCGCTCCACGCTCGCTCCAATTTAAAAGAGGGACAAATAATCTGCATGCCTAACAAATGTCACCTTAAACCGAAGCCTTATATCATAAAGAAATATGAGCAACGGCAACATTGCCACAAAGAAAATATTTATTTTTAAGCAACATATAGGCAACAACGGACAGGTTTGGCAATGGCATTCCACAGAAAAATAGGCTTAAAAATTAAGGAATCAGTGGGCTTAATAGCCTAAAGAATATACAGGCTAAGCATCCACGTTTTAAATTCCTCAATTTTTTCTGTTGATGCTGCTGCGTCTCTATAAAATAAAATTTAATTGACAGCGTTACGTGAAATAAAAAAAATCCTATTAGACCTACTTTGAATGACAAAACGAATTTATTTGATTACCAATATTTACTTTATAGGCTTTTATACTTTAATTTACTTTATAGACTTGATATGCTACAACCATATAAAACTTGCTCACGTTTTGCTTGCTTCCGCCTGTTCGCGTACACTGTAAAAAAAAAAATCTATTGTAAAATGTCAGTCAAAAGTCTGGCAGGTCTTGAAGACCAATAGTGCTGATATATATTTGCATAGCATGACAGGGTACTGCCTTTGTTTAAACTTTTAACCATGCATGGTGTTGAATAGGGCAAAAACAGGGACACATCATTAAGTTTTTGATCACAATAACTAGTTATGACAGCAGCATTATGTTAGTCTAAATTAGTTTTAAGATAGCCAACAACGTCGCTTTCCTTTCACTGACGGAAACTTAAGTAACGTTAAGCAATTAACAGTTATTGACACCTACTCACAATCTCTGATGCTTAAAAATAAATATTTTCTTATTGACAGTGTTGCCGTTGCTCATATTTCTTTATGATACAAGGCTTCGGTTTAAGGTGACATTTGTTAGGCATGCAGATTATTTGTCCCTCTTTTAAATTGGAGCGGGCGTGGAGCGATTTGACTGGAGCGGGAGGAAATTTTAGTGGAGTGAGGAGCGGTGTTGAGCGGAGCGGCTTAGTGCGAATTAGAGCGGGGAAGCGGGCGGAGCCAACAGCCTCGTGAGCGAGGAGCGGAAATTCTCACTGCTCCACTCCGCTCACATTCTTTGATACAAAGCCTCATTAATAATAATAAATTGACACTTCTATTAATCCCCATGGGGAAATTCTTTTTACGCCTCCCTGTCCGCGAATTTAGCCATACTAAGCTGCTTAAATTGTGGGCGTAAATAAATGTCCGTATAGCACAGAAAAGCTGGCGCACTGCCAAATGTTGCTCCTGTCATCTGAAACCCTAATGATTATTGTGCATGCGCGATATAATATCGATATGATATCGCCCAGCCCTAGCACTATCTATACAAATTCCATCAAGGTATGAGTCAGCTGCTGGCGCCCTTACCATTATACCTGTTGCCAGCCGCTTTCATAACTGACTGTCGTTATCATAAATTTATCACGCTGATTTAAACTCTTGGTGTATAAACCTTGTAGTTGCCCTAGCAAGATAAGTTTGGTGATAATTAATGCAGCTAGCGAATTACTTACATAAAAACCTATTAGTTGGGGGCGCAATAAGTTATCGTAGATAACTCTACGGAAGAGGAAATGTATCGGCAGTCTATCGCTCATCCTGTCAGTCCCGTATAAGTAGAGGGTTGAATTTCGGACCGTATTTTAAACTGAAATTGTGGCAGCGTATTTGAAACAGCAAAAATAACGGGATTGAATATTGTAAAGCAGAAATAAGAGGACTGAATGTTACTGCTTGAATAATAAAGATGTGAATAAAACACATGGAATATTTTCTAACTGAATTTGTTCTTTTGAAATTTATTTTGAGGCGAAATTAAATGAACCGCATTCATGTGGTTGAATTATAAATATGCACTTTAAAATACGTATGTTTTGGAACTGAATTTTGGAAGCCGAATATGAACTGAACGTTTAAGCAATGAAATTACAATTGAAATGTTCAATGTTTAAATGTATGCACTAGGGGTGGAGCCGAACCCGAATACGGTATTCGGAAAGGCACAAATAATGTGTTTTTTACGAATACTTATTTCGAACAAATACTTGTATTCGGGAACAAGAAAAACTTTATATTAAAAAGCTGCGTTTCCTCTTGAGACCGCAGTGCATGCCCGGATGAGTGAGTGAGTGAGTTCAGGAGTCGGGGAGGGGAGTAAAAGAGGTGACTGACACAGGCTGCTCCACACAGCAACAGAGAAGGCTCGGCTGAGCGAAAAAAAGACTTAACTGTATCACTATTTTTGTTGAATAGATTTTTGTACCTTAACTGGGTTCCGGAGGCAGTTTATAACTTTCGGGAAGCGGAGTTTGATCGGGAGATTATTCCATTACGCTGCATTATTGACGTCTGCAGTCAGGTGCTCTCATGTTCGCTCTGTTTACGTAGCTCTGTTAGCTCGGTAATTTAGACAATAGGCTGTTGACAGAGTAACGTTAACGTTTGGTTAAAAAGGTTAAAACAATGCTTGTGTAGTTGTGTCGAATTGTATGCACTTGTAGGAGTTACAGTATATGGTACATTTAAGTTACTCTGTCTACTGCATATCCATAATTATAATTAAAGAATACTTACACTATAACGTAAATTAGAAGTGCAATGCAAAAAAACTGGATTTTTACGCCTATTTTGAATTTTACTCGAATACGAATACAAATACAAATACTTTTCCCCCCTCAACAAATACAAATACAGATACAAATACCGGCTGCTTTGCACACCCCTAGTATGCACAAATTACAGTCCCCAAAAATTCAAAGCGTCATTAATGCAGTGCGTTTTAATTCGATAAGTGTAATTCAACGTGTTTTTTTCATCAACGACTTTTGTCATTAATTTACTTCCATACACCCTTCTTGGTCGTCGACTGCGAGTGACGTCACTCCCCATACAATCACGCCCCACAGTATAGACCAGCACTTCTCAAAGTCTACATTCAAAGGTCCAAATCTGAATTTTCATCAATGACAAAGGTCCGGAACTATTGGTAATTACAAAACTTGTTTTTAATAAACATGTATAACAAATCAACATTCATTTTATGAAAAAATAAGGTGCCTTTTGCATTCAAAATACAATAACAAGTGCAAAAGTGGCAAAATAATTAATTTAAGTGTCTGGATTTTTCTTAACAAAACACCACAAAAGTAACATGGTGCAAAATACAGAGCAGTCTAATGTGAGAAATGGCACTGTCTGTCTCCCATCAGCTGCCGAAACCGTGGCACAAAAGGTGTGGTTGCTAGTGTACACAGCAAATGTGCCAGTGTTAAATTAACACTGCATGGTGTCTATATGTGACCACACCATTCAGTGTTACCTTTAACACTTTTCAGTGTGCAGTGAGTGTTGTTTTTACAGTGTTAATATTTATTAACTCTTATAGTGTTCAATTTACAACCTAGAGTGTTAGGACAACGTGTCTCCACCTCTTCCCAAATTGCAAGCCCATATGGGTGGCACACAAGTACAAAATGGGTGGCCCATATCTGCCCTATTTTAATGTACTTTCATTTGACCTTATTGGGCATTCAGCCGCTGTGTTTTACTAACCCACCATAATAAGAAAGACTTAGACCAATATAGCCTTTTTTCTTTTTATGCAAGTTTTATTTCAGTTCAGCTCATAATAATCAAAAGACTGTGCTGAGAATCTTCTGTGGTATGAAAGTGATTGAAATGTAAGGCACCAAACATAGATTATGAAGCTAGATTCTGTTAGACTGCATCACATAATTATTTAGAAGGGCTGAAGGAGTGTATTCCCGCTAAAGCAGATATAATGGATGGTGGCCTCATTGGTTTTAGACCGCAACTTGTGATAGAACAAATCAAATCACTTTGCTCATTTAATATTAAGATTTTCATTAAGCTTAATTTTTAGAAACCCACCACGATCGAGGCTGGTATGGCACTGATATTAGTCTTGACCACATTTCATTATCTGTATTTTTGAGTTGCCTGTTGTATGTTAATTGATGTGGGCAGTGTAGTTCTTATATGTGCATCCCTGTAGTAATCTCAATTGTAAAGATACAGAAGATCCAAATAATCTTCCTGGGAAGAGCAGACTTATAAAAGAAACAAAATGAGTGGTTTTTCCATAGCATTTTCCTCCCAGCCAATGCCTTCTCTCGTCAAGCCATAGAGGCTAAACCACCCCACCGGGTGTGGATATCCACAAGTTGTGGATAGCTTTAAATGTAGCCATTTCGGTGGTTTTTGTTCTCTTGCCTTATTCATCACAATCGCGGTGGATAAAAAAAAATCTATTAAGTGAAAAACAGTACTGTGTTATGCTATGCAAATATACATCCAGCACCATTGGTCTACAGGGGAGTGGGTGGTACCAGGAGCTGCACGGAAAAGGGTAGCACAACTGTCCTGACACTTTTCCACATATGTTAATCATCCAAAGGCAGGACTGGCAGACAAACATACTCCCACACCATTAATATAAATACACCAATCTGGAAACACGTCCTGTATATCTCCAAGAGTTCTTGCTGTGATGCAGTAACAACAACATTCTCCCAGCTCTCTAATATTCAAGATTTGTCAGAACCGAACCAGCAAAACCTTAATACAAAACAAGAAAAAGCTGTAAGGTCCTGTTTGGTCAGAGTCTTTCTCATGATGGTGGGTAAATCTGGGATGGCTCTTCAGATCCTCATGATGTCTTGTTCGCATATTAAAATGGGGCAGATATGGGGAGGTGGAGACTCTTTGACAACACTCTATGTTGTAAATTGAACACTATAAGAGTTAATAAATATTAACACTTTAAAAACAACACTCACTGCACACTGAAAAGTGTTAAAGGTAACACTGAATGGTGTGGTCACATATAGACACCATGCAGTGTTAATTTAACACTGGCACATTTGCTGTGTAGTAGAAAATTACCACCAAGCATGATGTCTGATGGTTACTAAGGAAGTTAGGCTGCAAAATAAGGTTGCTATGCTCGAAGAAACAGATGCAAGAGACTGGGGAGGGGTTTTAGACCTTACCCATGTTAAGCTAGACAAGAGATGAATTTTTATTCTATATATGGTAAATATAAGATGCTTGTGCTAGACGAAAAGCTTGTCCTGAGCATAGAATGTGCAAAAGCAGACATGGGTCTTCCGGTTGTGGTTGCAGAGAAAGGTCATTTGTCTGTCAATATAAAATGAAAGCAACTGCGTCTGCTATTTGGAGAACTTCTCAGAACTGTCTGTGGAGAGTCTCCCCGAGCTCGCATAGAAAGATATCTCAATAAATGAAACCAAGCTAAACCATTGGACTCATCTGTTGCTTCCTACCTCCAAATTTCCATAACACTAGACGGAGACACTGGCCTAATGGTGCGTTCCATTTGCCCTGGGAACTCGGATTCCGAGTTGGATTCCGAGTTTCAAAGCCGGAAGTGACGACATGCGCGCTCCCGTTTCTCGGAGATCCGAGAATGATCTCGGATAACGCAGAGGATCCCGAGTTCAGAATCGAAGATGGCTGCGCCCTTTATCAACAGAAGGGAAAGTTGTAGTTTTATCCTGTTTAAGCACTACTTCTCATTTCTGGCTCATTAAATCGGTCGCACACACTATACCGTCCAACTTATCTGTGGACGTGTTGCTACGGAGTTTTATACGTGAAGCACCGCGCGTAATGTGTTATCAAGTGATATGGCTAACAATGGCTACCAATTAACCGGTCTAGAATTGGATTTCATGATTAGTCGGATTATTTGTCGGATTTAAGGTAGTTCGGGCTAATTGTAAGTGAACGAAAATAAAGGCCATTTAAACTGAGGTACCTTAAATCCGACAAGTTGTCCGGCTAAGCAAAAAATCTTGCTTTTTCATATGGGTCGATGGTATTGCTACTTCTTTGGCAAATGGAACGTATCCAACTCGGTTTTTCCGAGTTTTTACCGGATGTGACGTAATCTCGGATTCCGAAAATCGGAATCCGAGGCAAATGGAATGCACGATAAATGTTCATTAGTCAAGCTGCTGCGGTGTGAGTTCTTTACAGCATTCATTGCTGAGAATGCAGACTCACACCGATATGTTGACCCAAACATGGTAAGAACACAGATGGCTACTTTCTGTAGATTGGGGAAATTTTCAGCTGTGACCATTTTAGTCCAAAAGGTAACAGTGTCACAGTCCACTTCCTGCAAAGCCACATTTTCCTGTAAGTCAATGAGTTCAGTCTGCAGAGATGCCATGCTTGCCCACGGGAAGATGCTCTTGATTTCTTTTGAAAATTCCTCAATATTCTTGACTAGGAATGGAGATGGAATGCAGAGCAGCACTTGTCTGCCTACATTGAAGCCCTCAAAGCGCATCCTGAAATTTTCAGCTAGCTTCTCCAAAAAGGAAAGATGGTGACGATGGTGATTGCCATTAGTCTGCTGGAGAAGAGTTGGAAAGTGGATATGTGGCCCTGTGATGTCATTCTTAAATATCTCCAGCCGCCTTTCAAAGGAGCGTACTACTGCCATCAGATCACACACTGTGTTGCCTTGGCCCTGGAGCTTCAGATTTAGTTCATTTAGATGAGATGTTATGTCCACTAAAAAGGCCACAACCTCCATGGTGTCATTATCCCTCAGAAAATCCAAGTAATGGCTGGCTTTGACATTCTTCTGCTGGGACAAAAACATCTCCAAATCTTTCCTGATGGCCCAAAACCTTTCCAAGACTCTTCCCTTACTCAGCCACCTAACATTGTTATGGAGGAGTAAGTCGTCATAAGCAGCATTTACCTGATAAGAGAAAGAAAAAAAATATACAAATAAATAAATACATGACCTTTTTGTGTTGCAGAAATATTCATAAAGTGAACACAAACACCTTTGTAAATTCTGTAAATGTAAATGGTTAAAGTCTGTTGTAAGTAGATTTTGATGCCAACCTTTAATAGTTCAAAATGCATATAATTACATTTTATTCACAATTAAAAATGATTAAATAAATAAAAAACATTTGTGGAATAAGGGTTGACTTATCATCAGTCAGTGGGGAGATTTTCAGCATTTCCTGCATTAATTATGCCTTAGTTACACATTGATTAAAATTGTTAAAGATGTAAATGCTTTTGCTCTGAAGCAATATTTTTTTATTGGGCCAGTCTCTGACTCTCTCTCTCTCTCTCTGTGAGTGAGTGTGTGTGTGTGTGTGTGTGTTTGTGCGTGCGTGTTTGTGCGTGCGTGTGATGAACACTTAATAAACCCCTATTGACCCACACACACAAAAATACAGTAGAAGTAAAAAGTCAAATAAATTCTCACCTCAGTCAGGAATGCCCGCAGAAGACGGTGCTGAAGGGCAGAGGATGCTCTCAGGTAGTTCACAAGCTTCATAATAGTTTTCATGACGTCTGAATATTCTTTTCCAAGGCTAGCACACAGCACCGACTGGTGTATTATACAGTGGTACGTCAGCAGGTCGGAGTGCTGCTCTTTCAGACGTTGAACAGCTCCCTTCTCCTTCCCTATCATGGCTGGAGCACCATCAGTAGTGATGGACACAATATGCTTGACATCAATTCCCCGTTCATTAAGCAGCTGCATGATAGCTTCATATATGTCCTCTCCTCTAGTGTGACAGAGTGGAGTAAGGCCCAGTATGTCTTCACAGAATGTCCCCTTTGCCTTGCTGAAATATCTGACAAACACACATAGCTGGGCTTGGTCTGTGCTATCTGTTGACTCATCCACCGCAAGTGAAAGGCAGGGTGCATCTTTGATATCGTCAGTTAACTGCTTTACTAAGTCATCAGCAAGTACCTCTGTCCTCCGAGTTGAAGTGTGATTGGACAGTGGAATTTTCTTTCATTTCTCTGACATCTCCTGTCTCTCCTTTCCCTCAAACAAAGCATCTGCTATCTCCACTAAACACTCCTTAACTATCTCTGCATCAGTGAATGGCTTCTTGTTTTTGCCTAGTACCCAGGCCACTCGGAAAGATGCTTCTGTAGCTCTCTCTTGCTGTGTCACAGCTCTCACAAGCAACTTATTTGTTGATTCATATGAAGACTTTAGCTGTCGAAGTTTTGCTGTCCGTACCTCTGTATTTTGTGGATATTGCCGTTCAAAATGACCGTGTTTTTTTTCATAATGCCGTTTGACATTTCTACTCTTCACAACTCCAACTGTCTCGTTACAAATCAAACAGAATGGCTTCGTGCTGGATTGGGGCAAAATGAACGCATACCTCTCTGTCCAATCATCTTTGAAAACTCTATTTTCTTCGTCAACTTTTTTTTTCCTAGACAATGACGTCCTCCACACCCATTCAAACACTTACTGTGGTGAAGTGTCGCGTTGCGCGGCTCGCGCCCGATTACGTTAAAAGTATACACTCACTGGATGTCATGGCAACTGAATCACGGAGGAAAACTTTAAATATCTCGCCTTCGCTTTAATTTCGGACCATCTCCAAAAAGACACAAAACACTAAACAAATGATTCTGACATGCGTTTATCAAAGTAGGAAATCCAGATTTTTAATCCCTTAAATTACTGCTGTTGAAATACGAAATGGTGGCGGGTCCGGATTGAATTCCCTCCGGGTCCGGATCCGGACCGGAGTCCGGACTTTGAGAAGTGCTGGTATAGACCCACCCCTGACGTTGATTGACAGGTTTCCATGTACCTCGTAGTGTTGTAGTCAAGACCGCCTAAACCGAGACCAAGACATTGCCGAGGCCGGAGGGTATCAAGACCAAGACACTGCCGAGACTTGAGGGTACCAAGACCAAGACACACTAAGGCGAGACCAAGACCAACACTGGTCGAGATCAAGACCAAGACCGAAAACAGACTAGGGCTAGAATTGACATCACATTACCCAGATCAACTGTAGAGAAAAAAGGCATTGCTGTAAAGTGTCGTTACTCATTAAATCAAATTCATGTTATCTTTTCAATTATATTGTCCGTATGTCCATATGTCTCTCATTTAAAATCTCCCAGATTTGTCATAGTTACGAGACCTGATGGAAAATAATATTCTCAGCAATCCTCTCCTATAACCATTTTATCAGACCTCGTCAAGGGAAAGAGATGGGATGTACCAGAAAGATGTTCATATTAAGTCTCTTATACCAGGGACAGAGGCCTCGGGCAAGCTATGAATACAGCTATGTAATGATCCTTTGCTTTGAATTGAAGAGAATGAGCCTCCAGATTGACTTGCACCTCCAAGACCGTGCTTTCTAATGAATGTAAAATACCTAATTTATTTGAATTGTAACTATGCTATAGACTTAGCGGACATTTTCGGACATTTTTTTTGCCGATGTATGATACGATGTGTATGATGTGTGTGGACTGTGAAGCACTGGCAGTGTCCGTGGAAAAAATGTATAAAATGTAACGTTTTTGAAATGGATGCATCTGACTGGTTGCATTTGAATTGAGGCGCGTAATAAATAATGATACTGTTCTGTGAGGATGTGCAGTTTTCTCTTTTTTTCCCCATCCCATCGAGACCGCTATGTCCGAGACCAAGACAAGACCGAGACCAAATAGAGTCGAGACCAAGACAAGATCGAGACCAAATAGAGTCGAGAGCAAGACAAGACCGAGACCACAAAAAATTGGTCTCGAGACCAAGACCGGTCTCAAGAACTACAGCACTAGTACCTCGTCGGATATTCAAATGCAAAATGAATTGCGCTTGCGTTTGAGTTTTGGCAGGCTACATACGTGACGCAGAGAAAGTGAAAAAGCAGACGTGGTAATTGATTTGCCTATTTAAATATGACAGGCTCATAACTTGTAAGACATGGGAAATGCAATTGCAAATGGACTTTGCTTTTTCATTTGAAATTTGGCAGTCAGTGTTCGTTCGCGTAATGCAAAATTTGCAATTGCATTTGAATTATGTCACACTTTATGTGTCCACATATGAATTTGCAATTCCTTTTGAAAAATGTCCGGGATTTCTCTCCATAGTGTGGGCCAGATCTGGGCCAAAGCAAATTATTAGTCTCGGTTTTCATTGTTTGGGCCAGATTTGGGCCAGGGACCCAGCCAGACTTGGGCCAGAACTGAGGCAAGGGTGTGGCCCAAGGGTGTTATGTGGGTAAAGATCGTATCCCAACATTACCCCTGTCCCTCCCCGATCGTCCGCTCCTTCCGTGTGCCACGCCCCCTTGTTAACCTCGTGTGGGATCCCCATGTGATCAGCTGTTTCTGGTTGTTGTCATTAGTCCTCTGTATTAGTCCGCGTTTCAGTTTGTCTCCCCTGTCCGGTCATTGGGTACGTTCAACTTGCTTACAGCGCTGGCTTTTTTTTTTTCCAATAAACTTTATTTAGAACAATGACAATGACAATCTCAAATAGACAAGCGAAAGAGTGCCTTTCATCACATTATGTCACACCTCCTTTTTCTTTTACATTAATTTAAAGAAAATACATCATTGCAAAGGTGAAGTTGGTATTTAACAATCAAACCAACAATAATTGTAACTAAACATATATATTAAAAATAAATAAAAATAGAGAACAAGAAACAAAAGCAGGAAAAAAGGGAGACAAAGGAGATCATGAAAACTTTAGAAGTGAAGTTTTATAAACAAGATATATAACTTAAATAAGGGGGCTAAGAAAAATCAAACTCCTCTAAAAATTTATGCAATTTAATTGCTTGGGGCTTATTTATTAAGTTCAGAGATGTACACAACAGGGATAGCTTGTTTTTAAGAGCAGGCCATGAAGGGGGGATTTAGCATATCGGCATTTATGAATGTAATATTTTGTTATAATGATCAGATTGTTTACCAAAAAATCACTATTTTTGTCCTTAAGGATAAAACCAATTTGAATATTCTGAAAAGACCAAAAATCAATATTTCTAGACCAGGATGATATTAAGACGTGGAGAGATTTCCATAAATTTTGGACAGTAACACACCCATAAAACATGTGCTCTGTAGTTTCCAAATATAACAGTTGTCTGCCACAAACTTAAATCTTTCTCTCATAAATTCATTAGAGGGGTAAATATTTTTCGTAGTTTTAAAATGAAAATGAAGAGTTTTATGCGCAATTTATAAATTTCAAAATCACATACTAATAGGAATTGGATCCCCCCAACTTTGTTGAAAATAAGAGATGGTATCAGAAACCAGATCTCATTATCATTTTTAAGAAAGATCGGAGCCAATTAATCTTTAACGTGCCATTCATTATTTCAAAATCAATTGCTTTTATGCCCCCCTCTTCATAGTCTTTTATCAAGTCCCTGATGTTTATTTTTCCATATGAAATTAAAATTCACCTTATTGATTTCTTTTATGATCCTTGGTGGGATGGCTAGGGAATAAGCTGGATAGATTAATCTGGACAAAGATGCAACCTTGGTTAACATTGTCCTGCCGAACAACGTTAAATCTCTTTGTAGCCAATGATTTAAAGTTTTTTTGCATTTGTCAATTGTGTTCTGAATATTATTTTTTTCACTATCAGCCATGCATTTAGTTACCCAAATTTCAAGATACTTGATTTCATTCTTTACAGGTATATCATACAAGGAAGAGTGAGGACAATTATGGATACTCATGAGTTCGCATTTTTCCAGGTTCAGGCGTAGTCCAGAGGCATCAGAAAAGACCTTTATTGTATCTAAGGCCATTGGAATTTGTTCTTTATTTTTTAGAAAGCTTGTAGTATCATCGGTGTCACGTTCAGCTCCGAACGCTCCTCGTGTGTGCCACGCCCCCTCATTACCTCCTGTCGAAACCTGATTGTTCTCACCTGTTGCCTGTTACGTTTGCCTAGTCTCATGTATTTAGTCCTAGTCTCAGTCAGTGTACCCCAGATTTGTCATTGTGATGTAGTGTCTGTGGATGTCTCTACCTGTCTGTCCGTTGACCCATTAAACCCCTGATTGCCCATAAGTTTGGCTTGCTCTCTTGCTTCC
The DNA here is from genome assembly GCF_048594095.1 of Paramormyrops kingsleyae. NCBI lineage: Eukaryota > Metazoa > Chordata > Actinopteri > Osteoglossiformes > Mormyridae > Paramormyrops > Paramormyrops kingsleyae. The sequence goes on along the minus strand of NC_132800.1, from coordinate 47,894,587 downwards.
CTGCTCGCCTTCTTACCCGATCGTGACAGTATGACAAATCTCCAAGAAAGCACAAAGCGGCAGACCGAGCACCAACGGCTCGGTCTGCTGCAAAAGTTTGTGTTCTGGCGGTCCCAGCCCGAGGTTCAGGAGGACTCTGTAGCCCTGGCTCTGGCTCTTTGAGGAAGAGCGCCCGCCCGGACAGGACTATCCCCTCCGAAGGGCACGCAAATGCCTTCGCCGCCTGAGTCAGCGCCTGACAAACAGCTGGGAGAAGCGGAGCAGAGAACCAGCAGAAGAAGCCCCAATGCTCTTCCTGGGAGCTTGCTCTCTGCTCCCCGCCAGGGAGGCTTGTGCTGACCAGCCAGAACGCTTACCCGGAAGAGGGATCAGCGCCATGAGAGACGCAATTCCCCGGGTCCCTAATGCTCTTAAAGGGGTAGTCCCAGGCATACCTGATCCGGACCTGCATACTCCGGACCTGCAAGCAGCACCTGCTGCTGTTGCCGCCGCACTGCCCGCGGCAACGCCTGCTGCTGCTGCCGCCGCTCTGCCCGTGGCACCGCCTGCTGCTGCTGCCGGCGCTCTGCCCGCGGCACCGCCTGCAGCTGCCGCCGCTTTGCCAGCGGCACCGCCTGTCCTGCCTGACCCGCCTGTCCTGCCTGACCCGCTAGCTCTGCCTACGGCCTAGGCGCCTGCGGCCTAGGCGCCCGCGGCTGCGCCCTCTGCTGGCCGCGTGACGGTGGCGCCCGCCGAGGCGCCCCCTGCTGGCCGCACGCCCGCCGAGGCGCCCCCTGCTGGCCACATGTTGGCGGCGCCCCCTGCTGGCCACACGGCCAAGGTACCTGCTGCAGCATCTGAGCCACAGCCCTGCCTGGAGGATGTCAGCAGGTATTACCTCCTGCAGGAGCAGTACTGGCGGGTGGTTGGCGAACCCGCCATAACAGACTCCCTGGAGGCAGATCCACTCCTGGAGCAACTCCGCAGGGAGTTTGCCATGGCAGCCCCTGATTCCCCACTCCAACAGCTAGCCCGGGTGGAAGAAACCCTGAGGCAGCTGCTCCGTCTGCAGCCTGCTGCCGCCGCTCCTCCTGCAGCGCCCCCTGGTGGCCGCACGTTCGCTCTGCCCGCGGCACCGCCTGAGGTCGCCGCCCGGCTCTCCTGTCCAGCCCGTCCAGCCCAGCTCTCCTGTCCACCCCGTCCAGCCCAGCTCTCATGTCCTGCCCGTCCAGCCCAGCTCTCATGTCCTGCCCATCCAGCCCTGCTCTTCTGAACTGCCTGTCCAGCCTGCGGCCACGCCCGCGGCTCCTGCGGCATTGACTCAGGTTCCCCCAGCACTGGCCCTAGTCCCTGAGGAGGTCCCGGACAATCGGACCCCCGCTCCTCTCTCCTTGGAGGAGGAGGAGCTTGAGTGGGACCCCTCGGGGACCTCCCTAGAGACTCCCTCACCCTTGCTTCAGCGAGGCAGACACCCCCCTGGACCCCGCCTGTCAGTTTCCCGTAAGGGACGGGGACACAGGCGTCGGGCCTGGGTCCCGCCCACCCTGCCCCCTGGCTCGCCCTCGCTCGCTTTGGCTGGGGCTCGGGGCGCGCCTGCGGCTCCTCCGGCTCTGGGTCGGCGGTCGCCTGCGGGCCCCCCTCCGTGGCCTCGTCCCCCGGCCTCGGTCCCGCCTCCGACTCCTCGTCGGTCGCCTGTGGATCCCCCTGCGCCGGCACGTCGGCGGACGGCGCCTCCGCCCACTGTGGTAGCGCCTTCGCTGGCTGCAGCTTCCCCCTCCTCCTTCCCTTTGCTGTTGGCCCCTCCGACTCCCTCCTTGTCTTCTCCGTCTGTCCCTTGCCCTGTCTCCTTGTTCCCTTCGTGGTCCCCTCCTGCTCCCTCCTTCCTGTTGCCTGCGGCCCCTCCGGCTGCCACCCGTCGCCCGCCTGGGCTCCCTCGGACTCCCCTTTGTCCCCCTTCCGTTCCTGTCTGGTCTCCCCTGTCTGCTCCTCCTTTCTTCGTCCCGCCTGTTTCTCCTCCTCGTCCCTGTGTTTCTCCTCCGTGCACTCCTGGCCCCTTCGTGTCGCCTGTGGGTGCTTCCTCCGTGTCTCCCTTCTCTGTCTGTCTGTCCGCGTTTCCGGTCTTGTGTGGGGTTTTGTCGTGGGTCTTGCCCCTGTCTCGATCTTGTTCCCTCTTCCTCGTTGATGTCTTGCTTTTGTTTTTCAGTTCCTGCCCCTCGTCTCGTCCGTCGCCTCCCCTCGGGCACGCCCGGTGTGCGCGCCTTTGGGGGGGGGTTATGTCACATTCAGCTCCGAACGCTCCTTGTGTGTGCCACGCCCCCTCATTACCTCCTGTCGAAACCTGATTGTTCTCACCTGTTGCCTGTTACGTTTGCCTAGTCTCATGTATTTAGTCCTAGTCTCAGTCAGTGTACCCCAGATTTGTCATTGTGATGTAGTGTCCGTGGATGTCTCTACGTGTCTGTCCGTTGACCCATTACACCCCTGATTGCCCGTAAGTTTGGCTTGCTCTCTTGCTTCCCTGCTCGCCTTCTTACCCGATCGTGACAATCGGCAAGCTGACTTATAATTAATTTGTGATTATTTATATCTAAGCCTTTGATGTTCGATTTATTAACAGTAATAGCAAGTAATTCAGTAGCTACAATAAATAAAAGGGGTGAGATGCTGCAGCCTTGCCTGATGCCTCTTTCCACCCCGAACCTGGGACATGTGCCTTCTGAAAGAGAAACACAACTATTAATATCAGTGTACAACATAGTGATCATATCCAGAAATGAATTTCCAAATCCAAAATGTTTAAATGTCTTAAAAATAAAAGTATGTTCGATAGAATCAAATACTTTATGGAAATTCAAGAACAGCAAAAAACCATCATCCTTAATTAGGTAATTGTAATCAATAAGGTCTAAAACCAAACGGATATTATTTTGGATCAACCGTCCTTTGAGAAATCCTGATTGTGTTGGGCTAATTATTTCAGAAATACCTATTTTTAGTCTTGTAGCTAAAACTTTTGTAAAAATTTTGTAGTCCGTATTTAGGAGTGTGATAGGCCTTAGATTACATAGTTTTTCCTTATGTTTTCCAGGTTTTGGAATCAATTTTATAACTCCTTGTTTCATTGATGTCGTAAGCTCCTTTTGATTAATACATTCATTTAACGCTCTGAATAATAGTAATTTTAAATCTTCCCAGAAGTGCTTATAGAAGTTAGTTGTTATTCCATCTGCTCCTGGTGATCGATCAGATGCCATGCTCTTAATAGCAAAATCAAATTCTTCTATAGTTAGGTGTTTATCACAAATTTCTCTAAAATTATAATGAATTACAGGAATCCAATTGCTGATTTTGTCAAAAAAGGAAGAGACATTTGGTTCTGAGTATGAGGACCTATAAAGATTACTGTAAAAAGTAAATATTCCATTCGAAATGCGTTTAGGGTCAGTACATTCCTCTCCATTGATTATTAGGTTACATATTGAATTAGATTCTTGTCTACGTTTTTCTAGATTGCAGAAATAGGCAGTGTTTTTTTCACCCTCTTCTATCCAGTTGGCTTTGGATCGCAAATAAGCACCCTTGGCTCTATAAAGATACATTCCGTCCAATTTAGTCAGTAAATTGTTAATTTTTTCTTTTTCTACCTCAGTCGAATTCAATTTGCCATAAAGAGTCATAAGTTCTTTTACTACATTTGTTTCCTCTTCTTTCCTTTGTTTGTTTAATTTTTTACCGAATTTGATTGAGGATTTCCTGATTCTAAATTTAAGATATTCCCATTTGGATATCGGTGTACTGATGGCCTCATCATCCTGGATATCTAAAATTATTTTTTTAATAGAATTACAATACTCCTCATTTCTCAGCAGCTGAGAGTTAAATTTCCAATAATCCCTAAATGTGTTGTTTTGGTCTTTGCTTTGTAGTCTTAAAATAATGGAGCAATGGTCACTTAAGGGGCCATTAGAGATTATTATTTCCTTAACATGTTGTAAAATTGAGTTGGATACCAACCAATAGTCAATACGTGACCCGCTTCGACCTTTAGGTTTGTGCCAGGTAAATTGCTTGACATCTTTGTTTAACAATCTCCATATATCTATTAATTTATTATCATTAGCGAAATTTCCAATTATTGGGTTTTTATATTCTTTTGAATATTTTGGGGGCCATCTATCCATCCATTCATCGGGGGTCACATTGAAATCACCTCCAACTACTATATAATCAGTGGGGGATTTGGTATTTAAGTCCTTTATAACTGTAGATATTTGATGCAGCAGGTTCCTATTCTTTTGATCAGTGTTGTATCCATAAACGTTAATCAAAGTAATCAGAGAACTATCAACATTTACCACACAGTAGTGTTGTAGTCAAGATCGCCTAAACCGAGACCAAGACATTGCCGAGACCCGAGGGTATCAAGACCAAGACACTGCCTAGACTTGAGGGTACCAAGACCAAGACCAAGACACACTAAGGCGAGACCAAGACCAAGACTGGTCGAGACCAAGACCAAGACCGAAAACAGACTAATCGACATCACATTACCCAGATCAACTGTAGAGAAAAAAGGCATTGCTGTAAAGTGTCATTACTCGTTAAATCAAATTCATGTTATCTTTTCAATTATATTGTCCGTATGTCCATATGTCTCTCATTTAAAATCTCCCAGATTTGTCATAGTTACGAGACCTGATGGAAAATAATATTCTCAGCAATCCTCTCCTATAACCATTTTATCAGACCTCGTCAAGGGAAAGAGATGGGATGTACCAGAAAGATGTTCATATTAAGTCTCTTATACCAGGGACAGAGGCCTCGGGCAAGCTATGAATACAGCTATGTAATGATCCTTTGCTTTGAATTGAAGAGAATGAGCCTCCAGATTGACTTGCACCTCCAAGACCGTGCTTTCTAATCAATGTAAAATACCTAATTTATTTGAATTATAACTATGCTATAGACTTCACGGACATTTTTTTTGCCGATGTATGATACGATGTGTATGATGTGTGTGGACTGTGAAGCACTGGCAGTGTCCGTGGAAAAAATGTAACGTTTTTGAAATGGATGCATCTGACTGGTTGCATTTGAATTGAGGCGCGTAATAAATAATGATACTGTTCTGTGAGGATGTGCAGTTTTCTCTTTTTTTCCCCATCCCATCGAGACCGCTATGTCCGAGACCAAGACAAGACCGAGACCAAATAGAGTTGAGACCAAGACAAGACCGAGACCAAATAGAGTCGAGAGCAAGACAAGACCGAGACCACAAAAAATTGGTCTCGAGAACTACAGCACTACCACACGGGCAACCCAATCTCCATCTTTGTCCACCATGTTGCACAAAAACCTACCAGGACACCTGTTAAAACATATAGCAACCCCAGCCGACCTGTTTGTACCATGGCTAAAAAATTTTTTTTATCTCCCCATTGTTGTGACCAAAACTTCACATCAGACTCAACAGAATGAGTTTCCTGGAGAAAAAAACAATTTGCCTGTTGCGCCTTGCAAAACAGAAAAACAGCTTTGCGTTTAATTGAGTTTTTAAGTGGTATCTTATCATGTAATATCAGATTTTTTCCAGACTTCTTAGTGTCTTTGGTTTGTTTGTAGTTTGTTTGCCTCTCGAAAAAAGAATATTGCTATTGTAACCCAACTAAAATAAATACAGGGTAACTAACGCAAGCAATTATGCCAATTAGGCTCAGTTAAATTTTACCCATATTATTTGCGCTTTTATTAGGGAATTTACGTTTTTTGCGGTCACGTTGTGACGGGAAAAACTGTGTGAGAGAGAGAGTTTCTTTTGGATCGGGAAGTATAGATGTTGCATGAATGATAAGAAAAGGAGTATTTGAATAAAGCAGATTAAAGCAAAGTTTCTTTAAATTAAACTAGATATCGATTGATATAGTTTTCCTTTTAATTTATTTTGTCAGAATACGCCACTTTGTGAAGCAGATGGTTTATGATTGTTTGTGGATTTGCTGAACTCCGGTGAGTTGAATGCCATGTGGCCTCATCTGTATTAATGGGGACCTGAAAAAAGTGATGTTCGTGTGAACAGGATCATATGTTTAAGTTAAAACCAATCGGAGTAAAAGTTGAGAAACCGCTTTAATAAGTATATTATATATTTTATTTTAATAATTTGTCAAACTTTGTGCAGTGTATAGATATGGATTGTCAGCGGTTAAAAATCACTGTCAATGGATGTTACGATGGATTTGATACTGTTATTTCTTTTGCATTATATTAGATTAATGCTGGTATAGTATAGCTATTTTGTTAATTACAAAATGTTATTTTTGTTTATGATAGAAATACTTGAAACAACTTAACCTTGAACTGCTTGGGAAATGAATGAGGTCTCATTAGAAATTACTTACTTGAATTACTTACTGTATGTACTACAGGTTATTTTTTTTTTGCACATTGAAAATTGATGGCGAGCTGGTCCTAAGAACTCTGAGCGTGCACCCTCTGCCTTGCTCTGGTGCTGGAACCTGGGCACATCGTCTCAGCCCTGGATTGGAACGGCAAGTCGGCCACCCACTCTTCGACGCCAGAATCAGATGAGCTGGAACTGTTGATCCTCTGTCACATAAAGTCTACCCGGGTAGAGGACAATTTGTTTTCTTTCTTTCGGGGATAAACTTTCCTTATTTTCCATATTGGTCATTTCAGTTGTCATCAAACATTTCATGTTCTTGTTATATTAAACTGTTTAACTGCATATACCTTTGTTCTTGTCCCCCTCCATCCGGATCTAGAGTAGTGTGTTAGTTATGTTATTATTTTATTCACATTAATTTGAACACTGGCTCAATTATAAGGCTAACACCATCTGATGTGACCCCTACTCTGGCACAAGGGTTACACAAATTGGCGAGCCAGCCAGGAGGGGGCAGTTTTGTTAAAATTGCTGAACATATCTATATACACTGTTGTTCTGATATATGTGTATATATATTGAGTGTACAAGGTGTTGGTTACAATCTGTACCATTTGAAAGTGAGTTGTAATATTTATTTTATGTAAAATGGATGTAGTAGTAACAGAAAGTGTCAAAGTGCCCAACGCAGTGCTAGTGAGTGGGTTGTGCGAGAGTGATGAAAAGGGGGAAATTTTTGAATTTCTAGAGAAACATGGCTATATTTCTAGGGTGATTAGAGTGCCCAGCACTGACAAAGAACTTCAAAATTCAGTAATTGTAGAGTTTGAATCAGCATCTGCTGTCCAGAGCTTAGAAAGCCAACTGCCTTGTTATAGACAATGTCCTGACAACCCTGACATTGTGCATTATCTCAGACTCCTTTCAAGTGTGTATACTGAATATGCAGCAACTGCAGTTACCCAATCTTACTTGCGTTCCTTGAAAGATATCTCCCGCCTGAGTGGGCAAGATATGGAGACAGTGCTTAGGGATGAGTTATCTCGTATCCAGCGCTCTGTTGGAGATGCTTCCCCTTCTCCCCTTGCCAAGCCAGAAACTAGTCGTAACCCTGCAAAAGGGGTTGATCCTGCTGCTGCTTGCGATCCACCTTTAGTCTCTTTGGATGATCCCAACCCTCTGCGCCGCATACAAATAGCTAAGTCTGCTCCTGAGATTTCTCTTAGTCCCAGTGTTGAGAGTTCTCCTCACCCTCCAAAGGTTATTTACCAACAGCTTCCAGAGCCATTTACTAACCCTGAGGTTCAGAAGGTCATTGTGGAGCATGTAGTCAGAACTAATGAGGCTGCTTCTTCATATCACAGTCTTAGGATAAGGCCCTTTTCCGGTCGAAATCCAACACCTAATCATGAGGTGGATTATGAGACTTGGAGGAATCAAGTAGAATTGATGCTGTCTGATCCAGCAGTTTCTCCAAGGCAAGTGATTAGGAAAATTCATGAAAGCCTGGTACCACTGGCAGCCACTCTAGTCAAGCATTTGGGACCTGACTCTGACATGATGTCTTATCTTAATTTGCTTGATTCAGCTTACGGCACTGTTGAGGATGGGGATGAGCTTTTTGCAAAGTTCCTTGGTACCCATCAGGATCCTGGAAAAAAGCCGTCATCTTACTTGAGTCGCCTTCAAATTGCTCTTGGTGTTGTGTTGAGAAGGAATGGAATCCCAGCATCAGACTTTGACAGGCAGCTGCTGAAACAATTCTGTCGTGGCTGTTGGAACAATAGCCTAATTGCTAGCTTACAGTTGGAGCAGAAAAAGGACAATCCACCCTCTTTTTCTGATTTATTGCTCCTGTTAAGAACTGAGGAGGATAAGCAAGCAGCTACATCAATCAGAATGAAGCAATATCTAGGCATGTCCAAGACAAAAGCTCTGTCCGCCTCTCATCATGTCCATGACTATGGTTTAACTGAGTTAGGTGAACCAGGTTATTCTTCTGGGTCTCCATCAGTGGACGCCAATGAGATGAAAAAGGAAATTGCACAGCTCAGGTCACAGCTGGCTTCCCTTGGCAAATGTAAGGGAAGTACTGCACAGACCTTTAAGAAGTCCAAACCTAATGAGACTAAATATAATGCAGAAAGCAAAGAAAAACCTAAGACAATTGCAGCAGATAAGTCATGCAGTAAGAGGCCTAAGCCTGGTTATTGTTTTAGTTGTGGGGAGGATGGTCACCTGGCCTCATCATGTAGCAATGAACCAAACCCAGCATTGGTGCAGGAAAAAAGGGAAGAGTTGAGGGAAAAGCAGAGGGCCTGGGATAAACAGAACAGTTCCCAGGGTACGTCTCATTTAAACAGGGAGTAGTTTCTGTTGTGGGACAAACAGAGACTGGACGATTCCATAGTCCCATTGACTGCAAAACGCAAACTGCATTAGCACCTGTGAGGTCAGTGTACAGGGGGTTACCTAAAGGGCTTGTGGGTCATAAATGCACAGCCAATATTAATTTTTCAGGTGTAGAATGCATATCACTGCTTGATACTGGGTCCCAAGTAACCACAATGTCTCAGTCATTCTACCAAAAGTACTTGTCCAACCTCCCCATAAAAACTGTGGATAGCCTGTTAGAAGTTGAAGGGGCTAATGGCCAATCTGTCCCTTATTTAGGGTATGTTGAGGTCGCTATAGTTTTTCCCGAGGACCTCATTCCTTCAAAGCCTGAGGTTAGCACTTTGGCCCTAATTGTCCCTGATATCAGGTCTAGCAGTAGTTTTCCTATTTTAATTGGCACAAACACCCTGGATGTGGTCTATGATCAACACTGCGAAAAAGCTAATTTTTGTACAAACACTTTTGCTCATGGCTATAGTCAACTCTTAAAATTACTTGCACATTGGAAAAAGCAGCGCGACAGTGGTCATGTTGGCAACTTAATTGTGGATGGAAAAAAACAAGTAATTGTTCCTGCTGGGTGGAAAATCCCTGTTAAATGCTGTGTGAGTTTAGGGATTGATCATGGGAAAACACCATTGTTGGTTGAGCAGCCCTCAGACATCTCATTGCCTGGAGGTATTTTTGTTGACCCTTGTGTTGTCACTTTACATGGCCAGTCACCTTACAACCTACCTGTGTGGGTTAGAAATGAGAGATCATGATATAATGCTTGCCCACAAATGCGTTATTGCCAAACTTATCATTCCTCGGGATATAGTCTTTCTCACCACTGTGAAGAGTAGTGGGCCTGTAGGAGCTAATTCTTGCATGCTGTCTGCTCTTCAACCAGATCCTGAAGGAAAATCAGAGTTAAGTTTCAATTTTGGTGACTCTCCACTGCCAGAACCGTGGAAAGAAAGGATCACTAACAAACTAAACCAGTTTTCTGATGTTTTCTCACAGCATGATTTAGATTATGGGCATGCCACTAAGGTCAGGCATCGTATTAAACTCCAAGATGAAACACCCTTCAAACAAAGACCCAGACCCATACATCCTAATGATTATGAGGCAGTTCGAGATCATCTGAAAACCCTCTTTGAAGCGGGAATAATCCGTGAGTCAGAGTCTCCATATTCTTCCCCCATTGTTGTGGTCAGGAAGAAAAATGGTGATGTTCGATTGTGCGTTGATTATAGAAAATTGAATAATTTGACAATTAAAGATGCTTATGTGCTTCCTAATCTGGATGAAACTTTTTCTGCACTTTGGGGATCACAGTGGTTCTCTGTGATGGACCTAAAATCAGGTTATTATCAAATCGAGATGGATGAGGCAGACAAACCTAAAACCGCTTTTGTATGCCCTCTTGGTTTTTGGGAATTTAATAGAATGCCCCAGGGAATAACCAACGCCCCAAGCACATTTCAACGACTAATGGAGAAATGTATGGGAGACATTAATTTGAAAGAAGTATTAGTGTTTCTGGATGATCTGATTGTGTTTTCTAACAGTTTAGAAGAACATGAGACTAGGTTGTCACACGTCCTTACTCGCTTGAGAGAAAATGGGTTAAAATTGTCTCCATGTAAGTGTAAGTTCTTTCAGACTTCTGTGCGCTACTTGGGACATGTAGTTTCAAGACAGGGTGTCCATACTGACCCTGAAAAGATCAGTGCTATTATGACTTAGCCAGTACCAAAAACTGTAAAGGAACTTCGTTCATTTCTTGGCTTTGCAGGGTATTACCGTCGATTTGTTAGAGATTATGCTAAAATTGTTAAGCCATTGAACAATCTCACAGCTAGTTGATTGGTTTAAACCTATAGCCTATTGGTTTAAACCTATAGCCACATCTTGCCCATCGAACACTAAACAGTAGCTTTCATTTGGTACTAAATAGTTTGTTTACTAGAGTACTGGTTTACCTACACAGCAAATGTGCCAGTGTTAAATTAACACTGCATGGTGTCTATATGTGACCACACCATTCAGTGTTACCTTTAACAGTTTTCAGTGTGCAGTGAGTGTTGTTTTTACAGTGTTAATCTTTATTAACTCTTATAGTGTTCAATTTACAACCTACAGTGTTAAGACAACGTGTCTCCACCTCTTCCCAAATTGCAAGCCCATATGGGTGGCACACAAGTACAAAATGGGTGGCCCATATCTGCCCTATTTTAATGTGCACTCATTTGAACTCATTTGGGCATTCAGCTGCTGTGTTTTACTAACCCATCATAATAAGAAAGACTTAGACCAATATAGCCTTTTTTCTTTTTATGCATTTTTATTTTTCAGCTCATAATAATCGAAAAACTGTGCTGAGAACCCTCTGTGGTATAAAAGTGCGTGAAATGTATGGCACCAAACACAGATTATAAAGCTAGACTCTGTTAGACTGCATCACATAATTATTTAGAAGGGCTGAAGGAATGTATTTCCGCTAAAGCAGATAAAATGGGTGGTGGCATCATTGGCCTCTCCTGGAGCCGACACCTTATCGTGGTGGAGAGGTTTGCGTGTTCCAATGATCCCAGGAGCTAAGTTGCCTGGGGCTTTAAGCCCCTGGTAGGGTCACCCAAGGCAAACAGGTCCTGGGTGAGGAACCAGACGAAGTGCGGCTCACAGGACCCCTTATGATGAGTTACAACATGGATCCACGATTTCCCTTGCCCGGACGCGGGTCACCGGGGCCCCCTCCTGGAGCCAGGCCTGGGGGTGGGGCTCGATGGCGAGCGCCTGGTGGCCAGGCCTACATCCATGGGGCCTGGTTGGGCACAGACCAAATAAGGCATGTGGGTCCCCCCCCCAATGGGCTCATCACCTGTGGGAGGGGCCATAGGGGTCGGGTGCAGTGTGAGTTGGGCAGTGGCCGAAGGCGGGGACCTTGGCGGTCCGATCCTCGGCTGCAGAAGCTAGCTCTAGGGACATGGAATGTCACCTCTCTGGTGGGGAAGGAGCCTGAGCTGGTGCGCGAGGCTGTGAGGTTCCGACTAGATATAGTCGGGCTCACCTCGACGCACGGCTTGGGCTCTGGAACCAGTATCCTCGAAGGGGGTTGGACCCTCTTCCACTCTGGAGTTGCTCACGGGGAGAGGCGTCGAGCTGGGGTGGGCATACTTATTACTCCCTGGCTGGGCGCCTGTACATTGGGGATTACCGCAGTAGACAAGAGGGTAGCCTCCCTTCACTTTCGAGTGGGGGGACGGGTCCTGACTGTTGTTTGCGCTTATGCGCCAAATGGCAGTTCAGAATACCCACCCTTTTTGGAGTCCTTGGAAGGGGTGTTGGAGAGCGCTCCCCCCGGGGACTCTCTTGTTCTGCTGGGGGACTTCAATGCCCACGTGGGCAATGACAGTGAGACCTGGAGTGGCGTGATTGGGAGGAACGGCCCCCCCGATCTGAACCCGAGTGGTGTTCTGTTGTTGGACTTCTGTGCACGTCACGGATTGTCCATAATGAACACCATGTTCAGGCATAAGGGTGTTCATATGTGCACTTGGCACCAGGACACCCTAGGCCGCAGTTCGATGATCGACTTTGTGCTCGTGTCATCGGACTTGAGGCCGCATGTCTTGGACACTCGGGTGAAGAGAGGGGCGGAGCTGTCAACTGATCACTACCTGGTGGTGGGTTGGCTCCGCTGGTGGGGGAGGAAGCCGGCCAGGCCTGGCAGGCCTGAGCGTATAGTGAGGGTCTGTTGGGAACGTCTGGCGGAATCCCCTATCAGAGGGAGTTTCAACTCCTACCTCCGGCAGAACTTGTCCCATATTTCGGGGGAGGCGGGGGACATGTTCCGCGCCTCCATTGTGGAGGCGGCTGACCGGAGCTGTGGCCGTAAGGTGGTCGGTGCTTGTCGCGGCGGCAATCCCCGAACCCGCTGGTGGACACTGGTGGTGAGGGATGCCGTCAAGCTGAAGAAGGAGTCCTATCGGGCCTTTTTGGCCTGTGGGACTCCGGAAGCAGCTGATGAGTACCGGCAGGCTAAGCGGAACGCGGCTTCGGCGGTCACTGAGGCAAAAACTCGGGTATGGGTGGAGTTTGGCGAGGCCATGGAGAATGACTTTTGGACGGCTTCGAGGAGATTCTGGTCCACCATCCGGCGTCTCAGGGCGGGAAAGCGGTGCAGTATCAACACTGTTTATGGTGGGGATGGTGCGCTGCGGACCTCAGCTCCGGACGTTGTGGGTCGGTGGAAGGAATACTTCGAAGACCTCCTCAATCCCACCGACACGCCTTCCATTGCGGAAGCAGAGTCTGGGGACTTGGGGGTGGACTTACCTATCTCTGGGGCAGAGGTTGCTGAGGTGGTTAAAAAGCTCCTTGGTGGCCGGGCCCCGGGAGTGGATGAGATCCGCCCGGAGTTCCTCAAGGCTCTGGATGTTGCGGGGCTGTCTTGGTTGACACGCATCTGCGGCATCGTGTGGACATCGGGGGTGGTGCCTCTGGATTGGCAGACCGGGGTGGTGGTCCCCATCTTTAAGAAGGGAGACCGGAGGGTGTGTTCCAACTATAGGGGGATCACACTCCTCAGCCTCCCTGGTAAGGTCTATTCCAGTGTGCTGGAGAGGAGGGTCTGTCGGATAGTCGAACCTCGGATTCAGGAGGAGCAGTGTGGTTTTCGCCCTGGACATGGAACAGTGGACCAGCTCTATACTCTCGGCAGGGTCCTGGAGGGTGCGCGGGAGTTTGCCCAAGCAGTCTACATGTGCTTTGTGGACTTGGAGAAGGCATTCGACCGCGTCCCTCGGGGAGTCCTGTGGGGAGTGCTCCGGGAGTACGGGGTGCCGGACTGCCTTATAAGGGCTGTTCGGTCCCTGTACGACCGGTGTCAGAGCTTGGTCCGCATTGCCGGCAGTAAGTCGGACTCGTTCCCGGTGAGGGTTGGACTCCGCCAGGGCTGCCCTTTATCACCGATTCTGTTCATAACCTTTATGGACAGAATTTCTAGGCACAGCCAGGGCATTGAGGGTGTCCGGTTTGGTGACCTCAGGATTAGGTCTCTGCTTTTTGCAGATGATGTGGTTCTGTTGGCCTCATCAGACCGTGACCTTCGGCTCTCACTGGAACAGTTCGCAGCCGAGTGTGAAGCGGCTGGAATGAAAATCAGCACCTCCAAATCCGAGACCATGGTCCTCAGCCGGAAAAGGGGGGAGTGCTCTCTCCAGGTCGGGGAGGAGGTCCTTCCCCAAGTGGAGGAGTTTAAGTATCTCGGGGTCTTGTTCACGAGTGAGGGAAGGATGGAGCGGGAGATCGACAGGCGGATCGGTGCAGCGTCAGCAGTGATGCGGGCACATGCATCCTCATCCACATGCACCCTCCGCGGCCACCGCCATCACGTGGTCAGCAGGGGGCACATCCGCGGCCACCTCGGGTAATACCGCAGGCAGAGCGGTGGCAGCTGCAGGAAGCGGTGCAGCTGGAGCTGCGGGCAGGACGGGAACAGGCGGGTCGGGAACAGGCGGGTCCGGAACCGGCTGGACCGATGAGCAGGGCTGCACGGGAGAGGCGGCCTCGGACAGGGCCGCGGGCAGGACAGGAGAGGCGGCCTCGGACAGGGCCGCGGGCAGGACAGGAGAGGCACCCTCGGGCAGGACAGGAACGGCGGCCTCGGGCAGGGCCGCGGGCAGAGCGGCGGCCTCAGGCAGGGCCGCGGGCAGAGAGGACGTGCGGCCAACAGGGGACGCCTCCGCAGGCGCCGCCTTCACATGGCCAGCAGGGGGCGCCGCAGTAGGCACCTCGGGTAGATCGGCGGCAGCAGCAGCAGGCGGTGCCGCGGGCAGAGCGGCGGCAGCAGCAGCAGGCGGTGCCGCGGGCAGAGCGGCGGCAGCAGCAGCCGGTGCTGCTGGCAGGTCCGGAGCAGGCAGGTCCGGAATAGGCGCCAGAATCGGCGCCGGGTGCGCAGGCGCTGCCCCTTTAAGGGCCTTGGGGATCCGGGGAATCGCCTCCAAAACGGCCCTGGCCCCTTTAAGGGCTAGCCGCGTTCCCCGGAAGGGGGAAGCTGCCCGCGAAGGTACCTCCGTGTCGGTGCCTTCTGAGGTGATGTCCATGGTGATCAGGGATTCCCCCTGATCACTAACAAGGAGCGAAGCAGAGGAGAGAGAAGCGGCTCCCAGGCAGATGGTTAGGGCTTCCTCTGATGCCCTCTCCTTACGCCTCTTCTTCTTCCTCCGGCTTGGGGTTGGCGGTGGCTGCGCCGTCTCCATGACGACGGGGCGTCAGTCCCTGCTCTGGACCGCGTAACGGGCATCCTCACCGTTGTCACCCGCTGCACGAGCTTCCGGTGGTTTAGCCAGAACACCACCTCCTGTAGTAAGCCGAGGCGCCGCCGCTCGGCTTGCGGAGGCGAGTCTTCGTTGAGGTCTGTCATTCTGTCAGGTTGCGTGTCCGAGCGATCCGGGAAGCAGGCAAGTGAGCCGTGAACACGGTCAAAAAGGATTTATTAAAGGAAACAAAGCAGCCAGGGGAGCTTCACAACAAACGACGTCAATGACAGACCTTGGGAAACTAACTCAGACGCGGACTAAATACACAAGACAAGCAGGAAAGAACGGGTAACAGGTGATAACAATCGGTAATCACACGAGGTAACGAGGTGGGCGTGGCACACATCAGGATCGAACGGAGGGGATCGTGACACTCACTGCACAATGAAAAGTGTTAAAGGTAACACTGAATGGTGTGGTCACATATAGACACCATGCAGTGTTCATTTAACACTGGCACATTTGCTGTGTAGTAGTAGGCTAATAACTTTTTTTTTGTTTTATTCCCAGAAGTAAGCTTTTATTTATATCTCGATGCTTCACATAACGCAATGTCTACACTGTTCAATCATGGGTTGTTCTTTAATAAATGTCTTAACCAGTGTATCTGACTCATTTTGCACTGATCTGGCATTAGGTTGGTACAACGTGAAGTAGCTTCTGATGTAGTAAGCTACTTTTGCCATATTTGTGTAACTTAACTTGCTATATTTCTATGGGTGGTAGCTTTTGTGTAGTGAAGTTTAATTTATTGTTGAGTAAATGATAGCTTAGCTCACTACACTTTACAAGTAGCTTGCCCAACACTGCTGGGCTGTCCTTTCATCAACCCAAGGACACTTCACAGAGGACATTCATCCATTATCTATAGCGCTTTACCCATCTGGGTCGCGGGGAAGCTGGAGCCAATCCCAGCATCTTCGGGCGAGAGGCAGGGTACACCCTGGGCAGATCGCCAGTCCACCACAGGTCACAGAGGACATAACTAATAAAAAAAAATAATGAAAGATGAAAGAGATAAAACACATTCACAAATAATATGACAGGGAAACTGTAGTTATGCTGCCCTCGTGAAAGCGTGTCTTCGTAACACTAGACAGCTAGTTAACATTAAAGAAATCCATCAGTGATGACAAGACGTAAGTTTTACATTGTCAGTCGCCAACTAAAAAGGCAATTACAATTACCTCTGTAACAATGTTAAGCACAGACTAAATTCAAATTATATTCTAAAACACACTAAATCAGCCTCACTAAACACAATCCAAAATAAATACATGCACTTACAGACAAATGGTGTCCAAAGTACAGCGTGAAAACAAATAGTTCCATGGAACAATCTCCTATGCTCAACCATGTGCTTTTTCACTAAACTAAAACAACTTCCTGTCTTTCACCATCTTGACATAAAATAATGTGACACAAGGTGGCAGTACAAACGCATCGGCTAACATTTGAAGTACAACATATTAAAAGAACAATAAAGTAGTAAAAGTGAATGGACAGAATGACAGCCCATAATCAGAAAAAGACGGGTGGCAGAGAGAGAAGAGGTGGGACTTCAGCTGAGATTTGAATATGGGGAAAGAAGTGGTCACATGAAGACACTGGTGGTGGGGGGGAGGGGGGTGAAATTCCACAGTTTGGGGGCTGTGACCTTAGAAGCCTGAGTGACCATGGTGGGGACATCTCGGGACAGACAACAGACCAGAAGACAAGCAGGAGAGGAGGGCTGAAGTAATTCTGTAAGGCAGTGAGGAGCACAGCCATGAAGCACCTTATATGTAAACAGAAGAATTTTATATCTAATGTGATAAAATACTGGAAGCCAGCGCAGGTCAGGGAGGATAGGGGTGATGTGTGCTGAGCATTTGGCATGGTTAAACACACGGACTGCAGAGTTAATATACTGGATTCGAGTAATGATTCAGCTGGGAGACCAATGAACAGAGCATTTCAATTATCTAGATCCCTATTATTCAAATCACAGTCCTCAAGGTCCGAGCACTGCTGGTTTTCCAGCCTTCCTTTACCTATGAGCCAGGTGTGACCAATCAGAATCAGTAATTATTAAACTAACTGGGAGAACTGAAAACAAGGCCTGGATTTGGAATCAAGGACCAGATTTGAAGAACCCTGATCTAGATGATGGGATAAAGGCATGAAGGAGCATTTCAGTGGCCTTGGTACTGAATGCAGGACGAAGGCATGTAATGTTGCAGAGGCGAAGAAAAGCCGTCTTAGACATAGTTTATAATGATCTTCAGAGGTGAGAGCAGAATCAAAAACAACAACAAGGTTACATACAGGGGTGGGGGTGATGGTTTAACAACACTACCATGAATAATCAGATTAAAACTTTTGCGCTGACTCGTCTGCAGCTGCTGCAAAATGCCGCCGCACGCCTACTGACCAAATCTAAAAATCCGTGCCACATCACTCCCATTTTAGCATCGTTACACTGGTTGCCAGTGAAATTTAGAGTGGATTTTAAAATGCTACTGTTTGTTTTTAAAGCACTGAATGGGGGAGCGCCATCCTGCGTCAGTGACCTCATACATCCATACTGTCCACCGAGAGCCCTGGGGTCATCCAATCAGCTGCTGCTCTCCAGCCAGCCATTTGAGGAGGAAAGGCGACCACTCCTCCTCCGTGGCCAGGCCCAACCCTGCTCTCCATGTGCGATCTGCCCCCACCATTGAATGTTTTAAGTCGAGGCTGAAAAACTCATTTATTGGCTGAGGCATTGTAGACAAATGTGCAGTATGTTTTATTGCAATTTTGCATTTATTTTATTACATTTTCCTGTATTCTATTTATGTTTTTTTTGCATATATTTACATTTTCCAGCACCTTTTATGCATATTCTTTTTATTGTTGTAAAGCACCTTGGTGAACCACTGGTTGTTTTAACAGTGCTATACAAATAAAATGACTTGACTAATATGAGGGCAGTTTTATCGGGATTAAGCTTTAAAAAAAATGTGTACCCATGCAGCTTTATTTCTTACCGCCATACCACCTAAGAATAATGTCAATCAGGTATGATTCTAATTTTGATAGGGGGCACCTGTTCTACAAACCTCCCCTAGATCGTGTGGTTCTCTTGACTTCTGGTGTGAGATTAACTTTCTCAGGCTTGAAGCTAAAGCAGCTCTTCCTGGTCTAACAAAGACCACAGGAGGGTACTTTTTTTAAAAACTCATCTTAGCTTGAAATCTAACGTGATACAACATCTAAAGCAGGGGTGACCAATCTTATCCATAAAGGGCCGGTGTGTATGCGGGTCTTTGGGATAACCTGTAGGTCAGCTGTTCAAACCCAGGTGTGAGGACTCTTCAGCCAATCAGTCCTCTAATTAGTAATCTAATTAGGTAGCTGCAGTGATAACCGGCATACACTGCTACCCTTTCTGGATAAGATTGGACACCCCTGGTCTAAAGAATCCACGCATGGTACTGCGGTGACACTGGTGTGCCTGGGTGGTCCTGGGCCCCACCCAGATGGAACTCAGCCCCACCCATTCCACATTCACAGCGAGCGATGCGATAAAACGTACATGACAGGTATGTGTGTGTGTGTGCTCAGATGGATCGGCGGAGATGTGCTGTGGAAAGGTAAATAGATTTTTCATTCTCTTTGTTCATTTGGTCTCAGTAATGCCATGGGTCATTTAAAATCCGATTATGTAGACATGTATGTATGTATATTACCATTCAAAAGTTTTGGGACGTTTATAAGTTTCCTTGCTTTTCAAAAAAACCTATCCTCTGGTGATGGTGATGGTAAAAAAAACCTATAAAAAAACAGTCAGAAAAGATGAGAAGGGAAAATGTCAGTGGCCTCTGCCTGGTAAACCATTCCTGTTTTTTGGGTCGTCTCATTGTTGCCCCTCTAGTGCACCTGCTGTTAACTTCTTTAACACCAAAACAGCTGAAACTGGTTAACAACCCCCTCTGCTACTTAACTTATCAGATCAATATCCCAGAAGTTTAACTGATTTCATTCTATACTCTGATTAAATGGTGTTCCTTTAAATTTTTTGAGCAAAGTACGTATGCATGTATTCAGCCTGTAGTGTGATTTTGTCATCAAGGGACCTGCCACTGGGCCACCTACGTTATTATTTATTATAAGTGTTGGTGGTTCGAGAGCAGCACTGTGGGCCTGTGTCCAGTGGATGCCGTCATGTGAGTGTGACATCACTGAGCTAAATATCCTCCTGAGACCCCACCCATTTGTAGGATCACACATGCACATATCACAGGGCCTAAATTTCAGGTGGCCTGAGACGAGGCCGAGCCTGGTACGAGAGGCACCAAAGGGGGGTTACACACATAAACACACACACACAGATAACAAGGGAGGCCAGCACTCCAACTTTTATTGCCCAAAGATTTAGGGACCTACAGACAAGCAGAGTGGACCTAATGGACAGGGGTCCCCCGACTTGGCACACAACCCCCTCCCCATACGTTCTGCCTTACATATCACTCACCCAACAGACAAACATCCTAAAGGAAGTTTCATTTAAGTTTGGCTTTTGTATACCCTGTATATTGATTTACTCATAACTACTAGTCTCAATATACAGATAGGTTATGTTTGTATGTGTCCTTAGACAATCTTAGTGTTTTGTGTGCCACCCTTATAACCATGTTCACGGAGTATCACCTATTTTACCCCTTTGCACTTAAAAACACATATAAATTTAAATAAATAGATAGGTATAGCTACCATTGTATATATGTTCTCATGGTATACCAGAAGAATCTGGAAAGTGAGTGTAACCAATGTGTCCTAACTTTTAGAGAGTCTTCTTTGTTAACCCCCCCCCTTCTCTTCCAACATTCCTTTGTGGTCCTTATCTGATCTTGGTGGACCGTCACCAAGTTTCTTTGTTCTAACATGCTATGTTAAAAGAACTGAATTAAGGTGTATCTTATCCATTCTGGAGAAGATGAATTGGCATAAGCCACACCAAACAAAATATGTTGTTTCCAGATGTGCAACTTATATTGATATTACCACAAACTAACGGCCACACCTATCTATGGATAAGATGTGCTGTTTGTAATAGGAATATTTGATGTAATGTCTGCACAAAGTGTAACATCTGTTGAGGTGCAACCCAAAACACCTGTATCCCATACTGATGTGAATGAGTCACATAGATAAAATAATTAATTGTTTAATCAATTAATACAGATGGTATGAGGTATGTACCTGTGAAGCTGGTATGGCATGTTTGGTGTCAAACTGATTGTTAATCACCCCTGATTCCAAATCTGGTCAGTGATTACCATAAAAGTGGATGTATCAAAAGTTATAACAGCTTAATGAAAATCATCAGTAAAGGTAGATTCGGTCGGGCCATAAATCCCAAAAGGACTGATACAGACCCCCTTCCGAAAGCCCACCAAATGGATGGCCAGCCATTGGGCCAGGAGTCGAATTCCTGGCCATCCCTATTCATGAACTTTAGACCATAAAAACCTGGCATCTCAGAACAAAGGTGCGCGGAGAATAACCATCAGCCCGAAGGAGAACATCAGCCGGGGCAAACAGATCATCAAGTGCAGAAAAGACCATCAGCCCGGGAGGAGAGAAGCCCACAAGAAGCCCTCCGGTGAAGGCCCAGCTGAACAGAGAACAGCACCCAAGACAAAGTTTCACCAGGAGAGAGAATCCAAAGGGGCTCCACTCCACTGCTCCAAACACCGCACCTTCCTGAGTGCCATCAGCTCAACAGCTCTGCCATCAACTGCCAAGATCCCCAACCCCCACTCTTCAACCAAGTAAACCAACTTCCTTTCATTCTAACAACTTAAGCTGTTCCGTTAACCTGCTATAAGACTTTAGGGTCGTGTTTCCACAAACTGTGCTTGCTTTGCAGAACAGTATTTCCCATTTAAGGTTACTCATTTAAATCCGGTCATTGCATTTTCATAATTACATCGTTTGTTGTATTCCGTTATTTCGTGTTTGTTGTTTGTGTTAGGTGTAATGTCTGGCTTATGTTAGTTGTAGTGTTAGTTAGGAATAAATGCATGTCTTTTACACAACTTCAGCCTCCGTCATTGAGTACTCACACTAAGTCCCTGCCTCTGTGCGATCTTGCTACACGCTCTGAACCTCAAACTCGCCTGAAACATCGCGAGACTCTCTCTCATCGGCCGTGAGGGGAGCTTCGCTACCAATCGTTTACATTACCTGGTGATGCAGCTCGCTGGACGAGCCTTCTAACCCAGGTTACTAAGCGATACTGGTAATTCATGAATCCCATTTAAGTCTCACATTAACAGACTCACAGGGATACCGCAATTGAGTTTGGAGGAGACGACCATTCGGCATAACGATTGGTTAATAATCAGCATTAAATAATAATTAATTAAACTTTAATTAATTTCAAACATACTGGTGGAGATATTAAAAATTACCTGAGCTAATAATTCCTACATATTCATTTATGTCCATTGTAGTGGACATTTTGTTTTTGCATCTATCTTTTCACCGATGTAAGGAAACATATTTATTCCTGTTGTACACTAAAGAGCACATGCTGTGAAATTAAAAATAAATTTGAAAAAAATCCAAATTGCAAGATGTCTTATTTCCTCCAAAGACAAATAACCTAAAATTGAAGGACACGTTTTTCCTTGGGTCTCAGGAGGTTATGACATCCAGATATTATTACAAATAAACATTTAGGTGATGGTTAAACCAAGAGCCGCATGCTCTGAGAGGACGGGAAGTGACACGATTCTTGATCAGTGTTGCCAAGTAAGGAGGAGCTGTTCCAGTCTTGGCTTTAAAGGCAAGTGTTAGGCATTTGAACCTGATGTGGGCAGTCACAAGGAGCCAGTGCAGGTTGCGTAGATGAGGTGTGATGTGCGAGAATCTAGGAACATTACAATCCCTACCTTAGAGAGGAAGAGTCTGTTCTGAACCATAGGGAACAAGAAGATAATTAGAAGACGTATTCGTTCTTGATCAGTTAGTGGTAATTATTAAATTACAAAAAATATATAATAAAAATGCCTGAATGGGATAAAAACAATAATTTAAAGACACTTCTCCAAGTTAAAATAACAACTGCCTGGAAACAGTGCATAGCTCAGTTCACTTCCACACACGATGATCAAAACGCTCGTATGTTTAATGAGTAAGTAGGTACTTACGCCCATAGAATGAAGTCAGTTGAGTAGGCGGTCCTTCAATGCGGCTTGGGTTACATTCACGTTCACACCGCCGTAAGAGTGGCTATAAACGGCTTTCAGAGCGAACGCGGCATGCGCCTATATGCTAGGGTGACCAGATAATCCATGTCAGGGAGGACACTTTGAGCTACTTCGGGTTTTACAAACTACTTTCAAACTGAAAGGCCCCTGTGCTAGGCTAAATAGTTCCTGTGCTTTGACTGGTTTGTTTCCTTGAGTGAAAGACTCATCCAGCTGTTTCACATTAGCATTAGTGACACATGCATGATTATAGGAGACTGACCAATCAGCACACAGCAAGAACTCAGCGCTTAAGTGAAATCCAGGTCCGTTTAATTGAAATGGTAATACAATTCCTGTCCTAGCTCAGAGTGTCCTCCCTGACATGGATTATCTGGTCACCCTACTATATGCGTCCCAAACCACCTCCGAATGTGGTTACAGTATTTGGACCTCTATATGCGCAGTCCATTTGTGATCGGATCACCCAGGACGCATGTGTGAACAGGGCCTCCGCGTCATTTCGGAGGAGAAGCTCACGGCGGCCTTCCGCTCGTCACACTGACCGCCCGCAGTTACCAAGCTCGGTTATACACAGCAGACGGTGCCGTGATCAGACCTGCAATGAAAAGGCTGACACTTCATTTCACAGGCGATTAGTAAAACTTCCAGTGGCATTACGAAGTACGCGAAGACGGAGCTCGCTAATAAATTACAATCATAACTGTTCAACAAAACAGCTGTTATGCCGAAAAAGGCATCCCTGCAGTAGAATGCATACCTATCTCTAAATGACCGATTGGTCGCTGATCTGAAACGAGTTCAGCTACTTTGTAAAGTTAGGTTACCGTAGTGCTAATCGATAGCCCTAACCCTAACCCCCGAAACACCCCTAAAACCCTAATCCTAACCCCCAAAACACCCCTAAAAGCTCAACTCGTCAGAACACCGGCATGCATTCTACGGCAGGGGTGCGTTTTTCGGCATAACACCGCCATTCGCAACAAAACATTTTAAAGCTCTCTATAGACATTAGTATGCCATGACATTTGGTTAAAGAGGATTATTAACTTTTACTAGAAATAGCACACATATAATAAGGATTAAAAGATGGGTGGTCATATAGGCTCTATTTATACAGTTATTTTAATCTTTATTTCTTGCTTCATGTTGTTATTATTTGTATCACACATTTCCTTATGAACACAATCCAGGAAGCAGGTACGTGGGAAAGGTGCACACGTGTGTGGGCCTATACGTCACAAATAAAACTTCACAAAAGAAGAAATTGAAGTGCAGCTTATTAATATCGGATAGCTTTCGTGCCGATTTGCACAAAATCTTCGGTTAATGGCGTTTGACTGAGCACAGTATTACTCTCCCCCAGATTAGCAGACGGGCAGTAATGGGGGCGAAAAGAAAGAAGGCTGGGAATTGACATCACAAATCCAGCACGACCGCAGACGGCTAAGCGTACGACTCACAACCCGGGCAGAGACGCTCCAAACATCGGCGCGCTTTGCACCGCATCTCCGTACTACGGGTCTGTGTGTCGGGAGCGGTTCGAAGCCCAGAAGATACCCAAGGCTCAGTTCAGGAACTATCATCATAACATGATGGAGATCCTGAAAGTGATCGTGAAACAGCTTTAACATTCGAGCATGAATGCCGTAAACCCGCCCCGTCTCCGCCCATGCACGAGTTTCTGTTCAGTGCAGTTTTCCGGGTTGCTGACGGTGAGTGGAGCCTTTATAGATTAATATTCTTAATCTTTCACAGACTTGCAGAAATTACGTCTTGAGCAGATGCTACATCCCAGCGAAGGTCTGCACGGCTGAAACCGGACCACATTCGGTTGTATAGGAGCAAAACAACGCAGAATCCCAGAAGCTTTTCAAATTAATTCGGTCACAGATTGTCGCGCGTATTTCACGCCGAATTCAAGCCATTTAAGCTCATGGTGGTCAGTGATCCAGAAAACACACGAAGTCAGGATGTGTAACGTGCACCAGCACATTACATTCACTGCCGCTTACAAACTCTCACACCGCCGCGAACGTTTATTCACACTCACGTTTACTCACCTTTTTCTATAAATTCCCCTGAGCCCCCATTGCGGGTTCCGTGGGGGTCCCACACGAATATGGGGGGAAACAATAACTGCATTCACACGGAAGACGTAACAACGGGGTTTAACCCACACGCGACACGAAAGTGCGAAACCGCCACCCCCATGTAAAACGCTGAAATTGTACGGCTCAGTGAAAGTAGTGGGGAGTCGCAAATTAACCCCACAACGGCGTAACAAACGGTGAGAACACCGTCTCTTCATTCATACGTGAGCTGGCTTTGAATAGTCAACCACTGCAACCATAGAGAAAACACAGTATCAACGGTGCGCCTCAAGCGAGCCTGGGGTCACATTACATCGTGCCTCATCTTTGTGATGGATTCATAAATACTAAAAATACTGAGTATTGAATCAGTAGTTGTATGTGGTGGATGAATGAAAGTGCAAGTCAAGCAAATCTAACAAACTGTGCATCTATCTATCTATTTATCTAATGTCTCTCTATTTAATCATGTGTGAATTTAACACAATTTGCTCAGCGGTCTCCAGTCCTCGTGGACCCCAATACAGTCCACATCTTTGCTGTCTCCCAGCACAACTGAACTGAAGAATCAAAAACAAACCAAAACAACCAAGAACAGCAAATACCTAATAGCGGTGTATTAGGAGCTGGGAGTGAACAAAAATGTGCACTGTCTGGAGGTCCCAGCAGACTGGGTTGGGAAACGCGGATCTAATCTGTCTGTCTGTCAATCTATCATTTTACAACATCACTACTACTCACCACAGCCATGTGTAAGATGGAGGGATATATACTAAAGCTTCTACTGCCCAAATAATAATATAATTATAACAATAATACGCAACAATAAAACTGATAGCAGGTCTGCACATTTTGACACCTAGCTTCTCCCACACTTACCACAATGGAGAGTTGCTCTTGCGTGGGGTTTAGTACGGTGTAGGAGGCGAGGTGACCTGTTTTTTCCTGCCGGTCACAAGGTACAAATGCGCCCCTCACGCGGGCTGCTGGCAGACAGCACAGATGAAGCCCCTCAGCAGTTTGCCCCTGGGTCCTGCCTCATTTCTGCTTCTGCTGGTCAGCCTCACAGCCGTCCACTGTAAGTGCCTGTTTCTCTGCTCCTGACCAAATCAGGCTGTTTGGGGGGAGATTTACTAGCATGACCAGCAGGAGAAGTCAGGATACACTCTGGAGGATTTTAGTACTGCTGCTGCTTTGTCACATTAATACTCTCCTTGCTTTTCAGCTATTAGAGGCTTGTTTGCTGGTTGGTTTGGTGGTTTATATCCAGGAGGCCGACTGAGCTGTTTACTGCTGGTCTCCCTGATGTCTCGCGATGGCCAGAGTTTCTTTATGTCACCCACTATTTGCTTTTCGTCCTGCAGCCAGCGGACCAGTGCTGACCTGCTGTCTGAAGACGTCCAAAACCGTGCTGAGGGTACAACAGATAAGGAACTATTACCAGCAGAGTGCGGGCCTGTGTCCAGTGGATGCCGTCATGTGAGTGTGACATCACTGAGCTAATTATGACATCCAGATATTATTACAAATAAACGTTTAGGTCAGGGGTAGCCAATCTTATCCGCAAAGGGCCGGTGTGTATGCAGGTTTTTGAGATAACCTGTAGGTCAGCTGTTCAAACCCAGGTGTGAGGACTCTTTCAGCCAATCAGTCCTCTAATTAGGGAGTTGCAGCAAAAACCCGCATACACACCGGCCCTTTGCGGATAAGATTGGCTGCCCCTGGTTTAGGTGATGGTTAAACCAATGAGGAACTCCTCTGGGGATATTACTTAATGTGGCCAGAGGTGTCTGCAGAGAGTGTCCTGCAGGAAGGGGGCTCAGCACTGTAAGGTGACGGCTGCCTTTGTGCGTCTGTGCAGATTCGTTGTCGGAAAGAAAAAGGTAAAGATCTGTTCCAGCCCCGATGAGCCTTGGGTGAGGAAGGCCATGAAGTCTGTGGACAGCAGAAGGAGGAGAAGGCTGTGGGGGGAGCAGGAGGTGCCGCGGAAGAAGAAGCCGACCTCTGTGCGGAGAAGAGCGCCCCCTGCTGATTAATTACAGCTTGCATTTTTCTGGAATGTTTTGCCAATATGTGAAATATTGGAATATGAATATATTTTAGGCGTGCCGTCTAGTATCTGCATCTTGTATTAATTTTCTTTTTCATGTACTTTATTTTCTGCATACAGAACATGCTGATTGTGTGTACACCTGATTTCCCCCTTTAAACAAAGTCATTTCAAAGATATTTTAAAAGTTTATAAGAATTCTGAACCTTGCCCATTTTCATGAAACGTCCTGAGATTAAATATTAATTTATTATTTCAGCTATAAATAATCTGATTATGGGTTAAACTGTCTGACATTTTGGTCACAATTTGTTTGTGGTTTTAATGTTGCTATAAGAAGGATAAATAAAACTCGTTGTTTAATACAGTGTGCGGGTGATTTGGTGAGAACTCAGTAGCTCAATGTCCTTCCGGGAGACTAAAAAAACAATGACCGAGTGGAACTTCCGATTTCTGTGCCGAGAACTAGCTGTTCACAGGAACTTTCCGGAACAAACCCAGATACACAGTGGTTAAACCGAACTGTGAGCATGAGGCTGCAGACCCTAACCCTAGAAAGCAAAGCACACAACATGAATCACACAACAGCTCTGCTTTGTAAAATAATAAAGCAAACGCATTTGTGTAACAGCTAAACATGCTCTTTGGCTGGAGCAGTGTGGTGTATCACGGGGGCTATTTTCACATCCTGATGAGACTCAGGCACCATCTGCAGCCCACCGAGCTGCACCCTCCCCACATGTTTTCCCCTCTCCTGACCACCAGGTGGCAGCTGTTTCCACTCAGCCGGATTTGTCAGCATTGCCTTTTCAGGTTTCGCTTCAGGTCAGTCAGCCCGTCTCTAGACCCCCCGCCTATCACCACATGCTATTCTTGGCAGCAAGTTGGCGGCAGTTTAACGGAAAGGACCTCTGGGTCCCGGCGCTCAGAGTGGTGGGTTTCACGCCTGGGGGGGCCGGGGACTCTTTGCAGAAACAGTGAGGTTTTCAGGGGGTGGAAACCACCGCTAACGAATGCAAGAAGACAAGAAGGTGACAAGCGGCCTGCTGCATTTCTGGGGTTTCTAACTCTGAATCTCCAGGCAAGAGGCGCAACAGTCAGAGCCGGAGTGTAAAAACCCCACCTGGTTTATTCTGGTCCACAGAACAGCAGGAATGAGAGGGGAATTCAGACCTGAAAAATTCTACGCATACTAATCAGTAGGCCAGGACTAACTTAACATACACAAATAAAACAATCTCAGAATTCATCTGTCTTTGGTGTGCACACTTTTTGTTTTCATAACTGCTGCCGTCTTTCATCTGCACACCATTTTGATTACGGAGAAGAAACTTCCGGTGCAGTTACGGGGTTAATGACTGTGTGCATAAGAATGAAACATTCTATAAACATATTGCACAGCATATGCCTGAGATATAATAATTAGATTTATTTTTAGCCAGTGACAATGTATTTTACACCATGATTTATAACTAGTGTTTAAGAAATATAATAATAAAAGACACTTTTTATTCGTCCCTGTGGGGACATTCTCCTAACACCTCCCTCATCTTGCTCTCCATAACAGCAAATGGCAGCCAGCT
The DNA here is from genome assembly GCF_048594095.1 of Paramormyrops kingsleyae. Lineage (NCBI taxonomy): Eukaryota > Metazoa > Chordata > Actinopteri > Osteoglossiformes > Mormyridae > Paramormyrops > Paramormyrops kingsleyae. Next base: position 47,866,530 of record NC_132800.1, on the reverse strand, counting down.
GTTGCAGTGCCCAGGGAACCAAGGGTTAAGGGCCTTGGCCAGGGGCCCACAGAGGTGCCAGGGAGGGGTGTGAACCAGCAACCTTCCAATCTCAGACATAGAGGCTTAGCCCACTAAGCCACACTCTGCCCCCCAGTAAAGTGCATGAAACACACATAAGTAAATATTAAGAATATCTGTCTATTTGCAACAAACACATTGGCAAGTTGATTATCTAGACATTCCCCTGATTAGGGTTAGGGGGGTGTAAAGAAAAGCAGTAAAGGTGCCCCAATGTTCTTGGTTGATCATTTGAATGGAGACAGTGTTAGCTATTAATGATCATGGGGGAATGATCAAAGGGGGAAGTCTGGGAGAGAATAGGGGTTCCATTGGGCACCACTAAGGTGATAAGGAAGATAATTCAATTGACAGTGGCCAGAGAAGTGGCTGAGCTACCATTTGCTCTCACAGGAAATCCCCGTCCTGTCCTGTCCCGTCCCTGTCTCAGGATCCTCACACTCCAGGGGGTCACTCTTCATATGTAAATTCACTCACAACACCTACACACAGCACCTTGGCGGGGAGGGTCTTTTGGGGTATAAAGGGGGGTGAAGAGCTGCCCTTAATTTGTATTTGAGCTGCCTTTCAGTACCCGGTGTATGTCTACACTGTATTACATTATATTATTTTTACTGTTCAATAAACCACCATTTTGCTGAAACTGCGGAGATTCTGCAAGTGGATTCCTTACAGGGGGGCGTCTTTGAAAGGATGGAAAAATGGTCCGTTTGTTTCGTTAAACACCCCCTGATGCCTGTAAAGGCTCAGTGGGCTAAGCCTGTGTGCTTGTAATCACAAGGTTGCCAGGTTCAAACCCAGCCTCAGCATGTCTGCGGGTCCTTGAACAAGGCCCTTAATCCCCAGCTCCCTGGGTGCCCCAACAGGCGGCTTCCCTTCGCAGACAGCTTGTTCTAAGTTGATGGAGGTGTAAAAAGAATTTCCCCACAAGGGACAATAAAGGTTAAATTATTATTATTAATTTCCTGGGTTTGCACCTTTATTGGGTTGCAGCAAGTGTAGCGATTCTCAGATAGGACCCACTGGGGACTGCAGTTTTGACTGTGCCATTAGTAATCACTGATTGTATCAGGGCCCTCAAAAGTGTTAAAGCACAAACCGATTCAGACTCCCACATGTTGCTCCCAGGGCATTTTCCTCACGATGTTTGGAAGAAGGTGAAAAAAATCCAGCAAACCAGCAAGGCAAAGGCAGGGGCACCAGCATCTGATGGAGAACTTCATCATCTTGCTGCTCGGGTGTCATGAAGCACCGAACGTGTGCTTCTCGTTGCCAGGTGAAAAGGCTGTGCATATGCACACAGTCCCAAACACAATCCGCCTTGGCGTTTGCACTGCAGAGGCCCTGAGATCTTCACATGTGTTCATCTTCATTCTCGCTCCCTCAAGCCTGTGCTAAACAGCAGCACCAAGCCCATCAGGAAACGCGAATGAGCCTCTGTTTCCTCAGTGAAAGACGTTCAGAGTCAGCAGACGCCTCCTAATCAGAGTCTCCACCTCCATCGGGGACAGCGCCCCCACCTGCCCGTACGTCTGTAAGGCAGCACAAACACCCTAAGTCCAGCTCATAACTTCCTCCCGCTTGGTATCATCAAACCAAACCATCGAGACGGTTACGCTGCTCAGGGCTGGCCCAATCCTTTTCGGGGCCCTGAATGAAATGTGATTAACCTACTTGTCCTTTGCCATCTCCCATCCCATTCTGACAGGCTGATCAGATGGGGCGCCCCCTGGTGGCCGCTGGGCCCTAAGTAGCTGCTTCGTTCGCTAATGCCATGGGCCGATCTAACTGGTCCTCATATGGAACTTTAGGAAAAACACATCATATCTCTGTCTATGATTAGCCTATGTCTGTAATTATATGCATGCATTCATCAGTATATACCCAGCATATATATGCATAGTCGTATCTCTCTATACATCCATCTTTATCTTTTCACAGCTAAATATCTATATGTGCTTATTTCCACGTCATGTATGCACTATGAATGTTTTTCCTGTATATGAACATGCAATAGGATTACACCAAATGCAATTTCCATGAAGCTTGTTGGTGGCAATTAAAGTTTCTATCCTCTTCTCTTATATTATATACTATATAGCAGGGTTCTTCAAATCTGGACCTCGATTACAAATCCAGGCCTTGTTTTCAGTTCTCCCAGGTAGTTAGTTTAATAATTACTGATTGTGATTGGTCAGAGGCTTCACACCTGACTGACTGGTAAAGGAAGGCTGGAAAACCAGCAGTGCTCGGACCTTGAGGACCGTGATTTGAATAACCCTGCTATATAGTATCACGTATAATTTACACTTTGCCTGGCTCTAAACCAGGGTTATTCAACTCATGGTTATTCACAGGTTATTCACCTGCTAATTACTAGTGCTGTAGTTCTCGAGACCGTTCTCGAGACTGCTATGTCCGAGACCAAGACAAGACCGAGACCACAAAAAATTGGTCTCGGTCTTGTCTTGGTCTCGGACATAGCAGTCTCGATGGGATGGGGAAAAAAAGAGAAAACAGCACATCCTCACAGAACAGTATCATTATTTATTACGCGCCTCAATTCAAATGCAACCAGTCAGATGCATCTATTTTAAAAACGTTACATTTTATACATTTCTCAACGAACACTGCCAGTGCTTCACAGTCCACACACATCATACACATCGCATCATAGCGAAGTCGGCAAAGAAATGTCCGAAAATGTCTGCGAAGTCTATAGCATATAGGTATTTTACATTGATTAGAAAGCACGGTCTTGGAGGTGCAAGTCAATCTGGAGGCTCATTCTCTTCAATTAAAAGCAAAGGATCATTACATAGCCGTATTCATAGCTTACCCGAGGCCTCTGTCCCTGGTATAAGAGACTTAATATGAACATCTTTCTGGTACATCCCATCTCTTTCCCTTGACGACGTCTGATAAAATGGTTATAGGAGAGGATTGCTGAGAATATTATTTTCCATCTGGCCTCGTAACTATGACAAATCTGGGAGATTTTAAATGAGAGACATATGGACATATTGATCTGAGTAATGTGATGTCGATTCTAGCCCTAGTCTGTTTTCGGTCTTGGTCTTAGTACCCTCAAGTCTCGGCAGTGTCTTGGTCTTGATACCCTCCGGTCTCGGCAATGTCTTGGTCTCGGTTTAGGCGGTCTTGACTACAACACTACTAATTACATAAGTGGAAACGTAAATATATGCGCTACGATATCAATCAGCTGTGGTTTACCACCACCCCAACACCAAGAAATACAAATACTTTCCTTTGAAAGAGGAAAACATGCGCTTTTTAGTGAAGCTGCTGTTAAGTTCCTCTCACTGGTTCAACACGCATTCTTAGCCTAGAATACATTAGTGCAGGGGTGGGCAATCTTATCCACAAAGGACGGTGTGTATGCAGGTTTTCGCTGCAACTCCCTAATTAGATCACTAATTAGAGGACTGATTGGCTGAAGAGCCCTCACACCTGGGTTTGAACAGCTGACCTACAGGTTATCCCAAAAACCCGCATACACACTGGCCCTTTGCGGGTACACAGCAAATGTGCCAGTGTTAAATTAACACTGCATGGTGTCTATATGTGACCACACCATTCAGTGTTACCTTTAACACTTTTCAGTGTGCAGTGAGTGTTGTTTTTAAAGTGTTAATATTTATTAACTCTTATAGTGTTCAATTTACAACATAGAGTGTTGTCAAAGAGTCTCCACCTCCCCATATCTGCCCCATTTTAATATGCGAACAAGACATCATGAGGATCTGAAGAGCCATCCCAGATTTACCCACCATCATGAGAAAGACTCTGACCAAACAGGACCTTACAGCTTTTTCTTGTTTTGTATTAAAGTTTTGCTGGTTCGGTTCTGACAAATCTTGAATATTAGAGAGCTGGGAGAATGTTGTTGTTACTGCATCACAGCAAGAACTCTTGGAGATATACAGGACGTGTTTCCAGATTGGTGTATTTATATTAATGGTGTGGGAGTATGTTTGTCTGCCAGTCCTGCCTTTGGATGATTAACATATGTGGAAAAGTGTCAGGACAGTTGTGCTACCCTTTTCCGTGCAGCTCCTGGTACCACCCACTCCCCTGTAGACCAATGGTGCTGGATGTATATTTGCATAGCATAACACAGTACTGTTTTTGACTTAATAGATTTTTTTTTTATCCACCGCGATTGTGATGAATAAGGCAAGAGAACAAAAACCACCGAAATGGCTATATTTAAAGCTATCCACAACTTGTGGATATCCACACCCGGTGGGGTGGTTTAGCCTCTATGGCTTGACGAGAGAAGGCATTGGCTGGGAGGAAAATGCTATGGAAAAACCTCTCATTTTGTTTCTTTTATAAGTCTGCTCTTCCCAGGAAGATTATTTGGATCTTCTGTATCTTTACAATTGAGATTACTACAGGGATGCACATATAAGAACTACACTGCCCACATCAATTAACATACAACAGGCAACTCAAAAATACAGATAATGAAATGTGGTAAAGACTAATATCAGTGCCATACCAGCCTCGATCGTGGTGGGTTTCTAAAAATTAAGCTTAATGAAAATCTTAATATTAAATGAGCAAAGTGATTTGATTTGTTCTATCACAAGTTGCGGTCTAAAACCAATGAGGCCACCATCCATTATATCTGCTTTAGCGGGAATACACTCCTTCAGCCCTTCTAAATAATTATGCGATGCAGTCTAACAGAATCTAGCTTCATAATCTATGCTTGGTGCCTTACATTTCAATCACTTTCATACCACAGAAGATTCTCAGCACAGTTTTTTGATTATTATGAGCTGAACTGAAATAAAACTTGCATAAAAAGAAAAAAGGCTATATTGGTCTAAGTCTTTCTTATTATGGTGGGTTAGTAAAACACAGCAGCTGAATGCCCAAATGAGTTCAAATGAGTGCACATTAAAATAGGGCAGATATGGGCCACCCATTTTGTACTTGTGTGCCACCCATATGGGCTTGCAATTTGGGAAGAGGTGGAGACACGTTGTCCTAACACTCTAGGTTGTAAATTGAACACTATAAGAGTTAATAAATATTAACACTGTAAAAACAACACTCACTGCACACTGAAAAGTGTTAAAGGTAACACTGAATGGTGTGGTCACATATAGACACCATGCAGTGTTAATTTAACACTGGCACATTTGCTGTGTATGATTGCCCACCCCTGCATTAGTGTTTTAAAACATTAATTAACCATCGTGAAAGATTGATGAGAAAAGCGGCTGCTTGCTTTGCCCTAGCTGTTAGCTCATGGACCCTCATGCACCTTTTTTCAAAGTGACACAAGCGCTGGGTAGTTTCGCTTTTTGGGTGTTTTTTGCAGGGGGGAAATCCGCGCACAGCTCAGAGTGCGGCAGGAGGGAGCGACTGGAGGTCCGCTCACTTTCTCTCCGGCTAGTAAACGCATATAGTATACAGTCCCGGGAACGATGCGGCGGATTACTGCGGTCGCCGTCCTGCTCATCGCCGCGGCGGCGTGCCCCGTCTGCGCATGTGAGTCTGCGGACGCGAACTCGATGAACCGTGGTTGTCTACCACATTCCGTATAGCCTAGTTCTTATGCACTGGTAGTAGTTTGCGGTGGTTATGTATGCGTATAAATACGCGTACTTTTAATCTGGTTTGAAGCAATCAGATCACATAGCGCTGAGTGAAAGCTGCTCACGTATCCGCCTGTTAAAATATTCATGTTTCACTTTTCTAGCACCCGGACCGTCAGTGTCATGCTGCCTGTCCGTGTCTAACAGGGCGATACACCGACACAGGATCGCAGGATACACCGTGCAGGAGGCAGGACTGTGCCCGGTCAGGGCTGTCGTGTAAGTGCAGAGCAAGTGCTGGTGCATGTTTAATAAAGGACAATGTGTAGTTTGCGGGTAATATTCTTTATGATATATATGAAACAGGCAAATTACATGTAAATTGGAGCATAAGATAAAGCTACTCATATCTCGTAACTACACTGTTAAAAATTTCCTGTAGAATTTACAGTAATTTACTGGCAGCAGTTCGCCAGTAACTTGCTGTAAATTAAACATACAGCAAGAATGCTGTATTAATATTTACAGTACCAGTTTATATTACTGTAAATGTATTTACAGTAAAGTATTTTTAACTGTAAAACACTATGACATTATTTTCTCCAGTAATGTATTTCTTTAAAAAAAAAATTTTTTGTAATTCATTGTCCATTTGTCTTACAGTAAAGCTGCACTCTAAAATACTGTATTGCCTCAGTAAATGATAAAAAATAAAAACATTACACCATTGTCATTGCTTAATTGTTCGACTGTATTAAAAATGATGCAATAACCTTCCAGTATTTCTGCAGACTGAACTTTAAGTTTTCTTCACAAACTTAAATCTGCAGTAACATTTATACATAAGTTTCAGCATTTTCAGTTAATGAACAAATTCAGTCCTAGGAACAATTAAAAAAACGTACTAATTCAAAAGATTCTCCTGCATACGATACATTTGCTCACTGTAGCAACTGTTCAAACCTGTAGTAACATTTAACACAGGAGTTTCAAATTACAGCATTTTACACCAATTAACAAATACATTATTTTTTTTCTTACAAATTCAAACAACTCTTTAAGCAGAACGTTTGCTTGTAGTAGCAACTGTTCACATAACAGCATTTTAAACCAATTAATGAATAAATTCAGTCATAAGAACAATTTTTAAAAATATTACAAATTCAAAACATTCTTCTGAATAGAATGTGTTTGCTCATAGTAGCAACTGTTCAAACCCTTTAGAAACATTTATACACAAGTTTTACATTACAGCATAAACCAATTCGTGAACAAATTCAGTCATAAGAACAATATTTAAAACTTGAACATTCAAAAAAAGTTGAGTTTTGCCATACAGAGACAAATGAGGATTTCTGGATTGAGGGTTCAGGCCAGTAGGTTCAAGCACATGAGGGTTTAGTTCTTTCTTCGTACTTCAAAAAAAATCTTGCCTGAATGGAATGTATTTGCTCTTTGTACCTTAATAGTTCTGCCAGCTGAAATCCATGAACTCCTTAATGAAGGAGGACACATGAGGGTTCAGGCCTGAGTTCTTTCTTTGAACAATCCTCCCACTTCTTTTGCTGACTTGGAACTTTGAGGAGCACTTGCTGTTGTCTGGGTTTATCCTCACAAAGAACCTTCACATTAAAGAAATAAGTAATTACATTATTTGATATGTTATCATCAAGAAGAAGAAAAAATATATATATTTTCTCTTTTCTTTTTTCATCTATCCATCCATTCAAACCAAATTCTTAAGTGTTAGAAGCATAAAAGTCATCCTTATGATTTGAGAGGTTTAAAGGCCAAAGTATACTTCACTTTTTATGCATACGCGAGGGACTGCGCACTGTGCGCATGATGCAAATTTCGTCATTATTTATCATACTAGTGTGCTTGAATACTTAACCAGTAAGTGTGTTTGTGGTCAAAAATGACCAACCCTCCCCCTCCTCAGTCATTTTTGAGCAATATAAGCTCAGAGGCCTATGATCAGTTTGTTTAAAAAAAAAAAAAAAAAAAAAAAAACCTTTGGACAAAGAAAAGAAAAGAAAAAAAAAAAAGATTAAATCCTGTATTACGCCCTATGGCACATTTTGAACTGCGAGAGGCATTAAACATTCTTCCGAAGCCAAATACAGAACGCAGTCCAGCAGAGGCTGGATGTTTTCTTTTAAACATGGATATTTTTCTTAAACTCATTGCACAGATATGACTGTGATTGGCTACAATTACCAGCGCTTCATGCTTCTCACTGAGCTCTCACACAGCAGCACAACTGGAGCACTTGAAAGCCACGTCTGTCAGTGGATCCATCTACTGTATATGCAGATGTATTAGGGATCCTCTGACAGATGCTGCTTTCAAACGCTGTCATTGTGCTCCTGTGTGAGCGCTTGGTCAGGAGTGTGAAGCTCTGCTCATTGTAGCCAATTACAGACCTATCTATTGCGCATGTGAACACTATGGCCAATCAGCAATGTTTAAGAATCGGTTCAACAGCGTTCAAATGTGAGTGGGAAATGGACGTTTTTAAAAATTCTGTATTGTGTGGTACCGAATCAGTACTTTTGACAACATTACTGAAGTATAACCAAATGTTATAGAATACTATAAGATGTACTTACCTCTGTATAAACTCCAAAGTAGTGGCTGCTTCCACTTGGTACTCAAGGTTAAGCACATAATAGGAACCAAAAAGAACAGCAAACGCAGAAGACAAATCTGGTAGGTCAGACTCAGGAATAAAGACTTTGCCTTCAACTGACAGCATCCATTTTTTGCTGCATATAACCGAACCCCCTACCAAAAACAAAACAAATGTAATAATAAAAAATTATTATTATTATTATTATTATTATTATATATAAACATTTTACATTTGATTTCATTACAGTAACAATATGTTGGAGCTTTTCATTAATTTAAAGCAGGGATGTGGAACCTTAATCCTGGTGGAACGTTTAGCTCCATACCTAATACTGTTATAATTAAAAAAAATATTATAATTATTTATTACAATTTCAAAAAAAAATGAAATAATAATAATAATAATACCTACCTGTTTCTTGAAAACCTTACTGTAATTAGATTGTTTAGGTGTGTTGGATTAGGGTTGGAGCTAAAATCAATGTTCCCAGCCCCTGATTTAATGGGATAGTTCTCACAAAAATTTAAATTAACCCATGATTTATTCACCCTCAAGCATCTTAAGATATGTATTTAATAATGTATCTTAAGAATGTATTTGACTTTCTTCTTTCAGACAAATACAATTAGAGTTAATATGAAATTTTAAGTGGCTCTTCCAAGCATTATAATGGGAGTGAATGAAAGATCAGATTTTGAAGCTCAGAAAGCAAAAGTGCTTCCATCTATCCATCCATCCATCATAAAACTACTCTACATAGCTCTGGGGGTTACTAACATTTTGTAAGAGAAATTTCCAAATCTAAAACTTAAAACAAAACATCCAGCTTCTGGCAGATTCCAACTTACAAAAAATGCATAACGCCTCTCTGAGTTCAAAACCAATGCAACGCATGACGCTGATCATGGCGTAAGCATTTTGAACTGTGAGAGACGTTACACAATCTTTGTAAGTTACGGTCCGCCAGAAGCTGGATGTTTTGCTTTATAATTTTAAATATGGATTTTTTTTTCCCCCATCGATTCACTTCAGAAGACCTTTAGTAAGGAGCCGTGTAGAGCTGTTTTATGGTGAATGGATAGACTTTTTTTTTGAGCTTCAAAATCTCATCTTCCATTCACTCCCATTATAAAGCTTGGAAGAGCCGGGATACATTTTATTATAACTCAGACTGTGTTCATCTGAAAGAAGAAAGTCATATACATCTAGGATGGCTTGAAGTAAATCATGGGGTAATTTTCATTTTTGGGAGAATTATCCCTTTAAGGGTACGTTTACCAAAGAAATGACAATCATTTACTTATCCTTGTTTTTTAAAACTTTTTGATGAGATGTTAAGCAAAATGTTACACATGGAGAGCTATGGACCATCCCTTAAATGTTGCTAAATCATGAATTAAAGTATCTTACCAAGCATGATCAACCTTGGAGCAGAAGGAAGTGAAAGCCTGGTCTCTGCATCTGCTGGAGTTGTTGTGACCTAAACACACAGAAACACAGTTTTTGTAACTGTCAGTTACTTCAATTATATAAATGAAAAACAACAACAAAAAAACACAATAATAATAATAATAATAATAATAATAATATACTTACATCAGCTGAAAGGAACAGCGATTCCTCCTTTTCTTTGAAGTGGGCCATCATCAACAGTACAGCTGCCAGGCCTTGGTCAACATCTCTGCCTTCTCTGTCAATCTCTCTGAGGACAGTTCGAACTTCTTTTCCCCACCTGGAAGTTTGATTTTTGAAGAAGCACAGAATCCTTTCCCCTTTGGTACAAAGGGATTCCTTTAATCTGAGGTCAAGATCAATCCCAGTCAGTTCCTTGAAATGAGCGCATAAGAATCTCTTCATGAAGAGAAAAGGCCACCTTGCCTGAAGATCTGAAATACTGGATGGAGGTCTGGCATTAATGCTGTGGCGTTGTGCAACAAATGTCAATTTCATTAATTCTTGGACCTTGTTGCGCTCAGCTGCACGAGGTCCTTCTTGGGAAAAGAGACTAAGCATCTCATTTCTCTTTAACTCTAAAGACTCAAAATGTTCTCCTTCAGGAAATTCAGCAGGGTTCCAGTTCACACAACCATAGCTATCCAGTTTAGCCGATTTAGATGTTGAGGGCTGGCTATCATCCATTTCACCTTCTGTTCGTTTAGGTTTTCTAAGTCAAGCCATTGTATTGTTCCTGTTAAGATGTTCCACCCTTGTCTTCAGCTGACACAGCAAAGAGTAGTAACCACACCCGATTAACTCCCCCTCTTCTGTTTTGTCACTAAAACTGTGTGGATACTTTTGGATGACTGACTGTGCAATTTGTGAACATTGCTGCTTGCTTGGATTTAAACACACCTCTCTGATGGAATCCACAATCACCCTAACCATGTGTCTTCTATCTGAGGCTTCAGGTCGCTTTCCTTGAGCAAGACATGTCTGTAAATTTGGTGTCATCTTACCCCAGGGTATCTGAAAATCTGACAACCATGTTGCACTTTGAACTGGGACTGGAATGAATGTGGGACTCTGACTGGTAACTGAACTGGATCCATGACACTGCACAGTGAATGTTGAAGGGTTGGGAGTAGCTAGAACATTTTCGTTACCTAAATGAAATATTGAACAAAAATATTGATTAATAGAAAAAAAAAAAAAAAAATGACAAAGTATTTAATAACAGCACATTAATGATTTGAAAAATGTACATATTTCTTCTTCATTGATCATGGGCATGCCTTAAAGCCCACATAATCTATTTTTAATACTGTTTGTTACATATATAAATTACTAACACCTGCATTTGAACAAATTAATTATTCTCCTGCAATCTATAGGTATTTTACATATATACAAATGACTAACCTCTGTTTCTGAAGTAATTAATTACTTTCCTGCAATCTATTGGTATATTACATATTTAGTTGTGCTCATAAGTTTACATATTCCATGCAGACTATGAAAACTGTTAATCATAAAAATAAATAAATAAATAAAAGGGATCACAGAAATTGCATATTTTTATTCAGTACTGTCCCAAATAAGCCATTTCACATAACAAACGTTTATATAGATTCCACAAGACAACAGGACTTGATTTTACAAAAACTACCCCATTCAAAAGTTTACATACCCTTGAATCATAATATAGTGTGTTGTTTTCTGGATGATCTATGATTATTTTTGTGATTGTTGTTCATCGTGACTCCCTTAAGCAGTTCATCTGCCTGCTCTTCTTTAGAAAAATCCCCCAGAACCTGCAAATTCTTTGGTTTTCCAGCATTTGCATATTTGAACCCTTTCCAAAAGTGAATGTATGATTTTGAATTCTGTCTTTTCACAATGAGAACAAATGAGGGACACATATATAACTAATACAAAAGATGAAAACATTCACTGATGGTCATGAAAGGAACACAAACTTTTTGAATTGAATGATCATTGTAAATTGTACTTATATTGTCTACTGGCAGACATGTTAATATATATGTAGTTTCTGAAGTGCAATACTAAATGAGGAACAAAATCTGTAAACATAATGAGAAAAACTACTTTTAATGCATTGTGTTGCCTTCTTAAGCATCTGTAAATGTTTTCATGTTTTGTAATAGTTATGTATGAGTTCCTCAATTTTTCTCAGTGTTAAAAGATGGATCTAAAAATCATACATTCGCTTTTGGAAAGTGTTCACATATGCAGAAGATGCTGGAAAACCAAATAATGTGCAGGAGCTGAAGGATTTTTCTGAAGAACAGCAGGCAGATGACCTGCCCAGGACAAACAAGCGACTCATGAACAATACACAAAAGACAAAAACAGTTGTGGATCATTCAGGAAACGACACACAGTATTAAGATTCAAAAGTATGTGAACTTTTGAATGGGGTCATTTATATAAATTCAGTTAAAATTTTGTCTTGTGGAGAATATATGAACATCTCTGATGTTAAATAGTTTATTCAGGACAGTACTAAATAAATAAAAATACATACAGCTTTCGAGTTTCCTTTTTATTTTGTTATAATTATTAACATTTAGTATATTATGCAAGGGTACGTAAACTTATGGGCACAACTGTATACAAATGACTAACCTCTGCTTTTGAAGAAATTAATTAGTTTCCTGCAATCTATTGGTGAAAGGAAGTCTTTGACGTCATCTAATGTGACATATTGGAGATCATCATCTGTTTTCACACCAATTCTTCTTAATTCTGATGTCAAGTCATTCAGTTGATCTTTATCCAGCATTGGGAGGGCACTTCTAATGACAGCTTCCATCTTTTACCTTTTTACCCTAGACAAACAGAATGGTGAAGTGCAACAAAATTAGCATCAAATCGTTTGTACACTGGCAGGGGGTAATAGTCAGCTAGATTCTCTACGTTTACACACAAATATTCAGGATTTGACTCTTGCTGCAGACAATGCAGACCCAGATCAATAACTGTTACTGATTTACACTTTTCAACAACAAAGAATAAGTCTGAGAAGTGTATCAGAATCATTTCAATTTTCCCAAATGTGTACACATCATCTGTGTGATCTACCACAACAACCGTCGACGTTTTGTATGTGGTTCCTTTGTATGTAACAGTTGATGTGACAAATGTGGAGTCAAGAAGGCCTTGCATCCTTACAGCTGCTTGAATGCAGGTGTTGTATACATGACTGTGAAACTCATCTGCTTCACCTACTTGCATATTTGGGGAAAAGATGGAGCTAGCACTCAAATAGGCTTGCAATAATTGATGTCTGTCAGCTAGCGAACTCCCTAGGTTTTTAAAATTTCGCAATTTTCTGGCACACTGTTTAAAATAGCTGTGCTTGCTTTCGAATCGTAAACTCCATAGCCTAACCAGTGGTCCGAATTTGAGTGTGAGTTCAGCGTAGTGAAGCAAATAATGATGCTTTGGTTTAAGTGGTGCATCTGGAAACAAAGCAGCTCTTAAGTGCACATATTCTTCAATTAGACATTTCATATAGGCTATTTGATCATGATGGATTTTCGGTGCACATATAATTTCAACAAGCTCTCTCAACTTCAAGCACAACTGCCAAATTTCATCATCAAGTGGATTTTTAATTCGATCCCCAATTAATAATGGAAGTAATCGAAGCAGACACCAGTTCTGGGCTGCATGTCCTGACAACTTTGAACCATCAGGTTTTACTTCACATGGCTTATTGTTCATGTCACTTCCACTGTACTTGAAGCTCGATATGTTCCTGTTTAGCTGGACATAGCTAAAATGCTTACCTACAGTGACAAGTTGTTTTATATATAAAGCCAGATCTGATGACACGACCCCCTCAAAAAGATCGTGTGCCAAGCATGGAGGAAGCCCAGGATCACACACATGAAAGTGTTTTAGGCAGTTGAACGCAGAGTCAAACTTGACACCATCACAAATTTCTTGTCCTTCAGACACTGACAAACTGTCTTTGTAACTCTGTTTTGTTCTTGTTGGACCTAATTCTGTGCCTTTGCTTTTAAACATGTCTCTGTTTACAAGACAGTAACGACAGAAATGTGTACTTTTACTAAAATTTTCAGTGAAACCACCGATGCAGTGCGACCCCAAGTTATCGCCAACGATGGCAATCACTGTTCCCCTGACTGTCTCTCCATTCTCCAGTACAATTCCAAATTCCTCCATGTCCTTCAGATCACTCAAAAGAGGACTGAAAACTTGTTGCTGCCCAAAAAACTTAAAATCTTCCTCTCTGCAAAGCATGACCAACTGCATAGGATCAATAGACGATCTATTGTGAGGACAGATTTCTGAAAGTGTCATGTACATAGCAACCAGCTTGTGCTTTTTTCTTCCAGAGCCAAGGGGATTAACTACCTCAAATGCGTCTTGATATAAAATCAGAGACACAACTGATGAATACTCTTTGTAAAGAGTATTTTCTTGAAATTTTCTCCCATCCCTTATATCCTGCAGTACATGAGGATTTTGTGGTGTGTGCCTCTTGGCCTCATCATACTGTTCTTTAACAGATCCATTGTTCAGAAATGCCTTCAGAGTTTTATTTACTGGTACGTACTGGAAATAGCGCTCCTTCCCAGATGCATCACAGCCTAGGTACACTTGCACAGGCTCTACATAATTGAAATGTTTTTTGAAAAAGGACTTCCGTGTCTGATCTGATTTAAAATATCCCTCATTATACATCTTAAGTAAGTTTTCTTTAGATAACCCACTTATTATTTCATTTATTTGAGAGTCTGGAATTTTTAGCTTTGCCAATTCTTCATGAACTTTGGACAAGACGTGTGTCATGCTATTTGTATGCACCTCCATGAACTCATCAATTAAAATCTGAATTGTTGTGGCTGGCAGAATCATTTTTGATTGCATCCTCAAATAAAATAAAGCCAAATTAGTCAGAAATGTGTCTTTGTCAAGCTGAATGGCTGGACCATCTTGAAATTCCACATCATCAAAGCCTTCCCCAAGATCATTCACATCTGGCACAGCAACAGAGATCTCAGTAATATTTGCACAGACGGATTTCTGAAAATCACATTTATGCTTTCTACTGAGGTGTGCTGAAAATGATGACTTGACTCTAAAATACTTTTTACAGCCAATCATCGGACATTCAACTTTTTTACCATCTCGAATGTGCCACTTCAGGTGTTCACAAAGCCTGGCGAATTTAGTCGTCACGAATGTACAACCTTCAACGCTGCATTGAGAATTTAAATCATGTTGTTCAGATCTGTTCTTTATTTTTGCGGCCTTTCTGTGTTTGCGGTACATATGCGACTGAAGTGCAGAGAGGCTTTGAAACGTGCATGGGCATTCAGAAACTGCACACGAAAACCTGAAGTTCGCCATGTTTTTGTGCCCTTTTGCATGATTAATAAAGGCGTATAATGTCTCCACAGAGACGCCACAGTGTTTGCATAAGAACATCGCGGGTTTTATGCTAGCAATAAATGCATGCTGTACATTTGTATGGGGAAATAAGTTAACAGCAAGCGATCATATCACAAACTAAACCCACAAAAGCTTGGTCTGTCAGCTAAAGTTAAAAACGTTAGATGAACACTCACCTGCACCCAACGTGGTCAAACGTAGGACAGAGACCGTTTATGCTTATATTTCGATGCTGATTTATTCCTTAAAAAGGAAAGAAAATAAAGAAATGTTCATTTATTTCACAGAAGTTAAGTTTTCTTCAATTTAAATCGCGTTTCCGCCACAAAGTTGTTTAACGTTAGCTCTCTGAGCTCGCCTCTACACCATAGTCTGAGGTAACGTTACTGTGCGTCATTAAGTGACGCACAGACGCAAGTTTTGATCTGTTTTTATTTACTTTTTAAATAATTAAACCCAAAAATATAGACGAAATCTAGAAGAAACACAGGAATATTTCTGCACACCTTTGCAGCTGTCAGGTCCTTGCATCTGTGTCTTGGTGTTCTTCTTCCAGGCGGTAATAAAGGCCTTTCTGTGATTGGTCAGGTTTCGCGCTCTTTTGGTCAGGTTTCGCGCTCTTTTTACAGTAAATAAAAAAATACTGTATTTTAATGGCGCCAAGGGGATATTTCCCATAATGCAACTTTAAAATACAGTAGCATACTGTATAGCTGTCCTACAGTAAAATACAGTTCATTTTACAGTTAAATACTGTGAAATTTACAGAAATTGCTAACAGTGTATGTTGTGTTTTTACATCCATTTGAGCAATGATAAGTAGTGAAAGCAGTAAGGATTCAGACCGATTAGAAAGCAGTTACCATTATACATAATGACCGAAGGAGGAATTAATCTTCCGTCTTGCAGCTGAAATTAGGGAGCCTCTCACCTGGTCCTACAGAGCTATACCTGTTTCATAAGTAACGTTTTCTGTAGGGGCTTTTTTATTTACAAAAAGCAAATGATAAACGACTGACCATAAAACCACAGGCTTTAAGCATAGACTTTTGTGGTAATACTTACATGCGTTCAAAACTGGCTGTCAAGTAAGTTATGGCGTTTAACAGCTAGCGTATCCGGACCTTGGCATTAAACCATACAGATTTACACTTAAACGCTTTTGCGTTTCATGAACTTAAGATATACTGCTTACGCTTTTACCTGTATGTTCGTTGGAAGTTCTGTATGTTTGTGATGTGCTGGTTGCCTCACTTGTACGTCACTTTGGACAAAAGCGTCTGTTATATATAAATATAGACCTAAATGTAAATGCAAGAACAAGGGTCACCCGTCTGCCAGCCGCATTCAACCTAAATCGTCGACTCCTTCTCCTGCAGGTTCCACACCCGACACGGGAAGATCGTGTGTGCGGATCCCGACCGAAAGTGGGTGAGGCGGGCGATGCGGAGGTTGAATGAGGCGCTGGAGAAGGCAGGAACGACGGCTGGGGGGTACTGAGGAAGAACGAAGGAGAGAGGAAGAGGAGGGACGGGATCTGCGCGCTTTGTCCTCAGCGCACGGGGGTGTGCTGAGAAGGTCCTGCATGGCCATGAGTCCATGCTGCGCTTGTCCTCCTCGGAGGGAGATTCTCCCTGGGAGAATCCGGCGTCTTTCTCTGTCAAACAACCTGCTGGCGGGTTAGGGAAACGCTGTTCAGAAAACTGCATTTTCCAGCTGGTAACTTTAAATCAGCTACTGCTAACTGGCAATAAAAGCCTAGGGCACAATGGCAATCTTGCATTTTTAGTGATATTTCTCTATGCATGCATGCATCTATCCGCTTTATGAGACCACTTGTCTAACAGTTGGGGCTTTAGCCTTACCACCAGAACTGAGGTACATGGTTGCCAACTTTGGTAAGCTGACTGGAGTGAGATTTTCAATCAGAAACAAGCCTGCACACTCATTTACATGTACTTAACAGATTTATTACCTAGGAGTCAGTGTGTGGCTTAATGGACTAAGCCTCTTTGTGTCAGGGTCAGCACCAGTTTGTCTTGCATCTTCTCCCTGTTTGGCCAGCAGGTATCGCTGGCCATCCTGTCTTCCCCTGTTGTCCTAGTCCCCAATTTGTTAATTGTCTGTCTCACTCCTGCATGCTGTCTCGTTACCCAGTTCAGTTTCAGTATTTAAGTCCCTGCCTCAGTTCAGTTCCCCAGTGGCACATTGTATGAAATGTATGTTGTTGGATGTCAGTGAAGTTTGGATGTTCTGGTATTTCTAACCCGCCTGCCCACCCTTTGTTGCCCTGACCCTTTTTGTAAATTAGTCTTTGCTTATCCCTTTTAGTTCTGACCCCTCGAGGTCTGTTTTTGTTTGTAATGTTTTCAGTTTTGTTTCAATAAACCTTTGTTGTCTTGCGGAGCCGCCAGTGGGTCGTCCACCTATCTGCCTGCTTCATGCCTCATCCACGCACCAAATCCGCCCGGCTCCATGACACTCAAAGTCACCAGTTCAAGCCTGACCTCTGTATATCTGTGGGTCCTTCAGCAAGGCCCCTAACCCCCAGCTGCATGGGTGCTGCTATGGGTGACTGTGCTTTGCAGCCAGTTTGCTCTCACTTACAGAGAGCAATTTGGGGGAGAAAGTATAGACTAAGATTTGCAAACTACTCTGACACTTTTGATGTAGCTAATTTTAGGTTTAGATTTGCCATGAGCATGAGAGTCAGAAAGCGTGAGACTTGGCAACCCTGGAGGTAGTGATGCTAGACTGCAAGGCCTGAAGCATCCTGGTTTGAAAGCCACACTGGTTCCTCAGTAAAGTGTCTGAATCATGTTTCAAGATGTCCTTGTCCTCGTTCGTTGCCCCCATTCCTTTCTACTCCATCCTGAATGCGGTGTGGCTGATATGAAGCTACCTGAAGGCTGTGTTTAATGCTGAATCTGTTTCTCACACTTCCACAACTTCCCAGTGAAATCATCAAGTAATAATGACTGCAAAATTGCGGCATACTATCGTGTTACACAATGCCTTTGATTGCGATTGTGCCCTCTTCACACGCTCTCTGCACCCTTCCGGTGCCTTCAGCAGTCTGTCTCTGCGCAGAAGCGTCTGGTAGCTGCTGTCGAAACGCTGGCCTCAAAACCACACGATCGTTTCCTCCTTCTGTTCTCAGAACGAGTTCCTTTTTATTTTTAAACGGCTGATTTGAAGCTAAGCATTTAAACAATGATGCACCAACATCACTTTGACCACAAAAAGAGTGATAGGAATCGAGTGCTTTGTGGCGGCAGGTCAAGTGACCTTTCTGCGGGCGTCGTTCTCTAAGGGGAATAAAGGATGCCCGATGTTCACTTTCTGTCTATGACATGGCCACAAGGCTGCAGCTGTTCTCTTGGGTCACATGAACATATGGGTTTCAGAGAAATTTATTTCTAAACCTCATGCTTTGTGGGTTTTGAGTGAAAAGAAATGAAACGGTACAGCAACCCTCACCCAAAAAAGCAGCTCAAGAAAGGATGGAGGAATGACCGAAGCCACTAGAGGGCACTCTGCTAAGTTTTCTCAACTTCACTTCTGTTTAGCGCTGAATGAATGGTGATGAAATAAAAGAAGGGCAAATTAAAAGGTAATAACAGCATGCTGGTAAAATATAATGGGACTATTGAAAGCGCAGTTACTGTCTAAATTAATGTTACTCATACACGTACTTTTTGCGTGCTTTCATTGTGAAGCTACCATTACATTTTAGGTTACAGCTCTTCTGTTTTACTAACCTGCAGCCAATAAAACCTATACCTCATAACCTGCTTGTGGAGGCGGAGATTATTTTAACCAGTCAGACGGGGCTCTCGTTACCAATCAGTCTATCCACGGTAGGCCTATTTATCCATACATCCATCTATCATCAAAATTTGCTCAGCCGTCTCCAGTGAAACTGAATTAAAAACCGGCCCATTCACAGAAAAGCTGTTTACTCGATCATTCCACATGGCACCTTATCTTACTGCAGCAGTGCCTTCTGGGAATAAATGGTAATTGAGTTGTTATTCTGGGAGACGGTTCTCTAAGGCCGGACACCGTTTTCAATTTCTTATAGCCATTACCGGCTGTGCTCCCCACGTGTGTTATCCTACACGTCACTGATGTGAATTTAACATCGGCCAAAAATGGATTTCACACGGTATCTCGCACACAGCTGGTATCTGTCAGGAAGGCTTGTTCCTGCAATCTCTCTGTTGCACAGACTCCCGTTCCTTCGTCGTAAATCATGTCTAAAACACGAAAGGGACAAAAGGCTGCGGTATAAAAATGGGACTTCTAATCCAAAAAAAGCAACACAACAAAAGAGTGACATCCATCATCGCTGTAGCCTTTATCACACTGGACTGACAAAGTGGTGTGTCAGCACACACAGATCCCAGAAAGTTTATAAAGTACTGCGCTCCTATAGCAGTGTGGATCTCAGTCAGCTATGCACTTTATATGGCTAAAACATTTTTTGTCTATATCGGACAATGCCAAAAAAGTGTGCCGTTAATTTGCTTTGGTCAAATCAGGTGGTATTTAATTACTTATATTTTGTTTTAAAAGCAACTTTGATCTGAGATCGTACTTAAAGTTTTCGAACAATCTGACATTGCGAAATGTGACTTTGTGTCGTTCTCTGTGTTTAGGTGCCTGTTAAAAACGGAACTAGTTTACTCGCCTAGACTGAAAGAAGTGAGAAGTCATGAACTAAATTGGTTGCAAAATGCTGATGTGTTACTTACATATTGTGTGCAATAGTTCCGGGCTGGAAACAGCGCACTGCATGCTCATCTACACACACTTCCAGTGCAGTGGGAAAAAAACGCTCCGTGTCAGTATCCACTCTTACCCAGTAGGTGGCCACATTCACACAGAAATTGAAATTTCCTCCGCTAGGTTTTCGCGGTGCTTGAAGTCACTTATGAAGAACAAATTAGCGTTCAGGACGAAAAGACTTTGATCACCTTTTTTCTGCTTTACGTAAATGAAGAACTTATCTACGTGTAATATTGTATCTACGGTATATTAGGCCTATATAATAATAATAATAATAATAATAATAATAATAATGTTACTTACCTCACTGTAGCCCAAGGGTCACCAACATGGTGTCCGCGGGCACCAGGATGCCCTCAAGGACCACATGAGTCGTCCGCGGACCTGATCTAATAATAGCACAACTCACCAGTGAGCAGCGCCTAAAATTTAATTTTATCCTGTTGCTATTCTTCTTTAATCACATTTGCATCTATATAGATTTGAAAATGACAATATCTTAAAAAAACATTTAAAACATGTTCATTATACATGAAGTTTAGATGAGTTTAGGAGGGCGTTACAGACTGGTAGCCCTTCGTAAGGCTCAGTACCCATGAAGTAGCTCTCAGTTTCAAAAAGGTTGGGGACCCCTGCTCTAGCCCATACCTCACTGGGGAGTATAGTCCTTTACTCTTCTGGGGGAGTCATTTTCTCGGAAATAGATTAATAAAATAACCGATTATGTGTTTAAAATTAAATAAAATCACTGAATATCATAGACTATACTATACTATACTATACGCAGTGGTGAAAAGATGCGTTTTCAGCCTAGTTTTGAAAGTAATTACACATTATGTAGCTTTTTCTGGGAGAGAGCTGCAGAATTTGGCACCAGAGTAAACTTGTTGGGTTGCCACCCGTCCCACATAATATAATATAATATAATATAATATAATATAATATAATATAATATAATATAATATAATATAATATAATATAATATAATATCTGTCACTCAGGGGCCCTTGGAATTGTCCTAACTTTCCCCGCATAACGGACGGTGGTAACCCTAACACTACTTAAAAGCTGCCTACAAGGACAACGCGCTATTAATTACTGAAATACGCAAAAAAAAAATAGGATACCTCGGGGCAGGTCGCAAAGAGAGGCATCAATGCATGCAGAAAGTATTCTGATTAAAGAGAATTTTAGGTCCCAAAAAAGACTGTGAAAAAGAGGACAACCCAAGTTATGCTGGGCGTAACATTTCAGGTGCTTATAAACACACAAAGCAACAGGATATGTGTGTATCAGATACGTGCGTTAAGACAAGGAAAGTGAGATGCGCTCTTTTTTGCCCCCCATTACAAACTCTGCATATGATCTGGATGATGTTGATTGACACTTTATGAAGCTTTATATCTAGCCGAACGACTGATTTTTAAATATGTCATTCACGTCTTTGTTTGACCGTTTAACTCAGGGCTAATTAATCTTCGCCCAAAAGCCAGTATGCATACAGCTGTCACGCCCAGATAGGATCTCTCCATCGTAAGACCCATGGGTTAACGAGGGTCGCAATCAAAAGAAGCCAGTAAACCACTAGGGTCGTTCTCTGCTGGTCTAAGATTAGACTGCTGGGGTTTACAGACCTTTACTCGCCTGGGGACATGGAGATGCGTGTTGGGGGTCTTCTTAGGTCACAGCTCCTGGGCGGTTGTAGATTTGGGGTCTATTTTAAGCTTTCGGTCGATAATCTGGTTCTTCCTCTTGTTTCCCATTGCCTGCGCTAGAACAAATCTAACGGAGCAACCCAAGGGGGGAGGGTGGTGATGGTAAAAATGTGGATCGGAGGGGCGTTGGGTAAGCAGACGATTTGAAGCCACGACCCTGAGAGACCGGGATTATTTGTTTTAGGATGAAAGCCTTTATTAAAAATTAAAATGAAATAAAAGACTGTATACGTGGTGGGTGGTGTTTCGGCGAATTCCCCCCCTGCGGCCCTTTTGTTTCCTCTGGACGGGGATCAGTACGTTGCTGTGATTGCAGACCACGCTGGCAGAGCTGGGTGTGATCGGGATAACCGTAGGTTTTCCTTTGCTTGGTCTCCCGTTTAGGACGAGTGGTCAGTTGAAACAGAGTGTATTTTATTCCTTCATAAATAAAAACATAACCGCGCAACCCCCCATGAACACATAGACACACCCAGCTCACAGCGTTGGTTGGTTGCATTTAACTCATGGAGAGGGGCTACGTGTTCATTTTATCTGAACGAGAGGCTTAACTCTAGCCAAGTTCAAGTAAGCTGGGCCCGACTGATGGTAGCAATCGGGCATCCTGCATGGGCTTCCACGCACACCGGCTTCGTCGTTTCCTCTTTGCTGTTTGAGGGCTGAGTGTTTCCAGCCGAGCCGCTGGATCGCGTCCGGGCGGATGTCGAGACGGCGTGGCCATGCAGGAGCTGCCCAAGAGGTGCAGCACAGCCGGATCCAAAGGCTCCACAAACATGGTCATCTTGGATTACCGGACTGCGTGTCCTGGGTTATGTAATAAATGCACATTCAAAATATTTATATCATTCAATATATTGACAGCACTTTCAGTTTAATATCAAAATGTAACGTTTAGTGGAAAGCTTCAGCCTAGATAAATAAAACCATATATTGATTGGGGGTAACAAGCTCAAAGGAATAATGTAAATAAATATTTAGTTGACGTTCATGGGAGATAATAAGTTGAGGGGAAAGAGCATCTAAAGGCCAAAAGAAATGTTTCGCCTCTAGGCAGGTTTTAAATGAAATCATTATGAGGCTGAATCAACAGCCATCAAATATTAACCGTGTCACGCATTTATCAGCGCGGTAAATCTCCAAAGACCGCAGACTTCTCGCATGTTTGCGGCTGGGATGTTTCATTCATCTCCGATGGTGTGTCCTCATTTAAACGAACATAATGCGGATAAAGGCTGGCAGATATGCACAAGAATTAAAAGGACATTTCGCAGCCCAATTAAGGTGGCGGAAAATACCCCAAACACCTCGACTGAACTCGCCTTATTCCACATTTGGATCCAAAGAAGTGAAACTGTCAGTTTTTCTTTCTTTTCTGTGGACCTTACAACCATTTATTTTCAATTAGCCTATTTATTTGTGATCTCGGCCGATGGATGTATACACGTTTGAGGAGAGATATGATATGTGGATGTTTAAAGCTTAAAGTAGGATAAATTTCTTTCACAATTAGAGGAATCCATTTACCATTGTGATTTGCGGATTGTTTTGTGTCGGAAACAATTTTCATGAAGTCAAAAATTGTCTTAACTTAATTAACTAGTCATTTGAATGACTGACATTATAAAGTAACAACGTGTACTCCCTTATTACAGAACGTGTCACTGTAAACTGTTCGATGATTTTTACGGGTTTTACCAAAGGTTTAAAAATAATCTGGTTCTTGAATATATTTTACAATTGTATTAATTTTTGTTTCTTTACATCAGCCATGGTAAACAGGAAGCGGCAGGTAAACATTTAAGAAAAAGCATGTAACATGCCAAGTGTGTAAGGAAGTGAGATGATTCTCAGTCTGTCTCCTTGGCAGAGCCTCATGGGTACAGGGTCAGAACCAAAGGGGACTTTCCCACAATGCTGCTCACTGTTGATGGGCAGCATTTCTAAGGGGAACTGGAGCGTTTTGCTTTTTGTTTGGATAAGAGAAAAAAAAGGTCTTGTCTTAGCTGCCTGAGAATTTTGCCCGATTGCAAATGTCTGGGTTTGGAGGCCGGCCTGGTTCTGATCCAGCCTGCTTTTTGCAAAACAGTGCCGGCTGGTTTGCTGGCCACTGTCTCGAACCCAGGACTGAGGCATTGACAGGGTCAGGAGAGACAGTTTCCTTTGCCTTCTTCACCTCTGACCAGTGCGGCTTGAGCTGTTCTTGAAGCAGCCATGAAGTGAGGAGAAAAACCAAATACTGGCCCGGGGTCGTTCCGGGCACGTCGTCATGGAGACCTGGGGTCAGGATGGTTTGTTTGTGCATTTCTGCTTTTCTTTCTTCGCTGGATGTGTCAGCCATTTTTTTTTTAACTGGCCTGGAGATATTTTGGGGAAACTTTGAAGTTGCTCAATGCTCTTAAATCTGCTGCGGTTACAGGAGGTCAAGATCAGAAATGTGGGCTGGACTGAGAGAGCTTGGACAAATTGTGTGAGTACACCGGGGGGCGCAGAAGTGTTTATCACCACTCAAATCATGCATTTGTGTGGGGCCCCTGAGGTTTGGGCCCCCTATTGGCCACAAACAATTATTACACTATGGAAGGATAGGACCCCAAAGTGATTTTTGGATTGGGTCCCCAGAAACAACATAACCCCCCAGCAGTGGTGCAGAGAAGAGCTCTCTTTGATCACCACAGAAACGTGTAACTGGCAGAGAACATTGCAATCATGTGCAAGGTCAAAAGACACTCCTACAGTAAATGCTTTCCCATTATGACACACTTATGGGAACATGCTGAAATGCGATTTGCCACTGAGAGTCACAAAGCAGGGAAATTATTTTCCATTCAAGCCACTGTAAGGTGTCATGAATGTTAAGGTTAACATAGGAAACACACATGTAACAAAAACATGTCTGTGAACACATTAACTATGATGTTTTAGTCGGCTGACATTCAGTGAACTTGCCGATGCTGCCTCAACGTTGCCCCCTTTTGGCAGTTGCCCTGAAGTCAAATAAAAAGCACCACTGGTAATTTCCAGTTAGATCTGGGTGTCGTGTGGCTGAAATACTTGACATCCTAGGCAAATGGTGAACATCCTGTCTTCAGACATCCCAGTAACTGCTTGTCACAGCTGAAGCGTAGCATGCACTCCCAGCACCATAGTAACTCCACCCCCAGCCGGCAGACCTGGTCACGGAGGCTCCGGTCCATCTCGCCTGTTTGTGGGCAGCTGCATTCCAATGGGTCCTTTATAAAACGAAACCAAGCAAGGAGCCATCTGTACATTTCACAGCACAAACTTTACCACCAATGAAAACAAGAAAATCAAACTTCCCAATGAACAGTGCGTGACCATGCCAGCGATCTCACGCATTTGAAAGAAGAGACCTTTACTGCCATTTTCCTGCATCCCCCACCCTAACAGGATAATCCTTCTTCTTTGTGCAGGGAGGAAGACCCCCCCATAATAACATGCAAATAATTGTGTTATCAGCTTTGCAGAATTGGTTGTGATGGTATTTAGCTAAGGGGCCTGAATCCTAATTGCTTTGTGCTTGGACACAGTGACAATGAATGTGCCCCCCTCCTCCCTTAAGACACACACACACACACACACTATGTATTCTTATCTTTGTGAGGACTCTCCATTAATTTCTATGGACATAACTCTAAGCATAACTATATCAACCTTAAGCCCTATTGAGCCATAACCAAACTAAAGACTTTTGGCTGTTTTAGGATTTTGATTGTCACTGATTTTTTATAAAACTGAATTTCCCCTTGTGGGGACCGAAGAAAATGGTCCCAGAACGTCAAAATAATATGTTTTTTATATTGATATTGTAGGGACACGGCAGGGCAGCGATGGGTTATGCCCGCCCAAATTTATGCTCTGCCCACCCAATTGGTCAACTTTAGCCTTCGCCATCTGAATCTGCCAATCACGTTTATTTCATTCGCCCCATCACATATTCTTCTGCGTAGTGTTTGTAGTCACCTTTGAAAGTGGAGGAGGATTGTCACTCTATTCTTATTAAAGCTCCTTCGTGTTATAATGTATCATTTGTTGCTGTAGTTTGCTGTAATGTGTTGAATAAGGATCTTTGCTAGTAGGGGTTTAGTGAACTCTTAGTTAGCTAGCTAACTAACATTTCTGTTGGCTAGGAAGCTCACTAGAACGTACAGTACACTTAAAGTGAAAATTAAACTTTATCATAGGTATGTCTAGGTACAGGAAAAACAAGTAATTTAATGTGTTCGCTACTAATCACGGTTTGCGGTCAGTCTTGGCCGTAACCCCTGGGATTGGGGTGCACTATTGTATTTAACATTTGACAGTTTGCTAATCTTGATATCAGCGCAGGGTTGCCAACTTTGATCAGGTGGCTGGAATGACATTTTCAATTCGAGACAAGTCTGCACACACATTTACACGTATGTAAGAGTTTTATTACGTGAATTAATAGCAATAATAATAAAAAATAGTCTGTAGGGTTTGCAGACTATTCCAAAACTTTTGATGTAGCTGATTTAGGTTTATAATGGAATAATATAGATTTGCCGAAAGACCGTGAGAACCTGAAAGCGTGAGCGTCACGACAGACGCGTGAGAGGTGGCAACCCTGTCAGCGCTCAGTATAAATAACGTTGCCTGGGGGGTGTTCCGCGAAGCAGGATTAAGGGAAAGTCTGACTTTTCCACAAGTCGGGCTTATTTAAGTGGGAGTTCCGTACCATCAAAGTGTCTTAAATGAATCCCCACTGAGCTACCATGGTAACTTAGGCGAGTGAACAAGTCTGCTCCGCACCAGGTTAACTGTATGGCTTAGTTTAACGTTGTATCAAAGAACGTCAGACCTCTGGGTTCAGATTCCCAAAAGATCGTTCCGTCGGACGAAATTCCGCGCTGTCACTACTCATCTCATGTAAAATATATAATAAAGCCTATAAAAATCACGTCTCAGCATTTCAATTAATTCCAAAATAATTAAAATAAAAGCGTACCCATATTACAAAGGTCAAACATAAAGTTTAATGCCTGAAAAAAAAATCCGTTAAAATAATATGAACAGGAAGATATTTTTATATTTTGTTTAGTCACAGTCTACTTTGAAAGTTTATTAGTAAAGAGCAAAGACAAGACACGGTTATTTGTGCAGAACATTTCACATCTATGCGATTAAAAGTATTTTACGGAGATCAAATAATTCAGAATAACATTACACAGTAAGAATGGCACGTAAATTCAACCAAGATCAGGCTTCCCGTTGGCTATGGTGAGCGAACTAGGAACTTTCACGCTGTGAGGCGACAGTATAAACCACTGTACCACCGTACCAGGCATTTATTTATGGTCACAGTGTTGCCTTTTTTTAACGATTACATCTTTGTATATTTCATACAGCGTTTGTTCTGCAGCGGAAAAAAACACCGCTGTCGTTTTACACACTTTCTGACAAATTTGATCGATCTACCGTTTATCCATTCATTTGGGCTTCTTAAATATCTCGGGTGTGCGCTATGCAAGTCTGTCTTTTATGAGCCTTGATTAGGTTAAGCTGAACCGCGTTAATGGAACGACATGAGGCTATGAGGTTAGAGATGGTGCTAGTTTGATATGGAAGCGGTCTGACTTTTTCGGGAAAGTCTGGCGTTCTTTAGCTATTTTTATGGAATACCCCCTGGTTAGATAGATGACGTGCAATAATTCACTTAAATTATTCATACACAACCACAAACAACAAGTTTTGGTTCTCAAATCAAAGCTTGCTACCAGCAGTTCAGTTATTATGCCAGTAGATAAGCTTATGTTTATGTTACGCTTATGCTTAGTTAGCAGACACTTCCATCTGAAACGTACAGAAATCATATAATAATAATAATAATAATAATAATAATAATAATAATAATAGTCTTTCCTGATTAGAGAGATGACCATTCATAATTTAGAATTCATAGATAGTTCAAACGTACAGTATGAATATGCCCATGTACCCCACCTATCTCTCTCGTCACAAGCCGCTACTCCACTGTAGTATAGCCATTGTATGAAACGCTGACCACCCAAAATTTGTAATCCCCCCCAACCAGAGCAGCCTAGATCCGGAACTGGAGATATACATGACCACACACACCTAGAGATACTGTAGATCTAAGCTCTAAAGACAGAGCAGGGGGTTGACGTGCCTTAGCATGCACACTGGCAAAATGCGAGCTGCTAACGGGGAAGTTAAACACAGCAAACGTTCCAGAACAGAAGAGCAGCTTTGGTTGATAAGTAAACCAACACCCCCCGCCATTATTTTTGGCTGTTCATCTCCTGCAGTCAATCAGCTGCCAGCTGCCAACATCACGCGTGCAGATAACAGCCTTCCTTCCCGGGTACCGTGTCTGACTCCCTAAAGCTCACGGACCTTCGCAGCCCAAACCCCGCCCCCCTCCCGCGCTGTCACTCTGTCATGATGGCTGTCATCTGGCACCAAGCACGGGCGTGTATTCGGCTGGGGGGGGGCGGTTGTGGACTTTGATGATGGATGGTCTTCACGAGGGAAACTGGTGCTTTACAAATCTGCCAACCACGTGTTTGACCTTCACGTTCACACTCCAATTGATGGGATTATTTTAATCTAAAACTGCCCCCGTAGCAAATTACTGAAAAAGCGGTTACTGCAAATGGATGAATAACCACTATTATTGTGATTTTTTTTTTTTTTTGGAATAATGGCTGCCTCTAACCTTCCCGAATTTCAAACTTGGACCCAAATTTCAATTTATCTTCAAAAGAAGGGCTGCAGGTTTGAATTATAAAGTCGTCAGAAAATGACTGCAAGAAAACAAAAATGGCAAAGCCGATAGCGACTGATAGGTCTCTATAAAATAACGTAAATAATTAGACTGCCGTTTAATAGCCTTGACTTCATACGTATATAAAGTGCCAGTAAATATGCCTAATTTCAATATGTTAGAAAAATTGTATAAATTTGTCTTGGGCTTTCCGTTCGAATCTTTCCATACAGCACCACAAAAAGCGTCCTACTCCTGAGGCTTTTAGGTGGGGATAATAGATCCTATTTGCCAGTGGGCTCAAGTGATTAAGATCGCTTTCGAAATAACCAATTACATTTTTTAACCAAAAAATCGGCCGCAGATAAGGAGGTGACTTGGAGTTGGAGGTTTCACATTAACCTAGAAGGAAATGCCCATCTTTGAAGCTTGTTATTTCAGGGCTTCAAAACCAAGGCGAGCCTCCATCCCCGGGCGTTTGACCTGCCCCCCCCCCCTTCCGTGATTGACAGACCGGAGCGGCGCAGGATCCTCCTCCGCGCTGGCCGCCGCTCACTTCTCCTCCAGCACAGCCAGCTCTCCGGGATCAGTAAGTTTGTGCACAGGGATGCCTGAAAATGCCAGTCCATTGGATTTACCCAACCTTCTTGATCCTTTTCGCGTTGGCGCCGAACCTGGCTTTGCGGAATTACCCTGAAAATGAAGGTAGGATTATTTCTCTACATTCGTCTCACCAGTTAAATCTGAATTTCATAGCTGAGGCTTCGCTGTGCTTAGGCGCCGGCTGTCCGCAGAGATGCTTGGCATGAATCATGGACAAGTCAGGGGAAACGAGCAAGAAGCGCGGATAATGCTCCGCCGCCGTCTCTCACTTTTGTATTAGATTTGTATGGACACGCTTTTGAGTTCGGCAATATTTAATTTTGCACATTTCGGGCACAAAAAGATAAAGTTCTCTTTTTGTCAGCATCAGTTGCCACTAATTATCAATGCTCACTTGGTAAAGTTTATGAAGCAGCGACAAACCAGAAACGAGCATTTCTATTAACTCAGTCTTTCACTCAATATAGCCTATGTGTTAATATATGCACGCGATGTGATTATGTGTATATATGCATGCACGTATAATAGAGAGAATAATATAGAGAGAGCGGTATTTTCATTGTAATTTTTGTATTTTACATGTGACTTGTGATTTACGGAGGTTGGGCACGATGGTTCAGCTTTTACCGCCGTAAGTCGATCTATATAACTTACATACATGGTTACCCTATACAGTATACTTCTCCGCAAATAGGGCTGATAACTAGAAATGACAAATATGTCAGCCTTGTAAATATAAATATAGTGTTAGTACAAATAGGAATTGTTGTAGAATATAGTACGTCGCCTTGATCCGTACGACGGGCAACTACACCGTGTGAAAAATCACAGTGTGTCCCCCGCCAGTGCATCAATCCGCTGTTATCATTTAAACTGGTTTCACTGGCACTCCAGGTGATCGGACTGCTGCTTTACCCATTGACCCACTAGGATGTTATAATGGGGGAGACGGATCTCACCCGACCTTGCTGAGGTCCCACACTTCCCACACTTCCCACCGCACACCATTGCGATACCATGCTTCCTCTGAATGACACGTTCTGAAGAAGCCTTTAATAAATAGATGGCATTTTTTTAATCTCAATTTTTTTCTTCTATCAGAGACACGTTCTGTGGAATAACGTGCTTCGCAGAGTTACAATCCAGTTAAATGTAGTGCACCCATGGTCCGATCCACTGTACGGGAAGTGTCCCATACGTGCCTTTTTCATAGGGAGTCTGTCCAGACCAGGGGGTACCATCCGAAGCAAGGTGCGGCCGGCCCAGTCGCGACTGCTTATGGTTTCACTCGCCTGGGAAGTTTTTTTTTGCGTTGCCTGGGTACGGCCACCCCTAAAAATAATGAATACAATAAATGTTCAAAACAGATTAAAAGAAGAGACTCGCACAAATGATAAGTTCCTTTCAGACAAATATCAGCACAAATGGCCAGGGTTGATACTTCAGATGGCAGTGTTAATTATAACTCGTCCAGGTGTATTAAGCGATCTTACCTGGATTAAAAGCTTTGTCACCTTCGCAGTGGAGCAATTGTGCAGATGGTGCTTTAATGGAAAGTGGGTGTGATACTTATCTGAGTATTTCAGATAATCCGCAGACCACTGGCTTCGTTTGGAGCACCACTTTGAACGTACAGAGCTGTCAGCGCAGACAGATGCTTTCCCCACGAAATGAGCGGGAGGGGAAATAGGGCAGCGTTCCCTGTTTCGCGTTTCCCTGTTACTCGCGTCGGCACTCCATAGCCGCCATCCTTGGTTCGCAAGATCGGAGCTGGGCTGGGGGTCCAGTTGTGAACTGTTTTCTGAATTCCTGTCTAGCTTGCGCTGAAGTACTTCACAAAACTGAAACACCGTTAAAAAAATTGGTCGAACATTTGGCAAACTACAAACCACACTCAATCATGGAAATGTGGCATTACAATGAATTCGTAGAGACCGTCGTCTAATCGTTGCTGCGTAGTAATCCTCATGCCGACTGGAGTGACTGAATTTGTACAGCAGATGGCGCACTGACTTCTTCGGACGTTTGTGCGCGTGTAGGTGATTGTGTGTCAGAATTGATATGGATGGTTCTATTACGGGCTAGAGCCGATCGTTAAACAAGGAATGACACTTCAGCAAAACCAGTAATGGGTAGACAACTGTTAATCCGACCGATTGATGAGCTTCGATATTGCTGCTTGTTAGCCCTGATCTTTCCCTGACTTGTTCCACCTGGAAATAAGAAAATGACAAAGATTCACTGCATGGTCTTCGGGGTCATGGGAATCACATCTAAAGCAGGGCAAAGGTGAGATTTTGCGGGGGAATCAGGGGAGTGGAGATGAATTACAATGACATCAGGCGTTTGGACTATGTGTCTGTCGTCCTCTGGGCGAATGTGCCGAGTTTTAGATGAAACAGATTTCAAGTCCCCTGTCTGAAAACCGCTCAGGAATGACGCTCTTTGTTCTTTCATCTCCTCTCCATTTTCCAAGTCACACTGTACAATGTGTTAAGATTAGTTTTCATTTAAAGATAATGAGGTGACTCAAAGAGACCTCTGCTGATTTTATGGGCTGCTCAAAGTGGCACTCCCATGCCTCTAGATCACTGTGTATGTGTGTTTTATTTACTTGATGCCATGTGATATGAAAAGAACTCCTTTAGAAATGTCAGGAGATACAAACCAGGTTGTGAAAAGAGGTTGCGGAAATTCACACCTTTCAGGGGGCGGGTGGACCTGCCATGTCATGAACACACCCACCTCTGAGAAGATGTGAGCAGCCAGCAGGTGCTCCGTCTCTTAGGCAAGATCAAGCCTCTGTTGTGCCATTGTGGAAGGTACATAACCTCAACAGACTGAGTTAAACCTTCCAGTGCTAATTCACCTTTGTATGGAGTATCTGCTAACCTAATATCTAACATGAAAGGTTCTCCTATCAGCTGTTCACTATTGACCGAGGTTTCCTAATCCACCCAGCTGGCCCCATGTATGCTTACCTGCAGAATGTCTGTGAAGTGAGACCTCTGGTATGGTGCCCAGGTTGGTTCTGTAGGGATGACCAAACACTTGTCTGTGTGCTCTCTGTTAGCCATCCTCATAGCTGGATGTGGTTTCTGGAGAGGAGCTAAGGGTCGCTTGTTTCCAGGCTTGATTCTTCTGATGGTGAGCGCTTGGTCTGAGACACGGTCTTCAAGCAAAGCAGTCTCAACTCTACCCCCCCCCAGGTTGATATCCGGATTTCTCGACCTTGATCTTATGCTACGTTCCATTTGAACTCATAACTCGCAAATTCAGAGTTCCTAGTTGGAAATTTCAACTGGAACACCCCCTGAAGTTGGAATTCTGACTCACAAACTCGGAGGAATCGACACAACCCTGAGCTCAGAATTCAAGATGGCTGCACCCTTTATCAACAGAAGTTAAAGCTGTAGTTTTACACTGTTCATTAGCACGTACGTTTGATTTGTGGCTCATTAAATTGGTCATACACACAATACTGTCCAACTGCTATGGACGTGTTGGAATGGAGTTTTATGCGCAAAACACTGCATAGTGTGTTGTTATCAACTGATTTTGCAAACAATGCCTAACAATTAACCAGTCTAGAACTGGGTTTCTTATGTAGTCGGATAATTTGTCGGATTTAAGGTAGTCTGGGCTAAATGTAAGTAAATGAAAATAAAACCCATTTAAACTGAGGTACCTTAAATCCAACAAGCTGTCTGGCTAAGCAAGAAATCTTGCCTTTTGAAACAGGTCCCTGGTACTGCTAAATTGCTTTCTGACTTGCTGTATTGGGACGCTGTTAACTTGTTTTTGACGTCATTCCCAGTTCTGAGTTCGACCTCCGAGGTAAATGGAACGCAGCATTAGATCCTGTCTTTGCGTATTTTGTTGACCTTGGATTCATCCACGGCTGTGACTGACAGCTGCCGCTCTCTGCCTTCGGTTCAGCGCCAACACCTGGCCATGTTAGATGACACTGCGTGCTGGGGGGCTATATTTTTCCAGCTGGTTCTCATCTCCCTCATTCGGTAGGAATATCAGATAGCAGCTGTACATCTCCCCGCACTGCACCCCCAGCTTCAGATTTTACAGCCCTGTCCCCCAGGGCTGACACGGGCAATTTCAGCTTCGAGACCTTGGCAGTGCACTCAATACCGCAGGATGTCATAGTCTGTTGGCTTTTATTAGGACTAATCAAAACATTCATTGTTATATATGTCATGCACTTAGGGGGGCACTAGGTGGCATGGTGGTTGAGAATCTGGATGGATGCCAAACTAGATCAAGACACAGACTTTCTTCTCAAAGTCTGAGGGCATGCTAATCAGTTTTATCCTTGGGTGTTTTTGGATATTTTGTCTGCAAGTACTAACGCCCCATCCAGGACATACCATGACATATACTTTCAGACATGGACTTTGGATTTCTGTGACCCGTAGCAGATAAGCAGCCTCTAGATGAGGCTGCAATTCCTGGGAATTTTGTTGTGTTTAATGAGACAATATTGTATAGTTGTCAACGAGGGGTCAGGGGTCATCTCGTACATTTAATTGCATCAATTGCCTGGCGCTTGTATGTATCGGCAATTCCATATTTCTTGGCATGGGTCGATGCTTAGGGCTGGCGTGATTAAACAGATGATTAACAGGCACCGTGATTCCCACAATCTCCTTCCAGTCTTTTTGCGTATAATCGGCAGGTCCATTGATCTATACGATGACCTCCACGCTCTTTGTTGTGTTCTCCTGTGGTCGTGTCCCTTATCGGACACTATCTGATGGTCATCTCTAGGGTTGCTGTCTATAAACCAGGTCTACCGCACCACCACACTGCCACTTCATCCTACTGTTATTGATACAGGTCCTGACGCTTGCATGTCACAGCTCAAATAACTAACGGGTGAGGATTGCGAGCACCCAGGTCACTTCCTGAGACATGGGGTGTTATTTCGGCTCCGAGACGTTAGCCTTGACTGGGATGTTGGCCGGGTCATGCTGCGGTCCCTGAGCTCGAGTGCAGTGAGTACGCCAAGGGCAGAGAGCATTGGTCACTGGACTGCTCATCCAGCTGCTTGTCCTTTTTAGATATAAGAATATTTACACTGATTGAATCAAGACTAAGCCTGTTTGCACTCAAGCCTTTTTGGTCTTTAATCACAAATTTCTCCTACACGGGCAACACCCCCTCACTTAAAACTCACGGCAGTTGCTTACTCTGCAACCTGGCTCGACCGTGTCGGGCTGGTGGAATTAAGCTGTGGGAATGTGGGATTGAAAAGGGGCACAGAGCCTCAAGGTCAGCGGGCTTGCTGTGACTTGGCGTTTGCTGGCATGAGCTGACACCCCCTCGGTTCCCAGTAGCATCTCTTTTCCAGGTCAGGATGCCTTCGTTCTTGACAGCAGCCATAGGTGTGTGTGGATGTGTGTCTCTGACACTTTACATCTTGAAAACCAGATACTATATAGGGATGACCCTGCCAAACAAATTTTTTTTAAATGACTGCATTTTCAAGTGCCAAAATTGTACTCTTTGGAATTTTCATTCATTTTCAAGCCTTGTTGTGGCCTGGTTTGTGTATTTAAAGTAAAAGTAACAGGGGTTTCTCAGTAGCACATGTGCTTCTTGGGTGTATATATGCACATTCAGAGGACACGCCCCCCAATGCATCTGTCTGCGGTAGTGAGTACCACCACTCTTATACACTCACCTAAAGGATTATTAGGAACACCATACTAATACGGTGTTTGACCCCCTTTCGCCTTCAGAACTGCCTTAATTCTACGTGGCATTGATTCAACAAGGTGCAGAAAGCATCCTTTAGAAATGTTGGCCCATATTGATAGGATAGCATCTTGCAGTTGATGGAGATTTGTGGGATGCACATCCAGGGCACGAAGCTCCCGTTCCACCACATCCCAAAGATGCTCTATTGGGTTGAGATCTGGTGACTGTGGGGGCCATTTTAGTACAGTGAACTCATTGTCATGTTCAAGAAACCAATTTGAAATGATTCGAGCTTTGTGACATGGTGCATTATCCTGCTGGAAGTAGCCATCAGAGGATGGGTACATGGTGGTCATAAAGGGATGGACATGGTCAGAAACAATGCTCAGGTAGGCTGTGGCATTTAAACGATGCCCAATTGGCACAAAGGGGCCTAAAGTGTGCCAAGAAAACATCCCCCACACCATTACACCACCACCAGCCTGCACAGTGGTAACAAGGCATGATGGATCCATGTTCTCATTTTGTTTATGCCAAATTCTGACTCTACCATTTGAATGTCTCAACAGAAATCGAGACTCATCAGACCAGGCAACATTTTTCCAGTCTTCAACTGTCCAATTTTGGTGAGCTCGTGCAAATTGTAGCCTCTTTTTCCTATTTGTAGTGGAGATGAGTGGTACCCAGTGGGGTCTTCTGCTGTTGTAGCCCATCCGCCTCAAGGTTGTGCGTGTTGTGGCTTCACAAATGCTTTGCTGCATACCTTGGTTGTAACGAGTGGTTATTTCAGTCAAAGTTGCTTTTCTATCAGCTTGAATCTGTCGGCCCATTCTCCTCTAACCTCTAGCATCAACAAGGCATTTTCGCCCACAGGACTGCCGCATACTGGATGTTTTTCCCTTTGCACACCATTCTTTGTAAACCCTAGAAATGGTTGTGCGTGAAAATCCCAGTAACTGAGCAGATTGTGAAATACTCAGACCGGCTCGTCTGGCACCAACAACCATGCCACGCTCAAAATTGCTTAAATCACCTTTCTTTCCCATTCTGACATTCAGTTTGGAGTTCAGGAGATTGTCTTGACCAGGACCACACCCCTAAATGCATTGAAGCAACTGCCAGGTGATTGGTTGATTAGATAATTGCATTAATGAGAAATTGAACAGGTATTCCTAATAATCCTTTAGGTGAGTGTATAGGACTGAGCTAAACACAGCCCTGCACCTCCCCCCCAGCACCTTATCAGGAACAGTGTGACCACTGCCTTATCGGACCGGGGTGGGAGAAGCATGATTTTGACACCAAGCTCAGAACCAGTTATTGTCTGGATCAAATCCTGGGTGTGAGCTGCCGCTGTCCACTTGGAAAAATTGCGTTGGCACATATTTCTCTTCAGGATAAAAGCATCTGATTCCCAGATATATACCCAAGGAAATTGCCTGTGGTGCTTTTTACTCTCCGGGTGATGGTAGACATTTATTGTCCACTGAATTGTGCCTGAGACTTTATTGGATAATGCCAAATGCGACCGGGGCTGCGGAATAGGTGAGGCAAACATCCAGTGAGATTCTTAGCTGGTGGAGGAGTATCTAACGGGGTTAATAAAATTCCTCACTGGGGTCAGGGAAGGTTCACGGCAGTGATAGGCAGCGATTGGGAGCTTGTGGGAGGTGTCTCCTCCTGAGGATGTGGGACTCTGCGCTGTACTCCCGAGGGCCTCACAAACGCAGGTGCTTGTGGGAGGTGTCCCCTCCCGAGGATGTGGGACTCTGCACTGTACTCCCGAGGGCCACACAAACGCAGGTGCTTGTGGGAGGTGTCCCCTCCCGAGGATGTGGGACTCTGCGCTGTACTCCCGAGGGCCACACAAACGCAGGTGCTTGTGGGAGGTGTCCCCTCCCGAGGATGTGGGACTCTGCGCTGTACTCCCGAGGGCCACACAAACGCAGGTGCTTGTGGGAGGTGTCCCCTCCCTAGGATGTGGGACTCTGCGCTGTACTCCCGAGGGCCACACAAACGCAGGTGCTTGTGGGAGGTGTCCCCTCCCTAGGATGTGGGACTCTGCGCTGTACTCCCGAGGGCCACACAAACGCAGGTGCTTGTGGGAGGTGTCCCCTCCCGAGGATGTGGGACTCTGCGCTGTACTCCCGAGGGCCACACAAACGCAGGTGCTTGTGGGAGGTGTCCCCTCCCGAGGATGTGGGACTCTGCGCTGTACTCCCGAGGGCCACACAAACGCAGGTGCTTGTGGGAGGTGTCCCCTCCCGAGGATGTGGGACTCTGCGCTGTACTCCCGAGGGCCACACAAACGCAGGTGCTTGTGGGAGGTGTCCCCTCCCGAGGATGTGGGACTCTGCGCTGTACTCCCGAGAGCCACAAAAACGCAGGTGCTTGGCTCAAAGCTTGCATGTCGATTTATCTTCTCATACCACCGTACCGCCTCCTAAGCAGTATCTGGATATGGTATTTGAACCAGAACCTACTGGTTCCTCCTATTCCTGAATGACCTCTCTGTGCCCCCTGACCTGGTTCTCCATGTGATAGGGGTGTAGTTCTGTGGGAGATGGTAGTCTGTACCTATGATCCATGAGAGAGGTCCTTATATGCATGTTATTAGGGTTTTTCTATGTGTACATGTGTACACGGTCTACGTGATGCAACCATCTCTACTCGAGTGCAATTTGTACCGTACGTCCTAATGGGTTATATAACGATGGTTATGCAGTTTGAGTGCTGAAGCCACAGCCTGTGTCACAAGGTCATTACTTGCCTCTCCACAATGTCGGGGATGGGAGCTGGTGACAGTGACTGCTGTTTCTCCTAGTGCAACTGTCAGGCCAAATAGTCTATATTTCGACTCAAATTTGCTACAGTGGAATGGCCATATTATTGTCTTTCCCTGCAAGCATGATGATGCCTGTTTGTCTTTAAAGTTCTGATGGGTTTAGCATGCAGATTGAACCAGATCCATGTCCTCCGCCCTGTGGTTAAGAGAAGCATGTCTAATCTTTTGGTTTATCGCGGAATATAACTTAGCACAAAGGTCAGATCTTCCCTCCCAGAGGGGGGTGAAGCCCGATTGAGTTATAAAGGCTGGCAGCTTGCAGGTCTTAAGTTCCTCTGGACAAACGGGGGGAGGAATTTCTCTGTGATTCTTTCCACGACTGCTGCCTTACTCATGTGTCAGGGTGGGGGTGGGGAGACCCCCGACTGAACCGTATTTATTATTGCAGCACGAAACAGGCCAAGGGACAAACGAGGGGAGGTGACGTGATACGACACCGTCACGCGTGAAAATAAACGGAGAAAGCGGGAGACTGGGGCCAAGGTAATTGCTGTCAGCTGCAAAGTCGGCTGAAAACTGGCTCCTTGTTCCCATTGTAAATCGACATTTTTTCTTTGTTTTTATGAAGGAATGGAGCAGTATACCTGTCCTCAATAGCCTTTTGTAGAACCCAAGGCTGGCAAAGAAATTTCAAGTATTTTAAAGGTATTTCACTTGTCCCTGACATTTATAAAAAAAGGAACAAAAACATACTTTTATAGTTGAGGAAGTTGGTACAGTGAATATAGCCCAAATGTTTAAGATTTCTGGAAGACAAATTGCTTCTCTTACGATGCCCACACTATCTGAAGATGGCTGTTATTGGGTCGGCATATCTTAATGTCCGAAATATTGCTTGTCGGTCTTTATACATGGGTCGTGGTTTGCAATGCGATGGATAAATCCTGCCACGGACAGGTAGAAAGAGCGGAAAGGGAAACTCATTCAGCTCTGACTGCTCGATTAACATTAAGTGGGCCAACAGGATGCTGGGATCCCACCGCTGCGAGGGGCTTTTAATGTGTTACTGGGTCAGGCGAGCAATGTCTGAGTCCAGCGGCTGGAGATGAGAGTGGAAATGCTGAGCTTGGAAGCAGAGCATCTATTCTCCATCCATCTGTTCCACATCACCGGGTAACCGCGGTACGAGGACACTGATGCAGAATTTTGTAGGAGGTGCCTTCAAGGCAGGGGTCACCAACCCTGCTTCTGGGAGAGCTTGTACCACCCTGTATCACTTTGTACCACCATTTACCACTCTGCAGAGGTCAGGAGCAACCCTAATTTGACACACCTTACAAAGAGAAGGACCGGAACCATATATGTTGAAGCTAAGCTGGCTCTGATACTGAGATGCTACTGAAGGGCCTGATTACCTGCAACAGGTATGTTAAATTAGGGCTGCACCTACGCAGTGAGAAAAAAGTACCTCTTCCCAGGTTGCGATGGGGTTATGTTCTTATAAACTTGTCATAAAGCAAAAATGCATTTTAATACAGTACATCTAACCTAAGAAACATCATAGCCTAGCCGAGCCTACATTTAAAACATACTAAAGAACACTTATATTAGCTTGCAGTTGGGCAAAATCAAGCCTATTTTATAATAAAGTGTTCAACATCTTATGTAATTTATTGAATTAGGTACCGAAAGTGAAAAACAGAATGGAACTGGAATACCCATTGTAAAGTGGAAATGTCATAACACGGACCATCGTAACCCAGGGAGCATCTGTTCCAATTTGTATCTTTGAGGGTACAGTTACTTGTCACTAGGATCTGTCAATTGTAACCCAGTTGTAAGTAAGGGCACCATTTAAGGTATAGAAATGTACATTTTTGTACAGTTTGGGTACATTAATGTTGTTTATACCTTGGGAACAAAACATACCAGGCCTGTACCTTTTTTTGACAGTGTAAGCTCTGGAAGGTGATAGATCTTCAGGAGCAGGGTTGGAGGCTACTGAACTAAGGGACCACTTCATAGAACAATTTCCCTTCCACACTGAATTACTGGGTGTTTTTTTATATCTATACGGCAGTGGAAAACCATTCTATGAGACCATTCTATATTTTTAAACATATCTGCATTTTTAAATCCTGGTCTGCTGACAGAAGGCTACATTGAGCACCAGGTTGCTTCCAGGTTCAATATTTATAAGACAGCAGTACAACAGAATAAGGTGAAGCAGGAGACACTGGGAAATACCAGAAACCAGCCAGGTGATGGGCTCAAGCGACTTTCTAATGCCAGAGATGACAGTTAACTTAGGTATCTGACTGTGCCTCATGAATCAAAGGATGACATGAAGTGACCTTCAAAAGGAATTGGAAATATTAAGTACAGGTGTGAAGTGCACTGCGAGGACAGTTCGTATCAGGCTCCTAGAAGCAAGACTGAAGTCCCATAAGACAAGGATGAAGCCCTTCATTACTGACAAACAGAGAAGAACCAGGCTGCAGTTTGCAAAAATATATATGTTATTTACAGATGCACAAAAATGTGCTGGCTCTTTAGTTTACCCAACGGTTCAGTTTTGCACATCAGACACTTAGCTGGTACATGCAAAATTTAATTTTGGCACCTTCATTGAGTGGATGGGTCCATGACCTTGATGGGCTGGGAGCTGGGTCGCTGTGACTTGTATGAATTGGGTGTGTGTGTGTTATCAGAGAGTTCCAGGAGGAATGAATTGTCAGCAGAGGGGGGAGGTGATTAAAAATTAACTTCGCACAGTGCCTGGGCGCACGCCAGTTCAGAGCGGCGTTCCAATCGGAAATGACAATCAAGCAGATCTGAAGAAAGCAGGTGTGGAATGTTAACAGGCTTCCCGAACCCTGTGTGAGTCTGTACTCTTTTAATAACTGCTGACGAGCTCCTTTGGCTTGACACCAATCACTGACGGGTGTGAGACGTTAAACAGTCACTGAGTGTTCTGTAAACACGGCAGACTGTGTCCTTATCGGACCAGACGTACATGACATCACTAAGGCTGTTTTCTGCTTGGTCCTGGCACCAAAATGGCTGCCATTATTGTTGGCTAGAGTAACATCCTTACCTGGGGTGACATCAGAAGAATATGCCTTTGTAAAAATGGCCACACTTTTACTATCAAAGTTATATTGAAGAAACAGCGGAATGAATGACATGATTCTGTTCTGTAGCAAAGGGAGTAAACCTGTTTGTTTTTAGCAGGGGAATGGAGGCAGATTTAACAAAATGGCAGAAAGGGACACAAACAACATGTTTCTATTTCAAAGCTAAACGGGCTAAGGCAGGGTGTAGGCCCAGGTCTTTGTTTAATGAAAGATCCAGTAATATTAGTAAATGGGCTAAATTAAAAAAGTGTTTTCGTTGCTTTCATAGATTCAGTATTAAGCTTCATAGCCTAGGTGAAAGTCTTCCCATAGTGCAGTTAAGATACGGGAAAATCATTACAAATCCTATCAGCCCCTTGAAATCAAATCGAAGCAGCCCACCATTTAACCTGGAGATTGCCCCCAGATTCCTGATATCTGATAGCTTTTCAGACACATAAATCCTGGGCTGATGTGGAAGAAGCCCAGAGACGGGCCATTAAAACAAGTCTGCATCCACCATGATCTGGACTAGGTCATGAAGAAGGAGCGAAGGATGCTGGTGAAATGGTATTCGGCACAAATATGGAGGATTAGCGATGTGAATTTTTAGGCTCTGAGCATTACTGTGGGTTTTATTTTTAAAGCCGTGGCCTCCCCTGAGAAGTGCAGCGGCCCCGGGATCGATATTTGCGCATTAAGAATTCACCGTGTATTACGCGTGACCTTGCGCGTTCTCTCTGTCCACCCAGGAGACCCCACACAAATACTCTGCAGCTGACGTTGTCGCCTGTGAGCTTTCAGCGCTCTCCCGCAATACCCCAAACGCTGGGGTTGGCCATTTGCCCTCAGGACTCTTTGTTTTTTACATTTTAATGGCAAGATACCAGATGTAAATGGAGAACCATTAAAACCAGGGACGGGGCCTCAAAGTACGAGGACCGCTTCTTGGTCGGCCCATTAGGTGACCACCTTCTGAGAGAACGGTAAATCAGCAATCCGATTTCATTTTGAGTCAGACGGGGGTGGCGGCAGTGAAGCTTGCCGAGAGCCTCACGTGGGTCTCGAGCGGCACTGACAAGCACAGCCTAGAAGCTGATGGTTGCTACCTGAGCAGGTGCTGAAAATGGTGCCGTGGGGTGATAGTCTGTCCCCTGCTTTCCTCTGCAGTGACGCTCCTGGACTCCATGTCAGCGCTGGGGGACCTGGGCTGGGAGGCCTACCCTGCAGAGGGGGTGAGTACAGAACCGGACCCGCGCCACAGGAAGAGGAAGGTATTGATGATGATGATGATGATGAGGATGGTGACATAGGGCATCATCATCTGATCCATCTTATTTTGAAAGAACCACACACACTCACTATGTAGACGCGTGTGTGAGGTTATGCATGTATAGACACAAACCGACTGGTAATATGGATTTGGGGGTTTCTGTTACACCCTGGTACCAGTGTAGAGTGGGTAGAGTGCTATAATAGCAGCTACAGGGCGACGGTCGAGATGACCCACAAATGATGTCACATCCTGTTTCCTGTCTCGGTCACTCACCCAGCAGGAGTGGGTGTCAGAGCCTGGGGAGACATTCACACAGCAGCTGTCCATGATATAACCACCTTACCCACCCAAAAGAACCAAAAATCTGATGACAACAGGGCAACAACCCTGACCTTTCAACAGCCCAATTGCACTGGGAAAGGTCATGCCCGGCGTCTGGGGTATCATCCATGGGGGATTACTGAGCCTGACCCTTGACCCTTGAACTTGGGATGCCGTAATTGGCTTAACTTTCCCTGTTCTGTTTACCTTTCTGTTGATGGAGACGGGGCCGGCCGAGAACCAGATGTTTGAGGGCTGCTTAACTTGGAGATTATTCATGGTCACGGATAAATGAGGGGGCCTTCAAGAAAGAGAGGGATGAGCAATATTACAGGGTATGAGGAAAAATATAATGAAGTGTTTTCAGCCACAGAGAGTCTTTCAGCCACAGAGGGTCTTTCAGCCACAGAGAGTCTTTCAGCCACAGAGAGTTGAAGCCGCTGGGCCTTTACATTAACCACAGGTCCTCTGCTTCAGTGGAAG
Organism: Paramormyrops kingsleyae; assembly: GCF_048594095.1. Taxonomy (NCBI): domain Eukaryota; kingdom Metazoa; phylum Chordata; class Actinopteri; order Osteoglossiformes; family Mormyridae; genus Paramormyrops; species Paramormyrops kingsleyae. Next base: position 47,823,806 of record NC_132800.1, on the reverse strand, counting down.
CTGATTGGTGGGATCTCCCATGACTGTTTCGATGCATGGCTGGATCTACCTTTTCAGAGGCCCCAGGCAAAGCTGTACTTCAGAGGCCCTCCTACCAAGAAATGTGATGATCATTTCACATCCTCTGTAATGCAGATAACTGGGGGCCCGAGGCAGCTTCCTGTTCTCTCCATAGTTAGACTGCCTGCAGAGAAACATTTTAATTTCATGCATTTCGTTTTATTTTTTACTTTAGTGTAATTATTTGTATTTATATTTATATGAATACATAATATACATTTTTTCTTGACTCAGTGGCCCCCAGGCAGCTGCCTAGTTTGACTACGCCTGGATCCTGCCTTGTGTGGAGGGCTTCTTAGTCCTAGTCGTAATGAGAGATTAGACACCAGGCACAGGGGACGTTGTGCACAGACCAGCCCTTCATTCACAGCCTGTGGGGCTGAATCCTTATAGATGGTCAGGAGTCACTGCCAGATGCCAGGAGTCATTACTGTCAGTCATCAGTTAAAGAGCATCAGGAGTCATAGTGGATTGACAGGAGTCATTACCGTATACCAGGAGTCATTAGTGATTCTCAGGAATCATTTCTGACTGTCTTGAATAATTTTGGATGGTCAGGAGTCATTGCCGAACATCAGGAGTCATTACTGAATGTTAGCCATCAGATACAGAGTGTCAGGAGTCATTACTGTATACCAGGAGTCATCACTGACTGTCCTGAATCATTATGAATGGTCAGGAGTCATTCTTTGAATGCCATGATTAATTACAGAGTGGTTGGAATTATAATAGATGGTTATGAGCCATTACTGAATACCACAAGTCATTATTAAGCTATGAATTATTATAATGCAGTGAATCCCAACCCAGTCCTTGAGGACTTCCAGACAGACCATATTTTTGCTCCCCCCAAATTCCCAGCCTATCAAAAACACCAAATACTGGTGTTTTGCGAGCAGTGAGGGTTTTAATGTGGACTGTCTAGGAATCCCTGAGGACTGAGCTAGGAAACACTGTTATAGAGAATTAGTCAATTATCAGATGCCAGGAGTCATTAATGAGTATGAGAAGTCATTTAAAAAATACATGAATTTGAAATAACTTTAGAGTTAGAGTGGAGTTCAAGTACAAAAGTTATGACAGGTCCCCAAATTTCTGATAATTCCTCGAGAGCGGAGCAGCCTCTGATGTGCTGTCCTACCGTCTCCCGTCTGCAGTGGGAAGAGATCACGGTGATGGATGAGAAGAACACGCCCATGCGCACCTACCAGGTGTGCAATGTGATGGAGGCCAGCCAGAACAACTGGCTGCGCACGGGGCACATCGCCCGCCAGGGCGCCCGCCGCGTCTACGTGGAGATGAAGTTCACGCTGCGTGACTGCAACAGCCTGCCGGGGGTGCCAGGCACCTGCAAGGAGACCTTCAACCTGTACTACCACGAGTCAGACAACGGGGGGCTGCGACACGTGCGAGAGAGCCAGTACACCAAGATCGACACCATCGCCGCGGACGAGAGCTTCACGCAGACCGACGTGGGTGACCGTGTCATGAAGCTCAACACGGAGGTGCGGGACATCGGTGGGCTCACCATGAGGGGCTTCTACCTGGCCTTCCAGGACGTGGGCGCCTGCATCGCCCTGGTCTCCGTGCGCGTCTTCTTCAAGCGCTGCCCACACGCCGCGCACAACCTGGCGCTCTTCCCTGACACGGTGACGGGTGGCGACTCAGCCCTGGTGGAGGTGCGCGGCTCCTGCGTGGGTGACGCCCAGGAGCTGGAGCCACCCCGCATGTTCTGCGGCGCCGACGGCGGCTGGCTGGTGCCCATCGGCCGCTGCGTCTGCAAGCCTGGGTTTGAGGAGCGAGAGGGCCGCTGCCAGCGTGAGTACTTATGGCTGTCGAAGCGGAGCCCATGCTTACGGGCATGTGGGGGGGGGGCAGTGTATGGCTCAGCGGGTCAGGATGGTTTGCCTATGATCATTAGGTTGTTGGATCAAATCCCAGCGGTAGCACCTGAACAAGGCACTTAACCCTTAGTCACTCGAGGGACTGTCTGACCCCATTTTCCAAAAAAATGTCCATTGCTTTGGATAAAAGTGTCCTAAAACTGTTACTAGTAATTTGATAATATATTAGTAAATAAAAACATCCAGTTGCAATCAAACATAGAAATGTATTATAAAGTCTCATTAAGTACTTAAGAGCTTGTAAACAATTGCTTTTTAACTCATTTATAAGCATGCTTACCAACCCATTATTTATATGTTCAAGTGATCTACAAGCTATTTTATAATTATCTCAAGCAAGATACAATTCTATTAAATGTTTACATTTCTGAATTAATATTTCCATTTACTAATATATTATGAAATGATTAGTAGCAATTTATTAATAGCTGAAGAGCAGGACTTAGAGCACAGTGTTACCGGAAAATCAAATAAAACAAGAAAAGTAATAAATACTGTAAGAATTCCTCACTGGTTGGGTTGCAGTGCTGCTTTAGTGACCTGTGCTGTTTCTTTCGGAGTGATGGAGCATGTCGCTCTGACTCGGCATCCTTTTTGTCCCCTGCAGCCACCAGTAGCTCAGCTGACACCCCCCTTCTTCTTGCTGATTGTTGGTTAGATGAAGGCCAGTCTCTCACTCTAAAAATATGGCTCGCTCTCCACTAAGCACAGTAAAACGATGGCTTTTACAGTGTCACTTGACCTGTGGGTGGGTAATTGACTGACACAGCAGGTTGTTTCACTGCTGGCATTCAGGTTCAGAATCTTTCAAAGGAATGTGAGGGTCTGTCTCCTACTGGATATGGGTTTTGAACCTATAACCTCCAGGTGACAGGTGCTGGTCCTTCTCCACCAGGCACCCTCAGGTGCTCCTCTGCTTCAGGGGCTCCACACGGCGGCTTCTAGCTGCTAATCCTGCAGGTGGGCTAATGGATCGAGTGGTAATTAGGGCAGGAAACTGGTGTCAGTAGCATATGGAGTATTTATCAGTGTTTCTGAATTTGACTGTAATGCTTTTTATTTTCCCTGAAGCGCGTGCTTGAGAGGATGAAAATTTTAGCAAAAAGAATAAAACAGAGGAACAGACATTTAAAACCCACCCATCTGTCACCCGGGGTTTTAAGGTAAGGGGAGATTGAGAGAGGGATCTTTGGCGATAGATGCTTTGTGCTTCATTCATGGGCCTCTCAGGCAGGGAGCTTGGGATATGAATTTCTTATAAGCTGAGAAACTAGCCTGGGCTTCTTCGGAAGGACCTCACTGTGTCACCATCCACAGAGTAGGGGTTAAAAAAATGAATAAATCAAACAGGAATGAGTCAGGTAATTACAGCATCATCTGAGAAGGAAGAAAAATGGTTTTAATAACTCCCCTCCGGGACAGGGTCCAGGGAAAAGGGGGGAATCTATGCTTTTTACACATCATGAAGGCCACCACGAAGAAACATCTACATGTAAATAAAAGATTCAAAGCTCCTCAGAAAGGCAGACAGGCATCGTCTCCAATGTCACTCATCACAAGCAGTAATGGATTCAAATTTGGGTCATTAGGCTTTCTGACAGGTGCTAATGACCTCATTAATATGTCCTGCTTCTTTGGTTTGAATGGCTGTCACCAGTAATTACTGCTGTCTCTCTCCTACTCGGTATCTCTCTCATAAGATTGTCCACCAGCTTCAGCATCCTCCGAATCTGAGGGCCACATTCCTAGAAGTCACTCTTCATCCAAGGCAGATGGGGATCTAGGTAGTCTATCCATAACATAGTCCATAACAATGATGTATCCTGGAGTCCCGCCTCCACAGCATTGGCTGGCTGACCGACAGCGACTTTGGCCACATGTTCCACTGACAGCATCATAGCACATAACACGAGGCTTGCGTGAGGCTGTTAGCTATAAACAAAATGTTCTGAACATGCACTTTTCCTCTTAGTATGTGAAGATAAATAGAGAGAGAACGAGAGAGAGAGAGAGCGAAAGAGAGAGAGAGAGAGAGCGTGCACAGCAAAGCTGAAAGCTGAGAGCTTTCGTACTGTCACATGGGCTAAAATGCCCGTGAGTGCTTCAGAAGTGCTGTGAGCTGAATGGCCAGTTATGTAAAGAAAGATACTCCTGAACCCTTCCAGCGAGAGCTGCGACTGTGTGTGATGGTGTGGGTGTGCTATCTGTGCGCATCAGCGGCTCCGCATTGTCCAGCCAAAAGCCTTCAGCCTTGAGTCTGTGGTATGACCAGCAAACAGTAGCCTATCCAGCTGCCTCTGGCCGTAATGGCAACTTCAGTGATATTTCTGTTTCTTCTTTGCTGAGTGTGCTGCTCCTGTAAAAAAAATAAAAAATAAGAAAAACAGATAGAAGGCACTATCAACGAGGGCTACCGTAGCTCCATCCTATTTCTGTGATTGAAATTATTCCAAGATGTCCTCCCAGCTGTGATGGGCAGCCATCCTGGTCCCTGGTAAACAGTTATGTAGGACGGATGCATGTTCTCTCAGCTTGAGGTTGCAGCTCTGTGCCGGATGCTGCAGTGCTTCCCAGGGCTTCTTCTGCAAAAGTGAAGAAACTCAGTCAGCAAACTGGTTTCGTAGTCACTCTCGTGCATTTTGTTTGGGCGTCATGCATAGTTCTCTCAGCGAATGTCTGGCCCTCAGCATGTTAGAAAACGGGAGATGCTGGGGCCTTAGCTTCTCGACCCCACTGGAAGCATGGCGACCCGTTTGAGCATCGGAAACTCCTTCTCAAAGGCATTAGAGGCTAATACCCGAAGGCTGGGCCTTTCTGGGGGTCATTCTGGGCTCTCGTGCTATGATTGCTTGGTTCTTGTGAAGGGGATTATGGGTACACTTTTTGTGTATATGTTTTGTATGGTTTTACAAATTAATAGCAGGACCGGTGAGGTGACTGGCTGGCAGCATGAGGTTCACAAAACCAGGCAGATGCAAAAGCAAAACGCCTGATGCCCTGGACACAGACTTCTGCCTTCAGGATCCCTGAACCATGGTGGAGAAGCAGCCAGGAGCTGCTCTTGTACCCTTGGTCAAGATCATCTAATAGGCTAAGCAGCCCAACAGCAGTGAGGGGTCTCGTTTGGCGACTGGGGAACCTTCCGGGCGTCTGCCTCTCCAGCTGCCTCCCGTGCCCTGTGACAGCGCGTCTCATTCCCTCGGCTTTCACGCCGGGGGCTGGGAGCGCTCACTGAGAGGGCTCCACCACCACCACGCTGTGAAATCCCACGCATCCACAGAAAATAACCTGATTAGCGCAATGTGAGAGTGGTTACGTAACACAGGGAGAGAGCCTGACCCACTTCCAGAGCCCCCCCTTCCCAGAGGAAGGTGCCGGGGCCTGACAATCGCTGTGCCTGCCTCATCATCTTCATCCTCATCATCAGGAGCTGCTGTGTCTCCTCCCTTTTAGCCTCATTTCCTCTGCACCATCTCCCATCATCTCCTCTCCTTTCCACCGTACCTTTTCTCCCCCACCTTCCCCATCTAACTCCTCTTTCTGCCGCTCCCATAATCTTATTCGATGCTCTACATTTCTGATTTTCTGCTCTCTCTCTTTCTGGTCTCCCTTTCAATACTTTCATGTCTCAATCTGATCCCCTCTTAGTCTCAGTTCAAGCCTCTCCTGCTCTCCATCTGACCCCCTCCTGGTCTTAAATTAAACCCTTCCCGGTCTGCAATTCTGAACCCTTCCCAGTCTGCAATTCTGAACCCTTCCCGGTCTGCAATCCTGAACCTCTCCCGGTCTGTAATTCTGAACCCTTCCCGGTCTACAATCCTGAACCTCTCCCGGTCTGCAATTCTGAACCTCTCCCGGTTTCCTGTTCTGATCCCCTTCCAGTGTCTTGTTCTGAAACCCTCCTGATCCCCTGATTTGAACTCAGAGGGGTATCATGTTCTTAACCCCTCGCGGTCTCCTGTTCTGAACCCCTTCCAGTGTATTGTTCTGAAACCCTCCTGATCCCCTGATTTGAACTCAGAGGGGTATCATGTTCTTAACCCCTCGCGGTCTCCTGTTCTGAACCCCTTCCAGTGTATTGTTCTGAAACCCTCCTGATCCCCTGATTTGAACTCAGAGGGGTATCATGTTCTTAACCCCTCGCGGTCTCCTGTTCTGAACCCCTTCCAGTGTATTGTTCTGAAACCCTCCTGATCCCCTGATTTGAACTCAGAGGGGTATCATGTTCTTAACCCCTCGCGGTCTCCTGTTCTGAACCCCTTCAGGTCTCGATCTGAATCCCTGCCGGGGTCCTCTTTTGAACCCCTCCCAGTCTCCAAATCTTGAGTCCCTCCCAGTCATCTTTTTTCCAGAATCTCTCCTGAGGTTTGTCTCCTGCCCCCTTTCCCTTCCTCCCTCTCTCCGAACACACTCACCTTTTCCTGGGCTTCCCTATCTTCTTGGTCTTGCCCTGCAGGCATGCTGAAAATCTCCCCTCCATCCCCGCTATCTCCTTTTGCCCTCTCCTCTCCTTGCCATCCTCGCCGCTCCTGAGTTTCCAGCCTGTGTCTTCCTCTGCGCTCTAGTTAATGGGGTGAGAAGCGGTGGTTCGTGCCCCTGTGGGACCCCCTCGCACCCTCTGCCACTTCACTAACACCCTATGCAGAAAGGGCTCCATCTTCCAGTGTAACACTACAGGTTAAGTGCCTGAGGTGATTGCTCGGAGTATACGATGATCGTGTTGGTTGGGCCACCTTTTCCCCAGCTAAGGTAGCTACTTCCGGCGGGTTATGAACCTGCCAGAGACAGTTCACTCTTCTTTTGCAGTGAGTTGTCCTCTTTTGGTCCACACAGATTCGTACCTCCTTGGAGGGGAGCAAGGGTGTAGCTAGAAATTCTAAGCCCCCCAACAAAATATCTCTTTTGGCCCCCCTGCCCAAATCTATGCATAATTTAATGTATTAAAAGGTCCTTGTCAATTACTGGGTGTCCTGAATCTGCCATTAATTAAATGATCAGTGGTCATTGTTGACACACCATAGCACAGAGTGCACAACAACAAAGTGTGTCCTCCTCATTTAACCCATATGTGACAATGTGACATAGCAGGGGGCAGCTAATTCAGCACCCAGGGAGCAGTACCATCTCAGTGGTGCCTTGCTGGTCAGGGATTTGAACCTTCAATCTTTCAATTACAAGTGTGTTTCCCTAACCATTAAGCCACCACTGCCCATGGTATCCATGCCCCTTTGACACCGCTGTGCAGGAGAAAGGGAGCAGGGAAAGGCATTGCAGCAGAGCCTGTTCAGCATGACACTCACACTGTAGAGGCTCTGAGAAGTCCAAACTCTCACCTGGCTCGCCGCATTCCCAGCCTGCTGTGTTCCCGGCCCACCATGTCTCTGGCAATCCCCGTTCCTGTCAGTTTGGGATTCAGGACTAGCTTGCCCTGCAGATTAGCAAGGCTGTAAGTGGGAGTCCCGCAACTCCCAAGGAGCGTGAGGAAGTGCCCGGTGGAGGGACACAGCTGGGGGCACCATGGCGACATCATCATGGCGACCTGGCCATGTTTATCTGTGATTCCCAGCCTATCTGCAGCTCCCAAATGCCCCGGTAAAGGCTGTGCCGTCTGGAGGCCTGAAGCAGTGGCAAGCGTGAGCGCCCACATCTGAGAGGAGTTTGGAAGCAAACCTCGCATCCTCCTGCAGCCAAACGGAGAGCTGCAGGGGCGGACCCCAGGCTGGGGGCTCTGTTTTTGTTTGTGTGGGCTAAAAGTTTTCTTTCCCTTTTAGATTAATGGGCTGCAGTGCCTGTAATTGAAGAAAGATGGTCCACGGCGGGGTCTGCAGGGGTCCTGCTGATTCCGGCATTCCCCTGTGGCCCCGCGGAGAAACGCCGCCTTTGACATGGAGCCAGAGGAAGTTGTTAATTGGGCCCATGCCTCAGGAAAGGGGGGGTGGGTCAGGGCTGAGATTAGATCTGTATGTCCTCGCAAAGAGAAGAAAGACTCCAACGCGTGGACAGATGTTTCCCTCACCCCCGGCTTCTGGGTGTCTGCTACTGAAGTGAAGTCACTCCCAGACCTCGAACATGAACGTTTTCTCTATCAACCAGCATGTTACCTGCTGTGCCGTGTCCATACTGTACAGATGATATGTGGCATTACAACATTGTTGCTGTTATACGCATGGTACGGCATTTACTGCCGAACACAGAGACATCTGCTGAAAGCTGATTAGTGTTTCATGGCATGGAACATGCAAGGCTGGAGCAGCCATCTGGCATACCGGGCATTTTCCCAGTGGGCCGGTAAAATTTATCGTGGAGACCCCCTCCCCGCCCCACCCGCTACATAAAATTAATCGTAGAGTCCCAGTCCCACGTGATTTACATCTCCATAAATCCGACCCTATACTGGATAAGTGGCTTGAACGGGGATGGATAGATGGATGGGTGAATGAGACGTCTGAGGTTTCAGGAACCGCTCAAAGGTTTAGCAGCAAAGCCGCTGTCGTCGTCACATGGAGCAATGGAGCCCTTCCAGGAATTTTTAATGACGAAAGATTTGCCATGTTTTTGACTTGACCTTGAGCATTAAGCCGATGCACGAGCCCCACTCCCGGCCCGTGGGGGACGCATCTCTGATCCCGTGCCGACTGCGGCGTTTCCCAGGGCAATGAACAAACAGTGGCATTTTTTTTAACAAACGTGACAGTCTGCTTTTTCCGCAAAGCCACTGATGTCTGATGTATATTCTGATACTGGAGTGTTTTCACCTCTCTGTACCCTCAGCTGTACCCATTGCTGCATTACCCGTGCCCTCAAAAGCTGCTTTTCATTATCCTGTAATGGTAGAATAGATTCTCCATCATGCATTGTGTGCAGATGAGTGGGTTTGTTCTGAATGGAACAAAGCCCAGTGCCTTAACTGCTCTGCTACTGTTTGTAGTGGCTTCAGTCACAAAGCCTGGAGACACTGACACAAAGCATGAGAACACTGTGAGAAAGTATGGGGACACTGTCACAAGGGCTGGGGCACTGTCACAAAGGTTGGGACACTGTCACAAAGGCTGTAGACACAGTCACATAGGCTGTCACACAGTCAGAAAATCTAAGACATTGTCACAGCCCCTAGGACACTGTCACAGAGGCTGGGGACACTGTCAGAAAGTCTGGGACATTGTCACAAACCCTAGGGACGCTGTCACAAAGCCCGCGGACACTATGCAAAAGTCTGGGACACTGTCATGAAGGCTGGGGACCCTGTCACAAAGGCTGGGGACGCTGTCAGCAAGGTCTGTGGTCCACACCACCTCATAACCCTGATGCATGTCTTCAATAAACTCCTCGGTTGTCTCCATCTATCCTAACAGCTAAGAGGAAACAAGAGTCAGCATACAGAGGACATGGCTGGGAATCAGTAATCCTCCTGCATGGCGTCCCACCTCTCAGCGGACAGGTCATCAATAAGGAGTTGTCACAGTGGCTAACTGCATCGCCAGCATTTCATCAATAATGACTCATTAGGAGCTGCCTCAGTGGAAGACAGCCTATCAGTTAGATAGAGATCCATGCAGTTACTTTTTGAACCCTCAGAAAGATTTCTGACACAGTCCGGCTTCTGAGGACGTGTGTGACTTAAAGGGCCCCTTCACATAAAGGTGCTTGTAAGATCATTGAGAAACATCTGTCATGGGTACTTGAATAAGAGAACCATCCCCTTGCTACCCAAACAGTGTCAAACAACAGGGAGACGCTGCTCTTCTGATTTACACTGGAGGTTGTCAGCGTTTTCCTGGACTCCGTGTTATTTCCTGCCTTCTAGGTTTTCTGCCAGGAATCATTCTGGGAAAAAATATCACCTAGGTGATAGTAAATTGAATAAAATGTCCTCATTTAATAGCCCGTTTAACATGGGGTTAAGTTAATGGTATGAAAACTATGCTGCGTGGTTATCCAAAACTCATAAGCAGACCCCAAGACACAAGGAATGTAAACATCACGTTGTGGATTTATGCTCCTTTTCTCGTTCTCCCTGTTTGAGAGTTAAATGAGGGTTTACTGAGGGGGGATTCAGTATTGCAGAGGCTTCCCCTCTCCCTCCTCACCGAACTCCTGACAAACAACAACACGACAAAATGAGTCAAAGTAACTGCTCTCATGCAGAGCAGAGCAGAATCTTGTCAGCCATCCCATAACTAACCAACCCCCGCCCCGACTAAAATAACACAAGAGTCCCCCACCAAAAAACCAAACTTGCACCTGGTATACATTACCCATGCAAGATTACAGCGTCGGTAGGAATGCGTGAAATTACCAAGCAATCATCTTGGGTCGGGGAGTGGTGCCTTAGCCATTAAGCACCCCCACCCTCCCCCACCGAGGCACACACGCCAAGACGAAACCCCACCCTGGAGATAATGAACGACTGCGGCCTGCGGCCTGTGTGCTGTTATTCCAGGGTTAGAATGGCGGGCCAAACGAGATGGGACTCGGCCAAGGGGGGACGAACTAATCGGACATCTATACTGGGGGGGCATGGGAAAACCAGACAGCTGTTACTCCATCTCTTCTCCCTTCCTGGCCCATCAGGCTCCAAACAGGCCCTCTTCCCCATGGCCCTGGGTGAATACTTACCCCACATCATGCTGACTCAGCAGCACTGGCATGCCAGGAAGGAGCGACGTTCGCAGATTAACTCTGAGGCGTGATTCTCACCGAATACTGGAAGTGATGTGTGGGATGGGGGAAGCATAAATCCACTTGGCAGCTTCCTCTGTGAGTTGAGTCCTGGTTGCCAGGTGCTCAAGTGGGCTATGATTAGAGGACGGTTAGTATACCTCACTTTGTCACTGGTCATTACTGTGGCTTTATTACACATTAACTAGTCCTGTTGAAATGCATCGATTAACTACTGGCCATTGGTAATTCATTAACTAGGAAGACGCCACTGAATTTACATGAAGAACTTCTCACCAATGTCCCCAAAAGTCATGATCATCCTGTTGGAGTGATTCTTACTCAGATTAGCCCTTCATGAGAGTCACTGGGGTGACCTGATTGCTCACTCTGCAGAATTCATTATTATTGGAAGGGGGAATGTTTTTAGCTAAGGAGACAGGCTTATTGAGCTAACGTAAGACCTTCCTGAGATGAGGATAATGTTTGAAACAATAAGGCGTCACAGCTCCTACAAACCCGACATCAGAGGGACAGGTCATTTTGCAGCTTGGCTGTCCGACTTTGCCATCAGTATGGTACTTAGTCAGAGCTCCAGGGGGAGCTGACCTTTGGCTGACCTCTGAGGGGCACCGTTTTCATAGCCTGTGGCTGCCAGGCCTGTGATACACTGAGCAGAGCATGAGAGGATGCAAAAGGTTAGTGCAAACGTCTGACTTCCAGGCGCAACTAAGTCTGCAGATCCATCAAATGGTGATCGATTCCAGTACCCGCACCTCCCCGGAGAACCATTCTCAGCCATATTATTGTTTCCAGGTTGGAATTTGCTTTGCAAATCCTACTTGGTTCCAGTCCGTGGATGGTGGGCGTCTAGTGTTGATGCTACCTCTTCCGACTCAGAAGGCTGGAGACACTCTGTGGCAGGCTCTCTCCTTCCATTCGTCGATACCAAACGGCTAAGGGACCTCTAAGCAGATGGAAAAGGCTTAGTGCTGGTGCTGAGCAGAAGTTTGCAGCAGCAGGTTCTATCTTCTTTTGGATGCTTTGCTCCTTGCAGTCTCCATTCCTAGCTTTATTTTAAAGCAGGGATCCTCAGCAAGGTTATGATCTTTGTCCTACTTGACATCTTCCCCTAGTGTGCCATTAACTGTGTCTCTGTTGTTAATTCATACTTATCATATTTCAAGATCTTTCCTGAGCATGTTGAAGAATTGACATCGGGAAGCACATGGTATTAAAAGATGAAGTCTCTGATGATGAACATGTTACAGAGTGCTTTGGATTAGGGAAGAGTCCTGAGGGCGTGTTGAAAGACACTACTTCAGCAGTGCATCACCGCTCCATGTGCCAAAATGCCCCAAGCGTGCCTTTCTCTTATCCATAGCTTCACAGCAACGCCCGCAAACCAAAGACCACTCAAAGACCATGAGCTTTTCAAACACCCATTGGAGAGATTTGTTACACTTCATTGACCATCAGGATTCAGCCAGATATTTGGGTGGGGTGTTTTATATTAGTATTTATGTGCACTACAGCCTTCAAAACTCAGATAGTATTTTCGCTGACATTCCTGGCAAGTGTTTCCTTTTCGAAAAAATTAATTCATGAAAAGGATTCCATTCAACTGCATGGTACACAGACACATGCAGACAACAACCAGCCTAGCTGCATGTCCTTAAACTATGGGAGAAAATCAGAGCATACAGAGGAAATCTGTACAGCGCTGTGAGGAGGTGGAAGCCTCACACACAGAGCATAGGCAGGATTCAATCCCCCAACACTGAATGGGAGCTACCCACTGAGGCACTGTGCCTGAACAAATCCAAGGCACCATTTGTGAAGTGAGTTTACTCGTGTCGTTTGAAGGACACTGGAAACTGTGATTGGAATGTCCTGTGGGAATTCTGGAGCTGAGAAAAATAGCGAGAAGCCATGCTGGTAAATTCATCAACACTCTGTTCGGGTGGGGCAGGGAGGTGGGACCGTGCTCCCACGAGGCCAGTAATGTGGACAAACTGGGCCATGTGTTGCCCTAGGCGACTCAGTGGAAACAGACAAGAGGCTCGAGAACCACATAATGGCCCGAATGGATGCCTCACTTCTCAAACACTACTATGGGCATGGAGCAAATGATGAATTGGTGACACCCAATAAAAAAATTGTGCTGGTGTGGGAGGGTAAATGAAGGGACATTCTTATTGGCTGAAATGGATCTGTAGCAGCCTGTCCATCATTGTCATTGTGTTTTACATGATGACTGGGAGCTAAAAACTCTGCAGTACCTAATTTCCTTTACACATCACGCATGAGGCATGCTGACGTTCTAGAGCCTATATGATTGCTAGTAAAAACTCTCACATCTGTTCGTATTTCTTGCAATGGTCCAAGGCCTCGAGGCACCACTATAGTGCATTGGCGCAGATCCTAGCTGCCAGGGTGTTTTGCCTAAAGGAGCTCACAGGAAGTAACACTTACCTGTAGGTGTTGGAAGCACATATGCCACAGGTGGGTGGGGTATCAGCAGGACCTGCTAATGGATCCTGTAAGCACCCTGCCATTCTGAAATATTCCTGGTCCAGTCTACAACACAGAGAACCTGGTCTCTGGTCTCAAGTTTGTGTGAATATTTAACAAATTTGCCATGAAATGCATGATGGCTCGTCAACAAAGGAACCATTAAATAGTTTTCATCCGACTGGAACATCAAACCTAGCAGCATTTAGCCCCGAACACAAGGCTGTGGAAAGGATGTCCTATTAATGATTTTACAACATTTACATTGTCCTACTAAACATGAGAGAGATGCTTTTTTCATCGACTAATATGCTCTGTGAGTAGTGGGCTCACCACCTTTTCCAGGTCCTGGTTCACAAATAATTGTAAGAGATTCCTCATCCTCTGCTTGAAGGATTCATTGATTTTGAAGAACCATCAAGTCCAATCACGTTAGCACTAGCTTTGTATGTGGCTTTTTAATATTCTAGGGCAGAACATTCAGCTAGTGATCCCTTGCTATTGGTCTCGCACCTGACAAAGAGACTCCATTCGGAGTTATGTTGCCATGGAGACCTTCACAGTGTCCTCTTCAGATCTGTAAAGTGGCCTTCTTTGTCTGGGTTTGATGTACCTGTCAGGGTGGACAGCTCATAACAGGGACTGTACACCCTCCTTTAGGCATCAGTAACTTCATGTACTTTTTTCAACCCTGTTCATTACTCCACACCCAAGAATATGTGAAAGCACTTTTCCTACTTGCTGGATACTGTCCTTTCCTTAGGGTGCCCCCTTGAAAGGACTTTTGGTAGCTGCTTGGAAAACTCGAGGCACGGAAGGTGCAAACTGCCATGGTACCATGGTAATATTACTTTCTTTGGATCCCATTGGAGTTCCCCATTCTTCAGCTGAAGTTTGGTTCTGTAATGATCTGATCTTTCGTCATCACGGGATCCCTAATCGGAATCTCTGGTGTTTAGCTCAAGTTTGGTTCTCTATTTGGTGTCCCTAATCTTTCATAAACACTGGATTGCTGATGTGGATCTCTGGTCGTCAGCTCAGTGCTGGTTCTGCAGGATCTTGGGCAAACTGCCTCTCGCCTCATAAGTTGTCCTTCTCCATCTACAGCAACCACACAAAGTTATGCTAGACTGACTTTCCAAAAATAGCTGAGGCTTTCCAAGCACAAATCTGATCGCTTACTGTACAGAATTCATTCTTATTGGTAGGGGGGATGTTTTCAGCAAAGGAGACGAGCTATTCAACGTTACTTTTCACTGGAGACTGTAAACTCCATTCACCCCGCTCATGTGGGGTCTCTCTGGGGCTTTCCGGCCAGTCGAGTCAGCTGGGGCTCAGCTTGATGGGAAACATACTGAGTGTAATCTGCTGTCTCTGAGGTGTGATTCACAGCTATATCAGAGAGCGCCGAGTCTCTGGGCGCATCTACAAGGTGGCGGTGGGGGGGTGTCTGTAGCTGGGTGGGCTCTCATCCGACCTCCCCCCACCCCACACACACCCCTCCACCTTTATTGGATTTCACAGCTATCAAAGGCTCATGTTCTCCAGCTAAGGAGGACACAACGTGTGGGAAATTCTGAGCTTCTTGCCAATTTGCTTTCCAGTGGAAGCAAAATGTGTCAAAAAGCCTCTCCTAACACATTATGGATATACGTTAGCATTAGCATTGGTAGCATAGTAGGGGGTCTTTCTGTTCTTTACAGTGAAGTATACTTGCTCTGGAGACAAGGGTGAAATTCAGAGGTCAACATTATTCTTACACCCCAATGAGAAAAAAAAATAAATCTTGAAAATTACAGTGCCAATGATTTTAATCGACAAAGAAAAGCCCAGAAGGCACTATTATCACTTGTGGTCTGTCCAGGCCTCTGGGTAAATAACTGTGTAAGTTACAGTTTTGTAGGCTGTTATTAATCTTATTATCAAATGTTCACTACAGTGTAATTAGCCTGTAATTGGCAATAAAACAAAGGGGGTTTTTGTTTGAATTATTCATGAGTATACAACAAATTTACATTTCATTCACTTTTCAGTATCATACAATTAGATCAAGTTAAAAGAAAACATACATGCCTGATGGGTGGCATCATGTTTAAGAGCACAGATATGTTGGGAGGGGCTGCGTCATAGACGAAGGAACTTTACAAACCCCAAGGTAACCAGGGGGTGCAAGTTCCTAATGACCTACATAATGGAGAGGGTACTCTTACTGCATTTGCGTCTGAAAATGCCCACCCATGACGTTTGGCCAATCCTGGGACGCCGGCCATATGTCCCACCCTTCAGGTGACGCCCACCCATGACATTTGGCCAATCCTGGGACGCCGGCCATATGTCCCACCCTTCAGGTGACGCCCACCCAAGATGTTTGGCCAATCCTGGGACGCCGGCCATATGTCCCACCCTTCAGGTGACGCCCACCCAAGATGTTTGGCCAATCCAGGGACGCCGGTCATATGTCCCGCCCTTCAGGTGACGCCCACCCAAGATGTTTGGCCAATCCTGGGACGCCGGCCATCTGTCCCACCCTTCAGGTGACGCCCACCCAAGATGTTTGGCCAATCCTGGGACGCCGGCCATCTGTCCCGCCCTTCAGGTGACGCCCACCCAAGATGTTTGGCCAATCCAGGGACGCCGGTCATATGTCCCGCCCTTCAGGTGACGCCCACCCAAGATGTTTGGCCAATCCAGGGACACCGGTCATATGTCCCGCCCTTCAGGTGACGCCCACCCAAGATGTTTGGCCAATCCTGGGAAGCCGGCCATATGTCCCACCCTTCAGGTGACGCCCACCCAAGATGTTTGGCCAATCCAGGGACACCGGCAATATTTCCTGCCGTTCAGGTGAAGACCCAGCCTGAAAAAATGCAGAGCAGCACCTTAGAATCTCCCCAGAAGTGCTTGAGGACTGCGGGCACCGTCACCACCACCCCCACTTCCCCCCCCAGCTGCTCATGACTCTAAAACCTAAAAGCTATCGATTGCTCCAAACAATCGAGCCCGCCGAGGAGTTTGTTAATATTTAATATGGCGTCCCCGGCAAATCGCTTAGAGATGTGTTTTTATTTAGCTGTTATTTTCTCAGTCTGCTAATTTGCTGCCAGGATCGATGTGCTGCACGATAGTACACCGAAAGCCCCGGGTGGGATTCTGAGAGCGAACCAGTTCGTTGGGCCTGACAGCCCTCCCTTTCCAGAGGGACGCTTTCCACTATCGATTAAACATGCCTGGGAGTCTATCCTTCTCCTGGGCAGTGCTGGGAATCCCCCCCACCCCCATCTACGTTGTTATAATGTGGCAGACTGCAAATTGAGCTGGACCTCCCCTCTTCCAGACCCTGTGGGAGATTCACTCACAGCCTCAATCGTTTTGGTAAAATATGCAGCAGTGTCAATTGGCAGAGGGTGAACGTATCGACCATTTAAGTTGCCCTGGCAAAGAAAAAAAAAAAAACACGGAACGATTATAATAAACAATGGTTCAGTAAGGGGGGTGTTCACTATGGCAGGTGTCGGCGGTTATGTGTTGGGAACATACTTCCTGGCTGGATGAGCTCGGAACTGGGCATGTTTATCGCACATTAGGGCATCATTAGCGGGGAATAGAGGAATTCAGGCCAGACCTTGAAGGACTCCAAGGCTCTTATTCTTGACTAGATTTAATACATCACATACGGCTCAAAAGCTCCAGCAGTACAGCTACGGCTTCAGTCTAACAAGTAATGTGGCCCCCGGACCTGAATCAGGGCTACCACCCATCCCAGTTTCCCGGGATTGTTCTCTTTTCAAATCAAACATCACATGATTGTTCTTCTACTGCGATGCTATTTTCTTCCTGGTTATGTTTACACATCCATCGATGTGTCCATAGATGGTTATAGATAGATAGATAGATAGATAGATAGATAGATATATAGATAGATAGATAGATAGATAGATAGATAGATAGATAGATAGATGACACTTTACTGTCATTGTAGTTATTCAATGAGACTTTGGTAGCTCTCAGAGAGAACAGACGATACAAAATATAAAATCCAAGATAAAATTACAGTGTAAAATACAAAAGTAAAAAAGAAAACATTTTACTGTAAACAGATGTTGCACACATTATAATAATTGTATTCAAGCAGTGTAAAACAGGTAAAGAGTGTAAACAGGTATGCTTTGTATACAGGCATTGCACATGTTATAATATTATAATTATTGTAGTTACAATCCTAGATGTAAAGAGATCAATGCGTTAGCAGCAGTTTCGCGGGGGTGGGGGGGGAGATGGGTAATACAGCTGATTTGTTTGTATGTGTAGAGTGTGTGTGTGTGTGTGTATGTGGTTCAGGTATAACTTACCTTGTGGGGACCAAATATCCCCATAATGTGATGAATATCAGTTTTTTTGACCTTATGGGGAGAAGTTTCTTTTTCCCCAAAAGGGAAAACCCAATTTTCTAAAAATCTGTGACTGCAATCGAAAAACTAAAAATGCAACAACAAGTCTTGTATTTTGTTTGGTTACTGTCCGGTTATGGTTAGGGCTGGGTAGGGGTTAAGGTTGTCATAGTTAGCGTTAGTATTTTTTCCATTGACATGAATGAGCGGCCCCCACAAAGATATAATTACAGGTCTGTGTGTGTGTGTTTGTGTGTGTGTGTGGATTATGCTTATATTTAGAGTCTGTTGGTACGTGTTCTGATGGTCTTTTATCCTTACTGCTAAAAGACAGCGACCATTGGCCATGGCGGTTCTTTATTTGATTGGTGGCAGAAATATGAAGCTTTCCTTATCGCCTAGCAACTGCCCAGGCTGCCGGTCTGCCGCACGCATCCACATCCGCGACCCACTGTGACTGCAGCTGCTGGCTAGAGGAAATACTAACTTATAAAGACTTTCTATTTGTTTTGTGAAAAGCGGAGAGATACAGACAAGGAGGGCGACAAAACAAAATCAGACGAGTCACTGGCATCAGAGAAAAAGTGATTTACACCGTACTGCTCAGACTGGGAGAAAACAGAAAACTTTTCTGAACGCCCAGCCAAAGAGACCAGCCAAAATTTCAGTTAAATATAAAGGAGAATCAGTGCTGGAAAATCACGCGAAAACAAAGATGCACCAGAATTTTGTATTAAGCAAATGCAAATCTACCCATTGCAACTTTTGGTTGAAGCAGAACTTCAAGTCAGATTAAATGTCAGATGATCATGCTTGGAGGTTAAAGCTTTCACTGAGGGACAGCAGGGATGTCTGCAGGCAGCATAGAGGAGTGAGAAATGGAAGAGGAGGAAAGAAATGTCAGTGTCAGGCTGCCCAAATGCATTAAGTTAAAAAGCGGTTTATAATGCATCAGGGAGAGAATCTGTGTCATGGAGTGCGTCAGGACAAAAAGGTAATTGATATTTATTGATGTCTGTGGAGAAATTCTCTTTACACCTCCCCCAGCTTGCTCTCTGTAGGTGAGATCAAGCTGGCCGCAAAGGGCAGCCACCCATAGGGGCACCAGGGAGCTGGGGGTTAGGTGCCTTGCAAGGATGTGCCTTGTGTATACTGTAGATGAACCAAAGCCAGGCTTGAACCGGCTGAGTCACATGCTGCCCCCAGTATAGGCAATAGAAAGTCCTAACATAGGATATTCACATATACAGTGGTACCTCAGTTCTCGAACTCATTATAACTTGAATTTCTTAAAAGTCGAACCAACCAGTTCGAAAAAAAATTATCTAGACTTGATCTGAATCTCAGAAGTCAAACCGTGAACGCCGACCTAAGATAACTTGTACGCGCAGGGAAATGAGTCACGCGGCACGTCTCTCAGCGGAAACAGTCTCAGCCTCGCATTCACTGTAATAGCATCGTGCATGTTTACACTAACTGAATACATATATTTAGACAGTAAAAATACATTTAGACAATGAAAGACAGTAACAGTAATTATTATATAATAAAATACATTTTAAAATAAAGATTTCTTATTAATAATTTTAATATTAATAATAAACCATTAATACATTTAATTATAATAATATTGTTGTGCTGGGCGCTGACGGAGCGGAGAGAAAGGCTCAGATGTCAGAGTATCGGGGAATACGGGGTTTAATTACAGGTAAGGCAGGCAAAACGCAGACGGACAATACAATGACCGGACTGGGGAAACAAACTGAAATGAGGACGAAATGCAGAGGACTAATGACAACAACCAGAAACAGCTGATCACACGGGTATTCCACACGGGGTTAACGAGGGAGCGTGGCACACGGAAGGAGCGGACGGTCGGAGCAAGACACATTGTTTGAATACATTTATTTTCTTACTTTAAAAATTACTGTTTTGATAAATGTGCTTAGATGTGTTTAGTACAGTATATGCTCTTCTTGTTTCATCTGGTTCATTTTGTGTTTAAATGCTAAAAAAAACATGTTTATGTGTAATTTTTTGGGGCCGGGAACCAATTGGTAATTGGTTTTCCATTATTTCTTATGGGGAAAATTCGATCAGAACTCGAACTTTTTAGGCTTCGATCTGGAGTTCTGAACGGATTAAGTTCGAGTTCTGAGGTATCACTGAGCGTCCTACTTTTTCACACATCAAAGGGGGCAGCCCTAACCTACACACACCATGGTGGATGAAGTCCTGTCTTTTTGGAAAGTTTGGGGATTTCCCGGAGGAGATACCCTGCCCTTCTGGGAGGATGGCCTGTAGGGATTTTCCTTGGTACCCCCTGTACGGCAATGTTGTTGCGCTTACTGCGAAGCAGTCAGCATGGATCTCCGGAGCATGCCGATAATCGCGTCGTACTTGTGATTCTGTCTGCATTGGCGACCATCCGTCAGCGGCCTCTCACTGTACCCCCTTCCTTGAGTGCCTGCCTGTGTTGGGATTGCCATGCAGCCTGTATCCGTCTCTCCCCTCCCTCTCACTCCAGGACTGACCTGGCCAATCTCTTTGTCTCCCTCGCACCTCCCAGCCTGCAGGTCTGGCTTCTACAAGGCCTCGTCCCTGGATGCCCTCTGCTCCAAGTGCCCCCCGCACAGCCACTCCCCCCAGGAGCGGGCTGCCGAGTGCCCCTGTCTGGAGGGCTTCCACCGGGCCGAGACGGACCCCCGCTCCATGGCCTGCACCCGTAAGCTTAGCCGCCACTTTGGGGTCCTTGAATTCTCTGGTTTATTGGGGTAGACCCATAAAAGATAGGCAACAATAAGGAGGATAGCACCTGTTCCTGTTCAGTCATGTGACTGGAGCGAAGGCAGGATCATTGTGAGGCTTAAGTTCTTAGAAAATCTTATGAACTAAAGCTCTCTTTTTTCAGCCAAGATTTATCTTAAACAACTGAGCCCCGAAACTGACGGCACTTTGGCAAGGCACTTGTTTACGCAGCCCGGCAGCTACGAGCAGCTAATTTAATCATGCTGACGGCAGGCATAAATCACAGCTCCTCACTGACGCATGTGTGGCCGGCTCTTGGGCTCCCATCGGCGAGGCTCACGTCTCACCCAGGGGCAATCCAGACCTTCCCGGTGATGGCACTGGCCATCCGTGATGTAGGAGGATATCCACTATGGCTATAGTGGTCTGGCCAGTCTGCACGCGAGACAGACGACTGATACTGTAGATGGCGAGCGAGTGTCTGTCACTGATACGCTGTTACATGTTTCAGTCTTTATTTGTCACATACACAAACACACTGTATTACTGCGTAGTGAAATGGATTGTGCAGAAGAAATTATGCAATACAGAACAAAACAAAATAGATAAGAATAAATAATGTGCAAAAGAGCGTTTATAGAGACACCCCCAAGTGGGTAGTGACTGATGATGTGACGATTTGTCCTTCTTTCCTTCCCACTCTTCTTTTCTTGCCCCTCTGCTTTCCTTCCCCCTCTTCTTATCTTGCCCCACTGCTTTCCTTCCCCCTCTGCTTTTCTTGCCCCTCTTCTTTCCTTCTCCCTCTTCTTTTGTTGCCCCTCTGCTTTCCTTCCCCCTCTTATTTTCTTGCCCCTCTTCTTTCCTTCCCCCTCTTCTTTTGTTGCCCCACTGCTTTCCTTCCCCCTCTTCTTTTCTTGCCCCTCTGCTTTCCTTCCCCCTCTTCTTTTCTTGCCCCTCTTCTCTTCCTTTCTGCCCTTTCTTCCATGCCGGCGGCTGATGCAGGACCCCCCTCAGCCCCTGAGAGCCTGGTCTCCACCGTGAATGAGACGTCGGTTGCTCTGGAGTGGACGGCTCCGCAGGACAACGGGGGGCGCTCCGACGTCACCTACAATGTGCACTGCAGCTGGTGCCCAGGCAGCGGGGGCGCATGCCTGCCCTGTGGGGGCATTGCCGGGGGACCCCACTTCCTCCCACGCCAGTTGGAGCTGACATCACCCCGCGTGCTGGTCACCGACCTCCTTCCGCGCACCAACTACACCTTCAGCGTGGAAGCGCTCAACGGCATCTCGGACCTGAGCCCTGGGCCCCGAAGGATGGTGTCCGTAAATGTCACCACCCGGCAGAAAGGTGGGGGGCTGGAACAGACACCTCCACCCACCCCGGCACCGGGGATCAAATCTGGGCAGCCGCAAGCGAATTTGTTTCAAAGCAGCAGCTGCTGATGCCTTTGTAGCTATAACACACGCTGGGCGAAGCGGCTTTTTCCGCGTCCGATTCACACGGGGAGTTCAGCTGGCTGGGCTCAATGGCAGCAACTTGCTGGCTCACCATCAACACGGGCTGCCGCCTCCGACCAGTGCCACAATCGGGACTGCTGTCCACCGCTGGTATGTGTGGGCTGCAGGTGGGCACAGGGCACGGGCACGTGCCTCATTCTCTCTGGTGAATCCTGAGAGTCGCCTTAACTCCAAAGGCTTCCGGTGTTTTCCGAGAGCTTTGTGTCTTTTCTGGGGGAAGCGGAATAAACTGAACCATCGCAATCTGCGTTTTCCCTGTGCGCATGCAGTTTACCCCGGATTCTTTATGTTTGTACTACAGTCCCCTGGCCTGTAGGTGGCGTGGTTGTTAAGGATCATCAGTCCCCACAGAGGGACCCTGCCCAGTTTCCCAGGTATTTGAATAGTGGCACTCAAAACAGCAAGGTGTGTAAGACAAAAACAGTCACTTGACTGTCTTCCTTGACATGTTTTAGCTGAATTCACACTCAGTGAGAAGTGGAATCTATATATCATGAATCCTTTTGAGTACATACTGATTTTTTTCCTTGTGTGAAAAGGTCTTTACCCAGGGTGCACTGGGCTTTAAGAAGGCTGAGAGATGAGAGAGCTGGTTCAGATTCAGGGTCCGAGTGATTTTTACAGGGGTCTATTTTTGGTGAAGTGTTACCGGGGTGATGGGGTGCTCGTCGATAGGTCCCATGAGGATCAGTCTCAGCAACCCACAGGCGTATGCGCTGGGTAACCTTGGCAACCTTGGTGTGGGGTGTGTGCCCATGTGCGTGCGTG
Source organism: Paramormyrops kingsleyae (assembly GCF_048594095.1). NCBI lineage: Eukaryota > Metazoa > Chordata > Actinopteri > Osteoglossiformes > Mormyridae > Paramormyrops > Paramormyrops kingsleyae. Next base: position 47,801,249 of record NC_132800.1, on the reverse strand, counting down.
TGTCCCCTCCATCAGCATCATGACCCGGCGACAGCGATCCTGAATCCAGGCAGCTCTTAGAAGAGGGGGTGGGGTGTGATGGAAAGCTAATTCACTGCAGCTTCCCCCCCTCCCCGTACTCCCGAGACGCTGGCCCCCACTAGAGCACCTAACCCACTCCCTCTGCCTTTTAATTAGAAAGTCAGATGAAGCCCCCACCCTTCGCAGCTGTAATCAGCCCCAATGAGTCTCGCTCTCCACCCCCACAGTGAGCGTGGTCCTCAAGGAGAGGAGAAGCAGAGACAGTGTCACCCTGGCTTGGCAGGAGCCTGACCGCGCTCTTGGAACCGTCTTGGACTACGAGGTCGTCTACTACGAGAAGGTAAGATCGCAAGCCCGGCTCTCAGCCCTGACCATGCATTAACCGGGTCTTCAGCGCCGGGGATTTCTCCTCTGCTGGCTCACACAGACCCAAACACGTGATCTCATTTTCCACTGCCATCTCTCAAAGGTTTGTCATGGAAGCTACTGGAAATCTAGGACAAAGGCAGGGGACAGAAATCCCCCAGGTGAATGTCTAATATAACAGACTGATCTTCACCAAAACCCTTCCTGGTAGCTTAATCCCCCTTTAACCGATAACTTGACATTATTAAGGGACAATTAGGAAAGAATTAGTGAACTGAGCATGCGATTTTTTGTGACAGTAGCACATAAATAATAATAATAAAGCAGTGCTTCTTTTGGAGGATGATCGGCGGTACTTCACAGGTCCACAAAGCCCTCAGTGAACATTGTTTGAACCCTTCACCTTTCCTCAAAATGCTCCAGCAGAACTTCAAGATTAGCTTGTGGAAATTGCCCTGGGACATTCCCACTTAATTAGAGCTTCATGAGAGCCACTGGATAAAAAGCTGACTTTGTGGCCGACGTGACGGATTGGGGGAACGGCCTACCACAGCGGATTCCCATCAAGACGGTCAGTGCTTTTTGAAAAACCGAGTGCATAGATGAACAAAGCCGTTACTGTCGCTCTCAAGCAACCCCAGGAACCGGGACGGGCACGGGATTGCGGGAAGCTGTACGTCTCGTTCACTCTGCATTCTGGGAGCCCGTATGTTGGTAGGAAGCGATGAGATGAAATAGGGGCACAGATGGCAGGACGACAGAGAGGCACACAGGCGGCACCAAGGAAGCCCAACCTGTGAAGTGGCAGGATTTCCACAGCTCTCCTCCAGCTCATGAGGTGTCAGCACTCCTGCCCCAGACTCCATCAGGTCCTGGGGTCTTCTCACAGACGTGACCATCCATTGTTCTCTGCCAAGCTGTCTCCTGATACGCCCATATTTCATTTATTTAGCAGATGCTTTAATCCAAAGCGACATACCTTTTCTGAGAAAGCTGGGACAGCCAGTTCCTGAGTAGATGGGGGATGAGGGTTATTGATTATATCACTCAGCTGACCCTGGGATTTAAACCAACGACCTTCCGGTTACATGCACAGAGTCCAAATCCTCAGAGCCACTGGGATGGGGCATAACAGCGGCTGCTTCACCTTCCTACTCTCCCTCCCCCTCAGAATCAGCGGGAGCAGAACTACACCGTCCTGAAGACGCGGTCCAACATCATGACTGTGGACGGGTTGAAGCCGGGCACCGCCTACGTGTTCCGGGTGCGGGCGCGCACCGACGGGGGGTACGGCGTCTACGGGGGCGAGATCGAGCTGGAAACCAGCCATGAGGGTGAGGCCCCTTGATGCCCCCTGTTGCCCTCTCCTCTCCCCCCCCCCCAGTTCCTCTGTCTCTCACCAATGACACACAGCCTGAGTAATCAGCGAAGTGTCTCATTAGGAAGTGAATCACTTGCTTAAAAATGAGAGGGCATACAGCTACTGTCTACCTGCGAATCCCCTGCATGTATCTGTTGACCCTCCCAAGCTCCACAGGAAGCTTTCAAACCAACACTCTCCCCCCGCACACCAGCGGCTGTGCCCAGTTGTACCAGGAGACAGCCTAGTAATGGCTCCGCTTGTTTAGCCTGTTTGTTATCCTCTGTTTCTGTCATTTACGCTCGGGAGCCCCCGCTCGCTGGCACTGCGGGGGGATTTTGAGAGCGGCCGACCAGCTAGTCATTTATTTCCAACAAAAGAGGCCCTCAGAAAGGATTTCGCTCCGGCGCCAATTTGCATGGCCTCGATAAGAAATGTAAAAAATGCCACGTTTAATGGCCAAAAAAGAGGACTTTTTTTTTTTTTTACCCACAAATGCCAATTTAAATACTGATTTCATCTGTAGAAATGTTTTCATCACTTAGCCTTGCTTGGCCACTGGAAGTCTTTGAAAGCTGTTGGAGCCCAAACTCTGTCTGATGAGTACTGGTTGAAGTGGTGAGGGGGGGTTGATTGTAGTTAACGTACTCCCTCCTGTTACCTGTGGTTACCGATACCAGCTTTCCTGCCGAATGCCGGCACGGGATGCAGGATTATGCAGTTGCTTAGGAGACGCTTTCCTATAGCTTGGAGTTAGATTTTCAAAGCTGAATATTTCCGTGGGGGTTTATGGCAAAACTGCCCCCTCCCTGGGATTTTTAGGTTATAACCGTCAGCCTCTCCTTGGAGTTTTCACGGTATAACAGCCGTATCCTTCCATGGATTTACAGGGTACAGTGGCTGACCCCTCCCTGGGATTTTCAGGCAGTAACAGCTGCCCCCCCTGGGATTTTCAGGGTATAAGAGCTGCCCCCCCTGGGATTTTCAGGCAGTAACAGCTGCCCCCCCTGGGATTTTCAGGGTATAAGAGCTGCCCCCCCTGGGATTTTCAGGCAGTAACAGCTGCCCCCCCTGGGATTTTCAGGCAGTAACAGCTGCCCCCCCTGGGATTTTCAGGCAGTAACAGCTGCCCCCCCCCCGGGGAATTTCAGGGTACAAGAGCTGGGACCTCCTGGGATTTTCTCCGCTGTCTGTTCACACCCACTCTCACACTGTCCCCCTACCCCCCTCCACAGACGTGCTGGCCATCGGAGACCCTGGGCAGACCAGTGTTCTGGCCATGTCCGTCGCTGGCGGAGTCGTGCTGTTTGTGCTCCTGGTCACCTGCTTCATTGTCAGCGGCAGGTGAGCACCCCCCCCCCCCCCCCCCATTTCTGCCTTGAATAGTGCTGCCTGAGTAAGTCATAAGTGGGAGAGAGAGCCGAAAATATCCACGTGAATGGATGGCCCAGTGATATGATCTATTCCTCTTTGACAGACTGGTTTGATCCCCAGTGGCAGCTCATGCAGTGTGGTTATTAACAGCAGAGTGATTAGTGCACGTTTGCAGGCCTGGAGTGCCATGCTTCAAGGTCACATGACAGAATATGCCTTGGCAAGGGCTGACGGGTGGCTGCGTCTTCTGCAATTCGCTCGGCCTCTGCGGGACATGCCGGGGCCTGCAGACTCAACACGGACAGACACAGACACGCAGACAGACACGCAGAAAGACACGCTACTGACGCACAGGGACACAGACGCAGTGCAGACACACACACACACACACACACAGACAGCTGCCACTGACATCTCCAGTGTCAGAGCATCACATGAGAGAGTGGGCACAGGAGATGAGGCAAAGCTGGCAGGTGTGTGCGGGGGTGGGAGGGAGGTGTAGGAGGGGCATGAGAGGAAAGAGGATAGAATGGCGTTGAGTGCATGTGTGAGCTCGGCACGGACAACATGAAAGGGCTCCGCGGAGTAGCACCCAGCCATGCCTTCTCCACAGATCAAAGGAGACACAGCGGGGGGGGCTTGCGCAGGGATGGGGGTGAAATTAGTGGCACAAAGAGATGGGATGGGGAGGGGGGTCAGAGGGTAAGTGAGATAGAAAGAGTGAGTGAGAGAGAGAGAGTGTGGATAGAGGTAATGGACTCGGAAAGGAAAGATACTGACCACTGGTCAGCAAGTTCCTCTTTCCAATTAACTAATTACAGCAATTACTGGCAATTAGCCACAGACCAGCATCGCTATGAGCAAATCAGACATATACCAGTACTGCCTGTTCAGAGATGTGACCCAAGAAACCACAAGATTTAAATTCCAGGTTCCTTAGTTATTGCGCCACCTAAACACCTAAATGGAGCCTCAGCTCACTCTGTACCAACAGCGAACATTTAACACGCTGGCCACTGAATAGCAGTGGCCTCATTGCTCGCTGTCCACTAGCAACTGGCAGCACCTAGTCAGTCACTGTATCAAACGATGCCCTGGCACTTCAGACCATGACGTTTCTGGGTCAGCGTTCCCGAAGTGCCTTCCCCAGCTGGGAGCCGCCAAGTGGAAAAACAAACCGGAGCGGAGGATCCCGAATGGCTGGTGTTAATCAGGAATGGCACACGGCTCGCAGTGGCAGCCAGCCATTGTCAGTGCAGTCCTGTGTTTTAAGGTCATTGGTCAGTGCAGTCCTGTGTTTTAAGGTCATTGGTCTGCACAGTCCTGTATTTTAAGCCCATCGATCTGTGCAGTCCTGTGTTTTAAGACCATCAGTCTGCGCAGTCCTGTATTTTAAGCCCATCGATCTGCGCAGTCCTGTGTTTTAAGTCCGTCAGTCCATGCGGTCCTGTGTTTTACGCCCCTCAGTCTGTGCAATCCTATGTTTTAAGCCCAACAGTATGCACAGTCTTCTGTTTTAAGCCCATCGATCTGTGCAGTCCTGTGTTGTAAGCCCATCAATCCGTGCAGTCCTGTGTTTGAAGCCCATCGATCTGCACAGTCCTGTGTTTTAAGCCCCTCAGTCTGTGCAATCCTGTGTTTTAAGCCTATCAATCCGTGCAGTCCTGTGTTTTAAGCCCATTGATCTGCGCAGTCCTGTGTTTTAAGTCCATCAGTCCATGTAGTCCTGTGTTTTAAGCCCATCAGTTTGCGCAGACTTGTGTTTTAAGCCCCTCAGTCTGTGCAATCCTGTGTTTTAAGCCCATCAATCCAAGCAGTCCTGTGTTTTAAGCCCATCGATCCATGCAGTCCTGTGTTTTAAACCCATCAATCTGTCCAGTCTTGTATTTTAAGCCCATCAATCTGCACAGTCATGGGTTTTAAGGCTATTGGTCCACGCAGTCCTGTGTTTAAGCCCATCAATCTGTGCAGTCTTGTGTTTTAAGCTCATCGATCTGAGCAGTCCTATGTTTTAAGCCCATCAGTCTGTGCAGTCCTGTGTTTTAAGCCTATCGATCTGCACAGTCCTGTGTTTTATTGCCCTCCCCCTACATCAGCATGGCTCAGTCCATTTTAAAGATCAGCTGGCTGTTGGTTCAAATCCCAGCCTGTTCTATATGCAGAGTTCTTATTCATTACAATTATGCAGAGTTCTTATTCATTACACTGGTGGGATAGTAATAGCGTATGCCAAGCTGCTCAGCCTGACCCACCAGAAGAGACTCAAAAGCTATTTCAGGGAGCACTTTTCAAAATCGTTTTCACAAATGATGTTGAAAATGATTCATTTATTTTTAAAAACGGTGGTATTTCAGACCCTTCATGGTGTGCGCTGTTTCCACGAAGGCATAAAGATGAGCGCTATACACCACCCCACCCCCCCAGCATAGAAGAGGGCCATGCTACCGGGGAGGGGGGGGGGTGGGGGGGGCAGTGACACCATGCTTGTCGCTTGGCAGCTCAGCCTTGAAGCGGTGCTGGCATCTGGAATGAACTTGTAGGTGGGAATAATCTGAAGCATATGGCGCCAACCCATAGGGGGCACTCTCTCTTACCGCGAGGGGCATTTAAACGCCTCCCGTCATGTTGCCGTTAACAAATCCAGGCATGTCTTCCTCTTCCTCTGGCTTTCAGTCCCCCTGATAATGGAACCCCCCCTTGATGTCAGCCCCCAGTGCTGCCCCCAAGTGGCATTCTGGGGCATAATGCCACCATTCCCTTTGTAAACAAAGCCTGATGTGCCAATACTCGTATGTGTTTCAAGCCTTTTGTTGGGTGTCACGTTAAAGTCCCGATATTGATCTTGGCATACAGAAAGTTGTGGGGTGTGTCCAGTTGTTCCCGTGGATGCCCCACCCCCGATATCTGCTGAAGAGGTAAAAGCTACAGAGGGCGAGCAGGGTTGCAACGCCAAACCCAGGTCAACATGGCCGTATGCAGAGTTTCCCGGTACCTCCAATGTTCCGGCAAACGGTACCAAAGTGGCCAAAACCTGTCAGACATGTCCAGAAGATCCAGGACCAGATGTCACCCACAATGCTGCCGGATGCGTCGGATGAGGAGAATGTTTCTGGACAGGCCCGAATGCCCGTCCCGGCCTGAGGGGGTTTAGCATTGATGCCAGAAATAGCGCCACACGTATCAGCGCTTCATGGTAAAAATAGCGTATCACAGACGGGCTTGGAGCCGGTCTCCGTTGTCTTCAGAGGGCTTCAGACGCCTGCCGAGGATCTGACTGCTGGTCTCGGTGGCACCTCAAAGTCCTGGTCGGGTTTCGGCCCGCTGCTCCTGCTCACGTTTGGCCCGGCATGTCTCCGTCTGATTTCCAGCCGTCACTGTGGATAGCCAGCAATAAAAGCTACCAAGGAGGCAATGGGGGGGCCTCGTTGTTCCAGAGACGTCCGCCTCCATGCCGACTTCAATTACCATAATGAACGCGGAGGCGAATCGAAGCCTTTAAACACCTCCGGGAGACGACGGGGCTGGAATTTACGGCCGTATATTTAATCCGGCGGGTAATTATTTTCTCTGCGAATTATAACCCAGGCAGCCGTAAATCTGCCTCTGGAGGGGGGCGGGCTACCCCTCCCATTTTGGAAAGCGGAGAGCCGCAGAAAGAACGAAGGTGGGGGGGAATCGAAAATTGTTTATTTCCTCCCCCCAGCGCCATTGGAGATTTCTCATGTTTATATTTTGAGCCGTTCTCTGGGTCCTTTGGCATGCGGCTCGTGTGCTCAAGTGCAGTTCTACACATGTGCATGCTCCTCTCCCCCAGGCGCAGCTCCCATGCACCACTTACTGCGGGATGATCCCTGCTGCCCAATCGTCAAAATGCAGTTCCGGCTTGGAGCTCCGGGGGCGCTGTTGCTATCACTGTCAGTGGCACTCAAATACAGCCCAGGCCTTTAACCTTTGACCCATGCACCCCTTTCTCATGTCTCTCCTCCATGTCAATGTAAGGTTGCCCCCCCCCTCCCTCATCACTGTAATCAGATAACACTCTTTAACACTTATACCAGCTGCCCCCGTAACTAAGTGGACCATCTTCCCCATTACGTTGTCATCGCCCTAGTCCCCCTGTGCACCAGTGTAATTACACCAAACGGCATCGCTGGCACCAATTCAGCGGCGCCAGGAGGACCCAGTTAATTCATCTATTTTCCTTTCCTCCTTACCGGACGGGAAGACATCCTACATGAAAATATCCATAATTAAAAGCCATTTTCCCTCCCATAAAGACGCCAACTTTTTTGTTAAACACTAAAAGGTAGAAAATCTGCTCAGCTTACTGCCTGGAAAGCATATTTATCGGAGGCTGGTTTGGTGCCTGGGCTGATCCATTCCGGCCCCGGGCTGGTGGGGAACAGAAACACACCTGAACCTACCTGAGCAATGCTCTAGCCCAACTTGCTCTATAGTTCATAACTTCCTCAATCCTGCAGATTCAGCCCGGAAACCCTGGTGTAAAGAATGATTATTTTTGTAGAGGAGTGGGATGGATGGATGGATTGATGGATGGTGTCTCTGTGTCTGTTTAATAAGCAGAATCTACAGGATTTCATTTGTGTCGAGGCTGAAACAACAGCCATAAGTCAATCAGCATTGACAACATAAATATTGCCGGAATGAATTACCAAGTAGTTAAATCCACATAGTAACGCTGAACTTCAGGAGGGGGGTGCAGTGGGTGAGAAAAGGGAGGTGAGGAGTGAAAAGGGGAGAGGAAGGGGACAGATAGATGCCAGCGGGTTCCTGGGGAGGGAATGGCTGCCGGTTGGAGCTAGAGGAAAGTGAAAGGGGTATCCGTGCACCCCCCTGACTAACACATGCTCCTGCTGGGACGAGCCCCGATCCGTGCAAATGCATGTTCATCCTAATAAGATCTGCGGGGGGCAGGTGACACCCTGATCCCTGTGGTAACGGCAGGTCCTCGATCAGCGAACCACCCACTCCAGGTGATAAATGAAAGCGGGCACAGATGGCACCGCCGGTCCCCATGGTAACACCTGAATGTTTCTCACCATTGGCCATTGGACGGTGTGGGTGTGTGTTGGGCCGGTGCCCACCCGAGTGCCAGGTTCAAGATGCCTCCACGGGCGCCTCTCTGTTGACATCTATGTTGACACTGTCTGTCTTGGTACCCACATAGGTGCCCATTTCAGTGACTGCCTCAGTACTTGTGTCAGTTCCCATTAAACAATCTATATTACTGCTAGTTTTGATGCCTTGGTCCATATATGTATGTTCCTTGATGCCAGAATTATTGGTCACTTCTCTGGTTACTGATGATGATCCCACAGAAGTCAGCAGGTTCTGTCTCATTAGCATTCCAGCGCTACTTGCACGCTCGCACCTACCCCATGAAAATGTGCTGGCAGAACCTCTGTAGCAAGGTGTGCCTCCGCAAAGCTTGCGTTTCTGCTCAAAGTCAGCCGGGGCTTAATGCTTCACTGTTTCATCTCTGACCCCTCATTAATAATGCTGCTACTTGTCAGGGTGCATCACAGCAGAAACCGAAAGAAATAAAAGTAACATCCCACTGCGCATAGTGACGTCGGAATGACATCTTTAATATGTCGTTTTTGGACGTCCAATTTTGGTCCACTGAAGGGGTTGTTTTGTAACGCCAGGCGACGTCTTTTTTTGACGTCTAATGAACGTCTAGTATTGACGGCCGTGGGACCTCCATGTATGGGCTATTTATAGTCCAAATGTGGTCGTTGTGGACGTCTTATAATACCAAAAGCAGACTAATTTTAGACATTGTGTATGTCGTGTCTCGACTAAATTCATATATAAATGAACAATTTCACCATGCTTTCAATTAAAACTTAAATTTAAATAACGTATTGCTGCGACGGGCAGATGGAGGTATCGCGAGCAGAGAAACACGGAGATTACTCTGACGGGGAACATCCACTCAATTAATAATCCGTACAAGGATTACATCAGGCACCCAAAAAGCACCAAAGATAATTATACGTAAGAAACACAAAGTAGTCAGACGACGAACTGTAAGACGCATCCACGGTGGGACATTTATGTAAGCTAATTACACACGAGGATCAGACCGGGTACACACAAGACACATGTAAACACATGCGCAACAATAAGGAATTACCTATTAATTAACAATAACAGCAACAACACAACAATGGCTATTTACAACTGCACGCGGGGCATGCTGGGACATGAGCCCCGCCGGTCCTACAGTGTATGCAACAGAGCAGTACAGAGCTAAAGTAAAAAACATAATTTAGCATTAACCTGGTTTAGCAAGCTGGATGTTAATTTGTTCGACCGGGCATCAAGCTGCTGCCAGATTTTGAAATCCCGCGTTCTGCACGTGCACAAAAGTGTCCGCGAGGGACGTGGATAAAACTGTTACAGCTGCTCTGCACTACTCAGTTTTCACATGGTTTTCAGAACGAACATAAAAAACAATGCACGATATAATTTATTGTCATATCAGCGCAAATGCACATAAAATACGTACGCATTAACATAATAAATCATGTTTGTTTCGAAATAATCATCTGTATTCCATTTATTATGTTGATAACAACAATGTTGATATTTGTAAATAAAACTATATTTCCTGCACCTGTCGTAGTCGTCCAAATAACGTCAAAAAAATTACGTTCAAATGTTGAATGTCATATTGACGTGCAAGTTGGGTCATGGATGGACGTTCAAATTGTGGACCTAGTTTGGACGTTGTATAGATGTCCAGAATTGGTCATGGACTGACGGACCTAATATAGACATGATCTGCACGCCTATCCGACGTCCAATGTTTAGTGGGATGAGCTTTTACTAGCCAGAGACACAGAAATCCATTTTCCCTGACATTAGAACTTTGGTCCAGTTGGAAAGTTTAAAACTAAATGTTAATGTTTGCAGTGTGACACAGGGGGATCCTGACTCTATGCATGCAGGCCAAGCCAGGGCCAATAGCTGGAATGGGACCAGTATGTTTTACATATCAACTGGACACCATAGACTGCACAGCTGTTATGGTATTTCGGCAACACGCCCTGTGGGTTTAGGGTGTATGAGCCCCCCGACCCTCACCATGACATCCAAGAGACACACCCGCATGTTAATGTGTTTCAGGCACTGCGGCTACATCAAAGCAAAGCAGGATCCCGAGGAGGACAAGATGCACTGCCAGCCAGGGGGAGGTAGGACAGCCGGGCCAACATCAGGCAGTATGTTGGACTTTCAAGGTTCCTCTAGGTTCTGAACCGAAATATCAAGGTTCAGGTTTTGGGGAAAGGAGACTGTACTTCTTATGTGAGACTACATTAGTTACTCTGCGCTACCTGGCTCTACAAAGCATTCATCACACATATCACCAGTCAAAGGTCTGGTTTTTCAACAAGATAATGAGCCTAAGCACAGCTCGAGGTTATGTAAGTACTGTATTAGTACTGTATTATCTTGTGAAAGAAAGAGATGGAGTGCTGTGAAAACCTAGTAGAGCTGGTTAGGGATGCCTTGGAGTGAAGAGTAAGAACAAGGTAGCCAAATTGTGCCCAGAACTTATGGAGAATCCTTCGGGACTGGTGGAGAAGCTTTCCAGGTGGCTACATCTGGAAGCTGCTTGGAAGAATGCCAAGAGTCTGCAATGCTGTCATCGAAGCAAGAGGGGAATTCTTTTGGTTGTTTTGCTGGTGCATTTGACATGTACTACTTCATTACCTGACGGACTTCTATTATAAAGGGAATAACGTAGCTAAAATAGAGACAAATGCATTAAAAACAGGTGTGTCCAGACTTTTGAGTGGTGTTGTATAGTAAAGTGTCACATTGTGACCAGGCCCAGATGCAGATATGGCTTTATTCAGCAACAAACAAGATAGATGAATACAGCTGAGAGAACACAGAGGACACTGACAGCACATCAGCTACACCAGCAACTGTAACACTGATAGTACATAACCTACACCAACAAATGTAACATTGGCAGTATATGACCTACACTGACAAATGTAACACTGATAGTACATAACCTACACCAACAAATGCAATATTGATAGTATATGACCTACACTGACAAATGTAACACTGATAGTACATAACCTACACCAACAAATGCAATATTGATAGTATATGACCTACACTGACAAATGTAACACTGATAGTACATAACCTACACCAACAAATGCAATATTGATAGTATATGACCTACACTGACAAATGTAACACTGATAGTACAGCACCTATATCACCTACCCCAACAAATGTAACAATGCCAGTACATCACCTACACCAAGAAATGTAACACTGACAGTACATCACCTACACTGACAAACATATGACTGACAGTATAAACGTACCAAATGTAACATTGACCATTGCCACACACATAATGCCAGGGCTATACCTTCACATGTAAAGGGTACAACACAGGTGAGAGCAATCAGGGTAGGATAACAGGTAATTGGGACACACCTGGGTAACACAATAGGCAAGCTTGACATAATGAAAAAGCATTAGTAATGGGAAGTGATGTGAGAAATCAAGAAAATAACCACAGTACCAAACATATTTGCTCATGTCATTGAGGGACTGGAAAAAATCATCAGTCCGCTCCATCTGCCCTCACGCCTATCCCCTATGAACCTTTACTCTCTCCCCATTCACTGTGCCCAAAATGAAGGTCAGATCCCAGGCAGCAGGACCTACATACACCCCCACACGTATGAGGATCCCAACCAGGCCGTCCGTGATTTCGCCCAGGAGATTGAGGTGTCCAGCATTCGCATCGAGCGGGTCATCGGGGCTGGTGAGCTTCAGGATCATTTGCTCAGGGACCTCAGAGAAGGCAGGGCAGGGACCCTGTGAGGGGTGCTGACTGGGCTGATTACGCTCACGCAGGCGAGTTTGGGGAGGTGTGCAGCGGCCGGCTGCGGCTACCTAGCAGACGGGAGATCTGCGTGGCCATCAAGAGCCTGAAGGCTGGCTACTCGGAGCAACAGAGGCGGGACTTCCTGGGCGAGGCCAGCATCATGGGCCAGTTCGACCACCCCAACATCATCCGGCTGGAGGGCGTGGTCACCAAATGTGAGTACTCTTATTGATGGAAATGGGCTGCATGGGGTCATGTGACCAGAGAGCAGTATTTCTGAGCATTTACTCTACAGGCCAGGTGCAGAGTCCTATCGCCAATGAGCTGGGCGGCCCACCTCAGTCTTAACAAAGGGGGCGGGGGACAGGGGTGCATGCATATTTATAAACCGGAAGAATGTTAATAATTCAAAGTGCTAATGGGATGCATTTTTTCCCTCTAGGGTCATGAATATTCAGTGGTGCACATATTAACGCTACATCCATCGCCTCCGCATTCCCCTTCCGTCTCTCCCTCATGCAGAATGCTAATTCTGGCCTTTTGTTCAATTTAGCTTAAACAGTTTTATTACAATAACCAGAGTAGAGTAGCTTCCATTAATTTTAAAAAGGCAAACATTGCATAATTTCACAGCATCATCATGGAGCTCTCCATCACCAGGAAGCAGTGTTTAAGGCACTCTATGCAAACATCCCCTCTTAATAGTGCTCATTATGGGGGGCAAATTTAATTTCTAAAAAGGTACACATCAGGCAGGTCACGGCCGTGGCTTAGAGACCATTGCGGTGGTCTTCTCCTGGCCCCTCCGAGTAACCAGTCCTGGGTGCGATTCCTGGGGGTGACAGTGCGGGTCAATTCCCAGGGCAGGGCCATTCAGTGCCCCCTAGTGGGCAGGCAGAGGTGGCCGCTCATCTGTCAGTGAGCGCGTGTGTTTATTTGTGGTTGTGGTGTGATGTGTGTGTTTTGAAGATGGGCCTGGGATAAATGTGTGTGTCTATGTGCATGTGTGTACATATGAGGGTAGGAGATAGAGTGTCTGTGTGTGTCTGTGTTTGTGTAATTATTACATTACTAATTATTACAGATTTCCTTAGGTGTGCCTCCCCAAAGCTTGTGCTCCTGCACAATGTGATAGAAACCTGTAACTTCATACCTTGTAGGGACATTTTTTCAGTCCCCAGACCTCAATTTTATAAAAAATGGAATTAAACAAAATTCCAAATGTCTCGTATTTTGCTTGGTTACTTGTGGTTACGGTTACAGGCTGGGTAGGACTTAAGGTTGTCATAGTGGGGCCTCATGCTTTTCCATTATGCTGGAAATGGCAGCTAGGCTGGAAGCCCATCCCCCTTCCACCCAGACAGCCCAGTACCCTCATGTGGCGACAGATTATCAGAAACCCAGGCAGTGGGATCAGCGGCTCCCGTTCCCGGCCGGGTGTCTGAGAGCTGTACCGTTTACCGTGGTCATTGCTAGGGGTTTGCTGCGTCCGTTAGTTGACTCGTTAGCCTGGTGCCGGTCCTGGACCATGTCAGTGCTGGAACCCTGAGACCCTCTACTGATGTGATACCTGCACACAGAGAGTGCTGGAACTTGGGTTCTAATTGGGTACTGTATTAAATAATGTTCTTGCTCTTTAAAAGTTGGTTACGGAGCCTCCCCTCTTGGGGCGGGAAATGAAAGGGGTCTGTGAGCGAAACAGCATTCGTAGAAATATGGGGATCAGTTTCTCAACAAATCAAATGAAGAGCTTGGTAGAGGCAGAGAGTGGAGAGGCAGGAGATGCAGTCGGGATGCTGAAATGGGTCCGAGACCCATCTACCTGAAGCGGGCTGTGACCCAACCCCACGGTTCCCCCTCACGGTTCTCTACCCAGCGGTGTAAATAGGAAGTATGTTGATGGTATACTGTGTACCTTATGTCAAGTGTGGCAAATTTATTATCCATATAATGTCGTTAAAGTCATCGTCTTGATATCAGCCATGTCAAGGATGGAGCCACATTAAAATGAATTAATAATACTGTAACTTGGCCATATATTCCATAATCCTTTGCATAAACCTGAGTATGACATTTAGATACAGTGGAGGGGCTGGGGCTGAAAGAAAATGTATTAAAAGGATTACAGGAGGGGGCAGTGGTTGGCACTGTCACCTCACACCTCTGAGGGTTCAGGCCTTCACTAGAGTTCCATGTGTGTGGAGTTTGCTTGTGTCATCATGGGGTTTCCTCTGGGTACCCTGGCAACCCCCCCAAGATTGCCTATATGTGTGAGTGACTGATGTGTGAATGACTGGTGTGTGAGTGACTGGTGCGTGAGTGACTGGTGTGTGAGTGAATGGTGTGTGAGTGACTGGTGCGTGAGTGACTGGTGTGTGAGTGAATGGTGCGTGAGTGACTGGTGCGTGAGTGACTGGGGTGTGAGTGAATGGTGCGTGAGTGACTGGTGCGTGAGTGACTGGTGCGTGAGTGACTGGGGTGTGAGTGACTGGTGTCTGAGTGACTGGGGTGTGAGTGACTGGTGTATGAGTGACTGGTGTGTGTGTGTGTGTGTGTGTGTGAGTGACTGGTGTGTGTGTGTATGTGAGTGGCTGGTGTGTGTGTGTATGTGTGAGTGACTGGTGTGTGTGTGTGTGTGAGTGACTGGTGTGTGTGTGTGTGTGTGTGTGTGAGTGACTGGTGTGTGTGTGTATGTGAGTGGCTGGTGTGTGTGTGTATGTGTGAGTGACTGGTGTGTGTGTGTGTGTGAGTGACTGGTGTGTGTGTGTGTGTGTGTGAGTGACTGGTGTGTGTGTGTATGTGAGTGGCTGGTGTGTGTGTATGTGTGAGTGACTGGTGTGTGTGTGTGTGTGTGTGTGTATGTGTGAGTGACTGGTGTGTGTGTGTGTGTGTGTGTGCGTGAGTGACTGGTGCGTGAGTGACTGGTGCGTGAGTGAATGGTGTGTGAGTGACTGGTGCGTGAGTGACTGGTGCGTGAGTGAATGGTGTGTGAGTGACTGGTGTGTGAGTGACTGGTGCGTGAGTGAATGGTGTGTGAGTGACTGGTGCGTGAGTGACTGGTGCGTGAGTGAATGGTGCGTGAATGAATGGTGCGTGAGTGACTGGTGCGTGAGTGACTGGTGCGTGAGTGACTGGGGTGTGAGTGACTGGTGTGTGAGTGAATGGTGTGTGAGTGACTGGTGTGTGAGTGAATGGTGTGTGAGTGACTGGGGTGTGAGTGACTGGTGTGTGAGTGAATGGTGTGTGAGTGACTGGTGTGTGAGTGAATGGTGTGTGAGTGACTGGGGTGTGAGTGACTGGTGTATGAGTGACTGGTGTCTGAGTGACTGGTGCGTGAGTGACTGGTGTCTGAGTGGCTGGTGTCTGAGTGACTGGTGCGTGAGTGACTGGTGTGTGTGTGTATGTGTGAGTGACTGGTGTGTGTGTGTGTGTGTGAGTGACTGGTGTGTGTGTGTATGTGAGTGGCTGGTGTGTGTGTATGTGTGAGTGACTGGTGTGTGTGTATGTGTGAGTGACTGGTGTGTGTGTGTGTGTGTGTGTATGTGTGAGTGACTGGTGTGTGTGTGTGTGTGACTGGTGTGTGTGTGTATGTGAGTGGCTGGTGTGTGTGTATGTGTGAGTGACTGGTGTGTGTGTGTGTGTGTGTGTATGTGTGAATGACTGGTGTGTGTGTGTATGTGTGAGTGACTGGTGTGTGTGTGTGTGTGTGTGTGGGTGGCTGGTGTGTGTGTGTATGTGTGAGTGACTGATGTGTGTGTGTCTGTGTGAGTGACTGGTGTGTGTGTGTATGTGTGACTGACTGGTGTGTGTGTGTGTGAGTGGCTGGTGTGTGTGTATGTGTGAGTGACTGGTGTGTGTGTGTGTGTGTGTATGTGTGAGTGACTGGTGTGTGTGTATGTGTGAGTGACTGGTGTGTGTGTGTGTGTGTGTGTATGTGTGAATGACTGGTGTGTGTGTGTATGTGTGAGTGACTGGTGTGTGTGTGTGTGTGTGTGTGTGGGTGGCTGGTGTGTGTGTGTATGTGTGAGTGACTGATGTGTGTGTGTCTGTGTGAGTGACTGGTGTGTGTGTGTATGTGTGACTGACTGGTGTGTGTGTGTGTGAGTGGCTGGTGTGTGTGTATGTGTGAGTGACTGGTGTGTGTGTGTGTGTGTGTATGTGTGAGTGACTGGTGTGTGTGTGTGTGTGTATGTGTGAGTGACTGGTGTGTGTGTGTATGTGTGAGTGACTGGTGTGTGTGTGTATGTGTGAGTGGCTGGTGTGTGTGTGTATGTGTGAGTGACTAGTGTGTGTGTGTATGTGTGAATGACTGGTGTGTGTGTGTATGTGAGTGGCTGGTGTGTGTGTGTGTGTATGTGTGAGTGACTGGTGTGTGTGTGTCTGTGTGAGTGACTGGTGTGTGTGTGTATGTGTGAGTGACTGGTGTGTGTGTGTGTGTGAGTGGCTGGTGTGTGTGTATGTGTGAGTGACTGGTGTGTGTGTGTGTGTGTATGTGTGAGTGACTGGTGTGTGTGTGTGTGTGTGTGTGTGTATGTGTGAGTGACTGGTGTGTGTGTGTATGTGTGAGTGACTGGTGTGTGTGTGTATGTGTGAGTGGCTGGTGTGTGTGTGTATGTGTGAGTGACTGGTGTGTGTGTGTATGTGTGAGTGGCTGGTGTGTGTGTGTATGTGTGAGTGACTGGTGTGTGTGTGTATGTGTGAGTGACTGGTGTGTGTGTGTATGTGTGAGTGACTGGTGTGTGTGTGTGTGTGAGTGGCTGGTGTGTGTGTATGTGTGAGTGACTGGTGTGTGTGTGTGTGTGTATGTGTGAGTGACTGGTGTGTGTGTGTGTGTGTGTGTGTGTATGTGTGAGTGACTGGTGTGTGTGTGTATGTGTGAGTGACTGGTGTGTGTGTGTATGTGTGAGTGGCTGGTGTGTGTGTGTATGTGTGAGTGACTGGTGTGTGTGTGTATGTGTGAGTGGCTGGTGTGTGTGTGTATGTGTGAGTGACTGGTGTGTGTGTGTATGTGTGAGTGGCTGGTGTGTGTGTGTATGTGTGAGTGGCTGGTGTGTGTGTGTATGTGTGAGTGACTGGTGTGTGTGTGTATGTGTGAGTGACTGGTGTGTGTGTGTATGTGTGAGTGGCTGGTGTGTGTGTGTATGTGTGAGTGACTGGTGTGTGTGTGTGTGTGAGTGGCTGGTGTGTGTGTATGTGTGAGTGACTGGTGTGTGTGTGTGTGTGTATGTGTGAGTGACTGGTGTGTGTGTGTGTGTGTGTGTGTGTGTATGTGTGAGTGACTGGTGTGTGTGTGTATGTGTGAGTGACTGGTGTGTGTGTGTCTGTGTGAGTGACTGGTGTGTGTGTGTATGTGTGAGTGACTGGTGTGTGTGTGTGTGTGAGTGGCTGGTGTGTGTGTATGTGTGAGTGACTGGTGTGTGTGTGTGTGTATGTGTGAGTGACTGGTGTGTGTGTGTGTGTGTGTGTGTGTATGTGTGAGTGACTGGTGTGTGTGTGTATGTGTGAGTGACTGGTGTGTGTGTGTATGTGTGAGTGACTGGTGTGTGTGTGTATGTGTGAGTGGCTGGTGTGTGTGTATGTGTGAGTGGCTGGTGTGTGTGTGTATGTGTGAGTGACTGGTGTGTGTGTGTATGTGTGAGTGACTGTGTGCCCTGCAATGGGTTGACACCCCATCCTGGGTTGTTCCCTGCTGTGTTCCCATAGGCTCCAGACCTTTTCAGCCCCCATAAGGGACACTAAATATTACAATAACCCATGACTGCAATAAAAAAAAAAATGCCAAAGTTCTTGTATTTGGTTTGGTTACTCATGGTTAAGGTTAGGGCTGTGTAGGGGTTAAGGTTGTCATTGTTGGGATTAGGGTTATGCCCATAGATATGAATGGAGAGTTCCCATAAAGATATAAATACAAACCTGTGTGTTTATATGTGTCTGTGTGTCAGCCTGTATCTTTGACGTTTCCATACCATCACCAAGTTCCTCTAATCTACCCCCCCCCCCCCACCAAGGTGTACTTGAGCACCCTGTCCACTGACACACTGCACAGAACAGCAGAACACACACCATAACCGTGCTGTCAGACATCTGTGGGGTTTGGAGGAATGGAGCTGCCTCCTGTAACTCAAACCTGCTCCCTGAACGCAGACCTGGATATCACATACAAAATATCGCGAACAGTCAAAGCAACAGGTGGATGGTCCCGAAAGGGAGTGTATTGAATTATTGGATTATTCTCTCAATAAAAGACAAGGGGTGGTGTCAAGGTCATTTGGCTGCTCTTAGCCGGGCACTAATTCTCCGTGTCTGATGCGAGATTCATTGTGCCTGTGCTCTCCTGTCTCCCGGCACTGGCTCGGCCAATGACGAGATATTTTATCTGTTTATTCAGATGTAATCCTGCCCGGGCTGGCAAGCGTGCATTGGGTTGTATTAGTGTCTTGTACTGGAAGCGTTTTCCATGGCTGTGGGGCGCTGGAGGGCCAGGTGCGCTGGGTAAAGCCTATTCCTGCTATACCTCTTGTACCCAAACTTATCTTCTCTGTAAGGCCATTCATCATGAGCTAACTACTTTGTGCTCTCACCCCCCCCCCCCCCCCCTGCCCCCCAAAACAGACCCCTCCCCCTGCAAGTGCCCGCTAACGGCTCTAGTCTTCCCGTACAAAGATATCCCCAGTGGACCACTCAGTCTCCTCAGGGCCTGACAGTTATTGACGCCTTTAATTACAGCCTGCTGCAGTGACGGAGGCCTACCTGCTGGTGGGCAGGCAGAGGAAGGTAGCTGGAAGGACAGTGGCAGGCCTCCCCGTTGTGTTGCCGTGTCCTGCGGGGGTTGAGAGAAGCTGTCAGTCCCCGGTCCCCCCGCCCCGCTGTTGGCTCACACCCTCCAGTCTTCTTTCTTTGCCATTTATCGTCCCTGTTTTCTCCTTGGCAGGTAAGCCTGTGATGATTATCACAGAGTTCATGGAAAATGGCTCTCTGGACACCTTCCTCAAGGTACGACACACCAACCGGCTCACAGTCCATGAGAGTGACCACCTTTCCAGTCCAGAGTCAATCTGCTAAAGGAAATATCACTTTAAAAAATAATTAGTCAAACAGTCAGAGCCGGTTAAAGCAATTATTTTGTCTGTTAATGTGATTCCAACACGTTAATCACTCACAACACAAAAGATCACAACACTACTTACCTTCAACCTGGGTAGCATGAGATGTAGAGGAACATGCTTGTATTTGGAGGACTCTAGTTACACTTTAATCAGACTGAACCCCCCCACGCTCCGGAGGTTAGAAGTGGGCCTGAGTTTCCATCATTTAGTGACGACCCTTTTTAATTACGGATGTGTAGAGATGGAAATGGAAAATAAAAACTGTCTGCGACATTCAGGTTGCTAGCGGAGACATAATGGACCAAGAGCCATAAATATTACCCAGCGCTCCCATAAAAAAGCTAATATAATAATGGTTTTGGTTTTTACGGCCGATAGCTCATCGTCATCCGTCTTTCAGAAAACATGCATTTAATTAGGCCTTTCATCAATTAAGCTTCACTCGCTCGATCGCTTGTTCAGATATACTGTATAGAGCAACTGTGTAAAACAGCCGTATCCCACGTTCAGCCTGTGTCGCGATAGCCGACACGCCGCCGCCATGTTTATCTCATGGGAGAGTCAGAGTCCTTTGGCTTGGGAGGGTTTGGCTGGTGCTTGTAGGCCCTATCGGAGATCAGAGTGGCGATCTTCGTGATGACAGCACTCAAAGGCAGAGCCGTAGGAAAAAAAACATTGAGTGAATAGAGGTTTTCATATGCTACCAGGAGCCTCTTAATGTACAGGCCTAGAAAGCCAGACCTTGCCCATCGGGGAATTGGTTTTCCTATACATACGCCCAAGAACAAATTCCTCACATTTCTATACCCAGATGTTCCAGTATTTTTCACCTTGATTTCCTAGTTTCAAGTTCTGTGTATTGTCAGCTACGATTTCTGAGTTTTCAAGGTCCCGGCATTGAGTTCTCATTCCACCAGGGTTGCATTCTGGGACATCGCAATCACATATGCATCAATGTGAAGAACAAGCGACAAGCACGTTTCCAAAACTCACCCACTCCACAAAATAGGCTTATGACAAAAATTTCTGTGGAAACTTAACAAAAGTTCCTAGTTGGAATGCAATGCCCTCCGCAATTATTGGCACCCCTTGTAAAGATTTGTAAAAACAGTTAGAAAAAATCCACCTTTTGGTGAAGCAGCTTCATCTCACACTGACAAAATGAGAAAAATACAACCTTTCATTGAAATAAATTTATTCAAAGAAAAACAAATCTTTCATCAAGAAATAATTACCTTTATCAAAAACACATGTGCCGCGATTATTGGTACCTCTGCTGTTAATACTTAATACAACCTCCCTTCGCCAGTATAACAGCACTGTCTTCTCCTATAACATTTTATAAGTTGGAGAATACCAAGCAGGGCATCTGAGTCCATTCCTCTTTACAGAATCTCTCCAGATCATCCAGGGTCCTAAGCCATCTCTGCTCTCTCCTCTTCAGCTCAGCCCACAGGTTTTCAGTGGGGTTCAGGTCAGGGGACTGAGATGGCCATGGCAGAAGCTTGATTCTGCGGTCAGCTAACCATTTTTGTGTTGATTTGGACATGTGCTTAGGATATCGGACTGAGTTTTGGAAATTTGCTGCTCAGTTCCTGGATTAAGGCGAGGGCTGAGAGGGTTTAGCTTGAGAATGGACGCTGCCATGACTTACGACGGGGACATGACTTCCTGTCTTCTGCACCCTTCCTGCCTCAGAAACACGACGGGCAGTTCACAATCATCCAGCTGCTGGGCATGCTGCGCGGCATCGCCGCTGGCATGAAGTACCTGTCCGAGATGAACTACGTGCACCGCGACCTGGCTGCCAGAAACATCCTGGTCAACGGCAACCTGGTGTGCAAGGTGTCCGATTTTGGCCTGTCCCGCGTGCTGGAGGACGACCCCGAGGCTGCTTACACCACAAGGGTAGGACGTCAGCTCTCTCTCCAATGATCATTTGGCATTAATTGGGCTAGCAAATCAGTAACGTAGTTAAGGTCATAAGCTTGTACCTTGAAGGTTACAGCAGCATTTGCAACCTTGAGCACGTCTCCTGATCCGCTAAAAACACCCAAGTGTATAAATGGAAAAAATACTCAAGTCACCCTGGATAAATATTCAAGCTTAGCATAGTGTAATCGGGGTACCCACCCAAAGGGACAGTCTGAAGGCTTAAATAAGAGTCCCAACACAGAAAAAGTCCAATACAGTCCTCGTGGAATGGTTTAACTGGCCAGCACTGCACTGCCAATTTGAAAGCATAAAAAAGATTAACACACCTACGCAGGCGGTTATTGGGTCTTTGTCGAAACAACAGAAATACAGTCCAACAGGGAAGCCTCTGAAAGGAGATACAGGCCAATCCAAGCCCAGCACTCAAAACACAATCATCAACAAGGCCTGTGAAAACAGAAGCTGTGCACTGTGAGCCTTCGAACATGCCAGTGAAGTTAGGCCATTTTCATCTGCTTAAGGGCCGTGCCTCTTTTCATAAGTAAGGCTAATTTAGAAACCCTTATAAGGTTTTGCCATACTTCCTACTTCCCATGAGTCGTGGCTGGCTGAGTTACAGCTGCTGTAATGGTGGTCCAGGCTCAAGTTCCTACCGAGTAAGAATGTGACAGCATCAGGGATTCGATTTTGCTTCTGTACTTTACCACGGTTGGACGTAAACAAGAACAAGAGACCTGTGCCTATGTGGAAGGAAAATTGGACATTGGTAGGCCCGGGAGGGGAGGCATATTGGGTCTGTTATGTCTTAGGCCTTAGGCAAGAAGAGATTGTTTTGAATACTGTGTGTCCTCGCTTCATGATAGCTGCATGTGGTTAGTTCCGCAGACCCTGAAGAAAGATCGGACCTTGGACAGACAGACAGCGGAGTAAGGGGTGGGGGGAGAAATTATCCGCAGGAAGGGAATCGAAGTTGCCCTAACTGGTTCACAAAGAGTTATAAAATAGTTGCAGTAGACAATACACGATATGTTATGCTGTAGTGCAAATATATTTAGTAACTTTTACGTTCATCATACTAATCATATGTTAACCATGTATTTGCAGTGATTCAATGACAATATGTCAATGCGTTAATCATTAATCAAAGGACAACCAAATATTTACAGTGATTCAATGTAATATAATCGATATCTATATACATATCTCAAGAGTCTAGAAGCGGAGACAGATTCCAGTAAATTGAGCAAAATGGGTGAACCAATAGAGCAGGAGAATCGTGTTTGTTATACCTTTGAACTTGGTCTGTTGGTGTTTTGTGACCAATCAGGACTTAGAAGTCCTTATTGGGAATTGGGTGTTATGGTTTATTGACTGGTTGCTCTGTGTGCTGGGTGTGACTTGGTACCGAGTGCCAGAGTGTGACAGGAGCGCTTTGCTGGAATTGCTGAAATAAAAGAGATTACTTTACTCACCAACTGAGAGGACCAGAGTTTTATTCTAAGTGGCTCAGCCACAGTTATCAAACAGGTTGATTTATAATTTAACTACCACACCTACACAGGTGAACTCTGAGAAAGACTCTGTGGTTCAGATGAAAAGTGACCTTCAGAAACAGTCTACACCTGTTGTCGGGGTCTGTACCCCGCCCCCTGTGACCCTTTCACATTTTCGGCCAGCAGGCATTGCTGGCCATTTTGCCTGCTTTTCCCCTTTTGTATTTAGCCTTTTCTTGACTGGGTCGCTACATAGCTTAGTGGCTGGAGTGTGTGGCATGTACTCAGTAGCCCATAGCTCTTGGGTTTGAAGCTAGCCTCAGACCAGCCTTGTCAGTTATTTGGTGTTTTCTCTTTTCTCCAGTGTTTTGGTTAATTCCCTATTTGAGTTTCTTTGTCTTTGCCCTCCTCGCGTTCTATTCGGCTTTTTTTTTGTCCTTTTGTTTCATTTTCCTAGTGTAGAGTTCTCCCTAGTTGCAGGTTCATAGCCCCTTAGATCTGTTTAATTGTTAGTTAATTCCTCCTGTGTCCTGTTTCCAGTGTCTGTTCTGATTGGTTGATTGTTTTGAGTATTCATACCCGCCTTTTGTTAGTCACTGTTATCTGTATTTTAGTGCCTGCCTGTGTTATGTTCCCTCAGTTGGTCATTGTATCGCATGCTGTTTATCCTGTGCTTTGTTTCTGTGTGTATTGGATTTCTTTGTTTAGTGTAGTTATTTTTTCCCTTAGCTTTGTTCCCTGTGTTGCCCAGCTCTGTTCTCCTGTGTTTTGTTGTTATTGCCTTTTGACCCCTCGTGGTTCCTTTATTTTCTGGTTTGTGTTTTGTTATTAATAAACCCCTGTCGTCTTGGAGCTGCACTGTGGATCGTCATACTTTCCTCGTCGGCGTCATGCCCCGTGTCCATGACACCTGTAGGGACAAGCAGAAACCACTGGGGCTGGATCAGGCCTGTGTATTTGCAGAGTTATATTCCATAGTTTGTCAAGAAATCCTGCAAAGTTCTGCTAGCCCTGCGATTGCATGAAGCATGATGTATGAGCGTTTTACTGAATGATGCTGGGTGTGCAGAAATGTGTGCTGTGACTAAACCGGGGCGTTTTTGTTTCCCAGGGAGGGAAGATCCCCATCCGGTGGACAGCACCCGAGGCCATCGCCTACCGGAAGTTTACGTCGGCCAGCGACGTGTGGAGCTACGGCATCGTCATGTGGGAGGTGGTCTCCTATGGCGAGCGGCCCTACTGGGAGATGTCCAATCAGGACGTGAGTTTGGGGGCTTACTCTTATAAACCAGCTGCTATATGAGGAGATGTCCAATCAGGACGTGAGTTTGAGGGCTTACTCCTATAAACCAGCCGCTATATGATGAGATGTCCAATCAGGACGTGAGTTTGAGGGCTTACTCCTATAAACCAGCTGCTATATGAGGAGATGTCCAATCAGGACGTGAGTTTGAGGGCTTACTCCTATAAACCAGCTGCTATATGAGGAGATGTCCAATCAGGACGTGAGTTTGAGGGCTTGCTCCTATAAACCAGCTGCTATATGAGGAGATGTCCAATCAGGACGTGAGTTTGAGGGCTTGCTCCTATAAACCAGCTGCTATATGAGGAGATGTCCAATCAGGACGTGAGTTTGAGGGCTTGCTCCTATAAACCAGCTGCTATATGAGGAGATGTCCAATCAGGACGTGAGTTTCACGGCTTGCTCCTATAAACCAGCTGCTATATGAGGAGATGTCCAATCAGGACGTGAGTTTCACGGCTTGCTCCTATAAACCAGCTGCTATATGAGGAGATGTCCAATCAGGACGTGAGTTTCACGGCTTGCTCCTATAAACCAGCTGCTATATGAGGAGATGTCCAATCAGGATGTGAGTTTGAGGGCTTGCTCCTATAAACCAGCTGCTATATGAGGAGATGTCCAATCAGGACGTGAGTTTGAAGGCTTACTCCTATAAACCAGCTGCTATATGAGAACGCGTCCAATCAAGGCGTGAGACGCACCACCTTCAACTTGACAGGCTGTAGCAGTGGTCCAGTGAATCTTCTCCCAGCTGTTTTACAGCCATTAGGGGTTTGGATTTTGTCTGCTGAGCCCGGTGTAGAGAGAGAGGAAGCAAACACATGAGTCAAACAGGAAACATCAGACAGGAAGAAGGGAGGAGCCATTAGAAACTCATGTACTCAGAGACCTCTAGTCATTCATCTCGCCTTCACATCCCTGTCCTTTGGTTGCACATTTCATCCTCCTGTAGTCCTGACCACTGAGGTCGTACTCCAACCAAGGCAGATAGAATAGAACAGAATAGATAAGGTAGTTATGCATTACAACACACCCAGGTAAAGGGCCTTGGCTAAAGGTGCTATGTAAAAATAAACTGCATTTAATTCAATTGAATACATTTATTATCATCATACAGTGCACAGCAGAATTTGACAATGCAGAAGAAAAAAGAAAATAATAAAAATCTTTATATAATAAAAAAGTCTTTACAAAAATATATAAATATACTGTATATGCATTAAGAAATTTAAGGATAAAAAAGAAACGAGAAGAATGAAGTGCAAAGAGGTCTGACCATGAGTGAGCACTGCAGTAAGTGGGCAGTAACACTGCAGTAAGTGGGCAGTAACATTGCAGTAAGTGAGCAGTAATGACAGCTGAGAGAATGTGACAGTTGTGCAAAAGACAGCAGCACAAAAAAGATGCGGCCTTATGATGTATGACAGTAGGGTAAATAGGACTGATTAGTGCTGGGGGACACGCGGGGTGAGGGCCGGGGAACGGGAAGGGTGTTCTGGACGTCAGTAGCGGTAAAGCGAGAAGGGGCCTGCTGAGAGTAAGCAGGCTCCGGCACGGCCTGCTGCCACAAAGCCGGACTCGAGCTGTCAGCGCTTCGCTCTTTTCCATACAGCAGTAACAGCGCTTATTTTTTTTGGAAACCACCTAGGGATGTTCACAGAGGAACTTTTTCTTGCATGTGGCTATGCAAAGCGAGCCAGCTGAAAGGAACTGGCAAAACATGCCCCCCCGCCCTCCCCCACTGGGCCGCTCAGCAGATGTGTAACCCAAAGGCTCCGGCCGGCTCTCTGCCTTATGCATTTCTCTCCAGTTATAAATTTTAATGAAATCGTTCGGTTTAATGCCTTTTGTAAAAACGTACAGAGGCCGACGCTTGGGGAGCTGAATTTATGAGTCGCTAATTCATTTCTCAGAGTGCCGCTGCAGATATCTTACGGCCGGGCGGCATAGAGATCCAGCAGGGTGCTCTGACGGCACAGAGATCCAGCAGGGCGCTCGGGCGGCACAGAGATCCAGCAGGGCGCTCGGGTGGCACAGAGATCCAGCAGTGCGCTCTGACGGCACAGAGATCCAGCAGGGCGCTCTGACGGCACAGAGATCCAGCAGGGCGCTCTGACGGCACAGAGATCCAGCAGGGCGCTCGGGTGGCACAGAGATCCAGCAGGGCGCTCTGACGGCACAGAGATCCAGCAGGGCGCTCTGACGACACAGAGATCCAGCAGGGCGCTCTGACGACACAGAGATCCAGCAGGGCGCTCTGACGGCACAGAGATCCACCAGGGCGCTCTGACGGCACAAAGATCCAGTAGGGCGCTCTGACGGCACAGAGATCCAGTAGGGCGCTCTGACGGCACAGAGATCCAGCAGGGCGCTCTGACGGCCGGTGTCTGCCACTTCCTGCAGGTGATAAAGGCCATTGATGAAGGGTACCGCCTGCCCGCCCCCATGGACTGCCCACTAGTGCTGCACCAGCTAATGCTGCACTGCTGGGAGAAAGGGCGCAGCGAACGGCCCAAGTTCTGCCAGATCGTCAGCACCCTGGAGCAGCTGATCCGCAGCCCAGGCAGCCTGAAGCAGCTGGCAAACAGCACCATCTGGTAACGCTGAGACGGTGGACCGAGCGGAACCACAGAGTCGCATGTAGCTTAAAATTGCAAATGGGTTCTGTGACCAACTGGTTGGATGGAGGGATGAATAAGCAGAACACCAGACAGGCAGACAGATAGATGGATAGATATGGAGACAGACAGACATAGATAGACAGACAGACACAGATAGTTAGTTAGTTTGTTAATTCGTACATTAATCCCATGAGGGAAATAAGATTTAAAGGCGCATACGGGTCACAAATCCATTTGCCTGTAGCTCAGACCCATTATTCTGCCCTGAGCACCAGGTTTATAGTTTCGGTCACCTTTCCCTGCAGGCAGGACCCCAGCCTGACCGATCTCGGCACCAGCACTGTGGACGAGTGGCTGGACTCTATCAAGATGGGCCAGTACAAGGAGCACTTCTCCAGCTCGGGCTACGTCACGCTCGACTCGGTGCTCAGCATGGACACCAGGTAGGAAGCCATGAGTCAAACCGGCAGATCCACCCACCCGGCACTACCAAATTGGACCCGGAGGTGTGAAAGCAGCGTGGGTGCATTAGCAATGTGCTAACAAGTCAGGAAAGGTTGCTTCTGCGATCAATATAGTATCAAGCGATGACTGGATGCATCAGCCTAAATGTTGAAGCGATTATATCTACATCCAAATGTCAAGTGCTGTTTGACAGCTGTTAGGGCATTGTTCACTTTCTCTGACAATGTTTTACTGGCTTCCCTTCTGGGGCAGTGAGCTGGGGAACATGGGAGTGACGCTGGCGGGACACCAGAAGAAGATCCTCACCAGCATCCAGAGCCTGCAGAGCGAGCAGGAGCCCCAGGTGCACGTATAACCTCCAGCCAGTCCGCGTCCTCCTGCTCCGCCTCTCCTGGGTGGACTGTGGCCTCAAAACTGTGCAAACAGCCACCCAGACCCCCCACCAGCACTGGAGCAGGATGAGGGCGAGATGGGTCCACCTTGGAGGGACAGTTGGGGCGGTGGAAATGGCCAACATGGAGGCACGTGTACAGAAGAAGAAGACATACTGTATCGTAGCTTCATTCCATGGTTTTTTGTTCAGCCATTGTTTTTCTTCGTGGTCTACACCTTGGTGTCAGCTGTGGCACCACAAAGCCAATGTGAGGCCACTGCCTCATGTGGCAGCCAGTGGGCTTTCATGGACGAGCACCCGGACACTGTCCTTCACATCTGGTCATAGGCGTGTTCTCCGTTTGCCAGAACGGGAGGTGTCAGCGTGGTCAAGGTGGCCATGACAAAGAGTGGCACAGTCAATGTTCCCGGGCTCCGAAACAAATGAGAGGGATCCGGTGGACCAAATTTAGGCCACGTAGATGAGGATTCACTCCTCTGTGGTCTCACTGAACTTCTCCAGGAGCCACATTGGCAGGGCGTGACCCGTCTACTGGGAAGACAGCGGTTCCGTGCCGAGAACACGTCGGGAAAATGAAGTTGTCGCCAACAAAGTCAGCAGGACATGCTCCGAGCCATGTTCAGGTGGTGACCTTCTCCAACAGGGATTCCTCACATCAGACCCTTCAGCCAGCTAAACTACTCGGCGTGTAAAAGAAAGGAATGTAACGAACGACCTCCTTGCTGCAGTATCGAAGGAATGCCTGGGCGTCACAAAGGAAAATCCGCCGCACTAAAAATGTATTTCTCATTGTATGTCAAAATATGCTCCTCCTATCGGAAAAATGTAAGCTGCCACTGCGAGTTGAAACGTGTGCATATGGTGCGCAGTGTGGTCAGTAAGCTTAGTGAGTTCTCCCATGTATTTAGTCATTTCTTAACTAAACGGATGTGTATGAAAGTCGTGGATCCTTCTCCTGATAACCGCCGTATGTTTTGACATATGTCGACAATACATTGGTGATGCTCGCTAACACCTTTGGATGTGTGTTCATTGTTGGGGGCGGGGGGGGGGGGGGGGGGGGGCTTTGTGTTCATTATGGCAGCACATGAGCTACGCTTCCTGTGGCCACACTCATGCTTTTACACACTCTCTCAGACAAGCTGCAAGGTGGGGGTGGGGCAGTTTAATATATTCAGGGCTGAAGTTTCAGGAAAGCAGCGCGAGGAGGGATGAAGTGGAGATATTCAAGGCACATACAGATGTCAGGAACGGGGCCAGCCTGGTTCCTGAGTGTGGGATGCGTCTGTCGTGAGAGATATGTCAAGTTAAATAAAAAAAAAGAAAATTTAAACACCAGAAAGACTGGCACTGAATCGCGAGGGAGAGACACCAGGCACATGGGAGTTACATTCTCGGCAGACCTCTCCTTCACTGCGGGTAGAAATTGGACCCGCTGTGCTCCAGGTTCAGGAAATTCACGCAGGACCCCTTTCCCACGCTCCTGCCTGCTTCCAGGAAAACCTAAACCCAGAAGAGATCCTCATCCTGTTTCTCCATCTGCTTTCGTGTCCGGCGGTCACACCTGTGATCGTCTTGATCGAGACGAGTCCACTACACTCTGGCAAATCCGACACCGGTGAAGGAATGTGAGCAGTGCATCATGGGTAAAATTCATTGTTTTGGCTTCTGGGAGATTACTGATGTTGTGGGACCCATTTAACGTGTTGGGAGTTAACCTCCATCATCCATCCACTCAGAAACACCACATTTACATGCGTACTCCTCTCAGACACTCACAGAGGCACTCGCAGACACACACACTGTATTTATGGGGGCTCCCCAAATGTGTCCACAACAAAACAAATAGGAAAAGTCTACCAGGCCCCCACTGTGTGCTTTTGTCATCATCTACCCTTTCCTGCACTAAGCATGATTTCTCTGTATGCTTTTCTTCTCGAGCATCAGAGATCTGGATACACAGAGCACAACACCAGGATTCTTTGTGTTTTGTATTGATTTTATCTGCCTGTTTTTCTTTTCTTATTACCTTAACATTCTTCCTCAACAAAATATGAGTCCTGTCCTCCAGGAAAGCAGGAGAGGTGTTGAGTTTTCAAAGAGAAACAGTGTGAACATTGTGGAGCGCTGATCCGAACCCTTACGTGACGGGTGTATGTGGCCTTCACCACAGCTGATGTGGACGCCCCCATCGCCAGTATGTCTATGGGAAGAACCAGCAGTATGATCCCATCCAGCCAACACACGTGACTTTGTGGCACTTCACCTACAGGGGGCGTCGCTGTCCCGCAGCCACGCTTCAGCTTGCCATTAACTCCAGCCTGCTGTTCTGCGGCTGTCCCGGCGTGCATAAAGGGAACAGGAAATCCTGCCCCAGACCGACGGCGTTCTCCCTGCCATGCAGCACGCCGTCCAAAAAAAGGAGAAGACCTAATTAACAGGCCCCGCTGACAGCGATAAAATGAGCAGTTTGCTCAGCCGACTTCCCGAGCGGTAATGACTGTGATCAGCGGAATAATTTATTCGAGGAAACCCACCATCCTTGCAAAGTTTAGACCTGCAGGTCTTCATATCAGCTCCAGCGAGCTCCGCTCTCCCATTTACAACAAAAAAAAAAATCTGGTAGACAGTGACAGCAAGCGCCAACAATGTGATTCCTCCCAGCCCGGACACCGGCATCACAAACAGGCTATTTTTGTGTCGGCTTGTAAATTGTGACTAAACGGCGAGTGCCTAGCTTTCCGTCTCCGTGTTACAGAGAGAGAGCACGAGTACATCAAGTGAAAATCCAGTAGTGAAATATTCATGTTTAACTGGCATGAATTTTAAATGTGGGCACTCTGAAATATCTTCTAGTCTCTCAAAAGGACTTTGAGCATTCTCCTTTGGAAGGCCCACGTCCAATCAGTCCAAGAAAAGCCTGATCTTAACAAGCTGATTTTTCAGTTTTTGTTGTTACGACCAACTTTCAGTTTTTCCACGCTGCTCTGATGTGACACGGCAACCTCGTCTACTGGAAACTCTGGGCACAGCCAGCAGCCCTCGGTATTCAGTCTCAAATTGGTTTCTGTGTGGCTAACTGGTCGGTGCTAGCCAGAGCCGCTAACGCAAAAGACCAGTTCAGCCTTCCAAAAAACCTGTTTGGGGCAGATGAGAATCCCACTGGAATTTCCTACTCAAGCCAGACGCTTAGCGGGATCGATCTGTCATCCGGGCAGTTGGAAAATCTCTGTTCCTGCAGAAGACCCGACCTCCCATGTGGAATCACAACATCCTCCTTAAATACTGAGACGTTTCACGTTAAGAAACTCAATATCTAGATCGCAGAGACCTGCACGTATGTGCAAACCTGAAACCAAACCAGTGGCTCAAAATATAAAACCAAAATGATAAACACAGGCAAGTATTACACTGGATTTGCATTAAAATTACCCATAATCCAGTTTGGTTCAAAAGTTCATAATCGCAATGGTTCACAGGCTCGTTAGTGTTTTGTTTGACTAAGAGTAACTGCTGGAACTAATCAGAAAAAGGCAGGATTAAATAAACAGGCATTATCCGCCTGCAGAAGCCATCACCTCCATCACTGTATGAGGAGCCCGCCTGTGCTTCTTAAGACAAATCGTCTTAAATCCAGACTCTTTGCTGCTGCTGAAACTAAGATGAGAAAGAACAAAATATTAAATTAAAAAGTAATATTTGACAGCAAATTGGTCAGGCAGAGATAGAATGGTATTACAGCATTTGGTTTTCTATTCATTTTATTCTCATCTTTGATGGGTTGGCTACTCTCTCCAGTAGCTAAGAACGAGCAGCCTGAACCGTACTTAGCTCATACTGCCCTTCTAAATGCTTCCTGTCTATTCTGTCTTAACGTTCAGTTATCCCGTGGTCACTTTTTTTTTTTTACTTATCTGAGGCATAAATGAGCTTGTTGATGGTGTAATCCTAACCTAAACATCAGCACAATAAAAATGCTAATATTTTTAATCATCACGTGGTGTTTTTCCATTCTCAATTTGTGCAAGAGCATCAGTGGGCCACTTAAACAGCTTCAGTATCCATGCAGGCACATATTAAGCCTCCTGATTGGTCCTTTACAGAGTCCTGACACAGCGATCACTAGATTCGGGTTAAACATAAACCGTACGGGTGTGGGAGGGGTGTGCGAGTGCTGGGGAGGGTGGGAATTCTGCCTTAATGAGTTTATAACTAAATATGCATTAGGGGGACTCAAGTTCTTTCCCTAGCTGAAAATTGTGTCAAAATGTCATTTCTCGGTTTTAGTCAGGCAAAGACATGGACTACTTGTGCGGTCATGTGACCTCTTCTCTTCCAATGACAATAACTCATGTGGCTCTGACCTCATCTGTCCAATAGAAACATGGGCAGAGAATATACAAATGCACACCTAACAGCACGGTGTTATACCAAAAAAATTTTTGGGGGGGGGGTTGGAGGGTGACAGCTCTCACAGAATCACTCGACGTTTCTATTTGCAACAACCTCATGTGAGATACTGGTCCTTGCATGGCATCATGGGAAATGATCCCAGAATACCACTGGGCAGGTTCCCATATTGCATCTGGAGCCACAGTAAAAGTGGGGGCCTGCATGGTCACGCTCCCATCACTGATCCCATTTACAGTCAATCACAGCCCCATCAGTGCCCCCCCCCACGGGATCTGTGTGTCCCCATAGGCCTAGTATAATGACTCCTTAACCCCTGTGATAGGTTAGGTCCCCCATGGGATGGAGCAAGGTCATTGACCCACCCAAATCCCAAATATTACCCATCAACCCACTGCTTAAACACCCCCACTGGAGACTCTATGAGATGTCCATTATATGTAATCTTCCCTTGCAACCCCCCTGCCCCCCCCCCCCAGGTACTGATTGTTAAATCAGCTGTCGCCATCTTCATTCACAGACTCGTCCCCTTTGTTCTTTTCGCGGAGTAAGATGCACAGTGCAGCTCCACATGAGGCCGTTTGTTCTCAAATATATGCAAAGATATTCCGAGGCTGAGGGAACATCCTCGCCGTTCTGGCATAGGCGTTATCCGAGGCACCGGCGCTTGTGAAGTGGCGGCCATCACGTTGGCCGCAGCTGCTGTGCATGTAACCATCACCTCTGCTTCCCGCTGGACCAGAGAGACCGCAGCCTTCTCCCTCATTTTGATCTGCTCGTTTTTTTATTTGTGCCATTTTTCACATGGAGGGAAAAAAAACAAGTACAATGGATAAACAAGCAATTAAATTCTGGCCCGGCTGGCTCCCCAGCACACAGGAACTTGTATGCGGCAGAGACTTTCGAGAGCTTAACTCGAGCTGCAATGCTTTTGGGCTTTGGCAGTAAAAAGGAGAGAGAGATAAGAGAGCGACTACACGCGTGATGAAGACGACACCCAGACTGACGCACGTTCGATGGGAGCTGAGGGAATGTAAGCGGCGTGTTCCGAGGCGGCTCCTTCCAGATCATTAGTAGTCTGACGATACCACTCAAGTGTTTTGCATCCTGCCAATGCACCTTGCAGGTGGCGTGTGTCCTCTTCGTAAATATGCGTCATAAACGCTGCCGGCTAGCCACCCTCCCCACTCGCTGAAAACCATGCAGTTCACACCTTAAAAATAAACAGGCCATTCACACCCATTTCTTCTGTTCCGGGTGTTTCGTAGAAATTTATATCACTCACACCTCAGACCTTCAGTAGAGATTTTCCTTTTAATCTCCCAGCCATTAGATCTTCTGGTTAAATCTCAGAAGGGAAGATGTTGATGCGCATTCTGCAATATGCACGGTTCAAACTCCTTACCTCTTACTCTGTCCTGGTGACGGGTTCTGCAGACACGTCACCGGCACGGTGGGAAATAATGGGAAAAGGGCCAAGGGACCAGAATACCCAGCTGTCCCTGTTGGTGCATGCAGAATGACCTCGTCTAGCTGGAAATGAATGACCTTACGTTTACATCACAGTGACTATGCAGGACTTCAAGACAGGGAACAGGGCATTTGTTAAGGAAGTCTACTTTTCCAGGGGCAGCATAATAGGGCGGTAACATGGTCAGCACCACTAGTTTCTGGGATCTGAACCTGTCACCTTTGAATCTCTGCTTTAGCCTCTCTTCTTGATTTTCTTGATGCTGGGGGTGGATTTGTCATCCTGCAGTCTGACCAAGAGTCACTTCTAAATAACAACCCAATAATGGAATGTGCCAGAGAGGTTCCAGAGACCAGCTGAAGCTGGTCCGGGATCAGCAAGGGGAAGCAGGACCTTTAGGAGCCCACAGAGATGCCTGCCTCGTCCCATCCATCACACACCCCTGCTGCTCCCAGGAAAAGAAGGAAATAAGAAACTGCAAATTTTGGGATTGGCCCCTGTGCCAAAAGGAAGGTGCCCCCCCAATGCTTTAATCTGGCTAAGAGGGAAGAGTTTGTACATGATGGCATGATGGGCTGCAGAAACATGTACAGTACTAAGCAAAAGTCTTAGGCACTCAAATAAAATGTTTAAGGCTATTTATCTGGGTAAATTTATCATGTAAACCAAATTTAACAGTAGAACATATGCAAATTAAGAGAATTGGTTCTGATCTCTGATAGCTTGTTGGACAGCTAGAAGAACACAGCTTCAGGTCCTAAACCTCTCCTCATGGGCACCTCAGCAATTCCAAATATTTGTTAAATATGTTGACTGGATGAGGCATTGAATAGCCATATGAGGTGGGGTTGTGGTCGAGTGAAAAAAATACTGACTTGACTTTGAAATGGTTGAGCTGACATGCTTTGACAGACATAATGCCATAGATTTACACCAACATAAAGATCATTGAAACATCACTTTCTTTGCACAGTACTGTATATACACTGGCGTTACATGGGGGAAGCTGGAGGAAAGAACAGGAAGGGAAATTAGAGAAAGGAGACGACCAGCGGGGGACAGCAGGCCGGGGCTACGGTTTGGGGTCAAAGCAGAGAAGCAGACGGCTGCAGTTCAGGACACTGTGGCCTTTTTTGGAGTGAAAAGGACAGTCAACTGGCAAGTGAGACAGTGGTGTGATGAGGGGGAGTGGGTCCATTTGATGACATGCCCTGAGTTCCACTCGCCTCTTGATACACACACACACACACACACACACACACACACACTGCCTGGTTGTCATGGTTGCCTCAAATTGGTGCCAAATCTCACAGCAATGCTAATGGTAGATGTTGTAAAAAGTGTTTACTGATAAATTATTGGAGCCTTAACTTCTGTATTGAGGTTGGATTGACTCCATCCCCAGCGCCCTGGGTAGGACAACTAAACAGAGTCCTTGTGGAGCAGAAACAGTAAATGCTTTTGACTCTTTCTCCAGAAAAGAAATAAAATGCCAAGCTGCTGTCCGTTTGGTAGCCTCCTGCTCCAGATTTAGCACCGTGCAGACAAACAAGCAATTTAAATGCACGGCCCAAGACGCTACCTGGGTCTGACCCAGTTTCAGTGCTCCCCGACACCCAATCCGTTCAGAGATTGGAGGCAGCCAAGCGAGGCCCTGGGCCAGCGGAGCAGAACCGCGATTACAGATCCTGTGTGCTCCCCCCTCCGCCCTGCTACTCGACTCCAGCCCCCCATCTGTCCAGCCCAATGGCCTATCTTTGTCACATTCCATATGGCCCACCTCCCAGGGCTGACCTCTAACCCCTGTTTAGGCTCTTCTCAAAAGCACTCGAGCAGGATCGGGGGGGAGGGCTGTGCTTTGTTTTAGAGACAGAGCCACAGGAAGTCAGCAGCAGAAGTTCGACTTCACCGCCATGTGTCAAGGTTTGGTGTCCTAGCTGCTGGACAGTCTACCGGAACTCCTGCTTGATGCACCCTGAGGACTGTATGAAGCCAGGTGGAAATATCAGGTTGCTCTGCAGCTAGTATCTGCAGGATCTACGGATGGGCTTCTAGCTGCAGTATGTGCCAACTCCACCGTTTGAGGTGGGCTTGTTGTTAGCATTGTCGCTAATCATTGTAATTTATCTCCTCAGTTAAGGATGAGGAACCTTCTGAAAAAAAGCCTGGCAGCAGAAAGGAAGGTGTCACAGCTCTTCTTTACAATCGTATCTGTGTGCCGACATGCACGGCCGACCCTCTTGATTCCTTCATTATCATCCAATTATCCCAGCAGCTGGGGCCCAACACCTTTCAATTAGGGCCAATTAAAAGAGACCCAGGCCTGGGGAAACAGAGGGGCCTGGGGGAGTCAGGGGAGGGCTTCAGCCCGGGGGAGTCAGGGGAGGGCTTCAGCCAGGGGAGTCTGGGGAAGGCTTCAGCCAGGGGAGGGATTCAGCCAGGGGAGTCAGGGGAGGGCTTCAGCCAGGGGAGTCAGGGGAAGGCTTCAGCCAGGGGAGGGATTCAGCCAGGGGAGTCTGAGGAAGGCTTCAGCCAGGGGAGGGCTTCTGCCAGGGGAGTCAGGGGAAGGCTTCAGCCAGGGGAGTCTGGGGAAGGCTTCAGCCAGGGGAGGGCTTCTGCCAGGGGAGTCAGGGGAAGGGCTTCAGCCCTTTCAAAGTTTAACAAGTGAATCATACGAGAAGCCCCAGTATTACCGATACAGATAACTGGTTAGCCTCTGAGACCTATGTGTAGTAAGCACATCATTTAATGCTGGCAGTGAGATTTCAGCGGAATAGGGCTGACCTGGGAGATTGTAGCGAGGATCTAAGTGCTGAACGAGCCAATGGAATCCCTCATCATCCAATGCGACCAGTTATTTTAGCAGCTGGGTCTTTAGCTCCGGTGCTGCGAACTTTGAATATTTATAAAGTTTAAATATCATTTGGCAATATTGGCCAAGACTGACATATCAGACCAATACCAATATCTTGTTTTTAATAAGCATTGGCCGATACAGACACGTTAACCATTATATCGTGCATATCCATGGGCTCTAGCTGGAAAGGACGTCATGAATCCCTCAAATGGATTCAAGTCCAATAAATACAGGCGGGACTGATCCAAGTGTCTTAGCCGAAATCAGTTTTGGGGGTCAAGGATCAAGTTATTATTGTCACGTGAGTCCCAAGGAACACAGTGACATTCTAATGCTACAGTAGCAGAGGAGGGCCTAAGGGGACAGGAGAGACAGGACAGTGCAGGAAAAGAGAGTGCAATAGAGGAGTGAGTGCCAAAAAAGGCAGGAATATGTGTAATATGGCAAATGGACCACACTACTGAAGAAGAATGATAGAAGGACCACTTCCCTGTTAACAGTGGTGCAAGAACATCAAGCCTGGATGAAAAGTAGCAGGAGGCCAGAAGAAAAACCAAGGAGATATTTTATCACACCAAGAGTAGTGAGGTTTTGGTACGTGAAGCAGGTGAAAAGCACAGGATGGAGTCTGACTCACTGTCGGATGTTAAGTATCCAAACGCTGCTTTGAATGGGCTCCT
Organism: Paramormyrops kingsleyae; assembly: GCF_048594095.1. Lineage (NCBI taxonomy): Eukaryota > Metazoa > Chordata > Actinopteri > Osteoglossiformes > Mormyridae > Paramormyrops > Paramormyrops kingsleyae. The sequence continues at coordinate 47,764,500 of NC_132800.1, read as the reverse complement.
CCAGCTTCTGGCATCGGTGGGAGACCAGACGCGGCACGGGACCAGAAATGATGCCTTGCGGGATGCGGGGAAGCCCTGCAGAGCTGGGCGCCCATTCCGTGTGTTCAGCTCTGCTGTGCAAGACTCCCGGTGAAGAGAAGGTCACGGAAAGCAAGCCTCCATGTGGAGAGCGTGAGGAACCCCCAGTGATACCTTCACACCACCCGCGGTCCTGCCCCAGGCTGGTTATCACACAGAAACAGACATGCAGACACAGACAGACACACACACAGATACACATACAGACTCAAACACAGACACACAGACATAAACATACACACAGATATACAGATACACACATGACAGACACACATATACAGACAGACACACAGACACAAACACACACATACAGACACAAACACAGACAGACGCAAACACAGACACAAATACAGACAGACACAAACACAGACAGACACAAACACACACACAGACAGACACAGATACAGACAGACACACACACAGATACAGACACACAGGCACACACATGTCATTTTATTTTGATTGTTATTTGTATAGTTTTATTCTGGTTTTAGTGTTATTTTATTCTTATTTATTGGTATCTGTTTTGTTTTCCTCTATATTGGATACTTTCTTCAGCAGAATACAGAAAGCAGATGAAAGCATTTAACTACAGTGTATGTTTGTGTATGTGTCAAATAAAACTTTGAAACTCAGAGAATTTGTACTGATAACCGTAAACAAAAAACAGATCAGTGATAAGTGGTAATTCATGCAAGACGCTGGTGTGGCTTTTGACAGGAAGCATGCAGTTACATTTGGACATTATCCCACCGCACTGTAACCCATAATAACATAGTACACGGCTGCCGGCAGCTATTGGCTAATCTACACCCGTAGTGTGGCTGGCGTCACGTTGCATGGCGTTGCATCACTACTGAGACGCTCGCCAGTAAATATCCTCGCCGTGTTAGCGCTCTTCCGCTTCAAAACGAGCGAAACAAAAGGGAAACACAAACGCTTTGCATTCCGAGACCTCGGGCAGGCAGGTAGGCAAATGACAATGTCTAATGAGCCCTTAATTAAAGTAATTAAAATGCCCCTCCCCCTCTCCCAACCACCATCCAAAGCCAACCAATCCTTTCACACATGGTTATCAGATAAAACCAGCCGTAGTGACTGACCGCCCCCCCCCCCCCCCCAAAACACCTGGGCTGCTCTTTGATTGACATGTCTCGATCCAAGTGCTCGCCCAGCAACAACACCCAGATGGAGGATGATGATAGTGAAAGATTTGGCGTGGGGTGGGGAGGGGGTGCTGGCTTATGCATGTATGGGGTCAGAATAGGTTGAATTCCCTGGGGGGCAGTAGTTTGACACACACCTGCCCCAGAAACACAAGTCCTCCAATCATTCAGATACACCGCAACCCTAATGAAAAACCCAATGTAAATATACCATCATAATGATGAACAGTTAATTATTAACACTAATACACTGATTACTTTTTGAAAGGATGTTAAAAAGCTTAAAACCTATGTCTAAGTTACTCTGGTGACTCCTTCCTCCCGGCCACTGGCTACAGGTTCAAGTCCCGAGAGCTGCGAAGGATCCTGCATGTTCAGGCCTGCTGGTTAAAACGGCTTCCCCTGTGACAGACCCCCCCCATCCCCCACCGCTCACCAGTGTGTCTCCAGGAGTCACTCTCACATGTAAAATACAAAACCTCACGTGCACCGGACTGAGCGATACCACATCTGTTCTGTTTGCCAACACCGAGCCCTGAAGCAGAACATGCGACTTTTACATGCCCCCCCTCCCCCCCAACCGGTGTTTACACCCATCTGCCGGGCATAGCTGCTGGATGGCTGCGTCTCCTGCCTGGCATCCCTCTGAGCCAGTCAGTAACCCACTGAGAATTTGCTACATGTTCCGCTTTATACATTCATCCTTTGATTGGCAGGTCTGTCAAGCTGCTGACTGAAAGAACAACTGTGCAGTGATGTCACACAATCGCTACAGCAACCACAACTTTCATGTGGAAAAAATGGAGGGTGGCACTGGGGAGACCTCTTGGACCGGCCCCTGCATTGATGGTGCCACCGGGGCTGCGGGTTCGAGTCCCTGCCCCAGCACGGTTCCAATGCCTTTGATGCCCTTGACCAAGCAGAGTGACCGGTCCTGCTGAAGGGGGGTACCTGTTGTGTTCTGGGGGCAACGGGGCCCAGCCAGATGGTGGCTGTGCCCTAATTACCCCATGATGCGTCTCACACTCTAACCCGGCCTCACCTGCCTCCCCCCCCCCCCCCACAGCTGCCCAGTAAACCTCCCCCCCACTCCTTACTGCAGCCAATCACTAAACATGTTGATTTTTAATGCCACGATATATTTCATAATAACGTTGCCACTCATTTGAAAGCGCAAATGTACATTTTCTATTCAAGCCGGCTACGACTGACTTTGTAAGACGAAGCGCTGGATGTTTCACTCTGTGTAGTAAGCTTGCCATTTTGGGATTTATCACCCAGAATACAAAAATGTCTTGTATCAGCAAACATCCGCTCATGAAGGACGCTTGTGTCTTTAATGTTGTCTTCTGCATTTAATCCATCCATCAAGTTTGCGTCACGGATGACTGTTGTCACAAACACACCTGGTTCCCCTTAACCCACCGCCGGAGTTGTGTTTCCCACAGTTTCCACAAACAGTCCCAGGCCGAGAAGGACCAGTTTTGGAAATCGCCCCACCACGCCCCCCAAAAATTCAGCACCCAGTTCACTCAATCAGCAATCCAAACATGGTAGATTAGCATTTAAGGCTGATGCTGCTTGCTGATTTACAATGTGCAGTTCTTCTGTGACATATTCCATGCATAAACCGTACTATTCAATACTGCATACATTTAAGAAAAACAGACATTTATGGGAATATTAATGTGGAAAATGTGTGGTTTATATAAGCAGACTGACATACAGAAAGAGCTGCATGTCGGCGTGCAGGAAAATTTGGCTGCATGCTGGGAACTGGAGCCGAACATGTGAGCGTGGAGAACCCCGGGCGGCCCGTGTGGATGGAGACCCCGTGTGATGGGCGGGGGGTGATGGTCGCCCCATCATGGCGACAGCCCCTGGCATCACGCCACGAGGGCTCATTTCCCACTGCCCACGCTGTTTATACCACGGCAAACGGGAACAAACACACAGATGAAACGACGTGGCTCATGAACCGGCTGCCGTCCACAGCGTTACGGGCTGGACCCTCATTACATGCCACGCAGAGCCAAGCTTACATTCTGCGCTCGTGAAATTGCTCCCGTTGAGTTTCTCTAGTGAGCAACCTCACCTGGCAACTGTACACTCTTCTGCAATACGGCAAACCAACCCTAGAAATGAACATGATCTGCACACAGTGGCCCTCAACTAGTATAGCCTCAAGACCCACATCATTCCTTGGTCAGCATAGCATGACCCAAATTTGTTGACTTGGGGGTGGTGACAGGAAAAGGTGTTGACTAGAAGAAGGGTGGGGGGGGGTTGGTATTTCTTTTTCTGTTTTTTAAGCCACAGATTCTGCAATTCATCACTTTTGGGTCACGATCCGCCGGCAGAGAAACAGTGTTCTCATAATAAGCCGCTCCCCCACTGTCAGTGATCCGTTCAGCACAGTCCAGGAGAAGCTCAGACATACTAACAGGCCGTAAACGCTGAGAGGAAATGGCTCTCACCCCCCACATTCTCCCCACAGAGGAATACGTTTCTGCTTATTCCTTGTTCTGCTCTTCACATGCAGCCCCATTGTATGGCACGGGAACGGGGTGGGGGGGTGGAGGTGTCTCCTAGCGACAGCTACGGTGGGAGATGGACTGGTCAGGCTGAAAGACAGGGGGCGCCATCACACGACCCTAATGGGGGTTTAATGAAATGCACAGCAGGCAGTGCATCTCTGCCGAACCGTGATGGGATCTCGTTCGAATTACAGGGGAATTAAAGGACCAAGGCTTAATTTAGCGACCGGCCTGAGGGATCTTAAAGCGCCACCTAGAGACGGGGGTAAGTTTCACCAGGGCGGCACCTACCCCTCACCCACCAGCACATCTGCCCGCCCTCAGGGAATCATAGCCACTGGCCGAATGGACTAATCCTGCCCAGTATAGAGGAGGGATTTGACCCCCACACTTCCTCGGGGGACATCCAAATCTCAAAGGAAGTTCAGAGGACCTCGTAGCTTGCTTTTCAAGACCGTGGTGTCCCCATCTGGGAGGGGCTCAATCCACAGTCGATAAAAAGCGATTTCAAAACACCAACATCTATTTAATTACATGTGCAAAACACCTATGTGAAAGCCACTGGATAAGACACATGACAAGAAACATGACAGCAGCCATGTTTCCCCTGAAGGTGACATGTAGGAAGAAATTCCAAAGCCACAGAGAGGCTCTTGCGTGTTTCCCATTCCGGTCAGACTAAATGTTGGCGAGCCAGCAGAGTGATCGGGGTGTGAGCAGAGGCGTTTTCTGCAGGCATTGGCACACGATCATGGAGGGCACAGCTGATATCTCACCGTCCCGCTGCCCGCCAAGAGCTCACACGATCACAGAACACCAGCCAACGCTCGGCGAAGGATCTCTGCCACATCGCCGTCACCTGGTCAGACTTCCTCTCAGGAACGCCGAATCCCTCCCAGGTGCTGGTGTGGGACAGGACTGAACTTTGCATCCATGTCTCACACCCCCATGAATGACTCAACAAGCAAATTCCCATATAAATGCCAGCCATTCTCCCATAATGCTGTTCTTCATGGTCCTTGACGGCACATTTATTAGCAGAGCCAATCTGAGCCACCAGTCTCTCAGCACTGGGTTCGCTGGGTTATTTATATGCTTGCTGCCCTACTGCACCCTCGCACGTGATGCCTGTCCTTGACCTCGTTAAAACACTGATCATATACAGGAGACCTGATGTATGTCTACACGTGCTCTTAATAAATCCAGACATAATTTCGTTAATAAAAATAAATTAAGTCCAGTCAGGCAAAATAAACAGCCTGTGCAAAATTTCCTGACTGCGTGCAGGTTATGGAGCGACATCTTCCATAACGAGATGAGACAGATGCCATTATCAGACGAATGATTACCCAGCATTCCTGAGGCACCTGTGACGTCCTTCTGCATGGTTTCTTTCTGAGGTGAGCCGATCAGCCTTTATTACTGTGACAGTACAGGTGGCGAGCGGTCAGGCTATGTTTACAGAATACACATATATTGCAAAACCCACCACGTTGGCGAACCAAACCAGAACACATTTTTTAAAAAGAACAAACAAAACATAACTGTTCAGCTAAGATGCAGAGCGGGTAACTGTTCCTGCCGCCATAAGGCATCTGAAACATGAATATTTACCAGACCTCACCCATCAGCTGATCCTAACCGTCAACTCCCTCAAACAGAGAGGGTTACATTTAGAGGGGCTGCTAGAGATTTTGCCCCCCCCAGCCCAAACCATTCAAACTATGGCCCAAATCTTTTTGACATCATCCTAACTTGCCCCCTTTTATGTTGCCCCTGGTTACACTTGACATCACGTTCAGGGGGACTGGGAGAGGGGCAGGAATGTTCAGGGCTGCTGTTTTACGTGTATCTGCAGCTTCCGCCATGTGAGCGCACACTCCGCCCCCTAAAAAACACCCCAGATTAGAGACACTGGTAAAAAAAAATGCCTTTAAGCACAGATATTCTATGGATCTCTCTGGGATGGAGCGAATGATTCAATGATTCCACACGGGGTTACCTTCTGTGAGAAAGGCTGTCGCCTTCAGACAGCTGTTCGTTTTCTGTCTCCGCCCACCAGGGCGGCGCCTGCTTCCTATTCATTACTTATTGATCGAGTTCCCCCCTGATTTATGTGTATAATTATTCCTCTTTCATTCGCAGTAATGACCTCCACAGATGGCCACGGGATGACCCCGGCCCTGGTGGCACCCAGCGGCCCGTGACACGATGAGGAGGCGGGCTCGGAACTCGAGGCGGGTCAGAGGTTGCGTGCGGGAAACAAGTCGAGCATGTCATTGGGACCAACCCCCCCCACACACTATCATGCTGACAGCTCAGTTGTGGCCCCTCCTGGGATTAAATCCCCCTTCGTGTGCCCCATGAAGCTACAGACAGGAAGGAAGCAATCAATAATGACGCTGACATAGGGGGGCGCCAGAGTGCACCAGTGACGCCTTTAACAACTCTGCTCATTCCGATCAATCGTGCCCAGCCTGGCGGCCAGCTGACGTTACATTAATATAAGCAGGGGGCTGCGGGGTGGGGGGGCAGTGTGTTAAGCTGAGGGGGTCAAATTTGGTCGAAAACAGATACCAACAAGTAACGACCCACTGGAGATGTAGACTGCACCCCCACACCGTCCTGCCCACCGGTGCCATCCCCAGCTGCCTCACACCCCCATATCTGTGACACATTAACCCCCACCCATGAAAAAGAAACCAAAATCGCATACAGTAACAGCGCCTCTTACTGGTAGAGCTTGTCACTACTGATAGACATGTACATTTAAATACAAGAGTGGAACACAGAATTGGTAAAAAAGAAATAATCCCCAGGAGATGGGCAGCTCTCGCCTGCTGTACTAAGCCAGTCTCGCAGCCATTTACGGCGAATTGCCGGCAATATTTCACATAGCATTTCACAGGCTAAATTAACTTCTAATTTAAAAGAAAAAGACTTGATTTTGCCTTGCTGTGATGTATAATTCAGCATGTGTAATAATATTCGTGCCTGGCACTCTTCTGGAAGGTGCCGTGGAAGGCATGTAGGGGTCACTGGGTTCCAGAGTGGATTTTTATGTCTGGTGTCTTAAACGCTTTCTTTAGGGCCTAATGTTAACTGCTGTGGCGGCAAGGCGAACCCGTTATTACAATCACGCCGGGCCGGGCCACCATGACAGGCTAACTGGATTCCTGGTGGCCAGCGCCACGTGCGGCCTGAGCTCATGTCAGCCTGGGTCAGTGTAAAAAGCTTTCTGCACTAAAGCTGCCCCCCCCCGCCCCCATACCCCCCCACTGAGCGAGTGGAGAACGGGCAACCAGCCCACTTTAAAGCCTCCCTACATCTCGGAGCACACGCACAAAGACACGCACACGCAGCGCTGCGTCTGAAAACCTTCCCCTTCTGTCAGCTGTTATAACGTTACCTGCTGCTCTGTTCGTCTGCGATGCTTGGCTGGGGACGGGGACGGGGACGGGGGGGATGGTGGCCTGGAGATTGAGGAATAGGGGGAAAAAATTATAATAAACAGCACTCACTGAATGATGGTCTGGCCTGGAAGCAGGAGCTATATCACACAGGTACAGTAAAAACACAAGGAAGAGGATATCCCGAGGCATACTGAGAACGCTATAAAGAGTACTACAAAGAAAACTGCAGATGTGCCAAGGTATACTGGAAACTGTACAAAAAATACTACAAATACAACAAGGAATACTAAACAAACTACAAAGTGTACAACAAATCTGAGAGAATATACTGAAAATACTGCAAAGAATGCTACAAATATAATGAAGCATATTAAATACTACAAAGAACACTACAAATACACTAAGGTATACTAAAACACTACAAAAAATACAAATAAACTGGGGTATGCTAAAATACTATAAAGAATATTATAAATACACTGGGGTATACTAAATTACTACAAAGAATACTACAAATATGCTGAGATGTACTAAAATGTGCGTCTATTTTGTCTATTCACAGTTCAGGGGACGGCAAGCAGGCGTCCAACGACATAATTCTCCTCCTGGCTGTTTCTATGATGATGATACCAGAGGGCTCGTTCATGAGCCGGGGAGATGGGGCCAACATCCACGTGTGATGTATCACCCATGTACAAATGCAGGAAGACTCCAAGAGCATCAGGAACAAGGAAGTCGAGGTCTCCTATCAGCAAGGAAAATCTCAACCATAAAAGTGCAACACTGACACTTTCGCTCATGCACAGGCCCTGCGACTGCGTACGTTTCACTGTCAGCTCACTAACACGCTGACTCCGTTCCTCCATCCCAACACACAGCTGCCCCCCCCCCCCCCCCCCCCCCCCCCCCCCCACTGGTTGCGCTCAGCTACTGTCCTCGTTCTCAGAAGCTGATCCACACTCCCGGCGTTTCGAGTTCCGGCAGCCCGCTGGCGACCGGTGCTGGCAGCCGAGCCCAGAGAAGAGAAAGCACATCTTAACGTAATACATTAACTACTCCAGGGTGGAAAGTCTGAGATAGATGTGAAGAGAAACCCCTTCCCCCCATTAGCCAGCATATAACCCAAGTATTTAGGCGACTATAAGTAGGTCTTACACACACCACTTATGAATTAAGTGAGAAGAGACCTCAAGAGCCAACCACAGTAAAGAGGTTCTGTAATAGATGCCACATAATAGCAGTCTTTATAGGCGGCCCCCGTGATGATCGCACAAAGTGGATACAGTACCTGTGCTCTGTGCAAACGAGCCGATTCATTAGAACGTCCCACGGTGCTGCGGGTTGCCATGGCGACCCATCGCTGAACGTGTGTGTCTTGGCCTGTGTGAGAACTTGAGGGCCGTTCACAGGTAGGGCTGTTAGTGCGATGGTTTTATTGTGAGAAGATGTAGACAGAAGACAGGGGATGCCGTGGAATCTGAGTTTTGACTTGCATTGTATCCGGACTTAAGCCTCCCGCTCGTCACTTACACAGGCATTCAGGCTGAGGTCGCAGCGTCAGAGCTCCGCCTGGGATCCTAAACTTCTACGAAAATCACTGGGATACAGGCAGGGGCCATTTGACTCACAGGGAAGAAGAAATAAAGGACCCCCCCCCCTTGGGTACCACACGATTATATTTGCAAAGTGAGCGGCACAGAATGCATACAAAAATGTGGGACAAGTGACTGAATGGTTTTAAAAGTTATTATAATAATTTTAGAATAATTACCCCCCCTAAATAACGTCTAGAATCACCAATGGATACATGTGTGAATCTCAGGATGGTCAGGAGTGAGCCCCTTTTGTCAGGCTACCAGGAAAATATCGACAGATCGCTTAACGTCGGCGTAGCGACAAATACCCCGGCATAACACAATTGCTGGGAATCCAGTTACAGCTAAATGGGTATTCGCATTAATTATTAACGCGGCACAGAGCGTTCGATCTAGACGAGGGGCGCGGGGTGTCTCACGGAGGTCGATAACCACAGACAGAGAGGCATTCGGGGTTCCGGCAAGGATAACGACTAAACTGGGAAGGCTGGCGCTCTTTACGAAGTCACCCAGTAAAAACGAGCGCCCACATCTTCATAAAATGTCTTTCCCCAGGACTAAGAGCTCCTGTCACATGACTCTCCTCCCCCTGCCCCTAGACGGTAAAGCTCCGCCCTCCCAGTGCTGACAAAGACTGGCGACAACAAAAATAGAACAATGTGTGGGGTGGGGACTTTCTGCATGCTGGGACATACCCATTTCACTACTGTGGGAGCCTAAGAACAATACTCAGCAAGCACCCCCTCCAATCTATTTCATTTGCAGGGCCTAGTAATGTGGCAGGAAGAGCCACAGATAACAGCGGGCAAGCAGCCATCGTCTCCAAATACAATAATTGACACCTGTAAGTGAGGGACTGACGAATCCCGGGACACCCATCCCCCCCACCCCCCCTCAGCACCGGGGGTGAATCCTCTGCGCTTTACTCCCCTTCATCCTAGTCAGACCTGCTTCTGTAAATTCCAACTGAGACTAAGACGAGTCTTAATTCCCGAGGATTTTCCAGCAGCATTGGAGAAGCGAGACCCAATTAGCAGGAAGAGTGGGCAGAAGGGAGAGGGGGTGGGGTGCTCCAGAAAAAGCGGATCGCTATGTAACTACCCCCCCGGCCTCGCGAGACAGATGCCTGTGAAGTCATGGGGAGAGAATAGGTGGCAGCAAAGGCACACGTGAAGCACGCTGTCGACGGTGCACATGCAAGCAGTCTTATAAACGGCGGCGGTTCCACTCTACAGCTACAGGCGTCGGTCCCTAGATGGGCAGAATTACATGCCACATATTTGTCGCTCGCCTTGGGTTGGACGATCCCACCACCACATATCTCACCCCCTCTGCCTCCTCACAGCCCTTTCTACCTCCTCCTCCTGGCCTGCCCAATTCACACTCTGCATTCTCCACAGCCAGGAGCTCTAATCTTGATGATGAGGGGGTGAGCCATCTTCATACGGTCCCTTATTAAACGAGAGTGATGGGGCCCCGTTCATAACCGGCTTATTAGAAAAGAGCATCTGCATATTTCAGGTGAATCATCAATCGGGCAACAGGGGGCACCTTCATAAGGTTGATCATGAAACAGGAAGTTGAGGTTATCGTCATAAGGTCAGGAACAGAGTATCTTCATAATACTGACAATAGATTGAAAGGAGAGCATTTGACTGCCTGAATATCTAGCAGTAGACAATGGATATCTTCATAAGCTCCATCATTAAGCCAGATGCTTGGGGTATCCGTGCACCATCTCTAAATAAATTGGAGATTCAGGGACCACAGATTATTATGTATCTTCATACAGCTGATTGTTTTTCATGGAGATGGGGGGTCTCTTCATAAATTTTGTCATTATGAAGGTGGGACGCAGTTGTCTCACACTGGCGCATCGTTAAACCTTTGTGCAAGGATATCTACATACCACTTATTATTTTTGGGGAGAGGGACGAATTGTCTTAATGAGGCTCATTACTAAATAAGAGGAACCGGGAGCCTCAGGTAGGTGATTATAGATGAGAGGGCTGTATGATTTAAGGTGGACGGTAAAAGACTGGCAAGAAGACTATGTTTCGGGAGCTAATTATGGAGCCCCTTAACGATTCTCTTCATCACCGGAGGCCCCAGGTGAAACTATCTCACCGAGGGAGAGACCTTCTCCAGCCTGTGGAGCCACTCAGTGATCATGACAGTGCTTAATACTGACGTCTAATATATATATATATATATATATATATATATATATATATATATATATATATATATATATATAGATAGATAGATAGATAGATAGATAGATAGATAGATAGATAGAAAGGAAAGTCATTCAATCATACAGTCAAACATACTGTTTGTGTGTGCGTGTATAGGGGGGTGGCGTGTTTATACCCTGTTCTGCCCTGAATAGACGGAATATGCAACCTTACTACCAGCACCTTCAAGGCTGACCCAAGCCCCGCCCACTGATTCCAAAACACAACCTTCCCCCCCCAACCGCACCAAGCCTCCACCCTTCTGGCGAGCCACCTCCATGACATAGACAGTCAAGAACACCCCCCCCCCACCCCACCAAGCCTCCACCCTTCTGGTGAGCCTCCTCCATGACATAGACAGTCAAGAACACCACCCTGGTTCACACACAAGCCAGTCCCTGAGCCACTGCGAAGACCTCTGCAAAGGAGACTTCTGTGGATGGAGCGGACACTCTCAGACAACCCGCAGTCGACGTTTGGTAGCACGTGTCCTGTGAGTCATGACTGAGCCAAGAGGCACCACAGGTATCAGACAAAGCTGCCACGCATTTCTATTAGCATCACGGCAGCTGGCTAACAGAGACCTCGCCTTGACCCCTCACGTTTCCAGGGCGACGCCATACTTTACACACACCACACACTTACAATGCATAGAGACGAGGAGGACGTGAGTCAGTGAGGGTGAGCAACAACTGCTGGGCCGGTGATGGAGCGCCCACATGTCCCTGCCAGGCCACTGCACCGCTGCGTGATTAATGTCCTTCCGCATAGCGATCGGAGACCCGATTGGGAGGCATTAATCAGGGCTTCGCCGTCCCACAGAGGGGGTATTTGGTACAGCCGGGACGTGAACCAAGATGCCGTTTCAGGGGGAGATTATGGCTCACCCACGACTGGGATTAAAGAGGGGATCTCCAAGGATGCTGGGAGATGGAGATGGAGAAGGAAGCGGTGTGTGCCTCCATGAAAAATGGGGCCGGCAGTGTTGGGAAAAACTTGAGGACAACAATGGGGGACACACATATGCATGAGGACACACATACAGGAGGACACACACGAGGACACACATATGAACTTGGTCATGTGAGAACACGCACAAGGACACACACATGCAGAAGGACACACATAGGAAGGAGGATACACACGAGAAAACACATATGCAGGACACACGAAGACACACACGCCTGAGGACACAAACATGCAGGAAGATACACACACATGTGGAAGAGGACACATGCTTAAGGACACGCACACACAGGTGGACATACGAAGCAGACCTGCTCAGGTGACTAGTGCTCTGTGTATCCATCGCCTCTGACACAGGCAGCCAATCAATCAGGCCTGCAAAGCAGCAGGTTGTACAGTCTGATTGTGTGCAGCAGGGGGATTGTCACTTGGTGGGGAGGTTGTCACCCAGCAGGGGGGGGATTGTCAGTCACTGGGGGGGGGGGAGATTGTCACTCAGTGCAGGATTGTCTCTCGGTTCTGTGCATTATCTTCCTGATTACACGAAAAGGCTATTCTGAGAGATCTGGACCAGAAAGAAAGCATTTTAATATTTATACAACCATAAAAAGTCACGGAATTCAGACGGTGAGACAAATCTGGAACCTTCCAGCGATAGGCTGGGATGTTTGAGCAGAACCTCACTTGGAGACCATACAAAACAGGGATAATTCACTAACTCCCCTCTGACTGGAAATTAAGCGAAATATGGGCTGGAAATTAAAGGTGTTCCTGGCTGATGAGGAAAAGTCATTCCAGCTCACAAAGGCTGAGCCAAAGGTGTTTATCAACCCCGCAACCTGTAGCGCGGATGCAAAAGGGTCGACAGGCAAGTGTGAAAGCTGGCGTTTACGGTCCCTTGAACACACAAAGAGGCATGTATGCAATGCATGCAGACACAGGAACAGGTGGGGGCCCTGATACAAGTGTGCAAAGCTATACGATTCACCATGGAGGTGCGAGAGCAGGTGTGCAGTGCCACACAAATGTACACCGTGCTGTGTTACGAACGTTTTACTGGACGTGTTAACGCCCTGTAATATCAAAGAGGAAAAAGCCAGTTATTAGTTAAGGTGACTGGATTCATGATTTGGCAAAGGAAGTGGGGTGGGATTAACTGGGCAGCCTCGAGGCATTATGGGTAGGTGAGCATAACGAGATACATGCACCCTGTCTGCTAGCTAATATAAACTGACAGCTCCTACAACTACCACTGTCTATTCACACGCAGAGAAAGAACTTAATTTATGTCATAAAAAAATCCCTCGACCTGGTCTCTCCCACATTTTACAAATATCGACACCACAGACACGGAGACACCGAAGCAGCATAGCCTATAAGCTGACACCTTCTGGCCATGAATCATGTTTGCTCTCTCCGAAACCCATGCTCAGAGAGCGGAGTGTGGCTGTCTCCAGGCGATGTCAGAGAGTGAAATTCCCTAAAAAATAAACGAAGCACACATCCATGGACAAAAGGATGCTGTGTGATTTCTCGTGGACACAGAGTGTGCCGTCAGGTGATGGACAAAATGTACCTTTGGGTACAAATTCTTCTCCTGCTAAAGAGAGGAGATGGAATCGGGCCACGCGACAGGATCGTCGTCCTGGGGGATTGTTTTAACACTTGGTCCCGACTCAGGCTGTGTGACAGCGAGTCCCCTCTGAACCTGACAGTGGGCGGACGGCCATGTGTGTAAACGAGGGAGAGGATGTGGGACTGCGTGTGATCGCCGTTCCAGAAAACCGACAAGACGTGGAGATGGGAAATGGAAGCTTCCCTTCTCCTGTCCCTCACGGCACACCGAGTGCGTCGGTAGGGAGGGGGCGGTGTGCCGCTACCCTGACACATCACCAGCTCCTCATGCAGAGCCTCTTCCAGATAAACTGCTGCCACACAGCCGTCCCCACAAGCTCAGGATCCCCCGCCCCCCCCAGGCTCCGGGGCCTCGAGAAGGGAAGTGTGAGAATAAAGTGTATCTCTGTATGAGTTACTGTGCGAGTGTGTTACTGTGTGTGACTGGCTGTGTGTTATTGGCTGTGCGAGTGTGTTACTGTGCCAGATTGGCTGTGCGAGTGTGTTACTGTGTGTGACTGGCTGTGTGTTATTGGCTGTGCGAGTGTGTTACTGTGCCAGATTGGCTGTGCGAGTGTGTTACTGTGTGTGACTGGCTGTGTGTTATTGGCTGTGCGAGTGTGTTACTGTGCCAGATTGGCTGTGCGAGTGTGTTACTGTGTGTGACTGGCTGTGTGTTATTGGCTGTGCGAGTGTGTTACTGTGCCAGATTGGCTGTGCGAGTGTGTTACTGTGTGTGACTGGCTGTGTGTTATTGGCTGTGCGAGTGTGTTACTGTGCCAGATTGGCTGTGCGAGTGTGTTACTGTGTATGACTGGCTGTGTGTTATTGGCTGTGCGAGTGTGTTACTGTGTCAGATTGGCTGTGCGAATGTGTTACTGTGTGTGACTGGCTATGTGTAATTGGCTGTGCGAGTGTGTTACTGTGTGTGACTGGCTGTGTGAGTGTGTTACTGTGTGTGACTGGCTGTGCGAGTGTGTTACTGTGTGTGACTGGCTTTGCGAGTGTCTTACTGTGTGTGATTGACTGTGTGTGTGTTACTGTGTATGATTGGCTGTGTAAGTGTGTTACTATGTTTGACTAGCTGTGCGAGTGTGTTACTGTGTCAGATTGACTGTGTGTGGCTAGCTATGTGAGTGTGCTACTGTGTGCGACTGGCTGTGCGAGTGTGTTACTGTGTCAGATTGACTGTGTGTGACTAGCTATGTGAGTGTGCTACTGCGTGCAACTGGCTGTGCGAGTGTGTTAATGTGTCAGATTCGCTGTGTGTTATTGGCTGTGTAAGTGTGTTACTATGTGTGACTAGCTGTGCGAGTGTGTTACTGTGTCAGATTGACTGTGTGTGATTGGCTGTGAGAGTGTGTTACTGTGTGTGATTGGCTGTGTGAGTGTGTTACTGTGTGTGACTGGCTATGTGTTATTGGCTGTGCGAGTGTGTTACTGTGTGTGACTGGCTGTGCGAGTGTGTTACTGTGTGTGACTGGCTTTGCGAGTGTCTTACTGTGTGTGATTGACTGTGTGTGTGTTACTGTGTGTGATTGGCTGTGTAAGTGTGTTACTATGTATGAGTAGCTGTGCGAGTGTGTTACTGTGTCAGATTGACTGTGTGTGACTAGCTATGTGAGTGTGCTACTGCGTGCGACTGGCTGTGCGAGTGTGTTACTGTGTCAGATTGGCTGTGTGTTATTGGCTGTGTAAGTGTGTTACTATGTGTGACTAGCTGTGCGATTGTGTTACTGTGTCAGATTGACTGTGTGTAACTAGCTATGTGAGTGTGCTACTGCGTGCGACTGGCTGTGCGAGTGTGTTACTGTATGTGACTAGCTGTGCAAGTGTGTTACTGTATGTGACTAGCTGTGCAAGTGTGTTACTGTGTCAGATTGACTGTGTGTGATTGGCTGTGAGAGTGTGTTACTGTGTGTGATTGGCTGTGTGAGTGTGTTACTGTGTGTTCCCATATTATGATAAAAACCTGCTATTTTTACCTTGTGGGGACATTTCTCCAGTCCACATGAGGGAAAACTTAATTTTGCAAAAATCTGTGAAGGCAATCAATCAATTAAAATAGATTTTGTATTTAGTTTGGTTACTTATGGTTAATGTTAGGGTTGGGTAGGAGTTGAGGTTGTCATTTTTGGGATTAAGGTCATGCCCACAGAAATGAATGGAGAGTCCCCTCAAAGATATGAATACCAACATGTGTGTGACTGCCTGTGTGTGTTACTTTGTGTAACTGGCTTTGTGAATGTGTTCCTGCGTGTGATTGGCTGTATGAATGTGTTCCTGTGTGTAATTGGCTGTGTGAATGTGTTCCTGTGTGTGATTGGCTGTGTGAATGTGTTCCTGTGTGTGATTGGCTGTATGAATGTGTTCCTTCATGTTATTGACTGTGTGACTGTGTTCTGGTGTGTGACTAGCTTTGTGAATGTGTTCCTGCATGTGCTTGGCTGTGTGAATGTGTGAATCCCTCTTTGATTGCTTTCTCTGCCTCTCTTTACTGAGTGTCTCCATCCCCTAGTGCCCTCAGAAAGGCTGACTGTCAGAGCATCTGCCAGCTAATTATGGCTGCCTGGGCTCTCCTGTGTGGGGCAGAGCTCGTCCCCGACACCGCTGTGCAGAGTGGACCCTCAGCCCATGATTACGCTAATCAACGGCGGCCCTCGCACCCGTGCGCCTCTACAGCCCTCTCCTGGGCCATCAGCACGGTACTCATGGCAGTGCCTCATCTGCGGCCGGTCGCATGCGTGGGAGCGGCAGCTGCGGCTACCTGCTGCTAACAAGCCCCTTCGACGTCACCCCGCAACCAGCTGTGGACGAGGCCCCTGCCCCTGGCTATCTGTTTCACCCAAGTGTCTCACAACATCAGATCGCTGAGATCTTTCCATCTGATTATTCCGCGCTCAGCTTCCACAGCTGTTTCTCCGTGACATGTAGTTAAGTCCTCCATAGCGCTGCTCTGCCACCTGATCATCTGATGAAGAAGGTGAAGAAGCCTGGGCAGTGACGGGCCAAACAGAGCAGCTTCTCAAGGCTGCAGATTCCCACATCAAGCTCCGTAAACAGCTTGTGGGCTGGTCTCCTCTGCTTCAGTCTAGGCCGGTCTTCATGACATTGCTTCCTCCAGTCACACTGACGACATAGGCCCCAGCCACGTGACTCTCATCCATCTGAAAGTGCTTTTTATGAACAGGCTTGTTGTCAGACCTAGGCCTTGAACTGAACCGTACTCTGCATTTCCTTCTCTATAGCTCTCCTTCTCTCTTCAGCACACCAGGGACATGGCCTCGAGCGAGGCTGTTACCTTTTCAGACCTGCTGTTCTACCCCAATCCCCCCAACCCCCCCCACACCCCTGACCCATACAGACATCAGGCACCCATCTGCATGGTTGAAGTGCTGGTCACAGAAGCCCTCTGAGAGCTGAAAAAAAGCAGTGCTGTAATTGCTGTAATTATGGTTTGTCAGCTGATGCAGAGCAGCCACAGGAGCGCGCTCTCCAGCTGAACAGCTGCTCATTTTCGTAACGAGGGCACTTGTGCTTCTCTTACAGCGCAAATCCAAAAACTGCCGGGTCGAAACGGCGGCCAGCGACAAGGACCTGAGAGAGCCTGGCGTCTCTGCACGTCTCTCCAGAAGCGAGACTCTGCAGGACATGAGAACTCATAAAAGGTCACAGAGCTACAGTGAAAATTAGCCCCAAGCACAAATGAGGCACCAGCTCAGGCATCATCCCAGCTGAACGCAAAAACTGCACACCTGTCAGCTGTCGATGTGTCAGAGGGACAAGCTGAACAGACAGCTGCATTTACCTGGTGTGGACATGGAGATAACGTACAGACAATGCAATTTTAACATAGCACTAGCATAGCGATAACACAACGTTAACATAGCGATAATGTAGAATTAACATAGAGATCACATAGTAATAACATAGAGGTAACACAGCATTAGCAGCGATGATGTAGTGATAACATAGAGATAACATAAACATTACGTAGCAATAAAGTTCCATTAACATAGAGATGACATCGCGATAAAGTAGCATTAATGTAGAGATAACAGTGATAATGTGTTAACAGTAATAAGGTAGAGACAGCTTAGCAATAACGCAGTGACAATGTAGGGATAACATAGCAATAACATACAATAATGCATCAGTGATAATGTAGCAATAATATAGTGATACAGTAAGTGATATTGTAGTCCTAACAGCGATAACGTACTAATAATGCAGGGAAATAACAGAGATAGCGGATGGGCACTTAGAACAGGTGGGTTCTTCCACATCAGTGGGGAGATAACAGATCCCCAATTTTCAGCTTGGAAAAGCAGCGTGCGCCATCTCTGCCTCGTCTGCGTCCTGAAAGGCAGGACACTTGCAAAGGCATCAAGAAAGCGAGGTTTCGCTTGTCGTGATGAGCCACACCCCTTACAACCTGCAGGTGCAGCGACCACACCCCTTACAACCTACAGGCACAGCGACCACACCACTTACAACCTGCAGGCGCAGTGACCACACCCCTTACAACCTGCAGGCACAGCCACCACACCCTTACAACCTGCAGGATCAGTGACCACACCCCTTACAACCTGCAGGCGCAGTGACCACACCCCTTACAACCTGCAGGTTCAGTGACCACACCCCTTACAACCTGCAGGTTCAGTGACCACACCCCTTACCACCTGCAGGCGCAGTGACCGCACCCCTTACAACCTGCAGGCACAGCGACCACACCCCTTACAACCTGCAGGAACAGCCACCACACCCTTACAACCTGCGGACGCAGTGACAACACCCCTTACCACCTGCAGGTCCAGTGACCACACCCCTTACCACCTGCAGGCGCAGTGACCACACCCCTTACAACCTGCAGGCACAGCGACCACACCCCTTACAACCTGCAGGCGCAGTGACCACACCCCTTACAACCTGCAGGCACAGCCACCACACCCTTACAACCTGCAGGATCAGTGACCACACCCCTTACAACCTGCAGGCACAGCGACCACACCCCTTACAACCTGCAGGTTCGGTGACCACACCCCTTACAACCTGCAGGTTCAGTGACCACACCCCTTACCACCTGCAGGCGCAGTGACCACACCCCTTACAACCTGCAGGCGCAGTGACCACACCCCTTACAACCTGCAGGCACAGCGACCACACCCCTTACAACCTGCAGGAACAGCCACCACACCCTTACAACCTGCGGACGCAGTGACAACACCCCTTACCACCTGCAGGTCCAGTGACCACACCCCTTACCACCTGCAGGTGCAGTGACCACACCCCTTACAACCTGCAGGCACAGCGACGACACCCCTTACAACCTGCAGGCGCAGTGACCACACCCCTTACAACCTGCAGGCACAGCCACCACACCCTTACAACCTGCAGGATCAGTGACCACACCCCTTACAACCTGCAGGCGCAGTGACCACACCCCTTACAACCTGCAGGCACAGCCACCACACCCTTACAACCTGCAGGATCAGTGACCACACCCCTTACAACCTGCAGGCGCAATGACCACACCCCTTACAACCTGCAGGCGCAGTGACCATACCCCTTACAACCTGCAGGCGCAGTGACCACACCCCTTACAACCTGCAGGCACAGCCACCACACCCTTACAACCTGCAGGATCAGTGACCACACCCCTTACAACCTGCAGGCACAGCGACCACACCCCTTACAACCTGCAGGAACAGCCACCACACCCTTACAACCTGCGGACGCAGTGACAACACCCCTTACCACCTGCAGGTCCAGTGACCACACCCCTTACCACCTGCAGGTGCAGTGACCACACCCCTTACAACCTGCAGGCACAGCCACCACACCCTTAAACCTGCAGGATCAGTGACCACACCCCTTACAACCTGCAGGCGCAGTGACCACACCCCTTCCAACCTGCAGGTTCAGTGACCACACCCCTTACAACCTGCAGGTTCAGTGACCACACCCCTTACAACCTGCAGGCACATCCATTCACACGTATCCAAACTGCATGTGCACACTGGAGTGTGTTGGAGGATAGAAAAAAGCACATAATCACAACTGTGGTCACTGGTCTGCCCATTTTAAATGCATTATTAATGATCTCACAACATCGTCAACATGCATTCATTCCTGTGATTTCAAATACAGTGCAATTCTATTGATCTGAATGTCATGCGTATACATCTACACATTGTATGATCCACAGCCATAAGGTAATTGCAGGAACACATTCCTTACCCATACAGCATGGGACTTGGGCAATAAATCACAATGACGTTAAACCATGTGGAATTAAACCTGACAACAGATGGGGTGAGAATTAGTAAAAAATGGAGTTAGGGAAGTGTTTCTAAATCTGGTCCTTGGGGAATCACAGACAGTCCATGTTTTTGTTCCCCTCCCAGCTCCTTACCAGAAGCAAAAACGTGGACTGTCTGGCAGGGGACTCGGAGGGACTAAAAACGTGGACTGTCTGTGGGTCCCGGTGCAACAGGTTGGGAAACACTGAGTTACAGGATGAATTATAGTAATCCTGCTTTGACACATTTATCCAGACTTATGCCACACATTAACATAACATGTATGTATGTATTTCATGGCAGAACAAGCTGCTGTTAACAATGCACAGACTGGCCCCAAATACTTAAGGCATTTGGTGTGGGTAAATATTATCTTTTCTATAATGCCTTGTTCTGGAGCGATGGGTTACATCTGTTTGTTTTTTCAAGAGCAGAATGGGATCAAGCCCATTACAACAAATCGTACCGAATCCCACTGCGAACCACGGGGCTGTCATCTGTGACAGACCCACACTGCCATGATGCCAAGATAAAAGGGAACGCTTTGAAAAATCTGGACCAGCACCCAGACGAGGTGCTCCAGGCATCCTCACAAAACGGCCAGGTGTGCCGTAATTTACATCCCGGGTAGACGATAACAGATGTGCGCTATTAAAAATGGGAAATGTAAAGCATTTTAGCGGGTGTGTGGAAATGCAATATCAGCTACCATGCTTGGTGTCGGGGAACTCGTCACTGTCACTCGTCCAAAGGCAGCTGCGTTAACTTGTTGCCAGGCAACACGTCCTCCGTGCCGGTGGGGAGGTCACTGCACGGGTGGCATGTGGAGGACGCGCCGGATAATCACGCCGAGTGGCCTGTGATGGTGACTGATAGTCTCTTTAGGGGTGATCGCGGCCACCCATGTGGGACGAGGCTCTGATGGCGGCTAGCAGCCCAGTGATAGGTCCTGGCCGCCAGTGATGGATGGACCAGAGTGGGCTGAAGGGGGAAGGGGGGGGGTTTCATTTGGACAGCCAGGACCATGGGCAAAAACAGCAGCGACATGCAGAACCTGACCCACGCACAAAGCAGAAAACATCCGTCATATGATTACAGGGACAGTATCCGACCGCGTGGGTTTTAATAAATACCCGCAATTACCTGACACACACCTGCCAGCTGTACACAAGGAGCCCACACCCCTCCCCTCTGCTTTCAGCCACTGTGATGTCCTGGGGGGGTCACCCTCAGTCGTTTGGAGGCTGGCTCTTTCCAGGGACATGACATATACCTAAATAGTCTCAACTCTTCACCCACGGCGAAATGCAGGAAGTTTATGAAACACCGCAAGCATTCCCAGCTGTGTTGAGTCCCTTTCTATGAAATAATAACCTCCTAAGACCCCACCCATTCATTTATGTCCATTGCAGTGGACATTTTGTTTTTGCGTATATCTTTTCACTGACGTAAGGAAACATATTTATTCCTGTTGTACACTAAAGAGGACATGCTGTGAAATTAAAAACAAAAATAAATTTGAAAAAATATGTCTTATTTCCTCCAAAGACATAGAAAATCACAATTACCCTAAAACTGAAGGACACTTTTTTTCCTTGGGTCTCAGGAGGAGGATATAGTTTAATGTCAATTTCTCTGTCTTAACACCTGCCCCCAGGAGACAGGACACATACCCCCCCCCCCCCCCCCCAGAAAGCGAGGGACTGAGGTGGTGATGTATGTTAACTTAGGTTATGCAGAAATATACTTTGCATGCATCATCTCTCCCTTGGACTGATAAGTGCATCTTATGCTACGTTCACACTGCGAGCGGCGAGAGCGTCAAAGCGACCGGAAGTCATTCATTCTCTATGGGAGGGAGCGTCGGGAGGCATCGAGGAGCGGCGCGGCGCAGCGCGGCGCGATCTTAGCGGCGGGAGCGTCAGACAGAAGTTGAATCCAGTCAACTTTATGGTAATGAGCTGTGACGCGGTTGGGCGGCAACCAATGGGAATGTAGAGATGCTCCGCTAAAGAGAGCGCCGCAGAACATAAGCGTGTAAACTTTTGTTCCGACCCAACCGTTCCTAGGCACAATGGAGGAGAGACTTATTATTGCTGTGGCCGGGTACCCAGTTATATATGATGTGTCTCTGTTTGCATACAGGGACATAAATAAAAAAAAATGAGGCATGGACCAGAGTGTCCGAAACAATCGGTGTTCCAGGTGAGATGGTGAAGTGCATAATATATTTTTTTGTGAAAAAGGAAGGAGATCAGTAGTAATTTTGGCGCCATAGCAGAGAAAACAGTGCAAATTGTTGGTAATGTTAAACCTATTTATAGCATTAGTGTTTGTCAAAACATAATTATGTGTTTTAGTAGAACTGTCGTGAAACATTTTAAGTACTATTTATGTTAACTAAAGAAACATAAAGCACAAGCAACTACTTGGCGATCATCCATTGTGATCCAAGGTAAATTTGAAAAGAAGCACTACACTATTTATAGGTAACATTTTCCCTCCAGAACGCTTGATTTTAAGTGGGAATGCAAATAACTGGCTCACAACAATATTTATTTGACAAATTATGTCCTATCAGGAGTCGGTGCAAAGATATAAGCTACACGTTTGTTTGTTTTGCGACCCCTTTAAAAAGTTCTCAGAGCCTGGCATTCTGAGTGGCCTTGTCCCCGCCCACTCTATGACGTCAGAGAGCGTCTCCGGCATTGGCTAGCGTCGCGTTCAGGGCGGCGGGAGCGACGGCTGGCGTCTTTGACGCTCGCGGTGTGAACGTAGCATTAGGCTGTCAAGCTTTTTATCTGCCATTAATTTATTGCAGCTTTGGGGCTGCATGGACAGTGAGTGCTTCCCTGCCATTTTTGTGGTATTACCAGTGCTTCTAATCAACAAGCTCACACCCAACTTTAACCCATTTATTCAGCTGGTGCCATATTAAAGTATTCAGTGTAATTGTATTAGCCAGGACTGGAACTCACAACCTTCTGGCAGGCTCTTTTCTGCTCCACTTAGGTATGGATCTTCTCTGTCTCTCCACTATGCAGCCGGGGGTGTATTCACAGACAGGTCTGGAGCCAGTAGACTGACTGCCGGGACTGGAAATCTCAACCTTCGGGTTGGCTGTGGCAGTCACACCCTGCTTTTCCCCAAAACCGAAAGAAGTACCTGCATCCTAATATAAAAAGCATACAAAGCACCTAACTATGGACTGAAAGATTAAAATATCCACAACACAGACAGAAACGCATCATCACAGATCCAGGCAGACCTTCACAGCTCCATGCTCCTTTTACCCACTGCTTCTATATTCCTCTTCCTGCTTCCTGCTGCTGGGGAGGCATCAGGATTGAAGAATCCCCCCCTCCCCGCCAAGGTAACACTACCCTGTGCTCCAACCAGAAGGTTGTGAGTTCCAGTTCCAGCAGTCAGTCTGCTGATAGGCACGATATCGAGTGGGTCACTGACCACGGGTGGACAGCCTGTGCACAGCACAGACACAAACGCTTCCTTTTTTCCCAGATCCAATTATCCTTGTGCAGGAAAGAGGCTCTGGAGTGTTTTCTCACTTCTAAAAAACTCAGAAGAGCCAGACGGTCCTGCCTGTCTTTGAAGATCTGCGCCGGTGGTGGATTCAGAGGGGGGACCATGTGCGCTAACGAGCGTCGATGTGCTAACGCGTCTGGGCACGCGTCTCTCGAAGAAGACCTGATCAGAGAGTCCGGATGTGAGAAAAACGGCCTCTTTCTTCCATCCCACCTCTTACTTTCAAAGCCTCCATCTGTTCAAGATGAGCAGGCTTTTGTCTACAAATAAACAAACACACACACACACACACACACAACGGTTATGCTGTGGATAGTTTAGAGTGGTTTTTGAGGAAACACATTAAAACAGGGGCCATATTTTGAATCAGCGCCCATTAAGTGTGAGCAGCAACAGCATCTCGCACATTTCCATCAGCCACGGACACCCTCATCACCATAAATCATGATGTCAGCCAAACAGCGAGGCGCGGCCAGCCGAGCGTTTGTGACGGATGCGGTTCATACAGGGAAAACCGCGGGTCCCAGTCTGAGAGGGAGGGCCCCGCCGCTGTACCCTGAGCAGAGTATTTATACCACGCAGCTCAGGTTAGAGCCGTAAAGAAATTGTGAGCAAAGCCGGCAGCATCAGGACCGCAGAAACCACGCTGATGCCTCGATGCCCGTCAGTAGGAGTGTGAAATGTCTGACTGATCCCTCAAAACACAGGAACATGGTTTGACATTCGAAGGGTCAAGGGCAGGGGGTGAAATAAACAACTTCACGCCACACCAGAGTCACGCCAGCGGAAGGGTGTGGGTTTTAAACCCCCTGCACTAGAAACAAACATGACTGCTTGGGGTCTCTCTGACGTCTCTACATAAAAGAAAGAGCCATGCTCATCTGGCTCTGCTTACTGTACTTCCTGTAATTAAAACGGATTTATCACAAGAGGACAAAGACCGGACCTTGACTTCCTCTGGCTTTGCTGGTTTCCTGCCTGACAGTGTGGTAATCTAAACACCCACCCACCCCCCATCCCCTGTGATTTTGCCAATTGACTGGCACTGCGTCCCGCCCAGACGGGCTCCCGGGCACTGCACATGTAATCAAATGAGCGCATAATAAAAATGGATGGATGGGTGGATGGATGCATTTTTAACAGGTATGGAGTTTTAGCGGAGGAGGTCCCGCGGAGCCGGGCAGAGCACGGTCACGCGGAATACCTGTCGTCACGGCGATGGCGGGATGCCTAAATTATTCAATGCCAGGGTGATCTGGCGGTCACGACCCCCAGAGATACGAGACCCCTCCCCGCACAAATCATCACTAAAAGCACAGGCAGCACCCCGCCCCTGGGTCACAAGAGCCTCGCTTGGACGAATGAAGAGGCTGGTAGGGCTGGACATGCCGAATTCCTGATCCTGCCCTCGTTTTCGGAGGGCATCGGCAAGAGGAACGGCCTGAATGGGCTGGGAGAAACCCATGGAGGCTGATTAGCTCCGTGACCCACCATATCTACCCACTCACACTTACATGATTATCCCTGATGGGGGAAACTGAACGTTGAGGTGGGCACACTGCTCGCTCATATTCAGGTGTCTCTCAGAGTTGCCCCCTTGCTGTCCACATTGTGTACAACGATTCTCCATAGCTGATTGGGAGAGGACTTGTTTTGGGCCATTAGGGTGACTTCAGCCTGCCTAAGGGTAACTGTGACACATGACGTGTTGTATGGCATTTACAGACATCTTCCTTGCAGCTAGATGATCTTGCCATGACCTCACCTGCTCAGGGCTAGTGGGGTGGAGTAGAGACAGAGTCATGCCTCCTGTCTACTGATTTTCCCACCCAAATCATCTCCACATTTTCATTCCTCCCTTCAGGTCAAAGAACAGAACGTTCCCATCCTGATTCCCACCACTGACTGGTGATGTATCACAGCCTCGCCCCTAGGGGGCAATCTGATCCACGAGTGCTACTTATGTTGTTCAATCAGTGCTGATAATAAGATCGCAGGCTCCAACTGAGCATCAGTCAATCACCTGGATAGCAGGGGGGGATCACCCTGAAACTGGCACAGATCTTAACATTAATAAGCCATTTATTATAAATAAAATGCAATCACAATGCACAATACCGGCATGGTTTAATGCCTCGCTGATAAGGATCCCTGCTTGAGAGGAGGGGCTGTGCATTATCACATGGGAATCCGGCCCCCGGCCCCCCCTCCCAGCCATAATCCATATGCTAAACCAGAGCCAATCAGCAAGGACACTGTTCACACTGTTTCGCACCACAATGGGAAGAAGGGAAAGAAAGTGACAGCACCTGTTAGGGTTACCGGGTGGAGGGGATTTCAAATTCCGAAGCCCTTCAATCACTACGTGGGATTTATAAATTACCCTGAAGGAGGCAAGTTAGCTGCCTTCAGCCTCACATTAACATAGAATCTCTTTTATTACTTATTAAATCCAAATGAGATTAGGTAAGCTGCTGCTTGGCATGCAGCATTTCCCATAATTCTCTATGTGCTGGTCAGTACCTCCTCACACACTGGGCCCCGGGGGGGCGGGCCGTTTTATGGCTCAACTGCGAAGAGCAGTGCATTCTGGGAAGACGGCAGGAGCGCGTTTGGCTTTCGTGGGCTTCTGCAACCAGGAGGGTTGCCGTAGAGACAGGACCATCTGCAGGCACGGCAACAACAGATTGCCAGTTTCGTACTATGGACAATAAAACATAAATTTTCATTTTTAAGAATTCTATCCACATACAGGGTTGTTAAATGGGTTTTTCGCCAGAGTACATTGCGGCCTCCATCTCTGATAGGGCCAGGGAGTGATTTTCAGTAAGACTGGTCAAAGCGAGTCCGGTCTGGGCCCAATTAAACACATCGGAGTTAAGATCTTCCAGATCTGTCCAGCTGGACAAACCCACCTGCCTTTGAGCTTAAAAGTTCTCCTTGGCCCGATTTCATTAAAAATATGCACACACACATACACACTGATACACATTGACACACACACAGTCACATACACACTCACACACACACACAGTCACATGCACATTGACACACACACACAGTCACATACACATTGACACACACACACAGTCACATACACATTGACACACACACGCAGTCACATACACATTGACACACACACACAGTCACATACACATTGACACACACACACAGTCACATACACATTGACACACACACACAGTCACATACACACTCACACACACACACAGTCACATGCACATTGACACACACACACAGTCACATACACATTGACACACACACACAGTCACATGCACATTGACACACACACACACAGTCACATACACATTGACACACACACACAGTCACATACACATTGACACACACACACAGTCACATACACATTGACACACAGTCACATGCACATTGACACACACACACAGTCACATGCACATTGACACACACACACAGTCACATGCACATTGACACACACACACAGTCACATACACATTGACACACACACACAGTCACATACACATTGACACACACACGCAGTCACATACACATTGGCACACAGTCACATGCACATTGACACACACACACAGTCACATGCACATTGACACACACACACAGTCACATACACATTGACACACACGCATAGTCACATACACATTGACACACACACACAGTCACATACACATTGACACACACACACAGTCACATACACATTGACACACACACGCAGTCACATACACATTGACACACAGTCACATGCACATTGACACACACACACAGTCACATGCACATTGACACACACACACAGTCACATGCACATTGACACACACACACAGTCACATACACATTGACACACACGCATAGTCACATACACATTGACACACACACACAGTCACATACACATTGACACACACGCATAGTCACATACACATTGACACACACACACATGCACATTGACACACACACACACTGACACAAAGCCAGACAGACACACACAAGCACTGACATGTACACACAGACACACACACACACACACGCTGACATATACACACACACGCTGACATATACACACACACTGACACACACACACACGCTGACATATACACACACACTGACACACAAACACACACACTGACATACACACACAGACACACACACGCACACACAGACACACACACACACGCTGTGTGGGCCAGCTTTACATTGAATCTGGCCTGTATTTGCACCAGAATCAAAAGTTCAATTCAGATCCGGTTCAAATGTGGCTCAGACTAATTTTTTCCAGACTGACTGATGACCAGTTCTGCTCCAGGACCCTAACATGATATAATATAACAAACACTTTAATTGGCCCAAGTACCCTGGAATGTATCTCTTTGCCTGACCCACCTTGGGCCCGTGGACATATGGCTGTGCTGGGAAGGGGCTTGAACCGCTGATGGTCTGAGCTTGAGCAGAGAGACTTAGCCTGCGAAGCCACTCAAAATACTGTCAGGATGTTCTCTGTTTGAAAATATGAGTGGCTGTGGATGTGTGTGAAATGCCCATGACTGTGGTGCATTTGGGCCATCACCAGTCTTGCACTTGTAGCCTTATATAAGCAGAAAGATAGTAGAGTAGTTGACAGGCCCTTTCCTGTGCAGATCCTGGACCAGTCTTCTCTGTAGACCAATGGTGCTGGATGTATATTTGCCTAGCATGACACTGTACTGCATTGATTAATACTTTATAAAAATCCACTGTGATGGTGTTGAATAGGACAAGAGAATAAAAAACCCAGAGAGTAATTATTTCATATTGACTGCAACCATGTCAACCTTGGAGGGTTTTTGCATACTGCTGCGTGGGAGGCTTTGGTCTCTCTTGGGATGTTCAGTGAATGGTCTCTTAAAGATTCTTGGGGGGGGGGGATTTTGAATGGCTAACTGCTAAAGTAAACTGGAGTGGCATTTGTCTCTACACGTAATAGGCTGTCTCCTCTTCACTTACAACTATGAAACTCGATCAATACATCAAGATCTGTTGAAACTAACCCTGATGTACTGCTCGTGCTGAAGAAAATGCTTTTCTTTTGAGATACACACCTATGAATACTACTGCAATTGACATCCAGCAATTACAGTTTTTTTCAATCATTTTAACTCGTGTCTCAATACCATGTCCACTTTTTCCACAACACTTAACACATGCACCATACCATTGGACCATGTGAGCTAAACTATGTATATGTTTGCATTGCTTTGACACAATATGCATTCAATCACCACTTCCCCCAAATTTCATGAATACTTCTCGTAGTCAGTGTTTGCCACCAGCAAAACTTTGTACAACCACAGCCAAATTTTCAGATGTTTAGATAATCTGTTCAAAACAGTTAACTTTCAGGTCAAAACCTAATGAAATTTACAGTACTCTAAATTGAAATATGCTGCATTTTGACAGACAAAGGACACTATGCACTTGCACTAACACAAATAATTATGTTTTTAGCAGAAATTTCATACTTTTGTTTTTGTTTGCTGCTTTGTTACCATTTATACAAATGAGGTCATAGAGTGTCTCTTTCCTTTTTGCAATGTAATCTGTGCAAAAACAGTGGATATGGCAACACATATATTACAGTGAAACATTTACATTTATTCATTTAGCAGACAGTTTCATCCAAAGCGACTTGCAGTGAAGTACTATATCTACAGAGACAGTCCCCCTGGAGCAAGTTGGGGTCAAGGGCCTTGCTCAGGGGCACAATGGTTGCACCCCTGGGATTGAACTCCCGCCGCCGTGGAAGAAATGTGATAGGAAGAAGAGCCACCATTGATGCTCCAGGCCAGAGGGGCACTAACATCACTATGTGTGCAGCAGTATCTGCAGAAGGACCGCACCTGCACAGGGCTGTAATTGGCCCATACAACACAGCCCTCCTGGTTACTTTTCTTGATGAACTGTGGGAAAAACTTACTGTCCCAAGAGATCAAGAAAGGCAAAATTTACCAACATATGCAATTGTATGGAATAATGTGGCCTTTCACCACTCTCGACAGGTCACTGCATGGTTTACAGACCACCCCAGGATGATGCCATTATTCCTGCCACCCTACTCACCTTTCCTCAACCCAATTTAGGAATTTTTTTCTGCATGGAGATGGAAAGTGTGTGACCACCGCCCACATGACCATATGTCATAACTAGAGGCAATGGTGGCTGGGTGTATGGACATAACTGCAGAGGACATCCAGGGCTTGATAAGACACTCTAAGAGATTCTTTCCTAGGTGTGTGGCAGAGGACAACATCTGATGTGATGTTGACGAAAATCTATGGCCAAATGCTGAGGACAGAATGGACTAGACCAGTCCAGCAGTTTTACGTTCTGAGCCATTGATAGATACTGTAGGACTTGTATTTTTTGTTGGTGTAATTGATCGTATCGTAAAGTCCATTGAATTACACTGCTGCATTTGTGATTCATTTATTTATCATGTATTTATACATTACAGTAAAACATGGCTCCTTGGTTTCTCTTACAGTAAAACACTCAGTACAGTTTTACTGTAGATTTACTATACTCAACTGTAACAATCTTTCTCTAGGCATGAAATATTTACATACTGCAAAAAAGAAATGGAAACACCTATGTAGGAATTATTAGCTCAGGTAAATTTTAATATCTCCACCAATATGTTTGAATTAATTAAAGTTGAATTAATTATTATTTAATGCTGATTATTACAATTTTTCTCGATTGCTTAAACACACTTCTTGAAACTATGCCTCGGTGCAATAAATTACAGTTTTTACCAATTGCTTAAACACTATTGACAGATGCTAAAACCAAAGGAACCCAACTTGAAGTTGTTGTGGCTGTTCCTTAAACAAAGTGTAACCATACCTTAAACAAAAGTGCTGCTTTGCACTTTGGTTGCAATTCTGCAAAACACTAGCTCCTTTCTACAACACACTTGCTCCTGCTCACAACACACTATTTCATACATAAGACACTTTGTTCAAAAATGAAATCTCGCAGTACCATTGGGAAAACACATCTATTCAAAATACAAAACACAGTCTGTCATTGAAAACAATTAGACACACACCTGAAAACATTTACTAACAAAACTGAACACCAATCAGTCAGCTACAAAAAGGCCTTAGCTAAGCCATTTTGGAGAACTTGCCAGCATGGAGGGAGGGAGAGCTAGAGGCAGAGGCAGAGGAAGAGAAGGACGTGGACGAAGAGGCCGTGCAAGGACCATAATTTCTGATGACATTAGGGCAACTTTGGTGGACCATGTCATAAACCATGGTCTGACTATGAGGGAAGCTGGACAGAGAGTCCACCCCAATCTTAGCCGTTTCACGGTCGCATCCATCATAAGGACATTCCGACAGGAAAACAGGTATGTCTTCAATTCCTCTACTACAGTAATGTAGCTTGAGTATTTACAGTACTGTCTCATCTTACATGTATATGTTACGTACATGTACTGTTACACCAGTACTGTACTGAAGGGTGGCTCCTTGTTTTGTGAAACATATAATCATGTCTTGAGATGTTTTACAGTACTGTAATACAAGTACAGTAAATACAGTAAAATACAGTTTGTACAGTACTGAAAAATAGAAGAAAACAATTACAAATTCTGGTTGCATTTTTTCTACAGAATGATTAGAAGACCTACTGGCGGTGGACGTCAACGCCTATTTACTGAACAACAAGAACTTGTATTAGTGGACATGGTCAGGGGAAATAATGCGATCCGTCTCCACCAGCTACAGAGTCACATAATTGCAGATAGACAGGTTTTTGGCAATATAAATACAGTAAGCATTACCACCATTAGAAGCATCTTGACAAAGCACCATATTACAATGAAACAACTGTACAGGGTTCCATTTCAAAGGAACAATGCCAGAGTGAACTAACTTCGACGTGAATACGTACAGGTAAGTGTTTCAGTCCTCTACATTTACAATACAAAAGAGGAGCAGTCAAATAGCTGAGTCTGTACCATTGGATCAGTACCACACTGACACTGTATATTCAGAAAGCTAAACAGGCCCCTGTGTGATGAGGTGGTTCAATTCTGTATGTGTATCAGTGTAGTTGTGTACTTTGAGTAATGCCATCCATACAGTACTGTACAGTACAGTAATATGTACTTTTTCTTGCAGAGAATGCTCGCCATGGATGGAGCTGCTCAGCCTCATGAGTGTATTTACATCGATGAGGCTGGATTCAATCTGACGAAAAACAGACGACGGGGGCGTAATCTTACTGGCCAAAGGGCAATTGTGCACGTCCCTGGGCAACGTGGAGGAAATATTACATTGTGCGCTGCCATTAGCCTTCAAGGGCTACTGCACCATCATGCCAAATTGGGGCCCTATAATACACAGGAAATACTCACATTTCTTGATGGTCTTCATGACATAGTCATACAGAATAGACCAGAGCAGCCCAGGTTTGTTGTTGTGTGGGATAATGTTAGTTTCCACCGGGCTGCTCTGGTCCAAGACTGGTTTACTAATCATGAAGAATTTGAAGTGGTGTACTTGCCCCCTTACTCCCCATTTTTGAATCCTATAGAGGAGTTTTTTTCAGCATGGAGATGGCGCGTATATGACCGCCAACCCCACGCCCGAATGCCACTTTTACAAGCAATGGAACAGGCCTGCGGAGATATTGAAATCAGGTCAATTCAGGGATGGATTAGACACACAAGGGGATTTTTTCCCCGATGTTTAGCCAGAGAAAATATTGCTTGCGATGTGGACGAGGTCCTGTAGCCCGACCCCGACAGACGGCAGGATCCATACATGTAACTTCTTTTGTGTGAAGTTCAGTTTGTTTTATTTTTGCTTTACAGTTTTTTCCAATCATTTTCACACTTGTCTCAATACCATGTCCACTTTTTCACAACACTTCACACAGTGGGCTGTACCAATACACACCTGAGCACATCACTTAACCTTTGGTGCAAAATGCCCTAAAACCACCAAAACGTTTCACAATTCACCCAAAAGTGACTCATGCTGCATAACCATGACAAATGCTGTCAGCCAACAACACTACTGGGGCACTCAATGTCCAATGGGCTAAAAAACACTAACAACTTTCAGCATTGAAAATTGCTTATATAAAGTGTGGCTGTATCCTCCAGTTTGGCACAAATTACTGTCATGTTGCATTGTAAAAATAAAATAAACAAGAACTACTTTTGTGTGTAAAAATTGTAATACCAACCAATTCTGAAATGCTGCAATATATTTCATTAGAAATCATGTAAGTGTTGCTGTTTCTTTTTTGCAGTATGTAAATATTTCATTCCTAGCAGAAAATGCCAATCCAAAGATGGCCCCTTTTGTACATGTGGCAAATTGGCACTAACCAAACAAATTCCTAGATAGGTTCTTAGCTGAAATTTCAGGCTGGTGTGTGTTTTCATTCAGCTTTCCAGCTTCAACCATTGTAAAATGCTTGGGGTGATCTAGGGCAGGGGTCTCCAACTCCAGTCCTGGAGAGCTACTGTCCAGTAGGTTTTTCTATCCTACCTGGCTTCTGATGAGTCACACCTATACTCAAGTAAATACCAGGAACAGGTGTGGCTCATCAGAAGCCAGGTAGGATAGAAAACCTACTGGACAGTAGCTCTCCAGGACCAGACTTGGAGATCCCTGATCTTGGGGGATGGTGGTGGTCTAGTGGTTAGGGATCTGGCTGGGCTCCCATTAGGAACCCCAGAAGATTGTGAGTTCACTCCCAGGGGATGCCATCATTGTGCCCCAGAGCAAGGCCCTTGACCCCAACTTGCTCCAGGGGGACAGTCCCTGTAGATACAGTACTTTACTATAAGATGCTTTTGATAAAAGTGCCTGCTAAATGAATAAATGTAAATGTTGTACTGTAATATATGTGTTGCCATACCCACTGTTTTTGCACCGATTACATTGTGTTGCCTTGCAAAAAGGAAAGGGACACTCCATGGCCTCATTCGTATAGATGATGTAGATGGTAACGAAGCAGCAAACAAAAACAAAATTAGGAAATTTCTGCTAAAAGCACAATTATTTGTGTTAGTGCAAGTGCATAGTGTCCTTTGTCTGTCAAAATGCAGCATATTTCAATTTACAGTGCTCTAAATTTCATTAGGTTTTGACCTGAAAGTTAACTGTTTTGAACAGATTATCTAGACGTCTGAAAAATCGGCTGTAGTTGTACAAAGTTTTGCTGGTGGCGAACACTGACTGAGAAAAGTATTCATGAAATTTGTGGGCAGTGGTGATTGAATGCATATTGTGTCAAAGCAATGTAAACGTATACATAGTTTAGCTCACATGGTCCAATGGTATGGTGCATGTGTTAAGTGTTTTGAAAAAGTGGACATGGTATTGAGACACGCGTTAAAATGATTGGAAAAAACTGTAGGTCCACTCTGCTTGTCTGTAGGTCCCTAAATCTTTGGGCAATAAAAGTTGGAGTGCTGGCCTCCATGGTTATCTGTGTGTGTGTGTGTGTTTATGTGTGTAACCCCCCTTTGGTGCCTCTTGTACCAGGCTCGGCCTTGTCTCAGGCCACCTGGAGTTTAGGCACTGTGATATGTGCATATGTGATCCTACACCTACATGATTTCTAATGAAATATATTACAGTATTTTAAGAATTGGTTGGTATTACAAATTTTTACACACAAAAGTAGTTCTTGTTTATTTTATTTTTACAATGCAACATGAGAGTCATTTGATACAGCCACACTTTATATATGCAATTTGCAATGCTGAAAGTTGTTAGTGTTTTTTGGCCCATTGAGTGCCCCAGCAGTGTTGTTGGCTGACAGCATTTGTCTTGGTTATGGCAGCATGAGTCACTTTTGGGTGAATTGTGAAACGTTTTGGTGGTTGTAGGGCATTTTGCACCAAAGGTTAAGTGATGTGCTCAGGTGTGTATTGGTACAGCCCACTGTGTGAAGTGTTGTGAAAAAGTGGACATGGTATTGAGACAAGTGTGAAAATGATTGGAAAAAATCTGTAAGTCCAACAGCCCAAAAGGACCCTAAAGAATAACTATAAATTATAAAATTTGGTAGAGACTAATGTCCACAACATAGCATCTTCAGTAACAGTGGCCTTCTAAACTAAGAATAGTAAAAATCTGAATATTAAATGAGAAAAATGATTTGATTTGTTCTTCTATCCCAAGTCACTGTCTAAATGCAAGGAGGCCACCAGCCATTATATCTGCTCTAGGGAAAATGCACTCCTATAGCCACTAGGGGCGCTCTCACTTTCTCTCAGCCCTGTTAAGTAATGTCTTTATTTATCTAGCAACCAATTCAGTTGGTTTTAAAAAAAAAAAACAACTTTAGCGAGATTAACTCAGCGAGATTAACTCAACAATGTTCTGTTCTCAGAACATAAAGTCAATGCATCAACTTAAATAGAAAGTTTCATTATGAGGAACCACTGTCCCTGACTGAGTTATTTCAAAGTGACTATTTTAAGTGTGGCTGGTTGAAACAAAACCTTGGTCTGGATTTGTACTTTCAGGACCTGAACTTTGTCTATAATGAATTACATTTTGAAAGTAACTTCCCCAATACTGAACTTAACATAGGTGGGTGGTTAGGGGCGCAGTAGGCTAAGTGTCACCACTCAAGATGACGGTTCAAGCCCCAGGCTTCCCAGCACAGGCATATGTCCATGGGCCCAAGGTGGGTTAGGCAAAGAGATGCATTCCAATGTACTTGGGCAAATTAAAGGGTTTTTAAATATTATATTATGTTAGAATCCTGGTTAGCAGTCAGCCTGGAAAAAATTAGTCTGAGCCACGTTTGGACCAGATCTGAATTTAACTTTTGATTCTGGTGCAAATACAGGCCAGATTTGGTAATATTCATTGTAAAGCCGGCCCAGATATGGCTCTTATCTGTTTCAAATCTGGAAAGTGATTTCAGACCAGTATTGGTCCGTTGTGCAAAAAGACACCTAGCCAGATCCGGTTTACGGATCTGTGGTGGCTTCTGAACAGCATTTCCCCTGGATCCGGTTCAGGCTCATCTTGCTATGTGGGTTATGACCACCGAGAGGTTACGGTAACAGTTAATCTGAGGCTTCACTTATGATCCCTGTAAGGCTAGGCTAATGGCTAATGTGAGGCTATAATTATGATCCCTGTAAGGCTAGGCTTATGGCTAATCTGAGGCTATAATTATGATCACTGTAAGGCTAGGCTAATGGCTAATCTGAGGCTATAATTATGATCCCTGTAAGGCTAGGCTAACAGCTAATCTGAGGCTATACTTATGAACACTGTAAGGCTAGGCTAACAGCTAATCTGAGGCTATACTTATGAAGACTGTAAGGCTAGGCTAACGGCTAATCTGAGGCTACACTTATGATCACTGTAAGGCTAGGTTAACAGCTAATCTGAGGCTATATTTATGAACACTGTAAGGCTAGGCTAACAGCTAATCTGAGGCTATACTTATGAAGACTGTAAGGCTAGGCTAATGGCTAATCTGAGGCTACACTTATGATCACTGTAAGGCTAGGCTAACAGCTAATCTGAGGCTATACTTATGTAGACTGTAAGGCTAGGCTAACGGCTAATCTGTGGCTACACTTTTGATCACTGTAAGGCTAGGCTAACAGCTAATCTGAGGCTATACTTATGAACACTGTAAGGCTAGGCTAACAGCTAATCTGAGGCTATACTTATGAAGACTGTACGGCTAGGATAATGGCTAATTTGAGGCTACACTTATGATCACTGTAAGGCTAGGCTAATGGCTAATCTGAGGCTACACTTATGATCACTGTAAAGCCACACAAACAGCTCTAGGCATCACACTGCTGCACTAACCACAAATGGTGATGTAACAGCTAGACCTGTAGCTGCCAGCATTTACTGGGATGACATCTACACTATGACTATGCTAATGGTTATGGACACGGATACGACCGGTTTGTAGGAAAAGTCCTCATAGGACCTCCTGAAAAGCATTAGAAGAATTAAGGTATCTGCACCTGAATATAAATACTACATACTGTAATTTTCATCCTAAGCATCCCTAAACTATCCATCAATCCATCACCATAACCACTTAATCCCAACTGGGGTTGTGGGGGGGACCAGAGCCTCACCTGGGAAAAGGCAGGAACCAACCCCGGGCAGTTGCCAACACACTCAGGGCCAACTTAGAGTTGCCAATCAACCTATCTTGCACACACAGGAGGAAACCAGAGCCCCCAGTGGAAACCCACCCAAACACAGGGAGTGCATGCGAGCTCCACACAGAAAGGGCCGACGTCCATCCCAGGGACCAAACCCAGGACCTCCTTACTGTGAGGCAGCAGCACTAATCACCGTGCCACCCCTCCCAAAACCATACTCAGCATTAATTAAGAATCATGTATTAATAATTGCAATACCCCATTTTCCCAAGTAGAATTTTTCTGGACGGTATTACAGGGTAAGGGCTGTATTGGAAAATGATGTATTGAGTCAGTTGCGGGGTGATGCTTCAGGAACGGAGGCGGCTGCATAGAAGCTTTTGGAACCTCAGGTGAGGTTTGGGATCTCAGCTATGGAGCCATGGGGTACATTAGGCCACCAGTAGGGGGAGCAGTGGCCACCCTGAATAAGTGTGTGCATGGTGGGGGGCGGGGGGGGGCTCTCACTCATCTTGCATTCAGCTCACTCCTGAAAACCCCCCTAAAACAAAGTGTGACAGCCAGCACCTCAGAATATGTTAATTTCCTCCATTATACAATCTGGCAGAGCCTCGCTCGATCGATGAGCTATTCATGAGCCATGGTGTGCTGAAGTCATCCGGCATGCCCCCCGACCCCCACCCCCCACTGCCCCCCCACTACCCTGGAGTCGTCTCACTCGGCCCCCTCTGCCGCTGCCCCCCTACTACCCTGGAGTCGTCTCTCTCGGCCCCCTCTGCCGCTGCCCCCCTACTACCCTGAAGTCGTCTCACTCGGCCCCCTCTGTTGCTGCTCCCCCACTACCCTGAATTCCACTACCAATGACGTCCGTGCATCCAGCTCGCCGTTCTGCCTGTGTCGTCTTCCTTGTATGACCCACTGCCTGCCTTCTGGTTGCCTGGCGATTGGAGGGAGTGGTGGCACCGGCTTGCCATCTCCCCCCTGCTCCCCGTTTGTGTCTCAGATTTAACTGTATTTGACTCTCCCTGCCGGCCCCTGGAGGATGGGCTCCCCCTTTGAGTCTGGTCCCTCCCAAGGTTTCTTCCTTCTAGGGAGTTTTTCCTTGCCACTGTCGCCTATGGCTTACTCACTGGGGGCTTTGGGTGGGGATGCTGTAAAGCGCTTGGAGACGATGCAATGTTGTGATAATGCGCTATACAAAAATAAATTTGTTGTTGTTGTCTCACTCGGCCCCCTCTGTCGCTGCCCCCCCACTACCATGAAGTCCTCTCACTCGGCCCCCTCTGCCGCTGCCCCCCCACTACCCTGAAGTCCTCTCACTCGGCCCCCTCTGCCGCTGCCCCCCCACTACCCTGAAGTCCTCTCACTCGGCCCCCTCTGCTGCTACCCTGGCACCCTGCACATCCAAATCCAATTCGCCCGTCACATCTGCATCCCCCATCCTCGTGAGGACAAACACACCTCATAAATTCAGTGGTGACATTTCCAGACACTATCCCTGCCCTCCCGGGAATGATTAATGGTTACGGCCAGATGATGGAGCCAGACAGGAGATTCTCCCTTTTACTGCTATGTAGACGAGGGACACATCAATCAAACGGCGTCCACCACACCTTTAGACGCTGAGGAAAATGAAAGGGAAACCATTAAAGAAACATGGAATGTCCGTGGAGACAAGGGTATTATTGGCTGCCAGTCCGCAGTACCGACAAAGCGTGGGCACTGGTTACCCCAGAGAGTCAGGGTCATTATTGAGGAGCGGGGGCAAGACTGTGAGATCTGACAGCAGCACTCTGGGATACGGACCTCGGAAGAGCGGAAGGATGATTAAGGAGGCAGGAAACCAAAGCGCAGGAGCCTGGAGATTCTATGCCGATTGCCGCCCGTCTTTATTTATGCTTCCCTGGAAAAGTTTCCGACCAGAATCAGGGAGTTTTACAGGAGGTTTATAGGAGACCTGGCAGCAGCAGGCCGAGAGCACAGGGTGCTCCTCTGAGGCCGTGATGTAAGAAGGAGCAAGCCGAATGGGCCACAGTGCGCTCAGCCATGACTGGGCACCTCGGTGTCCATGTGACCGCCATACCCTGACGGTGATTGGCTTAGCGAGTTTGCTGCTCCCCCAGACAGGCTCTCAGACATACCAACTCCTTGAGCCTGTCAGCTCAAAACCTTGAGAAATCGAGCAAAAGGAACGTCCGACTCCGTTCAGGCCGATGGCGACATTAAACTTTAATCGTTTCACCGTTAATCACGTGACCACGGGTCCTTAGAGGGCTGGTTCCTTCAATAATTCACGAAAGACATCCCGCTTTCGAAATCTGTTCTTTTTTGTGATGCATGAAATTGTCGCCGGGACGAGTCCTGCTTCAACAAGAAATAAATAAAACCGGCAAAAAAAAAACATTTTCCGGGAAGGTCGGCTGACAACAGACAGGTCTGAAGAGCAGAAAGCGGCCACAGACTGCAGATTACAGACTGCATTGGTGCAGAGATTCAATGAAAATGCAAAAAGCCACAGACTGAACAAGAAACGGGTGGCCATGCAGGGGAGGCACCTACAGGTCAACATCACACCCAGGGGCTGCACAAGAACTTAGAGCAAGAAAAATAAAACCGAATCATATAAAAAACCTATTTCCATGGCTCTGTTGACAAACTGAGCTCCATTGTTTGGACTTCATATACCATATTTCTGTAAAAACATGTTTTCAAGGACAGGGGCCTGTCAACAAGCAGTGTTATTAATGACTGGGTCTGGTCAAGCCACTTCTTGAACAGACCCAGTGCCGGCCGTTTTTTGCAAAAACGCCGACTGCCCGGTGACTCCTCGATGGAACGTGACGACGGCGGACTCAGTGAAACATCCATCATTCAGCTCTTCCTGCATCCCAGCCCAAACAGAAACTCCAGCAGCCAAACTGTGTCCTTCTAGGAGCTCGGAGGATCACGGAGAAGAAAAGGTCACCAGCT
This sequence comes from Paramormyrops kingsleyae, assembly GCF_048594095.1. Lineage (NCBI taxonomy): Eukaryota > Metazoa > Chordata > Actinopteri > Osteoglossiformes > Mormyridae > Paramormyrops > Paramormyrops kingsleyae. The sequence goes on along the minus strand of NC_132800.1, from coordinate 47,724,917 downwards.
TTGCCACGTGAGAGTTGCCTGTGCATCACGAGCGAGAAATAAAGTGCCCCCCATTATAAATAAGGTTAAACTCCTTCAAAGAGACTGCAGAGAGAACATGGAAACAGTAAAGGAGGACTCCGGGAAAGCAATCATCATTCCGGGTAGGTCAGCAAACAGCACTGCGTGACACGGGTTTGGGATGTGGAAGCACGGTTCAGTGCGACTGGGAATTCTCTTTCCGCCATGGGCAGGGATTTTTGAAACCAATAAAAAGAATGGAGTTTTGGCACCTGTGTGGGGAGAGGAGTGTGAGGAGGAGGTGGGTGCCCAGATGGGGGGGTTTATGAAGCAGATTGAGATTATAGCTGAGGATATAAGCGCAGTATTGGGGGGGGGGGGGGGGGGGGCAGTGAATCACAGTAAACCCCCCCCCCCCAACCGCACATGTGATTCTCAGACAGAGAGGTATGAAAACAGCGAGTGTCTCCGGGCCAGTGGCACAGTTAATGACTTTCACAAATTTATCCATCCTGTCGGGGGGGTTTGCCAGCTGAGGCAACGTGGGGGGGGTAGGTTGGCCAGGAAGCCGAATTTTAGGTGTCGGTGGGTCTTCCTGATATTCGGACCTGTTCCTGGATGCCATGGAAACCCAGTCAGTAACCCCCCCCCATGCCACGGTGCCAACAGCCGACAGCCTGGCCCGTCAATGTCTAATGAGTGCCCCCCGCCACCCAACTCCCTCTCCAGAAGAAAAGGGGCCTCGATAAAACGGGAAACAGGAAACATAAACAACACCAGGTGTCCAGGCCATTATGTTTTCCAAACAGGTGGTGGGAAGAAAAAACGGGATGGAGAGGGAGAGGAGAGAAGCCCTCAGACTGAGCGGGGGAGCCAATGCCAGAGCCCCTCCTCACAGGGACGGCCAGTGTGTGCTGCTCCTTTGGCGTGTCAGGATGGTCTGACTGTGACATGCCCCATGGGCGCCACTGTGAATCCCTAGGGGCCCCCGACACCCCGCTGGCGTGACACCGTCATACAGTACATCCCTGTAGGGGTGGTGGGGGCATAGAGACCAATGTGGGGCTTTAAATGAAATTAATTACTCTGACGCTCAAGAGGGAAGGCAATGAGCGCATAAGAAACACCCCCTGCACCCAACTTCCAGCAAGACATCCTCATTGCTGTGGTTAACGGCTGCTTCCGGATTATGGCTCAGACCACAGAGCTGCTGGAGCAGTAGGGGTTACAGGAGGTCCGGCCCCCAGCTCTCCTACTGTTCAGTGACCTCGGAGGGCCCTCGGCAAATCGGCACAGGTTTGAACGAGTGTCACCACAATGAACAAGAGATGAGACTCACGGCAAGACTCATACCACGCGTCTCCCCCATCTCGGTCCTGGTGATGCGGTCCTGGCAGACTGGCACGTTCATTCCTCTTCTTTGCTGCCATTTTCCAAGAAGCTTCCAGAAAGTATGGGGTGAGAACAGGCTGGGATGGCAGTCCATCACAGGGCACCAGTGCACCTGAGCCATACGTCTCTCTACTGGGAGGACAGCTGAAAGTCCCACACATAGCACACACACACACAGCCGGAAGCAGAGTGGGCCGTATGCCTCTGGCTAATCCCTGCCACCTGCACGAATGCAATATACCACAATCAGTCCTGAGCTTCCTCACTTCCTGAATGGGCGCTGGGAACTCCAGAGCGGATAATTCGGCGTGTGTAGCTGTGCTCCACAAAAAGGACATAAAACAGGCCTGTTAATTAGGTCCCAGTGTCAGTGCTGGGGGGGGATAATTACGGCGCCGCGGCCCTCGGGGATGGAGGATTTGTTCAGGCAGGACGGCCGAGGGGATAATCGTGGGTCCTCTGTACCGATGAATTATTAAAGGACAACATCGACGCGACAAGGCAGGGAGGGTGGGGGGTGGGTGTCTCTAAAAGGCTTTTCAGTGCAAATTGGCATTTCCCACAAATCGAGGAGAAACATGGATCCCTCACGTAGCAAAGAGGGAACAGGATCGCGGTCCTGGGCTGGAAAGCCATCAGCCTCCTATCCAAACCACAGAGCATTCCTTCCTGGACAGCTGTCTCCACGAGAAACACTGTAACCTGTTCCCTCGCCATGTCACCTCGATCCTCTCCAACCAAATCCCCCCCGAGGTCTGCTGGGTATTCAGGAAGTTGGGCGGTTAACGGACAGGCGGGGCCTTGTCAATAAATAATGGAGAATGAACAAAAAAAAAAGTCAGTACACATGCAGTCGGTAAAAAAACATAAGAAGCATCTGGGGAGGGCTGAAGGAATAAGGAATAAAACGCTCCCATCCATTCCCGGGTCTGTACCAGGCCTGGTGTTGGGAATAAAACGCTCCCATCCATTCCCGGGTCTGTACCAGGCCTGGTGTTGGGAATAAACGCTCCCATCCATTCCCGGGTCTGTACCAGGCCTGGTGTTGGGAATAAAACGCTCCCATCCATTCCCGGGTCTGTACCAGGCCTGGTGTTGGGAATAAAACGCTCCCATCCATTCTGGGGCTGTACCAGGCCTGGTGTTGGGAATAAAACGCTCCCATCCATTCCCGGGTCTGTACCAGGCCTGGTGATGGGAAAAAAACGCTCCCATCCATTCCCGGGTCTGTACCAGGCCTGGTGTTGGGAATAAAACGCTCCCATCCATTCCCGGGTCTGTACCAGGCCTGGTGTTGGGAATCGCTAATTAGGCTCCATGTGTTCAAGAAACCCGCCTCGTGGTCTGGCTTATTCCACATGGCCGACCTTGGTGCTCGGGTCCATCGCTGAGGGACTGCTCGGTCCTAGTTTACATATAGATGTAATTAAACACAGCAAAGTACAGAATTTATATAAAAAGGTGTACTTTAATTAAATCATACTGGTAATAGCAGAGAGAGCAAGCACATTTGAAGGTATCACGGAACGGGAAATATTTCTATGACCTTACAGGTGAGGTCTAATAACATGGAGTAGCAGCTAATTACCGCTAACAGTCACAGGCTTACACAGCAGATGCTCCTCTTTAGGACCAATTAAGGGGCTTCCTCAGACAATCAACCATTTTGCCGCCGGCCATGGCATTCTGCAGAGAGTCAGAAACTGCTGAGGGCAGAGGTGACCACAGTGTCCCAAATCAAACCGCTTTATCAAGCTTAGCTGCTGCAGGGGTGTCACGGTTGGACCATCTATGATTTTTGGGTGGTTTTCATGTACAGTCCCCAGCTGTGTTCCAGATGGATAGATGATTGTTCCACCACTTCAGGAGTTTCATAGGGTACAGGCAGGGTGTGAAGTCCCGTACCACTACAGCCATGACACCGGCATCAGTCAACAGAAAGCTCATGTATTGCATCTACAGTACATTCATTTATTCATGCATCTGATACTTATTCATCCAAAGTTCATACCATAGAGGCAAGAGGATTCGAACCTATGACCTATGCTCCATGGAATTCGAATCTATGACCTATGCTCCCTGGGATTTGACCCTCGTGTATACACGGGTTTAGTGCAGACACATATCTCTCATATATTACTTGCTATTTCTGGTGCCTGGGTGTAACTACAGAGTTCCCATTACTAAAATTAGCTGTCAGACCCATTTGGGTATTAGATATGTTTGTTTGCTCAGTCACAATTATGTCGGGGTGAGGGTTAATGGAGGAGGGGGACACCATCAGCTTTCTAAAAGCCCCCCATGCTTGTGGGAGTGGATCATTCTACTTGGCATAATTGCCCATCTTAATTAACCCAGTCCACCCTCTCCCCTCACCAACAAAACAGTGAGTAGGACACACTAGTCATAATACTCGCTGTGTCCACCTTCAGGAGACGCAACCGCAGCTAGCGAGTGCACATGCGCAGGCACGAGTCTGCGGCTCGCGTGGCATCCAGAGAGCTACCCACCTTAGCGTAGGAGTGGAGAGCGGTGAGCTGCGGACAACGAGTGACTCTCCACACAGCTACAGACACCACTTAGAGGGCTAATGGCCCCGGGCAAGGGAGGAAACAAGAAATGAGAAACAGGTCCTCCACTCATGAGCATCGCTACGGACCCCAGAGACTCAGCCGGGCTCTCCAGCCAAGTGCATGAGAGAGCATCACCTGTGGACTGGTATGGAACCAATACTGTGCACTGCTTATAAGGCTTACAAACCTGTAATGAAAGGTACACTTCCTGCTAGCCTGTTTACACACTCATACACACACACACACACCACACAGCTTGACGAGCGAAACACCTAATTAGCAGGATTATGTCCACCCGTATCCAGTTCACTAAATCTGGCACGTGCACCAGGTAATGTGGCACAGCTGTTGCACGCTTTGGGGTGGGCGGCCGTGCCCACGCTGAGGCTGCCGCGGCAATGCGCCGGGTACTGCTCTGCCAATGAGAGCGTCCCGGCTGGTAATCGCTCGTCAGAGGAGGCGCACGGCGATTTCGTAGAAGGAGTTCACCAAAACTCAGGCGAAGCTACTAATTATCTCGTAGGAAACGCACACGATGCTGGGCTATGTTTACACTGAGGTGTTTATCTGGCTCTTCAGTCTGAAGCGACGTCTCCACAGCGTGTACGACTCTCCCATCCCGTGCAGGAAAGATGAAACTGTCAGCATTCCTCGTCCATCCGTCACGGGGGCTGACAGGAGAGGCTATCTCCTCTGGAGGGGTACAGCAGACTCTGTAGTGGAGCATGACTGATACTCGCACACACACATACATACACATACATGCAAACACACACACATATACACAGCAACAACAAGAACAGAGTGAAGAATCCTTCTGTCAGCCCTGGGCCCGGAGCCTAACCGAATGTCACATCAGTGAGACAGAAGGACCCTCTTTCCTGACAGGAAAGGCAGCGGACCGTGCCATCGACAGGCAAAAGCGTAACAGATGCCATCAAAGGCCAGCAATTAGGTCTTTGATTGAGGAGCCCGCGACTCCAAGCTGTGCTGGCGAGCCGCGAGGTGATATTTCAGGCTCAGCAGGGAGAACACAGACCAGGAGCAGCACAGACTGATGTCAGCCATCAGCTAAGGACACACAGCACCGACACAGGATCCTGTCGCTTGTTCTAACAAAACTCTATATGAAAGACCTTACAGTTCCTTTCGCAGTGCCACTTTGAACCAGTCCTCAGTCTGTCAGCCATAACTGAAGCCTGCCCCCTGCTGTTCAGTGAAAGGCATTACAGATCTTCATACAGTCTGGGGACCACGGAAGGGAAAAAAAGAGCAGACAAACCAATTACAAGGCTCAGTGGATAATGCTCTGTTATAGCATAGAGAAAGCAGCCTTTTCTCCTGTTGTAATCAGGGCTCCTCTCTATCCCTCCAGAGGAACGGGCGCTCAGAACAAAGAGGGATTTGTGTTTCTCCGGAGGGCAAGGCGATGCAGACGCTTCCAAGCATTACTCTGTGGTGAAAAGACTCACCATGCCGTGCCAGAAAGCCGGGACACGATGCTGAGGACGGGGAATCACAGTGCCGATGCTCCTTGCAGTACGACGGTTCAACTTATGACGTTTCAACATTACAAAGGTGTGATATCGATGCACATTCAGCAGCCAACTTTGCATTTTGATCTGTTCCTGGGCTAGTGATATGCAGTATGAAACTTTATGATACTGTCGATGGGGCAATGGCAGCATCTACCCAGCGTGCTAAAGCACAGGCACAGGTCCACAGCATGCTGAGGCACATGCACAGGTCTATAGGTACTGTGGACCCCACAACACAGGGCGGTGTGTATGAAGTGATGAGAATTTCTGCTGCCTGAGGTTCGGGGACCAATGAAAATGAGGAAAAGAGCAGGTTTGGAAAAACTGGCGGTTCTTTGCCTTAAATCAAGATGGGACACAGATCAATCACACACACATTTAGAGATCAGGTCCCCTTTATTCAGACACTGAGCAGGATTTACAGTAAATCATAAGCCGTCCAGCAAAAACAAGGCATATGAAGTGTCACACATTCATTTGAATTATTATTTTTCTTATTATTAAAGGGCAAAGACCTGCCATTCTCAGTGTTGGGGGAGGGGCTAATCAAGCTACTGATCAAATTCGATAGACTCGTTATTTTCTGTAATCCCGACTCAGAGAAGGTCGGCGTCTGGAGGCAGAAAAGAGTGAGAAAATTAAAATCGGGGAGGCAGGCAGATATTTATCAAAAGGGGAAAAAAGAAAGAAGAAAATCAATGCCGTTTATCGTGGATGCCCAGCTCTGGCTTTGGGGAGAGTAAAGGTCTGAATAACAATAAAATGTGAATCAGAGAATGTTAAAAAAAAACATCGTTAGTCAGAGAGAGGGCTCAGCATGGCTAGATTCAAAGGAGAAGCCATTAAAATACAGCACAGGCAGCTTACACAAAACCCAGGTTGAAATACGCTGACAGCCTCTTTCACATTTTTGACAGACTGAGAAAGGTTGTCAAACTCAAGCACTATTGTGGCAGAGCAGCGCGATGGGTAAGAACAACGTAACGCCATTCCACCACAGATGCATGATATATACGTTAAGATGTAGGTACCGGCCGATTTTTACCAGTCAGGTTCAAAATCAAGGTGCAGCTGTGTTGATAGCAGATTTGAGCCCAGGCCAACAAAAAACACCAAAAAATTTGGAGATATTTACAGACTGAGATGAGAAATCCGGCAAATGTGTCGTGTGTGCTTACTAGCTGGGCCTGAGTCACGTAGAATGTGTGAAATGCATTTAGGCACAGAGATTTGTGTATGTTCCACAGCATGGCCGTGAATTATCCACACTCCACGGTGCACTGGGCATTACAGATAAGTGTACAAAATGCGAAAAATAAATAAAGCAGAGGTTTTGCCTCAGCTGCTGGCCGTGCTGCACTTTACGGGTCCCGTGGTGAATTCGGGCCTTTCTCTGACGACCTGGCGGAGGCCTCCTCGTTCGGCACCAGCAGGCCGGATAACGAGGAGCAGACTGCAGGCGAATCTGGGCGGTCAGAAAATGCTATGTGCATTTGAAGGTGGAGCTCCAAACCATGAGAGAGATGGGGCAGGATTCACCTCAAACATATGTAATAAACGTATGTAGGAACCGTGCCTGTAAAAGGCCTATACACATCCAAACCTCTCTTCCTGGTGAGAGACTCCTCTCTGAGGTTCGTCTCCAAGCCAGCGGCAGGATAGAATGGCTCCAATGTGTCCAACCGCCCAGTAGGACATACCCAGTACAGCTTCCTGACCAAACAACCTCAGTAGACTCCTCTCCGACTCTCTGAACTCCTCCCTCTATTAGTGAGAGTGAGCCCAGCAGCTCTGTGGAGAATCGTCACGGTCCCTGCTCATACTCCCGATTTTGTTCTTCCGATACCGGTGCTCCCTCTCTAGGGGGCAGACTCTTCCCCGTTTGCCTACAGGATCGACCCGCCGTTTTCCGAGAGAGCATTGCGGCATCGGAATGGGTGGAGCCGACTCTCATCCCTGCCGCCTCATATTGTGAGATGAACAGCTGAGAGGTATGTTGGAGGTCCCGGTAGGATGGGCCCAATAGAATTTCAGAACTGCCAAGCGACTTTGGGAAGGGGGGGGCGGGGGGGGAGGGGGGGGGGGGGTTGGGCGTCAGATTGGCAGCGCTGACATTTCCATGCTATGACTGATCCAGCCTCTGTTGATTGATGGTGCTGGTGAGCGACAGCTGGGAGGACCAGGAGTATCCAGAGCAGATAGCAAGTCGTCTCTGAGCCTCTTTCAGAAAACAAAACCATGAAGTAGTTTTGGATGATGTCACTCCCGGCCTATCAGCCACCACGGCAGGTACATGGACATTGGTTGGACCGTAGATTTGAAGCAGGTTGGTCAGTGCTAGCAAACAGGAAGATGCTGGTCTTGCTAGCGAAACATGGTTTGTGGTAACTTGATGTTGACGGCTTCTTACCCCCCCCCCCCCCCGCCCCAATAGAGATGCCTCATGCTGTCGATGCTACATTGAGTGGTTATTAAAAAGGCACATTCGTCAAACACAATAAAAACAAACTCATCACCTTCCGCTGGGCTCCATTGCACCATGCCATACGGCCCTCTCTCTGCCAAGGATGCTATAAATAACTCCTCAAATTCTGTGCCCATCTGGGGGTGGGGGGGGGAGTAAGCCATCATATTGAAAGCCCTCCTCCGGTTGGCCAGGCTTCCCACTAGCCGAGCACAATCATATGCATTTTTCCTCAAGGTGTCTGCCTGACTGACAGGCCATAATTAAGAGGTTAGCGGCTACCGGAGGTGGACGCCTGACAGCCACGTGATTGGCTCTCACAGCATGCCCGGGGGGCAGCCCTCGGCCAATCGGGGCCGTGCGGCTCCAGGGTGGGAGAAGTTTGTGCAGAAAACTTGTGGAAGTCAGCAGTGTGTGTGTGTGTGTGTGTGGAGGGGGGACTAATCCAGTAGTGTGTAAGAGGTCTGTACTGCAGATCAGTTACCGAAGCTGATGTTCTACTCACATGCAGTGGGGAAACTTCACAGACATTTGTCACATTAACAATGTATGTCAGGGCTGTTAGATCTGGGGCCTGGGGGTGGAGTCCAGAAAGAAGCAGCAGGTCAGAGCGGCTCCTTCCCATCAAGTCTCAGTGAACGCCTCCTCATCCCTGCACCAAAATAACTTCCAGAAGCTCTGAAGCCGTTTGGGTTTGGGGGGGGGGGGGGGGACATTGGCTAAACTGTAATCATCTCCTCGGCTGCTTTTGTTCCTTTGTCTCCCTGGTGAGAAAGTGGCTTCACTCTGGGAGCAAAGCCAGGGGCCTCTCCATCTGCCAATCACATGTAGGAATTATTAGCTCAAATAAATTTTAATATTCTCCACCAATATGTTTGAATTAATTAAAGTTTAATTAATTATTATTTAATGCTGATTATTAATCAATTGTTATGCCGAATGGTCGGCTCCTCCAAACTCAATTGCGGTATCCCTGTGAGTCTGTTAATGTGAGACTTAAATGGGATTCACTAATTACCAGTATCGCTTAGTAACCTGGGTTAGAAGGCTCGTCCAGCGAGCTGCATCACCAGGTAATGTACACGATTGGTAGCGAAGCTCCCCTCACGGCCAATGAGAGAGAGTCTCGCGATGTTTCAGGCGAGTTTGAGGTTCAGAGCGTGTAGCAAGATCGCACAAAGGCAGGAACTTATTATGAGACACACAATGACGGAGGCTAAAGTTGTGTAAAAGACATGCATTTATTCCTAGCTAACACTACAACTGACATAAGACAGACATTACACCTAACACAAACAACAAACACGAAATAACGGAATAAAACAAACAATGTAATTATGAAAATGCAATGACCGGATTTAAATGAGTAACCTGAAATGGGAAATACTGTTCTGCAAAGCAAGCACAGTTTGTGGGAACACGACCCTAAAGTCTTATAGCAGGTTAACAGAACAGCTTAAGTTGTTAGAATGAAAGGAAGTTGGTTTACTTGGTTGAAGAGTGGGGGGGGGGGGGGGGGGGTCTTGGCAGTTGATGGCAGAGCTGCTGAGCTGATGGCACTCAGGAAGGCGCGGCGTTTGGAGCAGTGGAGTGGAGTCCCTTTAGATTCTCTCTCCTGGTGAAGCTTTGTCTTGGGTGCTGTTCTCTGTTCAGCTGGGCCTTCACCGGAGGATTTCTTGTGGGCTTCTCTTCTCCCGGGCTGATGGTCTTTTCTGTACGGCTGCTGGGTGTTCTCAGCGCTGGTTGGCGGTTGTTCTGCGCGCCTTTGTTCTGAGGTGCCAGGATTTTTATGCTGTAAAGTCCATGAATAGGGATGACCAGGAATTCGACTCCTGGCCCAATGGCTGGCCATCCATTTGGCGGGCTTTCAGAAGGGGGTCTGTATCAGTCCTTTTGGGATTTAAGGCCCGCCAGATTCTACCTTTACTGATGATTTTCATTAAGCTGTTATAACTTTTGATACATCCACTTTTATGGTAATCACTGACCAGATTTGGAATCAGGGGTGATTAACAATCAGTTTGATACCAAACATGCCATACCAGCTTCACAGGTACATACCTCATACCATCTGCATTAATTGATTAAACAATTAATTATTGTATCTATGTGACTGATTCATATCAGTATAGGATACAGGGGTTTTGGGTTGCACCTCAACAGATGTTACACTTTGTGCGGATATTACATTGAATATTCCTATTACAAACAGCACATCTTATCCATAGATAGGCGTGGCCGTTAGTTTGTGGTAATATCAATATAAGTTGCACATCTGGAAACAACATATTTTGTTTGGTGTGGCTTGTGCCAATTCATCTTCTCCAGAATGGATAAGATACACCTTAATTCAGTTCTTTTAACATAGCATGGTAGAAACAAAGAAACTTGGTGACTGTCCACCAAGATCAGATAAGGACCACAAAGGAATGTTGGAAGAGAAGGGGGGGTTTCTAACACAGAAGACTCTCTAAAAGTTAGCACACATACAAACATAACGTATCTGTATATTGAGACTAGTAGTCGTGAGTAAATCAATATACAGGGTATACAAAAGCCAAACTTAAATGAAATTTCCTTTAGGGTGTTCGTCTGTTGGGTGAGTGAGATGTAAGGCAGAGTGTATGTGGAGGGGGTTGGGTGCCAAGTCGAGGGACCCCTGTCCGTGAAGTCCACTCTGCTTGTCTGTAGGTCCCTAAATCTTTGGGCAATAAAAGTTGGAGTGCTAGCCTCCCTGGTTATCTGTGTGTGTGTGTTTGTGTGTGTAACCCCCCTTTGGTGTCTCTCGTACCAGGCTCGGCCTTGTCTCAGGCCACCTGGAATTTAGGCCCTGTGATATGTGCATGTGTGATCCTACACACAACAGGCGGCGGCAGCGTAACCCCTGCCTCGATTAAACTGATTGGTTTGCAATAAAATGGCTCCTCCAGTTGCGACGAATGGCTACATGAAATCCCGGAAGCCCCATGCTTGACTGCGGGGCCAAACCCGAAGCCAAATGGCCCCTGGGCTGTTAAAAAGAGCCCCCACCAGACACATTGCATCATGGTTGCCGGACAGCACTGCGCACACAGACTGATTGTGCTGACATGTAGGCAAAGGGAGGAGGAGACGGGGGGAGGAGGGGGGGGCAGCTAATGTCAAGAACTGACTAATCAGAGTGCCCCTCCTCCCTTTCCAGGACGTGTTATCTGCCCCAAGCTGCCTCGGGCACAATAGTCCCCAAGACGCTATATCAGCTTAAGCTGGCCGGCCCCCCATTCAGAAAAGTGACCATTCATCGCAATCCTGCAGATGGGGGGGGGGGGCAGCAGGCTTAGCAGTGAAAGCGTCTGACCCCCGACCAAATCAGAGCTGGCCACGGCAGCGACCCAGGTTCTTCCCGGCTGCTGACGCGGGCCGGCATGCCGTCGGGGGAGATGCCCGGCCAGGCCTTGTGCCGAGGACGCGGAGGGTCACACTCTGGGTTTAACTACGCCAGCTTTCCTGGCGGCCCCCGGGGGGCTCGGCACGACGCGTTCTGGCGACTTACAGGAAAGGTACTGAGAGAATAACTCACATTATGATCCCTTAATTACAACAAAATTTTGTTTCTCAAGAGTAACAATGCAGACGCCCTTCTTCATCCTGGAGGGCTATAGATTAGGCCCTAATCATTAGGGTGTTTTCCTTTTCCATTTATATTTCTTTAGCAACACATTTCAGAAGTCGGCTGTACACCATCTGATCTGCTGTGTCAGGGGCCACTGGGAGGGGGGTCAGTGCCTGGCCGTGTCACCTGTGTTTAAAAGGTGTCTCCTAAGGCAGAGACGCAGCCCCCCCAGCGTTCCCAGCCTCCCCCTCGCCCCCCAGCGTTCCCAGCCTCCCCCTCGCCCCCCAGCGTTCCCAGCCGCCCCCTCGCCCCCCAGCGTTCCCAGTCTCTTCCTCCCGAATAGGACAGATGTTCCCGTTTTACCTGGGAATCCCCAAGGGGATTGTGTGGCGGGGTGAGGAGCTGCACATCTGACCCAGACTGCTCGTGTAACCGGTCCGCCTTGCGGTCGGTTATCCCTTCTTTCCCTCTCTGCGTTGTGTAATTAACATAAATGACGACTCGCGCTGCTGGTTGGCCGATGGACGTTTTTTATTCTTCCAATCACCAGGTCCTCCCGCCAACTCTCCTTACCAAGGCTGAATACACTAAGGAACTGAATACACAAGGGAACTGAATATAGCACAACAGGAATACGCTCGTCACACTCCCTCTCTCCACCAAAGCTTCCCGCCGACTGAGGGGAGCGCAAAAACAAACATATACTAACATAAGATAAAGTAAAATATATTTAAACATTCTCTAATTTATCTTATGCGTATTCCGACCGTCAGCTATGAATTATAAAACATGAAATAATGACAAAACAGTATACACATTCATAAAACAAGAAACTGGTAGTTATAACTAAATAAATCACACAGTACAATAATCAAACATTCACGTACCTGAATACACAAGGGAACTGAATATAGCACAACAGGAATACGCTCGTCACACTCCCTTAACAGACAAAAACCAGAAAACTATTACAATACTCCATTAATTAGCGTGATACTGTGGTGTGCTGAAAAACCTGTGTATTCTTCTGTACATTAATATAACCATGATAAAATACAACTAATAATATACTAGTAATTTTGTATGACTAACACTGTATTTTAATGGGAGCGCTAGCACTCGCCTACCTCTCTCCACCAAAGCTTCCCGCCGACTGAGGGGAGCGCAAATGCCGCAGGAAGTGACGTCTTTCTTCAAAATAAAAGTCCCCGATGGGTTTACCCAAAACAAGAACATAATAAAAATACACAACAAAAATACATAAACTCCAAATTTTGGGGAAATGAAATACAAATACTGTTTTCTTTTTGTGTACTTCGGCTACATTCACCCCCCATAAATTTCACCAAAATTACAAATGCATTCCCTGGAAAAAAACCACTGAAACAACAAACCGAGCACAATAATCTGGGCAGGACACTTGGAAAGCTTTCTCAGCTTCCCCATCGGCTTGAGAGCCACCTAAGCATAGGTTCAGAGGAAGTGTAAGGATGATCAGACCTTTTCTCCTCCTTGATGAATATGATGCCTTGTACATCATATGATTCCCTACCCTTCCCATTATACTGCTCACGCAATTCATGTAACACCCCCATGAATGTTTCAGCTATGCTTAATTTTACTCCCAGAAACCTCACTCCAATTGGCCAATAATCAAAAATAAAACTCCATACAAATCCTTATCAAAAATAGAAAAATGAAACCCCCCCCCCCCCCATAATACTGAATTCCTTCAAAACATATTGAAAAACGACTGAGTCCTCTGAGCAACCCTGTTAGTAAAACCTTGTAGTTTAACAGGTCTCTGCGCCATAGACTCGATTAACCTATTGACCTTCCTGACTACTCTACCCGTGCGAGTTGTAACACCCGTGACAGGAGCAACACAAGGTTGAGAGCCAGAACCTAGATCAAAACATGGGGCTGCGTTTGAAATATCTGAGGTCGAGTCACCAACTAACCCAGTCTTATCTAGGCTGTCTGCACTAGAGCCCACCAGACTTAACCCGAGACCTGCCCCATCAACAGTGGGAGGAACCATCACACCCGAATCCCCCAGCAGCACCTCACCGGACTGCTCAACTGAATCTCCCAGCGTAACATTATCGAATGTATCCATTGCTTCCGATTCATCTTCTGAGCTGGAAACTACTGCCTGTTCAGGTATTTCACCACACAATGATTCCACCGGTAAGAAGCTGATGTTGAGAATAAGGTTGCGATGTACCACCCTCTGGTTTCCTTTTCCATCAACTAACTCATAGATATGATTCAGTGGATTCCTATTTCTGATGGTGTAAACTGTGGAATCCCACCTATCAGCCAATTTTTTCTTTCCCCTTTCACCTTTATTCGCGATGAGTACTCTGTCCCCTATATTCAAATGTACCCCCTTAACTTTCCTGTTATAATGCTCCGCCTGTTTGTCCTGCTCCTTAGCGCTATGCTTCTGTGCAATACTTATGGCTTCTCTAAGGTGGGAAATCAGTGTTTTTGCATAACTACCATAATCCACCACTACTGGATCTCGTAGCGCCTGCTTAAACATCAGATCGACAGGAAGCCTCGGTATGCGACCAAACATCAGCTGGAATGGCGCGTACCCCGTCGTCTCATGCGCCGTCGCATTATATGCGAAAGTCAGCGCCTGGATCTGTTCTGGCCACTTATGCTTCTCCTGCAGCGGAAGAGCGCGAAGCATACCACCTAAGGTCCGATTGAACCTTTCGGTTCCTCCATTCCCCATAGGGTGATACGCTGTGGTATGCGATTTGGCGACCCCGGCTAACTTAAGCAACTCTGCCAATAATGCACTCTCAAAATTTGCCCCCTGGTCTGTATGAATTCGTTGTGGGAATCCATACACACAAAAGACATTATCCCAAAGTTTCTTGGCAACCTGCTTCGCGGTTTGATTTCTGCACGGGAAGGCATGGGCTAACTTAGTAAAATGGTCGGTCATAACTAGTATGTCTACTGTCCGTTGCTTTCGATCCTCTGCACACCAAAAATCCAAACAAACTAGCTCCATGGGAGCTGATGTTCTGATGCTCTCCAATGGTGCTCTCGCAGATGGCTCAGGTGTCTTAGCCAAAATACACCTCTGGCAATTCTTGACGTACTCCCTAACGTTGTGCTCCATGCGAGGCCAGAAAAACCGCTGTCTTGCGAGGTATAAGGTCCTCGCCTGCCCTTGATGACCAGCGAGATCATGGATACCATGCAGAACCTTTTCCCTAAGACTTAGTGGCAGCACCAATTGATGTCTTTCCTGCTTGCTGACAGGATCTTTTCCGACTCTATAGAGGAGTCCATCCTGAACCTTCAGCCGGTCCCACTGTTTCAAAAGAATCAAGGTTCTCACATGTAAACCATCCCTCTCACGCATCGTAGGACGCCTCCCCCTATTGACAAATGATATTACTTTGGAGATAGATGAATCAAGCCCTTGGCTTTGTTGAAGTCCATCTACATCCATGATGGGAATATCATCATGACTGGGTGGGGTTAGATTTTGGAAGGACTGAACAGCTTGCAAAACCCTGAGCTCAGCTGTTGTGTCCCAATGTTCGTGTGAGTTCAACTGAGCTCGGACAATCTCGCTCCCACTAGAGGGATTTGCAGGGTCAAATTTAGAAGACTTTTGATGACACTGAACCTTAAGACGGAAAACATCCTGGATACTTCCTCCACATACCTCTTCAGCTTCTGCAAGCAAACCCCTATACGGTTCAGTAACCAGTCTACTACTGACCGATCCCGCAAACGGATCTCGGCTCAAAGCGTCTGCAATAACATTCTTGCTACCAGGTATGTGTTTAAGGTCAAACGTATATGGGGCCAATTTAGACACCCATCGCTGTTCACAAGCATCCAATTTAGGTTTAGTCATTATGTATGTGAGCGGATTATTATCCGTCCACACTGTAAATGAATGACCCTTCAACCAATGACTGAATTTCTCGCACACACTCCATTTGAGCGCCAAAAATTCAAGCCTGTGTGCAGGGTATCGCTTCTGGGACTTACTCAACGATTTGCTCGCGAAAGCAATAGGACGAGCCTTCTCCTCACCAGCAGGGACCTGTGACAACACAGCACCAAGACCATCAAGAGAAGCATCAACTGACAAGATAAACGGCCGTGAAAAATCAGGGTGCGCGAGAACCACACAATGTAACAAGCCCTCCTTTAGACTCGAAAAAGCCTTGTCGCAATCCGTTGTCCAATCAGCAGGTTTAAGCTTTCGATAAACTCCCACCCTCGCATCTACCTTAGCCCTACCTCTCCTCTTTTGTCCAGCAGTAAGGGCAAAAAGAGGTTTTGCCTTGGCAGAACAGTCAGGAATGAAGTGTTGATAATAAAAAACCATACCGAGGAACGACTTAAGCCTCTTCACAGAAGGTGTGCACTCGTCATCCTCCATCAAGTCTGCTTTGGTCATATTTGCAATTACTTCAGTTTTAGCTGGGTCCACTGAAATACCACTGCCGTCTATGATATGACCAAGGAACTTAACTGAAGACCTCATGAAGTAACACTTCTTTGGACTCAGCTTGAGATTATGGAGCCTTAATCGATGAAACACGACCTCCAACCTTCTCAAGGCTTCTTCCTCGCTGGGTGCAAATACCAAGAGATCATCCAAATAGCATAAAAGGCTACTAAAATTTAGATCGCCAAAAATGCTCAACATCATCCGCATGAATGATGCAGGACTATTGCACAACCCCTGTGGCATCCTGTTGTACTCGTGTAGGCCTAAAGGGGTTGTAAAGGCCGTGTATTTTTTGTCTTCTTCAGCCATGGGGATGTTATAGAAACCTGATGTCAGGTCCATGGCACTAAAAAACACATTTCCCCCAAGTGCCGCTAAACAGTCTGCCTGATGTGGTAATGGGTGTGCATCTTTGGTAGTCCTTACGTTCAGCCACCTGAAATCAGTACAAATCCTTAAGCTGCCATCCTTCTTCCAAACTAAAACTAATGGAGAAGCATACTCACTCACTGATTTGCGAATGATTCCCTGCTCTTCCATTTCCGAAAGTACTTGCCGGAGCTTCTGATAATGAGCTGGGGGCACGCGGCGATAAGGAAGCCGGAAGGGTCGCTCATCAGTAAGCCTGATGTGGTGTACAAAACCTTTGGCCTCCCCACAGTCTAGGGCATGCTTGGAAAAGACATCATGATAAGACTCAAGGAGCTGGACTAGTCTTTCCTTGGCTGCAAGATCGATACAGCAAGACTCAATGTCCAGGTCACCAAGACCAACATTTTGCAACCGTTGTTTGAGGCCTGCTAGACTGATTGGCATGGGCCCTTCCTTAAGGGAGGCTACCTTAACATGAGTCACCCCTTGAAAAAGCTCAAAATCTTCGACTGCTAGACAAGGGGATACGTCTGCCAACTTACAGTTTCTTCTGAGGGTAACAGGTTTCTCAGAGAAATTAGTCACTTTCATGGGAACCCAACCATCACCCCACAGAGGTGTGACAACACGTCCAACCATTATATTACGTGGCAAAGTTCTGGCAGATGTGGGTTCGATGACAACTGTGCTCCCTAAAGACATAGGAGCATTACTCGGTAATTTCCCCCAAACTAGGTATTCTCGTTTAGCTAACAAGGTGACTGATTGCTGCAACTTAACAGTCCCTATCCTCCCTGGCAAATCACTACCTCGCCACCTTTGTGCATTTGCTATAAGGTCCAGGAATTGACTGCGCCCATTAGATGACTGCTGATCGCTACTGGATAAAAGCCTCCAGTAGTCGTGACTAAATTTCATCTGGTGTATAAGAAATTTAATCACGTTCGTGCCGATGATTAACTCATCTTTCTGACCAGGTACGACCAGAACTGGCACGATGCAACTCTCCCCATATACCTTCAATTCAACTTCATACATGCACTTTGGTCTAGTATGTTTCCCTCCACATCCAACCAACACTATATCCTCAGTGAGTGGCTTTGGCTCAGGTAACACATCCTCACTTTTCATTTGTAATTCCGCCTCTTCACTGAGTGTGCATGCCATAGACCCTGAATCTAACATTCCCCTCATCTGGAATCTATTATTCACAGAAACTGGCGCGTAAAACAAATCATCAAATAACCCGACCCTCTGTACATTCTGTGCAATCACTTTTGTGCCTACTGGTGCTGTCGAACACGCACCCTCATAATACTGTACAGGGTCGTTGGTGTCGAGGGGCTGTTCACTTTTGCTCACGCTACCCCTC
Organism: Paramormyrops kingsleyae; assembly: GCF_048594095.1. Classification (NCBI taxonomy): domain Eukaryota; kingdom Metazoa; phylum Chordata; class Actinopteri; order Osteoglossiformes; family Mormyridae; genus Paramormyrops; species Paramormyrops kingsleyae. The sequence continues at coordinate 47,707,116 of NC_132800.1, read as the reverse complement.
CTTGAACGTGAGCGATCTAATTTAAAGGCTGGGACTCACCAATCCGTTTTATCTGAGTGGCTCTACTGATCAACCTATTTGTACAGTTCACCTTAATATGCCCTGGCTGGAAACATGCTAAACACAAGCGCTCCCGTCTGCAGTGAGCAAGGGTTGAATGCTCACTCGACTTACAGACCTTACAATGCCTTGCATGTAACTGAACTGATGGGCACTGTTTGGACGCCATCTGGATGTTCTGGTTGACTGCTAGATCTAGTAAATTCACAAGGGTTTTCATACAATTGTCATTAATTTGAGGGGCGCACGCTATTGCAGCTTCAGGTGAGATAGGTGTTGTATTACTCAATTCTGGTGCCTGAATATGGGCAGTGGCATGCTTCACTGGACGAAGACCTCTAGCGCTAGCCGACCGACGTTCTTTTAATTCTGATTGATACCTATCAAGATGTTCCTGTATCTCACCTGCAGTCCACTTATCAGGGGCCTTGAACCTGAAAACTGCAGAGAGTGAAGCATCCGGACAATACTTCACAAACATCATAACAACTTCTTGGCAGGGATCTTCAATCTGCCGACCCATCCTCCTTAGACTCTCCTGTGCTACGTCAACGGCTTTGTTTAAACGAATCCAATATTCAATAGGATTCTCCCCAGTTATTGGCAGAGTGCTATAAAAATCAGCTAGAGGCATACATGAGAATTTGATTTCGCTGAAATGCTGCCTCAACACATCAAAAATCACTTTCGGATTTTCAGATGGTTTAAGAGCTGGATTACTGCGAAGTGCTATTCTTACTACATCTTTAGCCTTTCCCATCAGTCTTGAGAGAATCTCATGTGCCTGATCAGCCAGGGGAACACACCGCTTTTGTAGGAATGTATCCATCAATTCCTCCCAATCATGTATGGCAAATTTGTCAGAATCCTCTCCACGGAAAATGGGAGGCTCTTTCACATCGCGCTGGAGAACTAGCCTGGTCCCCGACAGATTGGATGGGGGTATACCCATAGCTGACTGACTTGTCTCCTTAGGAGACTGTGGGACACTCAAACCTCCATCCCTACAACACCTAGTGTCGCTTAACCCAGGTGAAATTAATGTCTGCCTAACCTGGTGGACAATTTGTGTTATGAGGCTACGCAATGCTGGGTCATTTGAATCGGATAAGGTTAGATTAGGATTCAATGGGACTTGCTCCACTACTTGGTCAAGTGCACGGGTAGAACAGAACATGGGAGAATTTACTATAACATTTCTCTCCGTGGATACTGGGGTGAAAGGCACTTCACTAGAATACCTGCCCCTCCCCATCCCTGGAGCAAACATATACTCATTCACCATGTTACCTTGTTCCCTCCCCTTTTCATATGCCATTTTTCCGACTTTACCAGACCTACCCAAAGAACAAAATTGGAAAATACAAATCTTAACAAACGATCACGCAGAAAAACGTTTCTGCGAAAAATAAAAAAAAGACCGGAGTTATACAGTGTCCTCTCTTCATATGAACTAGACACTTAGCTGTAACAATTTTGGTGGAGACCGGGAATGGTGCGCAGCAACTGTCGGCGACCAAACTGGCGTTGATCCTCTGTGCGGAGATCCGGGTGAGTCTGATCTGGAGCACAGAATCCGAGTCACGGCACCAATGTAACCGGTCCGCCTTGCGGTCGGTTATCCCTTCTTTCCCTCTCTGCGTTGTGTAATTAACATAAATGACGACTCGCGCTGCTGGTTGGCCGATGGACGTTTTTTATTCTTCCAATCACCAGGTCCTCCCGCCAACTCTCCTTACCAAGGCTGAATACACTAAGGAACTGAATACACAAGGGAACTGAATATAGCACAACAGGAATACGCTCGTCACACTCCCTCTCTCCACCAAAGCTTCCCGCCGACTGAGGGGAGCGCAAAAACAAACATATACTAACATAAGATAAAGTAAAATATATTTAAACATTCTCTAATTTATCTTATGCGTATTCCGACCGTCAGCTATGAATTATAAAACATGAAATAATGACAAAACAGTATACACATTCATAAAACAAGAAACTGGTAGTTATAACTAAATAAATCACACAGTACAATAATCAAACATTCACGTACCTGAATACACAAGGGAACTGAATATAGCACAACAGGAATACGCTCGTCACACTCCCTTAACAGACAAAAACCAGAAAACTATTACAATACTCCATTAATTAGCGTGATACTGTGGTGTGCTGAAAAACCTGTGTATTCTTCTGTACATTAATATAACCATGATAAAATACAACTAATAATATACTAGTAATTTTGTATGACTAACACTGTATTTTAATGGGAGCGCTAGCACTCGCCTACCTCTCTCCACCAAAGCTTCCCGCCGACTGAGGGGAGCGCAAATGCCGCAGGAAGTGACGTCTTTCTTCAAAATAAAAGTCCCCGATGGGTTTACCCAAAACAAGAACATAATAAAAATACACAACAAAAATACATAAACTCCAAATTTTGGGGAAATGAAATACAAATACTGTTTTCTTTTTGTGTACTTCGGCTACACTCGCATGCTTATTTACCCACAATGTATTTGTCTCACACTTAAAGATCACCAGAACAATACCATTACTAGAGCTGCTTTGAGCAGCATGACCAAAACCATCCTGACAACCACGGAGAAGTTTAAACAAGAGCTCTGGGGCTGGTTCCCGATCCTATTAATTGAAACCAATTTAAAACAGAGTCGGTCTTGCAAGTATTTAGAACAAGACATTAACACATCGCATTGCCCGGGTTGAGCATGTAAACGCATCCATGTCGTACATGCAAGCCACAAACCGTAGTGCATCTACAGGCTCGTTTAATTATTGGCCCAAACTGCACCCATCCTTCACCACGCTGCCCATCCCTCATACCCGGAGGCAGGAGTAGGCTGGCTTTTCACCAGCTGCCCGTGTTCAAAGCTTTGATATTATTTATGGGCTTTTCATAATCACAATGACCGGGACCAGCCTGAGCCTGTATGACAGATTTCACCGAAAGCCTTTATTAAACATGGCGCTGCTTTGAAATCCACGCTAATGCGGGCTGTTATGAGCAGTAGATAGATCTGGGAATTTACGCCTTCGGTGAATTGTATGGCTCACCCCGCCTTTATCAGCCTTTTCACCAGACACATTTGTCTGGGAGCCTAAGGCTTTGTTAGAGACAAACGGCCGTAATATCATTATTTGAACCCCCCCCCCCCCCCCCCAATCTTGGTTGCCTAGACAGCCAAGCCACAATTGTCTCCCATACAGCCTGAACAACTGAGATATGAACAGATAAATTAGCTTTGGATTACACCTTCTTGTGCGTTCTGAACTCTATGCCACGCGTCAATGATTTGTTTCAGGTAAAGGTGCCCAGGACACATTAAGGGCAAGATCCCATCTTCTCAATTGAAGAAACATGCTTTGGGTGTTCCTAGGTGACAAAGCAATTACACAACATTGAGGCAAGATTCAGCCATCAGCTACGCATCATGGGGTCAGTTACCAGGTAGCCTGCAGGAGCTGAAGAAATGAACAAGGTCTAAACGGCCATAAAACAGGCATGACTCCTTTATCCATGGTTTCCCAGACTTCCACGTAGCGAATCAAGATGCTCCTTCAAAAAGCCCCACCCTCATCTGCTTCCAGCCCAACAGGAAGTGCCAGGGAGGTCCACAGCCCAACGGCAAGTGGAGAACTGGGCTAAGAGGCAGGGATGTTAGCTGTGGTTGTGTTAGCTGCCAGCTGGGCGAAATCCGGCGGCACTGAGCTCAGCGGCGCCACCTGCAGGAGGCCAGATGGAATCGCAGCTCGTGAGAATACGAGCGTGTTTGTCAGGTAGTGGTTTAGATATTCGGAAGGTACAGATGCCATTTTGTGAAATAAATGAAAAAAATGGGAAAAACAAGCAGAATATGAAAATAAAGTGCCCAATAAATGCAAAACCACGAAAAACCAGCAGAGTAGGAGGAGAATAAAATGTCCCTTTATGCTTTATGGTCACATCTGAATTTCCTTGCCAGATTTAATACTTTCCAAACCCATTTTTAGCCCGAATTGATTTCCTCCCACCAGGTGCGGCTGATCTATGCGATGGTGTGCAGCGAAAGACCGGCAGCCCGGGCCCTGGCAGACGCCTCGCGGGACTCGCTAAGGCAGCCGCTGCCTTCCTGGCGGGAATCCCGGCAGCTTTCCTGGGTGCCAGTGGTGACGGGTTCCCACAGCAATATGCACACGAAGCAATGTCGCAAAAAGCCAGCAGGGTTTGTGCTTGGAGGGCTCAGGACTGGCTGGGTGTGAGGGATCAACAGCGGCACAACCAGAGTTGGTCACTGCTGTTGGGCCTTTCAGTCGGGGGAAATAAAACTCCAGCAAGCAGGGGGAGCTGTGCTTCACAGTAAGGAGGGACAATGACTGTAAATCTCTGCTTTACCAAGAGAACAGCACAATAACAGAGGAGGGAGAGGCCAGGAACAGCTGAGAGTCGCAAAGAGAGCCAGGCCCCGTTCAGGAGCTCGGGCCACATTTGCGTGCTAACTGCTGCAGTTAGTGTCTTTGCTGCTAGTGGTGGGACAACTCTGAATCCGATAACACTATAACACACGTAAATCACTATTTAAAATTAGGGCAATTTTACACATTACACCTACTTTACTGTCTTCCAACTGCGTGTGTCATGTGCCTATTTTGGTCCAATCATAATCAAGAGATCGTGTCTGCGGTAAAAGCTCATGATGGGTAATAACTCTGACTGCAGACCCCATGGGCACCTTTAAGTCAGCAGTGCAGGAACATTTTGGTTATACAGTACAGTATATATCCAGTAGAGTATATATCCAGTAGAGTATAGTATTTATTTATTTTATATATTTTTGTATACATAGTTATTTTATGTGAAGTTCCAATGTAATGTAATGTGTTCCAAATTGTTGATTAACAAAACAGAAATTTTCCCACTCTGGCATTAGCATTTATTTATACTGACGATACCCCACAGAATTTTTTTCTTATTCACTCCCACCCCCGGGCAAAAAAAAATAAAAATAAATACTGAGATATGAACCAAACCAGGGCTCAAAAATCAAGGTCTGAACTGAACCGTGGATTTGGAGAAGAATTTCACCCCTAGTCTTTACACATAAATACTCGACTTGGTTGAATTCTAATTTTACATGCCATCAAACATAACACTGAAGTGCTGAATTTTGACAGCATTTTTCCATATTTTGAAACTCTGCTAATAAAATTTGCAGAGCTGGGGGGGTGGGGAATATCCTACCCCACAATTAAATTGGTAAATTTTCCTGATTTTGAAATACCACAGTATACCCAGAAAACCCTGGTATGCTGTATGTATTAGAGAAATACCAGCCAAGCCTGTCCATACAAACACATACAGTGGTAAGCAGCCTCCATCTGGTTCTTTATTCCAAAAACCACATAAGGCCCATGTGAGCTGTGAGACCACAGCCTCACTCAGCAGCGTAAGGAGAAGCCATAGCTGTGTGTGTATGTGTGTGTGTGTGTCTGTGTATGCCTATGTGCATGTCTGTCTATCAGTGTCTGTCTGTCTGTCAGTGTCTGTCTGTGTGCATGTCTGTCTGTATGTCTGTGTGTGTGTCTGTCTGTGTGTGTCTCTGTATGTCTGTGTGTGTGTCTGTTTGTCTCTTTGTGTGTGTGTGTGTGTGTGTGTCTCTGTGTGTGTCTGTTTGTCTGTGTGTGTGTCTGTGCATGCCTCTGTGTGTTTCTGTGTGTGTCTGTGTATGCCTATGTGCATGTCTGTCCATCAGTGTTTGTCTGTCTGTCTGTGTGTCTGTGTGCATGTCTGTCTGTCAGTGTTCATGTCTGTGTCTGTCTGTCAGTGTTTGTCTGTCTGTCTGTCTCTCTGTGTCTGTCCGTCAGTGCCTGTCTGTCTGTGTGCATGTCAGTGTCTGTCTGTCTGTGTGCATGTCTGTCTGTATGTCTGTGTGTGTGTCTTGTTTGTCTGTCTGTGTGTGTCTCTGTATGTCTCTGTGTGTCTCTGTGTGTGTCTGTGTGTGTGCGTGTGTCTGTCTCTGTGTGTGTATCTGTCTGTGTCTCTGTGTGTCTGTGTGTGCGTGTCTGTGTGTGTCTGTGTGTGTGTGTCTGTGTGTGTTTGTGTGTCTCTGTGTGTCTCTGTGTGTGTCTGTTTGTCTCTGTGTGTGTGTCTGTGTGTCTCTGTGTGTTTCTGTGTGTGTCTGTGTGTCTCTTTGTGTGTCTCTGTGTGTGTCTGTGTTTCTCTGTGTGTCTGGGTGTCTCTGTGTGTATCTGTGTGTGTGTGTCTGTGTGTCTCTTTGTGTGTGTTTGTGTGTCTCTGTGTGTTTCTGTGTGTGTCTGTGTGTCTGTGTGTGTCTGTCTGTGCCCCAGCTACCTCACTTCATAGGTCTGGCACTGCCTTGCTTTCAGAAAATGGCCTGGGGATTCCTGCGATGCGATGTTCAGTTCCTGAACAACACTTAATACATCCCATTTGAAACACACAAAAACATTAATAAATTTGTCATTTTTGCAGGACAGAAAAGAAGATGCAGCTGAGTAACATACGTAACCTGCTTCCATATCGCCCCCAGCTGGGGGACCCTGGTAGTACCTGTCACAAGCACAAAACCGAGAGACTGCTTGGAGCTTGTGTCCCAGCATCACTCGCCAAAGTCTCTGATCTCCGAGAAAAGGGTAGGCGGGGGGATGTGTACCGAGACACCCCCACGGGCACAGTTTCCATGTTGCTCTCCTGAATGAGTTTGACGTGGTTGCTTATTAATCACTCAGCGAGATGTCAGGTGACATGTCAGGTGACAGACGGCAATGACAAGCGGGTGCCGCCTACGCTTTGTTGCCGCTGTCAGTCTGAATTTCAGACAAGTCTGTGCCCGGGTCTCCTCCCTTTGGAACAAAGGGTCCAGTAGGGGGCGCTAGAGAACATGCGCACACACACATGGACAAACTGCTGACACTCACTGCATGGACACTCTGCTGATCTCCTTAGATACTGGACCTCTGCGCCTCTTTCTACGGTTCAGTACATTCCTCAGATATTATTGAGATCAAAGAGACCCAGGAACAAAGCAAAGTCCCCATGCCAGCCTTTTCTATGCTGTTAAAGACCCACTGTATATATACCACACCCGCGCCCCCCGGTCCATACTGTGCCCGACTGCCTGCTGGGCAGTTTGTCAATACACTGTGATCGATTCTCCTCCAACACCATCACCTAGGCACTAACTGACAGCACCCCCCCCCACCCCCCCGGCACCCCCTTATAACCCCCAAATGACCCCCCCGGACAGCGTCGCATAGCTGGATCCCCTCACCATGAACTGGTTTCAAAAAGCGCCCCCTCCAGCCCAGTGATCAGTACCAGGGCCAGATGGAGCTGCGACAGGCCGCAGCTTGGACCTTGCCTGGCCTTTGTTTCCCTGTCCGAGATCTCACTGCAGGGGGACTGAACAGTATTGATCAGGGCCATTGGGGGTTATTTACCACATCCGAAGAACTGTGGGGTATTGTCAGTATAAATGAATGCTAATGCCATAGTGGAAACGGTCACTGTCAATCATTGCTGAGTACTCCTCTGCTATTTTAACACACATTTCTAGATCTGAAAAATCAATAGTCTCACCACTGAATCCCTCTCACTGGAGACTGATTCAGCTGCCTTTCTATTTTAAACTATCCTTGAACAGATGCAAAAAGTATTATAGAGAGCAACATAGCTGTAATCTATGATTGCTCAGGTAGCTGTATTGCCGTAATGCAGATTTTCTCATTAACACAAGTAAACAGATCTGTGTCAGAATTCATCGTAGTGCAGAATTTCTATACTGGATCTGCGCTCTGCAAAGTGCTTCCTCCCCCCCAACTCCCTGCTAACAATTTTTAATTCTAGAAACATTTACTGAACATTACGATTAAGGTGTCTAGTTTTCCTTATGTTCCCAGAACATTATCCTACTACTACAGCTACTACTAATGCTAATAGTATAGCAGCAAATGAAGGCCACGTTCCAGCAGTAGGTAGCACTCAGGCCTTCAGGGCTGCCAGCTCTGACGCACCAGACCCGACGCTCACGCTTTCAGACTCTCACGTACCTGGCCCGACGCTCACGCTTTCAGACTCTCACGCACCAGACCCGACGCTCACGCTTTCAGACTCTCACGCACCAGACCCGACGCTCACGCTTTCAGACTCTCACGCACCTGGCCCGACGCTCACGCTTTCAGACTCTCACGCACCAGACCCGACGCTCACGCTTTCAGACTCTCACGCACCTGGCCCGACGCTCACGCTTTCAGACTCTCACGCACCAGACCCGACGCTCACGCTTTCAGACTCTCACGCACCTGGCCCGACGCTCACGCTTTCAGACTCTCACGCACCAGACCCGACGCTCACGCTTTCAGACTCTCACGCACCTGGCCCGACGCTCACGCTTTCAGACTCTCACGCACCTGGCCCGACGCTCACGCTTTCAGACTCTCACGCACCAGACCCGACGCTCACGCTTTCAGACTCTCACGCACCTGGCCCGACGCTCACGCTTTCAGACTCTCACGCACCAGACCCGACGCTCACGCTTTCAGACTCTCACGCACCAGACCCGACGCTCACGCTTTCAGACTCTCACGCACCAGACCCGACGCTCACGCTTTCAGACTCTCACGCACCTGGCCCGACGCTCACGCTTTCAGACTCTCACGCACCAGGCCCGACGCTCACGCTTTCAGACTCTCACGCACCAGACCCGACGCTCACGCTTTCAGACTCTCACGCACCAGACCCGACGCTCACGCTTTCAGACTCTCACGCACCAGACCCGACGCTCACGCTTTCAGACTCTCACGCACCTGGCCCGACGCTCACGCTTTCAGACTCTCACGCACCTGGCCCGACGCTCACGCTTTCAGACTCTCACGCACCTGGCCCGACGCTCACGCTTTCAGACTCTCACGCACCAGACCCGACGCTCACGCTTTCAGACTCTCACGCACCAGACCCGACGCTCACGCTTTCAGACTCTCACGCACCTGGCCCGACGCTCACGCTTTCAGACTCTCACCCACCTGGCCCGACGCTCACGCTTTCAGACTCTCACGCACCTGGCCCGACGCTCACGCTTTCAGACTCTCACGCACCTGGCCCGACGCTCACGCTTTCAGACTCTCACGCACCAGACCCGACGCTCACGCTTTCAGACTCTCACGCACCTGGCCCGACGCTCACGCTTTCAGATTCTCACGCACCTGGCCCGACGCTCACGCTTTCAGACTCTCACGCACCAAGTCCGACGCTCACGCTTTCAGACTCTCACGCACCAGACCCGACGCTCACGCTTTCAGACTCTCACGCACCTGGCCCGACGCTCACGCTTTCAGACTCTCACGCACCAAGTCCGACGCTCACGCTTTCAGACTCTCACGCACCAGACCCGACGCTCACGCTTTCAGACTCTCACGCACCTGGCCCGACGCTCACGCTTTCAGACTCTCACGCACCAGACCCGACGCTCACGCTTTCAGACTCTCACGCACCAGACCCGACGCTCACGCTTTCAGACTCTCACGCACCAGACCCGACGCTCACGCTTTCAGACTCTCACGCACCTGGCCCGACGCTCACGCTTTCAGACTCTCACGCACCAGGCCCGACGCTCACGCTTTCAGACTCTCACGCACCAGACCCGACGCTCACGCTTTCAGACTCTCACGCACCAGACCCGACGCTCACGCTTTCAGACTCTCACGCACCAGACCCGACGCTCACGCTTTCAGACTCTCACGCACCTGGCCCGACGCTCACGCTTTCAGACTCTCACGCACCTGGCCCGACGCTCACGCTTTCAGACTCTCACGCACCAGACCCGACGCTCACGCTTTCAGACTCTCACGCACCAGACCCGACGCTCACGCTTTCAGACTCTCACGCACCAGACCCGACGCTCACGCTTTCAGACTCTCACGCACCTGGCCCGACGCTCACGCTTTCAGACTCTCACCCACCTGGCCCGACGCTCACGCTTTCAGACTCTCACGCACCTGGCCCGACGCTCACGCTTTCAGACTCTCACGCACCAGACCCGACGCTCACGCTTTCAGACTCTCACGCACCTGGCCCGACGCTCACGCTTTCAGACTCTCACGCACCTGGCCCGACGCTCATGCTTTCAGACTCTCACGCACCAGACCCGACGCTCACGCTTTCAAACTCTCACGCACCAGACCCGACGCTCACGCTTTCAGACTCTCACGCACCTGGCCCGACGCTCACACAAGAAATCTTAGGGCAAATCTACATTATTCCGTTATAAACCTAACATTACCTACATCAAAAGTGCTGTGGTAGTTTGCAAACCCTACAGACTATTTGCGAGGTAATAAAATTCTTACATATATGTATATGCTTGTGCATGTACAGTATGTGCAGGCTTGTCTCAAATTGAAAATCTCACTCCAAGCAGCTGACCAAAGTTAGCAACCCTAAACTTTACACGTCTAAGGTCATGGGTACAAGGCTGGATGGCACATTTGCAGTGTACACGTGAAGCACCTTTATATATTTTTTATTATAAAATAATATTTTTTAATTGTGTTAAAAGGATGTTCAGGTAATAATGTTATCACGCTGACATTGACAGAACCTTTGTTGAAATGTAAAATGTCGAAATAGCATTCCATTAAACTTCTTTTAACAGAAAGGATGTTCTCAGCTGACTTTTACAAGACTTTCGCATAGCGTTGACTGAAGTATTGAGAATGTTCCAAGTTAACTGTACGTTTCCCAAAAGCACTGATTGATACACACACAGCAACTGAACAGTGCCACCTATGTAAGCTGCTAATGGAAGCTTCCAGAAGACGTACCCTAAGAACACTGTTCCCATGACGACTTCTCACCTCAAAGCTTACCTCCACCGAAGTCCTCCCAAATTCTGGAAGCCTCCCATAATGCACCACATGAATGCTGACACTTTGCTGAGGGATATACCCCCTGGGCCAGAGGTTAATAGCTGGTTTAAAAATGTTTGCGTGGGTAGGGGGGAGGGTGGATGCTGGAAGTAACAATGCCACCAGGGGAGTATTTTTCACAACACCCTGTCCCCACTCACCCAGAGCAGGTAATTCCTCTCTCCTGTTAAATAGGACTTAGTGAACTGGCTGGCCCAGCATCATGGTCCACAATTAGCCCTGAGAGAAGACGGTTCGAGGGCGGTCCAGTGTGGGAGCACTAAAAGGGGCACTTACCAGGCAGCGTTGGCGAGGAAACAAGATGAATCCCCCGCCCCCCCCCGCCCACCCCCGCACCACAAAAATAAAACAGAAACGTCCGTTTTAAAACATACGATACACGGAAGAAGGCTGATTACAAGTCATCGTTTATGAAGCTTTTAAAAGCCCGACACAGTAAACGCGATAAATGAGCCTCAGCGCACATCCTCCTTTTATACGCTGCACGGTGGCGGTCATTAATCACGCAGTGCGTGTTTACCAGGCCCGCGACACGCTTCGGGAGCCGGGCCACAGGCTGACGAGGAGCAGCCTAATGGAGACGGACTGACTGTGAGTGATGGGGAGGCAGCTGGCCTGTGCTTTTCCTTTTTTTTCGTAGATAAGTTCATTTGAAAGGTAAGGATTGGGGCTCCGGTGATTTCCGCGCGAACCTCCTCCTGCAGGAGGCAGCCGCTCACACGGTCACGATCCAGGTTGTGATTCACGGCCGCCCCCAGTGCCGGTTTAAGGTGATGTATTGTGTCCTTATCGAACGTCCACGGTCCGCCGACCTTTCACCACAGCATTAAGATGCGCGGCGTCATCGGCTCAGCCGTCGGCCAGTAAGGAGTCATATCGTGCTTTTTCACCCACTAATAACACCCCAAGTGTCCATCGCTCCCTTCTGATTATTTTTATTGTGCATCACTATGACCTGCATGGAATCCGGAACCAGGTTGAAAACGTAGCGGAAATATTACACGACTGCTGCCCAGTTCGCCAACTTCAGTCTCAGTCATTTTATGTATACCAACAGGTTCCTTCACAGGTACACTGTATACAGACCATGTGTCACGTCTGAGCATGATTTATGGTGCACTATGCAGTCTTGGAGCTCAGGGAACTTTATTTCAACGCTGACTGGAAAGACTTGACAAGAAAAGAAACCACAATGGGTCTAGACAAAGGCAGGCAAATAACTCAAGAACTAACAAAGACTTGAAACAAACACAAGGGAACACTAAGTATTGACACAGATTCAGAGTGGGGTTTTCACTGGGATCATCTAACAGCAAACACATTCCATATCCGAAGGGGAAGCAGAATGGGCAGGGGGGTATGTAGCCTATTATATGGACAAAAGTATAGTGGGACATCTGGCCGCTAGACCCACAGGAACTTTTAACTCTCGATCCATAGGCATCAATATGGAGTTGGTCCCCCCTTTGGGCACCGACCTGTTTGCCAACTGATTCAAGCTGATAGAAGAGCAACTTTGACTGAAATAACCACTTGTTACAACCGAGGTATGCAGCAAAGCATTTGTGAAGCCACAACACGCACAACCTTGAGGCGGATAGGCTACAACAGCAGAAGACCCCACCGGGTACCACTCATCTCCACTACAAATAGGAAAAAGAGGCTACAATTTGCACGAGCTCACCAACATTGGACAGTTGAAGACTGGAAAAATGTTGCCTGGTCTGATGAGTCTCGATTTCTGTTGAGACATTCAAATGGTAGAGTCAGAATTTGGCGTAAACAAAATGAGAACATGGATCCATCATGCCTTGTTACCACTGTGCAGGCTGGTGGTGGTGGTGTAATGGTGTGGGGGATGTTTTCTTGGCACACTTTAGGCCCCTTAGTGCCAATTGGGCATCGTTTAAATGCCACAGCCTACCTGAGCACTGTTTCTGACCATGTCCATCCCTTTATGACCACCATGTACCCATCCTCTGATGGCTACTTCCAGCTGGATAATGCACCATGTCACAAAGCTCGAATCATTTCAAATTGGTTTCTTGAACATGACAATGAGTTCACTGTACTACAATGGCCCCAACAGTCACCAGATCTCAACCCAATAGAGCATCTTTGGGATGTGGTGGAATGGGAGCTTCGTGCCCTGGATGTGCATCCCACAAATCTCCATCAACTGCAAGATGCTATCCTATCAATATGGGCCAACATTTCTAAAGAATGCTTTCAGCACCTTGTTGAATCAATGCCACGTAGAATTAAGGCAGTTCTGAAGGCGAAAGGGGGTCAAATACCATATTAATATGGTGTTCCTAATAATCCTTTAGGTGAGTGTATAATTCAATGGTATCAAGCTCAAATTCAATGAACTAAAGTTAAGATATGTTTATTAGTTAAATTACTTATTACAGAGGTGTCACCCCATGCTTGAATCCATTGAGCTCTTCAGAACAACCAATTCTTTCAGAAATGTTTGTAAACCTGATGCATAGCTAGGTGCTTGATTTTATACATGAGTGGCAATGGGTCTGAATGAAAACTTGAATTCAATGATTAAGAGGTGTGTCCCAGTACTTTAGTTCATGTAGTGTAGTGGAACAATGGACAGTTGTGGGTCATTAACAATCACATTAGCACCAGGAACTCAGACAGGGTGAACCAAGAACAAAGACGCTAAAGGAAAGAACCAAACTAAAGTACATGAATCTAAGGAACATGATTTAGATCCTGGGGCACAAATGACCAAAATCACCAATGTTGTTGAGCCTCTGGCCAGCCTGGAGCACCTGATGGTTTGTGATAATTGGTTATTGACCGCATGCCCAGACCATTCGGCTACATGGCAGGCCAGGGAACAGGGAGAACTATAGGGACTGTGAAGAGGCAGACCTAGGGGAACACAGTGAGCAGAATGGGATGGCCAATGTGACCCGCTAGCCAAACGGGGAACGTGGGGAAACGATGGACCAAACAAGGGGTGGACCGGGATTCCCCAATTCTGGAGGGCCAGAATCCAACACATTCTGCACACTACACTGACTACCCTGCTCCAACACATCCTCACCAGGTTCAAACACACCAGGTTTAATAGGTGTGCTTGATCATGGAAATCTGCAAACCGTGTTGGATTCTGGTTTTTCCAGTATGCAACTTGGGGAAACCTGGCATCATCGGATCCTGACGCCATGTCATGCACTATTTGACTGTTTCCAAAATACAGAACTGAGTGCCCTTCTTTGTTAACCTTCTTACAATAACAACGACAAAGAAAAACATAGAGTTATGTAAAATTAAATAACATTTCTAGACTCATTGTTGAAAACATGGTGAATTCATGGATAGCTATGCCGTTTTTTTCCGATAACTTCACTCCCTCTGCCATCTTGTGGCACAGAAATGTAACTTCAGCCTCCTGTGGTAGGCGAACTAAACGATATTTAGCCATCCTATAGTGCAGGGGTGGCCAACCTTATCCGCAAAGGGCCGGTGTGTATGCGGGTTTTCGCTGCAACTCCCTAATTAGAGGACTGATTGGCTGAAGAGTCCTCACACCTGGGTTTGAACAGCTGAGCTACTGGTTATCCCAAAAACCTGCATACACACCGGCCATTTGCGGGTAAGATTGGCCACCCCTGCTATAGTGTTAGGGTCGGCACCGACCTGTTTGTAAGTTTTAAATGCATAAAAGCACCACATAGATTTGTTTACTGCATCAAGGCTTTTTGACTTTGTCAGGAACCTCAATTTAAACAAAATTTTAAAAAAGAAAGATCACTAAATTATAAATGCTCTGATCAAGATTATAACAGCTCAGGTGTTAAGGTCGGCACCAACCCGTTTGTAAGTTTAAAATGCATATAAGCACCACATAAAATTTGTGTACTGCATCCGGAACCTCTATTTAAACGAAATAAATAAATAAAAATTCACTAGGCAAGGCATCCCCAGACATGTAAGGTGGGATAAGACTAATTCAGTTTATTTATATAATTCTCTTGAGGTTTATTTTACCATTATTTTTTTATTGAAAACGAGAGGTGTGCTATCAAAAGAAAGGTCCAGAAAGCCACACAAAAAAAATTAAAACCAATTTTTTCATGGATAAGGAAGCTTAATAAGGTAAGAAACAAATTGGGGTGAGAAACAAATTGGATGATAAATTATTGTTCTGAAGATATCTTATGGCTGATTTAATACACAGGTCGGCACCGACCAGTCTAACACAAGAGATAGGAACAGAAAACTAACATAGGACAAAGGTTAAAATATTACTTTCTTACATAATGAGTACTCAGAATATCCTTCTCAGTTTTTTTTTTTTGTGCCCACATCCCATGAGTTGCAATTCCTCACACATCCACTAGAGGGAATAGTTTGCTGGAAATTCGTTATATCGATTGATATTAACAATGTCTGTGGCTATTTTGCGGTATTTTTTTTAAATCCACGAAGTTCAGCCTCATCTCAGAGGGGTGTGATACCAATGATCTTTACATTACACAACAGATTTGCTGATGTTACCCTGGCCTTTCAAAATACACCATAAGTCAATTGCAACTACTACAGTGTGTGAGGGTATGGAGTTTGATCTCCGGTCAATTCCTCCAAGATGTTTACTTGTCCACATATTTCAAACATCTGGGGTTACATTCAGAGAATTATGCCAAGGGGAGAGAACACAGCCCAAACTCTGAATGTGAAACAGCCTTTGACATGAAAAGCTCGCCCTTCGACACGGCAGCCCGCTGTCTCTGCACTTGGGGGGCTGTGGGTGGGCTGCTAGTGCACTTCTAGAAGGTTTGTCATCAAGGCCCCTATTGTGAAGAAAAGGATACTGCAGTGTTCCTAAGAGCATCATTGTCTGTGCCAGACATTCGGCTGACACACCGTGTTTGTCTCTGTAAACGCCCCAGATCTGCTGGCTTTCGTGCCTGAGCACCAATGTCGCACCAGCCCCAGGCCTAAGCCCCCCCAACCACTCCCAGCTGGGCCTGCTTTACCCTCAATGCCTCATCAGGGCTTTTCAGGGGGGGGGCGCTGGGAAGATTGGGGTGTCCCGCTTCTTGGGCCTCAGTCCCGCTTTTTGGACATGTGTCCTCCTCTTTAGAGTCACGTTGGTGGCCACCCCACCCGAGGGGTGCAGCGATTGCCGGCTTTAATCGCCGCATTCAGGGCCATTTGCTTTGTTTTGCATGTTTCTCCTCGTCGTCCTGTTTAAAGGCAACTGCTCTATGGCGTTATATTAGTGCCACATTCCTGAGCGCGCAGAAGGACATTCACGAGCAATGTTTTTGCTCTATGCGTGCTCAACTCGGCCACATTCCTGAGCGCGCAGAAGGACATTCGCGAGCAATGTTTTTGCTCTATGCGTGCTCAACTCGGCCACCGCGCTCTCGCTCACAGCATCTCTCTTGCTCAGCTTGGCGCGCACGCTTGCTCAACCTGTCCTACGCGCGCTGAACTCGGCCACCGCGCTCTCGCTCACAGTGTGTCTCTCGCTCACACAGATCTCGGCTCCGTGCTCGCTCAACTCTTTTTATACGCTCGCTCAAGTTGGGTTTCACTCCACCGAAGATCACAACATTGTACCTGGTCAAGATGGGTGGAAACAATTTCGCTAATGTTGTTCTGTGATAAGAATGAGAACTCATTTTTTCAGCGAACACACTTGTAATTTACATAATATAAAAATCTCTTTTTTAAGGGGATGCTGAATATTATTCCTATATATATGAAACTAAATATGGTTAATCCCACTCAATATTTCAGTTCTTTGAACATGGCTATAAAGTTTTTCTTCAGCTCTCTGCAGATTATTCTAGTTTGACTTACTATGAAAAATATATTATTTACATATTGTCATAAAGTGTTATCAGTATTACACATTGTCCATTAATATATTTACTGTACATGCAGTGTAAATAAATGCTCCTGGATTATTACCATTGACAATATTTCTGGCATTGTTTTTCACATCCTGTAATCTATTTATTCATAATATTCCTCCAATCAGTAACTCCAACAGAAATATGAAGTTATATAAAATATTTTTTGTCTGAGGGCCTTAGTTAAATTGGAGACGCTTTAATAAATTATCAAGGAATATTGTCCTTCTTGAAACACCAAGGCATTTAGCAATGTATGCAACAAAGCATGTGAGCGGAGCGGAGCGGTGAGAATTTCCGCACCTCGCTCACGAGGCAGTTGGCTCCGCCCGCTCCTCCGCTCTTCGCACTAAGCCGCTCCGCTCAACACCGCTCCTCGCTCCACTAAAATGTCCTCCCGCTCCAGTCAAATCGCTCCACGCTCGCTCCAATTTAAAAGAGGAACACATAATCTGCATGCCTAACAAATGTCACCTTAAACCGAAGCCTTATGTCATAAAGAAATATGAGCAACGGCAACATTGCCAGTCAGAACAGAAAATATTTATTTTTAAGCAACCTATCGGCAACAACGGACAGGTTTGGAAATGGCATTCCACACAAAAATAGGCTTAAAAATAAAGGAATCAGTGGGTTTAATAGCCTAAAGAATATACAGACACGTTTTAAATTCCTCAATTTTTTTTTCTGTTGATGCAGCACGTCTCTAAAATAAAATTTTACGTTACGTGAAATAAAAAAAAAATCTTATTAGACCTACTTTGAATGACAAAACGAATTTATTTGATTACCAATATTTACTTTATAGGCTTTTATACTTTAATTTACTTTATAGACTTGATATGCTACAACCATATAACACTTGCACGCGTTTTGCTCTGGCTTTCGCTTGTTCGCGTAGCACACTCATGTTTCTGAGAAAAGTGATTCCAAAGTGAATCTTTACTCACTGAAACAGTTTCACCACATTGTTGTTCTTGCTGTACATTCTTGTCATCTATACGTTTGATAAGAATAGTACACTTGTTTGATTTATCAGTTTCCTTTGTGAAATACTTTGCGAATTCCATCTCGGCCAATTTGTGTAACAGTCTTGATAATTGTACAGATGAATTCTGGGTAGATTTGGGCACGCCTCAGAATTGTAGTGTGAGCGGTATCTGAGCGAAATTGGAGCGAGACAAAGCGACCGCTCCAGCCTTAATTAGAAAACCCGCTCCGCGCTCTGACCAAATTCCGCCCGCTCCGCTCCTCGCTCACGCTCCGCTCCGCTCACATGCTCTGGTATGCAACTGGCAAATGTGTGTCCAACAGATTTTTCAGTTTTTCTCTCTCTCTATTACAATTTTGGGGTAGCCAGAACCTGGACCAACTTCTGTTTCCAGTTCCACTGTGGGCATAGAGCTTTCATTAATTTTACACTGGACCAGATGATGGAGATTTTGGAGTGCTTCTGTAATGATCTCTGATATACCTCCTATATTATCTCAGTTATGTCGTTTTTTCTGTGACTGCAGGCTGAAGTGGAAGCTTGTAATAAATTAATATACACCTCATAGCATCCTAGTCATTGTCAATAATCTAATGTATTAGCTAACTTGGCAAGCTAATAATAATAATAACGATTATACAGGTAAAATTAGACACGCGGAATTTAATAAAAGCTGAAAACAATCAAACTAAAGCACAATAAACTGCTTACATGTGTCCTTGGTGCGCTATTTTCGTGTTGCTGTTCAAATTAAGAGAACATTGTCAAACGCTGAGCTACCCAAAGATAATAGAAGAAAGATATGAGTCAAATTCGTTAAATATCGACCGATGGTTGGAGGACTGTGGAAATATCGTAAAAACGATAATTGTTCTACAATTCATTAAACGAAATAGGCAGTTCTGTATGGAAGCTCGAAATTTCGACTTATTATCTCGAAATAACGAGATAACTATCTCGAAATTTCGACTTAGTATCTCGAAATAAGTTTCTAGTTTTAATAACTTTGGTACGGAGCCCCTAAGGGGACAAAGGAGGAGAAAAAAAAATGGCAGAAGAAAAAAAAAAAAATCATGTTTTGCGTTATAACCCAAAACTTTTGTATTATAACCCAAAACCATTGCGATATAACCCAAAACTTTTTGCGATATAACCCGAAACCTTTGCATTATAACCCAAAACCTTTGCGTAATAACCCAAAACCTTTGCGTTATAACTCAAAACTTTTGCGACATAAGGCAAAACTGTTGTGACTTTGAAGTGGAAATATGAGTAATCAGTCAGTGTAAGGAACATAATTGATAGGAAAACATGGAGCGTTTAATCGAATTTTACTTTGATCTTGGTCTAAAATATATGGACATTCAGTTTGTTCTCCGATCTAGGCATGATGTTCACATAAGTCTGAGGCAGATTAATAGGATTTTATGTGAAAGGGTATTATTCCAACGGAAAAACTACTCCGACTTGGGTGATGTAGGCTAATTAACTTTATTTGTGAGCAGCTTTTGCACTCTGGGCAGCTTCAAGGTTATCGATGGATGTATGCAAAATGCAGAATAAATGACCTTCATGTGAGAAAAAAGCATTTGATTTATATTAATTTATTATAAACATGAAACAACAACAAAAAACGAACAATTCTTTAGGCTTAAATCAACCTCATCAGATTAGCATTAATTAGCAATGTTACTGAAACGTACATTACCAAGGCTTGCTTTACAAATTACTAATTATGAATTAAACAATCAAATCTTACCACACTGAACTCAAGTTTTTTTTAACCGTTAAATTAGATTAATAAGCGAAGCGGGGATCAACCACATGCAAACTGCGGCTTTGGAAGTTGCACTCGAATGACCAAAAGTACGCTAGTCACCTGATCGTATTGTTGCATTACTACGGAAAAGTTTTGGGTTATATCGCAAAAGTTTTGAGTTATAACGCATAAAGGTTTTGGGTTATATCGCAAAAGTTTTGGTTTATATCGCAAAAGTTTTGGTTTATAACGCAAAGGTTTTGGGTTATATCGCAAAAGTTTTGGGTTATAACGCAAAACATTACTTTTTTTTTTCTTCTGCCGTTTTTTTTTCTGTTCCCTTGTCACCTTAGGGGCTCCGTAGTACGACTTGATTTACTTTCATATATTTTATGTCGTGTGACAGACAGTTTCCGGAATGCTGATTGGACAAGAAACAGCCAATCAGAATTACATCAAGTCTGCGATTGGCTGGTTTTGTGGCACTTTTGTAACGATGTGCCCAACTTGAGCGAGCGTACAAAAAGAGTTGAGCGAGCACGTAGCCGAGATGTGTGAGAGCTAGAGACACACTGTGAGCGAGAGCGCGGTGGCCGAGTTGAGCACGCATAGAGCAAAAACATTGCTCGCGAATGTCCTTCTGCGCGCTCAGGAATGTGGCCGAGTTGAGCACGCATAGAGCAAAAACATTGCTCGCGAATGTCCTTCTGCGCGCTCAGGAATGTGGCCGAGTTGAGCACGCATAGAGCAAAAACATTGCTCGCGAATGTCCTTCTGCGCTCTCAGGAATGTGGCACTAATATAACGCCATACTGCTACTGGCTTTATGCTGATTTCAGGTCCTACCGATTTGTCCATTTAAACCCTGAGGCCATCAGATTTACTTGTTAAAAGGCCTTGAATGGGATTAATGGGATAGGTGAGGGGGAGCTTATGGGGTTTTTCTGTTTGCTGCCCCCTGAGAACATGGTGCCCCCAGGCATGTAGCATATGATTAGTCCAGGCCAGCACCATCCCACCCTTCGATAGTCACCATTCTGATTACGCTCAATGTGCAATTATCCCAAAAAGCAAGCCCCGCCTAGCCGACTCTGCATTCATGTTCTGCACTTTTCCTTTTTCACCAGTTGGAGGTGCCACAACACCACCATATTTTACTCTCAGGAGCGCTAAACGAATTGGTCTCCCATAGAGTGCTTGCTGCCATGCAGGCCGTGTGTTCATAGATGACACAGCTGTCCAGGTAAACTTAAGCACTACAGTGATTCGGATCAAAGGAAAGGTCACCCTTAGCAACACTAAAGCTATCGTATTAGGGGCCCTGAGCAGCGGGAAAAGCAACAAATGGGTGTTTTATTCTAATCAGTATGTGTGTGTGTGTGTGTATGTGTGTGTGAATGCGTCTATGTGTGTGTGTGTGTGTCTGTATGTGTGTGCGTCTATGTGTGTGTGTGTCTTTATGTGTGTGCATCTATGTGTGTGTGTGTCTTTATGTGTGTGCGTCTATGTGTGTGTGTGTCTGTGTGTGTGTGTGTGTGTGTGTGTCTGCACATGTTCTCTGCCGGCCCAGCGTGTACAAACGCGAGCACATGCTTCTGTGTATAAGACTGGACCGACGCACCCCCCACAGTCCTCCAGCCTCTATTGTCTTCAGCACAGCATTAGCTAGCTTTAATGATCACCCAGAGCCTGCATTTCAGCATTTCTGCATTTCATGGGTATGCCAGCATAATTGAGAGTTTTGTTTGTCTGGAATGAAGGACACAAAGGCCCTTGTTGAACGGATTCAATTAGAAACTTGGCTTTAAAGACGTGTTATTCTGCCATTTCATAAAGGCAATGCCTCCCGGGAAAGGGGATCCAGGTACAGCCTTGAACCCGTCTATTATTGGATGTTTCCCATAATGAAGTTTAATAGAACGGAAACACTAGTGTAAATTGGCAGTGGTGGGGGGGCTGGGTAACAACTTCTGTGGAGTTGAAATTTAGTAAAGAGGATCAGGAATGGTGGGGGGGGGGGGGAGGATTTAATCTGTGGAGGATCCAAAAATACAGTTCTGGCAGACAACCCCCTCCCTCTGTCACAGAGGAAGTGGGAATGGCGGCAGGGGGAGATGGAGGAGTGGGGAGGGGCTCTGGCTCTGAAGTTTGTCAGGTCTGTGGGGGGGGGGGCGTGTGCAATCAAGAGCTGACAGCGTCCCACTCCCTTCTGGGGGGGGGGGGGGGGGGATCCAGCATAAGTCAGGCAGTTCGGACCGGTCCGTGGTCCTGGTTTGTGGTGTGGTGTCACCTTGCCTCTGCGGTCACAAACCCAGCCAGGACATCGTCAACCAGCGGCCAGACCAAGGCCTCACTCGACCACCCACAGAACACAGTTCATGCCCTTAAAATACAGTCCAGTTACATTTATACAGCTACAGAGGCGGCCGTCACAATTCTCTACCTCTAATGTCACAGGAACTAAATGATACAGTATTATGCAAAAGTCTTCAAAGAAAATGCTTAAAGCCAATGATCTGGGTAGTAACTGTATATTTACTCAACACATCAAGCAGAATTCCACATTAGAATATGCAAAATAACAGTAACACAATAAAAACTAACAGGAATGTCTTATTTTCTCCAAAAAGTCACTAATGCCTTGTTGGATGGCTAGATGAACACGGCTTCAGTTCCCGGACCTCTCCTCAGGGGCACCTCAGCCATTCTATGTATCTGTTAAATATCACCATCGGCACAGTATGCTATGTCGATTGCTCGAATCAAATAATACACAGGTGCATTGGATGGTTGCTGGGCTGACTTTAGGGGAGATTTTGACAGGCATAATAGCATAGTTTTACATCAACATGAAGATCATTTCAACATCATTTTCGTTGCCTGCCTAAGACTATTATATTATTATTAAATTATACTGTTACACACTGCACTGTATAATATTTCTATATTTCGGTATTTTGGATCTTCTCTCTTTGTCCCCAGAATAACAACGTTTCTCAGGCTGATGTGCGTGGAGATGGTGAGTTGGGATGCATGGAGTCTCCACGGTGACTGGGGCTTGGCCCGTTGCTGCTGCTTCTCAGTCCGTCATGTGCATCTCCCCAGCCTTCCGAGGAGGACCAGGCTCATTCAGACAGGAGCTGATTTCCCTGTACCTTCAGGAGGTCACCCCTGTTAGACTGTAAGAGGGGGGTCATGCTGGCATTAAGGTTTAATGCAGTGTCCCCCCATGAGTCATGAAACCACCCCCCGCCCCACTGAATTACAGTACCCTGGAGAAGGAGAGTGGGTATATACACATACTGTATCAAACACTTTCCTCTTGTTTGACAGGAATAAAAATGTTTAACTTGGGAGAGGAGAAGTGAAGGCATTCTGAGTGTTACCATGGAAACTATATAATCATACATGAGAGAAAGAGATTGGGCCTTACCTGCTCAAAAAGCAAACTGAAGCTCACTCAGTAGAGCTGAGACTCAGTAACTCACTAAGGAGAACAGAGGTTCATTCAGGAGAGCTGAGACTCACTCAGGGGAACATAGACTCATTCAAGAGAGCTGAGACTCTGGAGAACAGAGACTCATTCAGGAGAGCTGAGACTCTCACAAAAACAGAGACTCACTCAGGAGAGCAGAGACTCTCTCAGGAAAACAGAAATTCATTTAGGGGACAGTCCATTTTCACCTTAAACACATTTTCTGGTTCCCTGGGTCTTTCAGGATGTGTAATCACACCAGTATGCCCGTATGGAGCAATGATACAAAGCCATGTTGTTAGTTTTCTACTGGGTCTATTTTAAGTTCCTATATATTCTAGGTTCACACTTTCCACAAAATGGCAAGATTAATCCCATTAAAAGAACCTACAAAAAAGGTAATTTTTCATGGCACGGGCTTGCCTGCAATCACAGGTGGGGACTCGGGGCGAGGCAAAATTACTGAAATCAATCCGCTGGCAACAGAGGAGGGTTCCGGAAAGGCTTATGGGGAGAAAAAAACATCACGGGGGTGGGAAGACGGCGCCATCCGGGTGCAGGAAGACAGAGCCTAGTGAACGTGGGCAATGGGGGTTTCAGGCAGGTAAAATAAAGGATTAAAAACGATAAATGAGCCAACTTGCCCGTCCCATTAACACGTCGGGGCCCCAAAGCATCACCGGAGACGATCATATCACTTACTGCCCTCATTTCTGGAGTAATAAACAGGAGCGTTACCCACACCAATACCTGGCATGTCAAACTCGCCCGGGAAGCACGTTTCCCACAGGGTTCAGAGGGGTCGGCGAGACCTCAAGCGGTCACATCCCATTAATTGGACCCAGCAACCGGGGAGACAGGATTATGACACAGGATAAAATCACATGATGTCGTAGCCCGCCCGTACATCTGTGACCGGGCATTAATGGGGACCATGACGTTTGCCCTGATTCAAACAAACCATCCTATGTACAGCACATGCTTCGCAGGCAGGGGCCTGCTTCCTGTCATCTGAATGGAAAAAATGAGAGCTACAGGCTGTTTTGGGGATCATGCTTCAACTGGGTCTGATGTGACCAGGTGTGATGATCCACCTCCTACCAGTAGGGGCGGGACTACGAGAGCCTTTCCTCTGTGGGACAAGGTGATGTTAATCTGAGCAGTGTGTCCTGTTTCTGCGATGGGCCTCCGGTAGAGCAATAGTTGTTTAAGGGGTGGGGGTGTCTACTGGTGGTGATCTTTAATGCTTGGGCTGGCTTCTGCTGGCAGTGGTATGGGGGATAGTAAGATAAATGTGGAGATCCTCAAAAGTGCCGCCAAGGATCCAATCTAGCCATCAAGCACATGTCACTGTCAGAACCGCCATTCACAGGCCCACAGGGGCATCCGCTGTTGTCGGGAGCCAAATCAGAAAAATCTCGCAGTACGGCTATAAGCACTGAGGATTAGTGTGCCCAATAAGAAGGGCAGGCAGGCCTGATAAAAACATAAACAGCTTTCCAGAAGTTTCCAAGAGTTCACCTGCGCTCAAGGCTGGGTTGCCTCTGGAGGGTCTCCAGCATGTGATCCTCCGTGAGGACCACCAGGGGGCCCCGTATCTCAGTCTGATGCAGGAGCCGGGCGGAGGAGGCTGCTTTCTAGGCCCTGGGATTGCGAGTATTAAACAAATAATCATCACTTCTAAGAAGAATGAAAAACATGTAGCATTCCCTGCTCTCACTGGAGCCTTTCTCCATCTCCATTCCCTGCTCTCGCTGGAGCCTTTCTCCATCTCCATTCCCTGCTCTCGCTGGAGCCTTTCTCCATCTCCATTCCATGCTGTCGCTGGAGCCTTTCTCCATCTCCATTCCCTGCTGTTGCTGGAGCCTTTCTCCATTTCCATTCCCTGCTCTCGCTGGAGCCATTCTCCATCTCCATTCCCTGCTGTTGCTGGAGCCTTTCTCCATTTCCATTCCCTGCTCTCGCTGGAGCCTTTCTCCATTTCCATTCCCTGCTCTCGCTGGAGCCTTTCTCCATCTCCTCTAAGCCGCACAAATGTTTTAATCTCCATTTGCTTTTCCCTTCTTCCTTCAAGACCGTTTAAAACAATGAGGGTGGTCTTGTAATAATTAGCAGTTAATTAAAATGTTAATCCCCCTGGATACTTCACTAGGCCGACATTTTGGCATCGAAAATGTTATTGTTCAGTCGGCCGAGGAGAGGTAACACAGAACACAAATAAAAAACACCTTGGAAATGAATTGCCCAGCCCCAGAACGAGCCGTTCTGAAAGCTGTTCACAGGTAAGAGCCAAGAGACGCATTCATAAACTCCCCTGTGATTTGCACTGCTGGCAGCGTAACAATATTTGACTGTTTTCCATGTTGGCTTGCTGATCCCAGGCTCCCGGCTTCTCTCGGAGCCTGGAGAGGATTTAAGGGCTTTCCGGGTGAAGGTGTGATGTTTCCTCAACCACAGGCACCACAGCAAAAGACACAGGCACAGAATGCAGCATTGCTACAGACACATCTGTCTCATCCCACCGCACAGGAACTTCATAGAACCTCCATATAAGTATGAACTTACTTATAGGTGTATCCAAGCAGATAAAGGCAGATGTTCTGTAACAAGCAGAGGAAGTAGATAGAGCAGTTACATATTTATAAAAGGGGTCAAGACCCCCACTGGCAAGGGCACCTGGAAGGTTAGGGGTTAGTTGTCTCCTCCAGGCATAATTCTCTGAGATCTCCTGTAGGCTGAAGGCTCTGAGATCTCATGCAGGCTGAAGGCTCTGAGATCTCCTGCAGACTGAAGGCGCTGAGATCTCCTGTAGGCTGAAGGCTCTGAGATCTCCTGCAGACTGAAGGCTCTGAGATCTCCTGCAGGATGAAGACGCTGAGATCTCCTGCAGACTGAAGGTGCTGAGATCTCCTGCAGTCTGAAGACACTGAGATCTCTTGAAGGCTACAGGCGCTGAGATCTCCTGCAGTCTGTTTTCCCCAATGTTTCATGCCCCAATAATAAAACAAACCACCCCCGATTAGCAGAGAAAACAAGCCACCCAGAGCCACAAATGGGGGGCCATGCTAGCCCAGAGTTGAGGGGGGGGGGTAGGGGACAGTGCACAGCTGTTGACATCTATCCTCCCCCACACTTCAAGTCCTCAGAAGCTCAAGCCTCCATCAATGCAGAGTTGCCCCATCTTCTGAGACCAAGGCACCCCAATTCTAACAATACCATAGTACATTTTGTTGGGCAGCAGAGACTCGGCCCCAGGAGTCAAAGCTCAATTAATCTGAACCAATAAAACATATAAAAAACTTGGGGTATGACTGCCACATAGGCCCAACTGGAGCATAAAAAAGGGTCTGCTGACTAAATAATAATGTAATGCAGGAGGGAGACCCTGGGGCGGCAGAGCAGGGGAGAAGGCCTCTGTTTAACCTGGATTTCTGAAGGACAATGGTATTGGCCACGGAGGACTGACCCATTACTGTTACTGCTGATAGTCGACCCAGAGATACAAGTGCAGCCTCTGTTTTATGATTTTATTATAGAGAAGCAAGTGGAGTGTGGAAATAAAGGATGAATGACCTGGATAGATGTGATTCCTAGCAGTGGCTATGGAGCAGGCTGTGCATGCACACGTGGACAGACAGGGGGCGGTAGAGATAAGGTGGCCAACAGCACTCCTTTCTGTTTTAAGTTTTCCTCTTTCACATTTTCCCGCTCGTTGCCGTTCTCAGAGCAGACAGCTCTGGAAAGCTGAACAGGTGTGGGGTTCCGTCGTTCTGTCGCTGAATCAGGGGGTGGCTACACTGGGAGGTGAGGTTGGAAGAGCACTGTGTGTTTAGGCGGCTGTGCGGCCACAGAATCGAGGCAGAGAGTTTCCCGACGAGCCCCAGCCATCTCAAGGGCACGTGTGTTATTTACACCAGCAGAGATGGATGAGCCCCCCCACCCCCCCACCAATATGGCCACGGGACCCTGTGCAGCCTTGTCCGATTGAATGGTATATCAAGGCCGACAGGTCTGTTGGGGACCTTATGGTGGGGGCTGTAAACCCGTCACTGGCCCAAAGCAGCTGGCTTTCTGGTGCCCCCCCATCAGGGCCACAGATCATAGCCAATCAGATGGAGCGGACACTCCCCCAGGAAACCGGCGGGGAACTTCATCAATCCCATCGATTTCATACGGCGTCTTTCCGAGCACGGCTGCTCCTGCCAGAGTGATTAAAGAAGAATTTAGCAACAACATTATAGGTGAATTAAAATCCATTAAGATAATCTTAGTGATAAAACAGCAGTT